>NC_062545.1:232646464-233846464 GCF_016906955.1 Phacochoerus africanus
ACTTTACCCTAAAAATTTTCCTTCTGAGTTTATCTGAATTTTACCCCAAGTTCCACACACACTGGTACATTTTCTTTTACCTGGATATCTTTGAATAATTTTTTCTTTAAATATACTAAGCCATTACTGGATTTTGTTGTCATTTTTTGTTTCTTTTTAGAAATATTTTCACATTCTTTATAGAATTAGACTCACAAAAGTGTTTGGGTAAAAGAAATCTGGGTTTATGAAACAATTTGGAATCCTGACAGTGCCTTCTAAAAAGATAACAGCATTTGATTTTGAATACAATTTTATTTAGCTTTGAACCATCTCAAAATACACAGGCGTGTAACCCCTGCTCAAAAACTCATTCCTTTACAATCTAGTCCAAGGACTTTGTTAATAATTATGTAGCTAAATACAGTTTAAGTGCATTCCAACATATTTTAGAACAATACATTCAGACATTAGTACTAACAGTTGTGGCATAATAGTTTTTTACGTTGGCAGAGAGCCTCTGTTCTTAACTCTTACTTCATCAAGATTTAAAACAGTTTCCTTCCTTTTTTTTTTTTCTCCTAAGAAGGCGGCATATACTCTGTGGCAAAGCATGGCCTAGATAATGTTCCCTTACTTTTTTAATAGTTTTCAATATATATTCCTTCTTCTCTGATTTTGCTCCCAACAATGAAATGTCACCATATGTGCCAATTCTGTGATGGAATATTCATTCCACTTTCCTCTCTGCCTCTAATTATGTCAGTACCAGCCACTGGCTGGGGGAGCAAGACAAAAGTGTATTTCTATCTCCAAGGAGGCAGCCAGCCTGACACATCTGGAATCAATTAGGGCTGGTGTAGGTGCTCATTCTGGAGCCAAAGGCTAGGGCTGAGCGGGTCGGGGAAAAGGGTCCAGAAACCCTTTAAACAGAATGACTGAAAGGTTGAAATGCCTGCATCACTTTTCTTCAACAGTTGAAAGTGATTATCTTTAAATATGATCTGGTAGGAGGTTCCAGGAAAAGGTGGAGTTTTTTTTTTTCATGTCTTATTAAGTGTATATTTGAATATACATAGTCTCCCACTGTGGGGCCTATGTGGCTAATTCATTTCATGCCAGGATTCCTGGTACTAATATTGGACCTCAGTCATCAGCTGCAGTTGAGGGTCCATTGAAAGATTACAAACCCTTTGCCTTGTTGTGGCATGTTCCTGGCAAGTCCCTGCAGGTGCCATTCCTTGATGGGCTTATTATCTTACCTGGGATTTTCCCCCAAAGCAGACTCATGTAAAGGATTTTGGTGCAAGTTATCTGTCAGGTGACCCCAGATAGCATAATGAGTGTAGACATGAGGCAGGGGAAAGAGAAAAGCCAATAAAGTGTGTGCTAATGACAGGGTTCTGCAAACTTTAGTGGGCCTAGGCCTGTTGGGTACCTCCTGAGGGAGTGGGTAAACAAGCCTGGGTTTGCCCACCAGAGTGCAGAGCCTGCCCTGTGCTTCCACCAACACCTGTCCCTTACTGGTTGAGGGTTACTCCTGAGGTGTTGACTTCTGGTTTCTGGTCTGTGGCCAGGGAGTGCTAGAAGGATGCAGGCAGTTCCTGACCTGAAAGAAAACCCTCTGAAGTCACCCCCACCCCGCCAAGCCCACCCAGGGGGACCAGGGAGTCGTGGTGGAAGGGCTGCACCCTCCTTTGGTCTGAACATTGACGCAAGAGCCCAGCCCATACTCCGTGGATCAGCCTGAATCTGTAAGTCCCTACAGGCATCTGTGGGGCGTGGGCCTGGGGTTCTGGGACTTCATCCTGCTTGGTGGGTAGTGAGCAGTCTGCACACAGAGGACCTAAGCCAGGGGTGGAAATGATAACATGGAACAGTGACTGTGCCCTAAAATGTGCAGGCCTGGCATTAGTCATTTAGATAAGCTTTAACCCAGCTTCTGACTCTCTTGGAAACCGTTCCTCTGCATCTCTGCTGGAAACACAGGCACTCCTTGATCAGAGACGTGTAAGCCCCAGCTTTGGTTCATCATTTAAAAAAAAGACACAACATTTTAAATTGCCATAATTAGGTGTTCTTTGCTAGATCAGGGCAGAGGTCTTTAAAGACGGCACCTGAAAAGACCAGCAAGAGACTTTTTAAAAAAAGAAAATATTAGCTATGGCCTTTATAATCTTTTCTTTCTTGATCATGATGAATTGTTTTCTCTGAGTTAAAATGTTTCTAGTAACCAAGAAATTAGCCAGTCTGACTGTGACGATGTGTATTAGCACGTGTACACAACTTCCAAATCGAACCATTTTTAGGTTTTACACATATATCCACATAATCTCTTTTCAAAGTATAGAGATTACCTTGAAAAATTTTAGGATTAATCTCATCACTCACTGATACAAACAATTTGTACAGGCTTTTTCTCTTTGTTCAGCAACAACTGAGCCGCTAGGACGTGCTGAGACATTTCACACACATGCACATAAAGCTCGAGGTGAATCTGATGTCCAAAGTGATTTCTCATTCTTCCTCCCCAGCTTCCTGGCTACCCATTCCTGTCATTCCTTTTGAGAGTTTAAATATCTGATGTTTCCAGCCAAGCTACCTCTTCTATTGCCCATCATGAGGGGGGTACTGGGGGTAATGAGCCCCAGGTCCCAGGGGAAGTGATGCGTGAGCTCTGGGCGCAGTGAACCAGGTAGGCTAGTCCTGCTGTCTGCTTCCCAGGTTTAGGGAAAGGCCTCACCTTAAGGGAGTGAGGGTGCTCTCCCTGGGAGCAGCTTGAGACCACATTGCTAGCATCTCTTCCCAACTCTGAGTTGTGACCTCATAGATCTCTAGCTTAAAGTGGGGTGGGGGGAGGGGAAGTATTTCAACCATGTTAATCGGCACACACTGCACGTCAGGATCACAACCCTGCACCGCTCCTCCACTGTTAACCATTTACCAGGATGCCCCTGGCTGGGACGTTCTGCATCCATGAAAGGAAAGCAGGCCCGTGGGCTAATGCTGTTCAGAGCCTGGGAAGACAACCACTGCTGCTGCAGCTCCAGGAGTACCCCAGCTGGTGCCTTGCCTGAACAGTATGTGGCAGGCACTGTGGGATGCCTACCAGGCGTGGTGTCCAGGTGAGGTATACCCCAGAGCAGGTATGGGAGCTTCCTGATAGCCAGGTACACGGTGTGGAATTCCCATTTGCAAACTTCTAGGGTTTGCCAAGCTTCATTTGCCAATCTGTCTTTCCCTGGGACTCTCATTTTAAAGATGCTTAAAATATTCACCATACAAATATATAGAGCAAAAGAGGAAGAGTGAAAAGTTCCAGGGGCCCTTCATGCCATCTATTTGACAGGCCCACAGTTCGCTAAGCTGTGGAACAGCTCCTCCAAGGCCGCAGAGCCCAGGGCAGTGCAGTGCAAGGCCAAACCAAGGGAATCCCATCAGCTCTTTGTTACTATGGTTTGATTTATTTACCCTTACTTAGAGAGGGTAAGGTGCCTTAATTTATGCACAGGCTTATGGGACAGAAAAATACTCTGGCCTTGGTATTCTTCAAGAAAACAGGAAGAGAGAAAATTAACACAGATGAGATTTCAAGTCTTGAGGCATAAGAATTCAAAGAAAAAAGAATCTTTGTGGAACTCCGTCAATCTTAAGATGTTAGAGACCCTTATTTTATGACCGAGGCCTTGTTTGGCAGGGAATGTAGGAGGCTCCTTAAAACAGACTTGAGTTCAGAACCCTGCAGTAGTTGGGTCCATATTTTAATTAGCCATAGCAATGAAACAAAGACCCAATGGTAATGCATAGATAACATAACACAAAGGAAAATGAACTAAATACCCTCAGCCACTGCTTTCCACCCTTCAACCCTGATCAAAACTTCGGTAAAGCCTTTAAATAATGGGACAGCTAATGAACATGGCAATGACTCAGAAACAGACAACAAAAGAGAAAAACAAGACACTGGCTAATTGACCATCAGAAGGTGCTCTATACACTTTATCAAACGAAGCACTGCTGTTCATTGGTGTCAAGTTCTACCCCCACCGTCTGGCTGTAGTTTAATTGGTTTTTCAAGGGGCAGCACTCAGGCTTCCACATCCTAAGAGAGACAGGAGGAGGCAAAGAGGATGAAAAGCAAGGCAGAAGAGCTTTTGGACCAACTACGTTTTTATTGCTTGTAGAATAGGACAGAAAAAACAAAAACTGACTAGGCAGGCAGGCTTGCTCTGTGAGTTAAAAGGCCAAGTGGAGATATTTGGCTCAACTAACATTCAGCAAGTTCCTGTTTTTTTCCTGTGGGTGGAGGGTCTTCAAGATGGTGATGCACATGGACCAAGGTCAGGTCCTAGAAGGGTCAAGCCCCAGTCACAAGGCCACAGTGTGGGGAGGGCTTAGGGGCCGCCTAACCCCAGTTCCTCAGGAGAGGCTGTGGGAACTTATCACTCCAGGCCTGCACTACAGGACAGGCAGGCAGACCATTCCCTCCATAGTGAGATCCAGAGACAAGGGACACCAGTGACCCTTCTTTCTGGATGACTGGAAGTGGTCATCCGGAAATGGTCTGTGACACATGCAAGGGTAGGAGAGGCTTAAACTGAAGGCTCTTAAGTCAAAATGACATTTTCTTCTCTAAATACATGGACAGAGCGGTACTCTGAAAGACAAAATTCTGTAACCAAGGGCTGGGCTGCCAAGGAGCAGGAACAAATCTTACCTCTGTTACAGTTTCAAGTCCCAAATAAGCACCCATTTTCTGGAGCAATACTGGGTGCCAGCACCCCAGTTTCACAAACTTGCGAGGAAAAGGAAAGTTAGTTTTTAGCTGATCCCAAAAAGCCTCGATGTGTGTCTCCAAGTCACAGACTTAAAGGACACCTACACCAAATCATTCCCAGCGCTGAGAGGGGAAACTCTCAGAGGCCTCCATCTCTGAGGCCTGTGTTCTTTCTGCTGATGAGTGATGGCCTCAGGGTGAAGACAGGTGGCATTTTAAGTCTTTATTGAGCAGCTCTTTAAACTTGTTTTTACAGTTGTTTACAACTTAAATTAGGGCGAGTGTTTTTTGAAACAAATTTGACAAATACTGTCAAAATGAATGTTTTCACAAAGACGTATTTCTGATAATATTCAGAAAGGAAAAGATATTTTTTGCTTAAAAACTATTGAATTTGTCTACTTTGAGAAATGGATGTATAGTATAAAGTATTTTAATGAAAGAAAGATTTAATCCTGATATTCCTTATAATAAAAAACATTCTGGGAGAGGCTTAGACTCCAACTTCAAGAGAAGGAAGACTCAAGAATGAAGAATACTGTGGTACAAACTTATGGCCAAAAATACTGTATTTTTAACCAGCAAGATCATTGGGGCATTATTATACAACATTAGGTGTTTTTTGCAAAACTAGTTCCCATCCCCAAACAACAGACAATACATGCATTTGAATGACATTTTAAGAACAGTAAATATGGTTCTTTCAAATACTGCAAGTTAAAAATGATTTCTGACAAAACTCTCTAAATACATAGGTCGAGTAAGGGTTTCCAACGTGATGACAGGTGAGGAATCCAGCAAGTTGGATTTAGAGAGTTGTTTGAGGAAAAGAAAGCCACCAAAAACATGTATTTCAGTCAAGGTAACCTGAACAGAGTTACATAGTAATTTCCCATCTTTCTTTTCTACACTTAAAAAATGTCCTACTGAAGAATATTTTCTTTCCTGTTGCCCTTTTTTTTTTTTGGTCTACCAAAGCTTATCTGTCAGAATTCCTTTATTCAAGTAAGACTCATTTCTACCCAGTAGATGTCTTCGTAACATGAAAATGTCATCTACCACTGGGTTGGAATCATATGGGGAAACGGAGGCTATGTGATCAATAAGGGAGGGAAGAAGAAAATTAATATGTGAGCACCTACTATGTGCTAGGTGTGTATGAAGACTTGGAACAGATGATTCTAGAGGCAAGGGGGTTATTGAAGGGCACTGGTAGTTGGGAAGACAGCAGGAAATGGTTTGTGATGCTGTGAGAAAAACAAATGACAAGCTGAGACTGTACTGAACTAACTACCAAACAGGTGTCTGGCTCTAAAAAAATTCTCTAGCTAATCATATACAACTAAGCCATTTCTTTTCCTAGTTTGATGGAATCAAAATGAAATCCTAAAGACAGTGTTACCTGCACAGATCTATTAACGCTACATATGCTGGAGATACGTAGAGATAAACATACAATATTACTAGTTTTAATTTGTGTGTTTCTAACCAAAGATAAAACTTTGGAAGAAAATATGTATACCAAGCACACCTGATCTGTGTCAACTGAGATGCTGTCAATCACCAATTAAGTGGTTTTAAACCCTTATTTAATTTTAAGAAGAGCAGCACTATACGTTACAATATTTGGGTACACTTTATTTTTATATGGGTTAACATTCTGCTATATTTCATTTCATTCATTCTTTTTGAGAAACTGAAAACAAAGGGAAATTGAGGGTGAAGATTATTTCCAACCAGTATCTGAGTCTTGCAGTCTCTTATTATGCAGCCCTTTCTTCCCATTATTATTTTTTTTTTGCAAATAGTCATTTTTGACCCATATCCAGCATAAATAGCTTTTCACTGATTCCTAACTTAAGACAACTAAAATTTACAATCATGTGGCAGTATAAATTTTAAAATTACAGTTCATACACCTTGACAATCAAGAGAGTCTGAAGTACAAAAATTGTCCTTTAGCTGAATTACCTTTTTTTAAATATTAGACCTGCTAGTTAATCTACAAAAAATACAAGTTTCAGATGTTCTTCAAATACCTTTTGTAGATGTCATCTGCTAGTAAACAACATATGCAGGTTTCTAGAAGATTTTTCCCCCCAGTCTACTCATGACATTCAACAGAGCTCTTTATATGAAAATGTATTTAAAAACAAACAAACACTTGGAGGGGAAATGTTTATTTTTTGAACGGGTGTGTCATTTCCCTTTGTTTCAGATATGAGGCACAAACTCCTGAATTTAAGCTCTGTAAGGCATAGTACAAACCTCCAATTTACAAATAAGGGATTCTCTGTGGGTTGGAACTGCCATGTCACGCAAAAAGGGAAAAATCATCTGTAAACTGGTACACAGCAATGTGTTAAGTGAGTCATGAAACGGCTGCTTGCCTTGGCCTGCGGAAGAAAGGTTTCTGTGTTCTGTGTGGTTGTTTTTGAATAAGACATGCCCAAGTCACCATAAAACTTGCCACGGGCCTCCATTACCTAGAGCATCAACAAGGAGTCCAGCGACACAATGCTTAGAATGCTTGCAATCACAATATAATATAAAGCATGAGTAAACTTTGTTTTTATACAAAACTGAAAAGAATCCCTTCCCGCCCCAGCCCCTTCAATAAAACCCCAAAGAAACAAAAAGGAAAATCCTTTAGCTTCGACTGACTAGTGTGGATACAATTCGGTTTCTAGGCATCACTGCAGCTAGGGTGATCAATTTTTTCCTTTCTTAAGAGAAGGGATCTTGTCATGCACCCTAAGATGAACAGTGAAGCCACAAACCTCAATTCTGCATAGCAATTCCATCCCAATTTCATAAAGATGAATATAACAATCTTTCCCTGTTTTGCTCAGCTTCTTCGAGCTTTGAGATCAGGTTTAATTGACTATATCTACTATAGCTCTATTAAATAGAATATCTTGATTCCCTAAAACGGTAACACTTATGATCTTGTGATGAGGTTTTCTCTATACACACTGTAGGCCTTCAAATGTTGTTTACTTTTTTTCTTTTTTCTTTTTTTTTGTTTTTTTGTTTTTGTTTTTGTTTTTTTCTGCACCAAATTTAAGATCGCCCTTTCAGGCAAGCAGTGGTCGCTAGCTGTTAAAACATTTCCTTAGTGGATCACAATAGCTTCTAAAACCGCCTTTCTAATAAAGGCCATCAGAGAGGTAATACTAAACTGTGCATTTGCCAAATAAGAATATGAATTGTATAAAAGCTCATATTCCAATCCTAAGTCAAATGGCAAAAGTTCTACAAAGTTGGTTTCCATGTTTGTATAAAAGCTCCAACTGATTTTATGTATTTTGCTATGAAATTACCTTTGGGTCTTATAATCAGTATACCTCTACTCAGGAATGTGCAAATGATTTTATATAGCACGATGCTAGTACCGCTCTGTACGATAGTAAGGTGGTTTTTTTTTTTTTTTTCTAAATGGAAAAAAAAAAATATCCCTAGTCAGAAATAAACTGACAAATTTACATTCTCCTCTCTTAAAAAAGTAAATAAAATAACATTATTCAAAATGTGAATTAGCTATAAGACATACAATACAATTACATAGATACATATCAATACAGCACATTCAATCTGCCAAAACATTAATGATTACAAAGCCAGTATGGATGATGCAATATCAAGAGAGATGTATGTACAATGATTAGAGCATTCATAATTGCACTATACCTACAGGCAGTCTGTTTCTTAATTAAATAACAGGTGCTTTCTGAGTAAGGAGAAAAAAAAAAGTAACCTGTGTAGTTTGAGGCTGGGAGAGAAAAGAATGGGAACATTCCATTATTATTTAGTAACTCTGGTGCTCATCTGATAAGCCATTACTTTTCTCCTTCTCCTTTGTTGTTCCAAAAGAGTGATTTATATGAAAGTTTAGACTCATGCCAAATAGTATCGTAGTTAAAATGAGACCAGCATCATGGCCTAATTCTAACTTCCCAGCAGGTTTAAAACAATCATCATTTATTAAATCATATTTCAACACAAGCTGCTTGACAGAAACTCATCAATACCTGTGCTGTGTTTTTTTGCATTGGTTGAAAAATTGCACATATAGAATTTCAGATCTCTTTGTAACTATGTTCAGTTATATAAATACATATTGTATAGAACAGAGAGGTTTGAGTTTCAGTCCACAAATCTTAAGTTCAACTTAATCAGTCACCAGTTGAAGAAAATCCCAAAGATGGTAAACTAGCAGTAACTTCAGATTCTGCAAATGAAAGGTGTCAGAATAATACTATCTGCCAATGTTCCTGGCAGACCTACTTGACCTTAAAGAACATAAAGAGAGTAAAACTGGCTTCAAATGAAGAGAAAAAAAGCAGACCTCATGGTCTATCACATAGGACATCTTTTCCACATTGTAGATTTAGACGCTCAACATGGAATGTGGACACTAAACAATGTGATTTTTAAGGTCAAAGTAAAGGATGGAGCATGAGAGTCAAATTTACAGTGAGCAACTGTTTGGCAATTGGTGTTTCAGGTTCATTCTCAGCCAAACATTTTAGGCTTCACAGTCTTACTCTCCTTTATTTTAGGATACTGGCTTTTGTTTTTTGAGTTCTTATTAAATTTTTTTTTTTTTTATAAAAAGCCAGCTTTGGCAACACATACCCATCATAAAAGTCATTTAAAAATTGTGGCCCAAACACTAAGAAGAAAGAGGGAAGAAAAGTTTGAATCGAAGGAAAAAAAAATTAAGAGCAACCTATGAAAAGGATCTGGGTAGCAGCCTTTGGGGTAATGTAGTGTCTGTTGGCATACTTTTTTGGCATCTGCAATTTGAAGTAGGGAGGGTGAGGGAAAAAGAGGGCAAGGAAAGGAGAAAGGACAATGGCACATGGCATTTTAAAATAAAGGATTCCTTCTGTGTGTCTGTGGCCTTGCCTTACTGACTTCTGTATGGTTTGCTGAGCAAGCAACTATGGCTGGAGACAGGGAAAAGAAGAAAAAAAAGACATTTAACCATTAGATGGGCATCCATTGTCCCAGCCCAAAGTGAGGCAAGACAATATATTTATATTAAAAAAAACCCCTCTATGTGTGTATCCAGAACAATACATTGAAAACCATGGTATTAATACTTATAATCCTTCAGCAAAAACTACAAACTGTTAAATTAAGCTGATGTTGATGGCTTGAATTGAATGACATTGTCCTGACTGTATCATTCGAGAGGAAAACTTGATCAAGAATGAAACCAGGATAAAGGCCATTGTAATGTGGGAAAAAATCAGGAGGAAGGGACGGGTTAGGACAAGGAAAATCAGCTTCATTTTGCTCAATAGAAAAGAGAGAGAGACAGAGAGGAAGAAACAGCTCTTATCTTTGTGAGTGCATGACTGAGAATTTAAAATACATCGAGTCACAAGGTTTTGCCTAAAAAAAAGAGAGAGAGGAAATGTGCTGGGACTGTACTTCAGCATCCTGTTTTTCCTCTGAATAGTTTAAATAAAATCATAATATTTACTACACACTCTGTGGACACTTGCACACAGAGTCCAGGACGGCAATAAATTAGTATTATGCAAATTGTTTTCCACAGCAATACAGTCCCTCTTGTATCGCTTCAATAGCCCACCAGGGAAGGGAAGGGCGGTGTCGAGGAGGCACAATTAGACCAGATTGTACTCCTTCAGGTTCAACTGGAGGATGGTGTCCTTGACGGCAGCAAAGACAAAGCGGATGTTCTCGGTGTCTGTGGCGCATGTGAAGTGGGAGTAGATAATTTTGTCACTGTCTGGGTTCAGGTCCACGAACATCTTCAGGATGAATTCTCGAGCTGCCTGGGCATCTCGCTGGGGTCCTGTTGGCCAAGGGAGGAGAGGGACATTTGTCAGCTGATCAGGTAATGCATTTGCTCAATAAGTGTTCGAGGATGCTCACGAAGACCTCTGCACTGCAGGTATGATAGCTTACACCTTCCCCAACGCTACTGTGTAAAACTGATGCCCTTTGTCACTTTATCTGCCCATCTATCCA
Source organism: Phacochoerus africanus (assembly GCF_016906955.1). Taxonomy (NCBI): domain Eukaryota; kingdom Metazoa; phylum Chordata; class Mammalia; order Artiodactyla; family Suidae; genus Phacochoerus; species Phacochoerus africanus. The sequence continues at coordinate 232,657,227 of NC_062545.1, forward strand.
TCCATCCAAACATCCGCAAAATGTGACTGGGTGCAAATAGGCTGATAGCTTGAAGGTCAGGCTAAGTTTGGGTGACAGGGAGCCCTATCTTTGGTAGGAGTGTGGGATTAACTTACTTCTGTTGGACTGAGTTAACTGTGCTGGTTCCAGCTGCATAATAAGCCTGCATACAATAAAAGAGCCCTAGGCTCTCTTGTCAATCTGCCCCTGTGTATGCCCCAAGTCCATAATGGATCATTTTACATTCTTCAGACTGAGATCTCAGAAAACTTGTTCCTTAAGGTCAGGTCCTCTGCAGCCTCGCTTTTGGTGTTTCTGAGCATACCACATTTATGTGGTATTCGATTCACTACCTGTGATGATTTTAAAAGTTGGTTTATATTTTTCCAGGGTCTCATGTGCCAAGCTCTATCCTAGATGTTTTAAAAAAGGACTATGATACTTTATCAGGCTTTATTATGAACTTATTTAATAATTTAGCAACAGATTTTTAGAGATGACACCAAAATCACAGTCAATAAGAGAAAAAAAATCAAATGGACTTCATCAAAATTAAGAACTTTTGTGCATCAAAGGACATTATTGAAAAATGTAAAAAGACAACCTACACAATGGGAGAAAATATTTGCAAATCACATATCGGATAAGGGGTATATATATCCAGTATATACAAAAAACTCCTACAATTCAACAAGACAAACAACCTGATTAAAAGACAGGCAAAGGACCTGAATAAACATTTCTCCAAAGAAGATATACAGATGGCCAATAAGCACAAGCAAAGATGTTCAAAAACATCATTAATCACTAGGGAATCTAAATCAAAACCACAGTAAGATACTGCTTCACATCTAGTAGAATAGCTATAATCAAAAAAATTTGGAAAACAAATATTAGCAAAGACATGAGGAAATCTGAACACTTGTGCATTGTTGGTGGGAATGTAAAATGGAAACAGTTTGGCGACTCCTTAAAAAGCTAAACAAGAATTACCAGATGAACCAGCAATTCTATTCCTAGGTCTATATCCCAAAGAATTCAAAGCAGGGACTCTAACGGATACTGCTACATCAATTTTCATTGCTATATTATTCGCAACAGCCAAAAGGTAGAAACCCAAAGATCCATCAACAGAGGAACACATAAACTGAAGGCAGTATATCCAGTCAATGGAATATTATTCAGCCATAAAAAATGAAGTTCTGATAGATGCCACAACATGAAGCTTGAAATCATTCTATCAGGTAAAAATAAGCCAGACACTAAACAAATACTGTGGATTTCCACTTACATGAAGTATCTAGAATAGCTACATTCATAGAGACAGAAAGTAAAGCAGAGATTACCAGGGGCGAGGAGGAGGGGGAGGTGAGGAGTTATTGCTTAATGATTACAGAATTTGAGGTGGTGATAAAGGTTTGGAATAATGAAGTTAAATATAGCATGTGAATTGTATCTCAAGAGAGCTAAGTAAAAAACAACAGATCTTGGTAAGTGTATTAAAGCTTAATGTTGTAAATTAAAAGCAATAGCGAAGCTCCAACACCTATCAGGGACTGAGCATCTTTCTTTTTTCTTTTTTTTTCATCTTTTTAGGGCTGCCCCCACGGCATATGGAGGTGTCAGGCTAGGGGTCAAATTGGAGCTGTAGCCGCTGGCCTACACCACAGGCACAGCAATGTCAGTTCCGAGCTGAGCCGTGTCTGTGACCTACACCACAGCTCACCGCAACACCACAGCTCAAGGCAATGCCAGATGCTTAACCCACTGAGCAAGGTTAGGGATTGAACCTGCATCCTTGCGGATACTAGTCAGATACATTTCCGTTGAACCATGACGGTAACTCCTTGAGCATCTTTCTTATATGTGTCTTTGTGGCACTATACATTTGCACTGCTTCTCCCCCCCCCCCCACTTAATTCTATACCATGAAAGACAGTAATGTGTATAATCTCTGTTCCTCCGCTCTTGGAAGACCCTCTTAAGATCCAGTTTAGATTTTTTTTTTTCTATCAATATTGCTATCTACTGATTGGGATAAGGAAAGTTTTGAAGATTCTACAGAAGGCCTGCAAATTCTAACAAAATGGATCATGAGTTTCAGACAGCAAACTTGAAAACTTCTCAAACCAACCTTGTTGCAAATAAGCTTATGTTGTCAGAAGTCTGGAAGAGCCATGAAAACAGATTATTCTCATTTGTACAATTTACAAAAAGAATGCTTGAATTTTTGACTTAAGAGCCCAGAATTAAAGTTTCTATCAATGATTAAGAAGGCTGGCATCATACTGAATAAAACAAGTGCCACAAATAAAACTATGTTAATATATATAATTAATATCCTAGTTTATTCAATGTATTACTGTTACCTTACTAATTCCATAGTAATAAAAATATTTAAAACTAGGACTAATAGATTATTAGAATTGGTGAAGCCTCTCATGTTTCTGGCTTATGAATGAATTGTGTACTTATCCTTTTCGGCAAAGAAAAATCTCTCTTTTTTAACTCAAGTATATCAGAGTAGGACTCAAGTTCACTGAAGAGCACTTGGAGTCTGTTATGTTTTTAAGCATAAATTATGTTATTTGAATAAATATAAACTACAAAGAAATCATTATAGTCATCAGAGCAGGACCAGAATTCCATGGTCTCTATGAACAATTTTGCCATTCAAATCCATGTGGAAATGCTAATTTTCCTTCCTGAAGAGAAATACAGAAATGGCATTCATTATGATTAAGACCTTGTACGTGCAGAAATGTGGAAGTGTGAAATTTATAATACTATAAACATGTTTGTTATGAAAACATCACTGCAGAGTGGGCCTAGAATTTTTTCAGTCTTAGCTCATCTTACAAGGGCTTGAAGTCTCTTGGAATGACAGCTGCATTTGTTTTATGAATAAGAAAAATTAGCGTCTTTTTTTTCTTTTTCCATGGCTGTGTTTCCTGCGGGCCTTATGTGTATTACTGGGGGAGATGGACAGTAAAAAACACCTTCAGATGTGAAGACACTGTGGTGCTGTATGTGCTGTGTGCTGCCTCATGCACCACGAGCCTGCTGGGTCTGCTGTGTTTTGGGGACCGGGGGGCAAGTGCAGCATTAAAACAGGCTGGCTACAGGCGGGGGCTAGGTCTGGGTGGGTGGGTGGGGATGTCCTTTCCCATCCATGAGTTCTCGGCATATTTTGAGAAAAATTTTAAGATCTCTCCTTCCAGGCATGGGAAGTAAGCTCATGTGTTTGGGGGTAAGCAGGTGTCTCGTGCCCATCTTATTTCGGCAGACCTTGTGTTTAAAGAACCAGCCTGCTGTGGGGAAGCCAGTGAACGCCACGAAGTTCCTTCCTCCACACTTTCCTTAGGAGCCCTGAGGACTGCAGGCTCCAGCATCTGTAACTTGGTGGCAGGCCAGTGGCAAATTAAAAGGAGGACAAGTGAATATACTGTCTAGGCGAGGCAAGTATTTGTTTAGAAAAGAACCTCAAAGTGCAAAGGAAAATGTACTTAGATAGAGGATGAGAACACACTGCTAGCAAAACCACTACCTCTAGTACCTGATAATATCCCCACATGTTTCTATTTCAAGCTAGGAACACTGAGAATCTACTATATGTATTTGAGAAGGTAACTTCAGTTCACTAAACATGTAACATTTCCCTTCCGAGAGCCAGTGCTAGACCCAACATATGTGGGATGAAAAGATGAGTGAAACTCCATTCTTGATGGGCTTGTATCTTCATTGGGAGCTAGGAGGCTGAACTGAAGATTGTTTTCAGGTAAGTCCCTTTCTGAGGGGGTTTTGAAAAGTACAAAAACACTGCTGAACTGACACCCGTGCCTGATATCCTATGGTGATAGTAATTAAAAACAAACAAAAAAGCAGCCCCGTTCTCTTGTTGGTTCTGCTCCATCAGAGGTACTTTGAGGTTTGTGCTCTTCTCTGTGCCAGGCACTGTGCTAAGTGATTTATGTATGCGATTCGATTTCTTTTTTACTCAGGAAGAAACTGCGTGGTTGAATAAACTTGTCCGAGGCACCACTGCCAGTAAGTGGCAGAGCTGGGACTCTGGGACATTCAAAGCCTGTCCTCTTACCTACCATTCACCTAGATCCGGGTTTGGCAAACTTTCCGTTCAAGGACCAGAGAGTAAACATTTTCAGCCTTGTGGGCCATCTGACCTCTGTCACAACTACTCCGTTCTGCTGCTGAAGCATGAAAGCAGTCAGATAGTGTATAAATGTGGCTCTCTTCTTTCCTTTCCTTTCCTTCCTTTCTTGGGATGCATCCTGAGGCATACAGAGGTTCCCAGGCTAGGGGTCGAATCAGAGCTATAGCTGCCGACCTACATCACAGCCACAGCAACGGGGATCCAAGCCATGTCTGCGACCTACACCACAGCTCATGGCAATGCCAGAATCCCCAACGCACTGATCAAGGCCAGGGATGGAACCCACATCCTCATGGATACCAGTTGTATTTGTTTCTGCTGTGCCACAATGGAAACTCCTAAATATGGCTATTTCCATAAAACTTTATAAAAAGAGGCAGCTGGCCATAGTTTGCCCTTCTAATCTAGACTTGAGTTCATAGTCTGGGGAGATGTGTGTGGATTCTGTACATAAGTTCCTACAAGGTGGTGGCTGAGACACTCTGACCTGAGTGGCTGGATGTGGATGCACTTTGTTACCGATCTTTCAACAAGTATGTCTCAGAAGGGGTTGGGTGTCATGGCAAGTCATTCAGGATTTCACAGTCTATTGTTGAGGAGGCAAGATTTCTTTATAAGAAGGAAGTAACTAACATAAAGCCGCATGAGTACCAAAGTGGGTGCTATAGACAGCTTAAAGGATGGGTGTCATCGCTAAGGATGATGGGACTGTGTTGGGCCACGAGGCCCCTCCAAAGTAAATATTTCCTGAATAGTCACTGTGTGTCAGGCGTCATGCTAAAATGTCACCCATATGTTATCTATTATAGTCTACAAAACCGAAGTTAGGTGTTAAAGCCTGGAGTAATGTCATGGCTTTACAAAAAGAAAATTGCACAACTGGGATCTGAATCAGACCATGGGCTCCTGACTACACAATTCTCTTCTCTCTTCAGAAAGAGGCAGAGGTAGACTGCTACCAAATGAAAGGGAAATAAAGAGGGAACTCTAACAGTTGATACAAAAGTAGTCAAATCTATGGGACTGTTTCCTCCTGTGATGTAACAACAGAAAACAACTTCATCTATGTTTTGAAATAACTACAAGTTTCAGCAGTGGGGGGGAATGAAACACCGCAGGCCATTAAAAGACAGGACGGATGATGATCTGGACTCCATCATTTGCAACATGCAGGCTTCTGGGGCAAAGCAAGTGGCAGAGCACTGCTGTGTGTCAGCTGTGGTATTGGTCTTAGGACGCAGAGTGTGCCCCTGGCAACTGGGCTGGCTCAAGAGTGCAGACTTACCGTCGTATTCTGGGAAGTAGTCGACTAGATGGGAATACATAATTTTCTCCTCTAGAAGATCTTTCTTGTTTAAGAACAGAATAACAGAGGAGTTTTGGAACCAGGGATATGTGATAATTGTTCTAAACAGTGCTTTGCTTTCCTCCATTCGGTTCTGAAAAAAATCATCAGAAAAACAAGGTATGAGTTACATCATTACTCAGTCTGCGAATTATTTGAGTCCAACCCATCTTTGGTATACATTCAGTTTTTGTACCAGCTTTTTGTCGGGATTTACATGCAAAAGGCTCAGCAGCACTATTCATGAGGCAAACTCTCAGGCTGACCAACAGAAGGGAATAATAATAATAAACATCCAGTGTAATAACTCTTCAGATTGAAGAGAATACTGTATCTGGCATAATGTCACAAGTGTCCACCAAGAATTACTCATTCACAGCCAAATAATTAAGATCTAAATTAAGAACTAAGCAGACTTCACTTTGCATTTCTTAAGTTGTATGTACTTGGGGCTTCACAATTCGTTGTATTTCATGACAATCAAAACAAAGTGACTTCACTCTTTGCCCAAAGTGCATCTATATTTTTAGAATTATCTCTATCTACCATACAAATACACACACACATGCACACACACATATATCCCCTGAGCAGGAAACACACAGAAAACTATTTTTAGATCATACATTTCCCTGTTTATCAGAACACACTTTCTCCCTATGTTTCACTATACTTTTCATACAAAACTGTGGAGATACATAATTACCGTGGAGATACATGTAACATTTCTCACCCCCTCAGCATCTGTGAGAAGGTGTGCTCACTCAAAGCTTTCTAGTCAAGCCAGCCTTGGTAGTAGGAAATCTCAATGGATTCTCAAGGAATTAGTCAGCCGGCTCATAGATATGAAGATACTAACCAAAGTTACTGCTGACTCAAATCTTTCCTCTTAAAAAAATGCAGTCACCAGCCAAAAGCTAGACTGCCTTCTAGCTTAACCCACAACTCTTTACCAGCTCTTCGTCTACAGACACACTCGCTTTTAAATCATTCCTACCCTCGGGTCTCAGACAAAGGCAGCAGATTTGGAGATGCCTCCCTGACTCTGGTGTATGGGCATGCTTCTTCTAAGACACACAGAGCACGCTCTCCAACCCTGGCTTCATTCTACCCGCTGTGACTGAGTCTGGGGCAATGGAAATGCCTGCTGGGAATTGAGCCCACCTCCACTGGTAACACGTGGCTCAGTAGTTGAAGCCAGAGCATCCTATTCTCCTGGTATCTGGGCTGATTCAAGGCCAGACTCTGAATCCAGGCTTATGTCCCTCCAAGTAAATACTTGCCTGGTTTATAGTCATCACTGTAGTAAACAGCTCAACCGGTCCAGTCAACCCTAGGATTTTTGCTAGGAACTCTGGAACAGAGAGCACTGCTTTCATGATGAAAGTGGAAGAGGAACTTGGGGCATAGCAGAAACATCTTGAAACAGGGAGGAAAAAAAAAAACAGGTCCTGCTCACTTGGTTTTAACTCCTTGGTCAAACCCTGCTGGAATTTGGGTTATGCCTCTGGATTTTTTTTTTTTTTTTAAATAACATCAGCCAATTAAGAACCCTACACTTTTTAATCTAGTTTGAACTGTGTTTTTCTGGTTCTTCTTATATATAAAGTTCTTCTAATGGATACAGCTGGATCCACCTCACTGCCAGACTTCTAAAAGGAAATGAATGGATAATGTTTGAAGGATGACCATGAAGATGAGGGGTTCAAGCTATTAACACACTGTGCTCAGATTCTGCCTTCCTAATGTAGAAGGTGTCCTTAGTGTCACAGAGTACTTACAAAGGCCAGACAGGCTCCTCTGGGTCACCCCCTGACTGCTGCTCCAGGAAGTCTCCCAGAAACAGAGTTCAGCAAGCACAACTTTCTAGATCCTGAATCTTTCTTGCTCTTTTCTTCTATAAAATGTGCCAATTCAAATCAAGCGGAAAAGCCCACTTTTCAAAAGGAGATCTTTACCAAATCTGGTAAAGCCAATCATCATCCATCTCTCTCTTTTTCTTTTGGCCACCCTGAGGCATATGGAGTTCCTGGACCGGGGATCAGATCTGAACCACAACTGTGACCTACTCTGCTGCTGCGGCAATGCTGGATCCTTTAACCTACTGTGCCGTGCGGAGGATCGAACCTGCATCCTGGTGCTGCAGAGACACTACAGATCCCCTTGCGCCACAGCGGAAACTCCATCATCCATCTCTTTTTGACTTTTACACTTCATGCCTGCCATTGCTGAGATAATGAAATACTGAGAAAATGTGAGACTGATGGAACAAAAGTTTACTTCATTGCTCAAGGGACAGTGTTTATTTCACTGCACACGTTTCTCTTCTATATGAAGGACATGCCTAGCCTTTACAAATAATATTTTTACTATCTATCACATGCCTTTTGCTGGTTGTCATCATCAGTGATAAAATTTTAAGCCTGGAAACAATATGTACTGAGAAATGATGTCTTGGAGGCCACACCGTGGCCTCAACCAGGGAGCCTCCATCAGCAAGGCTCCTAGTTGTAATCAGCATTCTCCAGAAGGCACATGATGGGCTCCCAAGGGATGGCCCTATTTAGGCCTTTTCCAGTTGGAATCCTTCAAGGGTAAGTGGTATCCTGTCCTTTGTTTGCCCATCACTCAGCAGCTACCTGTTGAGGGCTTGCGAGATGCTGGAAAGGGTGTGTTAAAGCAGGGCCTGTGTCCCAGAGGACAGAAGCAGACAGGATGTCAAAGTGTAGTTACAGGCTCATAAGATGGGCCCCTAAGAGTGGTTAAAAAAAAGAGGTACTAGGGGGTGGGGGTGGGGTCCATCACACAAGAAGGAAAGGTTTCATTGGGGAAGGTTTTAAAGTAAGGTAATTCTAAGTTGAATCTTGACAGATAGAGGAGAGATTATGAGGAGGAAAGGAGGGCAAAAGCGAAGGAGAATTGAAACCCAGGACCTGCTGAAGAGATCTATCAAAATTCTGTAAAAAATAGTTCATGGAGGCTTCTGATCTCTGTAACTTGGGCATCAAGTGGAAAAAATTCTCTATTTTGAGAATGTGAAACATCTTGTGCTCATTTGCATCCTACAGCGGGGCCAGGAGGCACAAACACGCTCAGTTCATGTGCACTCCAGTCCATTACTCTTGAAATAAACTGCCGGCTGTCAGGGGCTGCACATTTCCAGTGTTGGCAGGTCGTCCAATAGGAAACTCCTTCAGACATCTCAAGTGCAGCTCACTGAGACGCGATTATTTGCCTGGAGGTAAGAGCCCGCTGCTTTTCTCTTGGCTCGTGTGCAAGCCTCCATCTTATCAAGGAAAAGGCTGGATCCAGTGGACATGGCCAAAGACCTTAGTAGGAAGCCAGCTTTCTTCAGGCTATGACTTGGCCCAAATCTCTACATAAAAAATTACCAATGGGCCTCACAGGGCAATATCTTATGTGTATACTCTTTGCAGTCCTGAGTGTGTGTGTTTGCTCTCTGACATGCTGGTACATCCCTCCAGCAAAAGTTAGCATTACATCAGAGATCTGAACATCTGTTTTCATAACTTTTGCAACTTCTTATTATTTTGCCAATAAATACAAGTTCTCTTAAAACACCCTTATTTTCTTTGCAAAGAACACAATTTAAATGAGAGCCTTAATTCATGTACATAATAATGTACATAATAAAAGTCACCTACCTGCTTGCCTCTCCCTATTGCTATTTTCCCCTCTTACAATTCCTTGAGAGACAACATTGATTTCTATTTCCCATATGATCTAGAATGTAGCCATCTAGCCTTTTTATTTTTTTCTTGGCTGCTCTGTGGCATATAGAGTTTCCAACCCAAGGACCAGATCTGAGACTGCGTCTATGGCAATGCCAGATCCTTTAACCCATTGTGCTAGGTTGGGGATGGAACCTGCATCCAGGTGTGCCCACAAGTGGGCACACCTAGAATGCAGCCTTTAAATGCCAAATCAGACACTTAAGCATGCAGACTGTTGAATCACCACCGAGGGCCTGATGGTCACCTACAACTTGTCCTCAGCTGTTAGCCGAGGGTAGGACTTACCCCAGAGAAACTAGAATGCAGCTTTCCAGGGCTCAAATGCCCTTTGGTATCAGAGATCCATATGGTCTTGAGTGATGCACAAACTCACTAATTGATGCCAGAAGCTGGTCAGGTAGCTGTGATTCTGTGTTCACAATTTTGTGATTCTGTGTTCCCTGAGCTTTCTTTTAAAAAGTCCAAGCCACACACTGGACTTAAATGAGAGAAGTCCACAGACAGAGTGGCTACTGTAAAGTAACAGACTGTTTAGCAGAAGAGAGTATCTTATTATGTCATAGGACAGGTTAAGACATCTGCTGGCCACACAATTACACTCAATATTAATGCCTAGCTGCTTGTGGAGCTGCTTCTATATACTGCACATGGTGAAAAATGTGCAGCCAATGTATGCCACACCAGGTACCATTTTTACTAGCACCACTTCTATTTCTGAAATTGAAGAGGAAAGGAGATTGCCAGGATGTAGGTTTTTATGCTTCAGGAATTCATACAACACTGCATTTTAAATACCACTCTTCACTTTTAATTGCTGTGAAAAGCTTCACTATTTCTTCTCAGACATAACTTATTAAAAAATACCTCATAAACTACTTCATTAAAAGTCATTATTTTAAAAGAGCAAGACTAGTTGACTTTTAATGTAATGATCCAAGACAATGTAAAATTTGAATCAATCGTTATCATTTGTAGCTTATCAGACACTGAAAATGTTGAAAAATTCATCCTTAACAAGGACTCAAGAACATACTCTCTCAGGTATTTTACTCCATTTACATACATCAACTGGGTAAATAAATTCAACCACTCAAAAGACTAACTCCTAAGCCTTATGAAAATAAATTTGCAAGCCTAGTCTGCATATTTCTTTCTTCCTCGATTATTTAGGAAAAAGCTTGGTGTGTTTGTGTATCTCCAGCTGGATCACATTGTTATGCGTCCTCTCTGACATCAACACACATTCAAAAAACATTGTGTGTTGGGGCTCCTGGGGGAGGCAGGAGTAGGGAAGAATGGGGTCTGCGTGCTCCCTTGGTTTGAAACATGGCTCTCCTTTGAATATTCTTGTGACCTTAGGCAAGTGACTGAACTTCAGCTTGCTAATATCTCCCAGGTTACGCGGATAGAATGAGACAATACAAGATGAGTGCTTAGCTATGATCCCAGACATAGTAGCTTTCTATAGTCACCGCCATCAGACATGACAAAAAGACTCTGTAAGAACCCCTTGGTAAGGTGACTGCTTACCTCAAATCTTTGGCCAAACTGTAAATCCAGTAAAATATTTCTATTTCCTGGAATTGCATAAAATTAATCGATCTACAATTTCAAAACCAGGTACATCTGATTTATAAAAAACTGGAAAATCATCCAGTGCCAACTACTCACTTAGAAAATGTTTCTTCCTTAGGGAGTTCCTGTCATGGCTCAGTGGTTAAGGAATCTGACTAGGAACCATAAGGTTGTGGGTTCGATCCCTGGCCTCACTCAGTGGGTTAAGGATCTGGTGTTGCCGTGAGCTGTGGTGTAGGTCGCAGATGCGGCTCTGATCCCACGTTGCTGTGGCTATGGTGTAGGCTGGTGGCTACAGCTCCGATTGGACCCCTAGCCTGGGAACCTCCACATGCCATGGGAGCGGCCCTAGAAAAGGCAAAAAACAAACAAACAAACAGAAAGAAAATGTTTCTTCCTTAGTTTCTCCATATGTTAAGGGGCGGCATCTTCAAAATCTCTAAAAATGTTCAATACTCAATAATCAAGCCACCCAAGATGGCTATTCTCTTGCTCTCTGTACCTCCCCTGCCTGACCAGTCCCTGCCTCACCTATGCCCTACTTACCTGACTAACCTGCCCTCTTAATCAGAGTCTCATCAGTAAAAGCCAACATGCTTGCCCCAGGCCCCCAGCCAGGACTGTTCTAATCTTGAGATCAGAATATCTACATTATGATAGTTTTATCACAGAGGCCTCCAGAGAGGGGCATCTGGTTTCCCTGGTAACCGATGAGTCAACCTGACGTCAATTCCCCCTATAACTGGTAACCTCCCCCTTCCCCTGGTAGAGAAGACTGCTGTCCTGTCCAGCCTGCCGTCCACGGTGGGGAGTCGCTCCAGGACCCTTGTGCTTCAGACATGTAAGATCCCCCATCCATTAAACCAGTGATGTCACTGTCACCGACTCTGGGTTCTTTCTTCAATGTTGAGGCTGGATAAGCACAAGGCTTGCAGGCCTATGGGGTGTAGCCCAATAACCCTCAACTCCAGATTAAACCAAGAAAACAAGAGATGTAAAAGATAAACAGAGTGGATGGAATGAGAAATAATTAAGGATGGCTCCCTAGCCATCCCACTTCTGCTATCCAAATCGGACAACAGGAACAGAAATAATAAGGATGCTAACTAAATTTAGCTGGATACATATCATTTCCTCCATAATTTTCTTAGTCTTTGCAAGTGATTATTTGAGATCAAATTTGGCATGCTCTCTAGGCTTGAAGACAACTCCTAAAGGTTTTAATATTACAACTTCTACCTATGTATGAATCAATGTGTTCTACTGGCACAGGATGTTTAGCGAAGCCAAGAAATACAGCATATTTGCCTATACCCTCTGGGTCTAGGGTTTCTAGCAGAGGGGAGGTCACAAAGCAGGCAGGCCCTTATGAAGTGAACCAGAGGTTGTTGTAGGAGAGGAGTGGAGGAGGGAAAGAGGAAGGCAGAAAGAGACAGGGGTGGGGGTGGGGGGCAGGGCAGGGAGAGCCCAAAGCTCTAGTATCAGCAATAAGAAACTTGATGCATGATGTAGAAACCCACAGGCTCAGAACGTAGAGAAGACAGAAAATATCTTTAGTTCAGTCAAGTGACCAAGCAGCAACCTCCTTTCAAATACTATTTCATAGCACATTGATCTGTTAATTTAGCCTTGGCTCCATAACTTACTAATTGCATGCTTACATGCCAGTGAGCCAAAGTCTATCCTTAACATATGTGCATACATAAATTCCTCCTCTTTTCCCATGACACTCCTCAGTTAGCAATTTAGGAGTCAGATATGTAGTGCCCTGAGGAGTCACGTCACTGATTTTTCTATTCGCTGACCTTCTGCCCATCTTTCCCACACTCCAGCCACACCTCAAACTGAAAAAGGATTCTACAAACTACACTAGAGCTGTTAGCTTGGAGCCAAGTGTCCTTGAATGTCAGCTGCTTTTGTTTCGCTTGTCTGTTTTCTGATTCTACAGTTGATGAACAGGGACCAGGCCCAACTGCTGGAGGCTTTGGACAAAGAGCAATAGAAATAGGCTGTGGGAATGTAGACGTAAGGGATTAAAATGAAAACAGTCGTGGATGATACAACTAAGCTTGGAAGGTGAAAAAGTCCAAGGAAGATCTGACTGATCTATATAAACCAACAGTACATCAGACTGAATCTGAGCAAATTCCTGGTGTGTTAGGCCAGAACAGTCTAAGCCTGGGGAAAATAGGAGTTAAATGAAATTAACTAGTAAGCAATTTGGTAAAATATCTCTTTTGCTGACTTTTTTTTTTTTAATGGATGGTTCAAGTCTGGCCCAGAAACATGAGATTGCCTAATTCTTTGGCCAACAAAGATGTTTTGGATAAGAATTTGGTTTGCCTTGTGTCCAAAGAGATAAGCTCAAAAGACTTGTATGAACTGTATTTGTGAGCCCTTCTCAATGGAGGGACTACCTGACCTGAGTCAACCCTGATCCTTCTCTCTCTCTCTCTGTCTCTTTCTCATACATACACCAAAGTTCTTGTCATTAAGTATTCGTTTTGAAGCCCTTTCTCTCTTCTACCCTCCCCAAAGTGCAGAAGGAGCAGACAGTAGGTAAGTAGGTAAAAATGGAGAATTAAATAGGAAATAAGTTTGGAATTGAAGGACAGCAGTGACCAGATAAACTGATCACATGACAAGAAAATTAAGGAAAAAAATAAAATAATATTGGCTTGTTTCCTCACAAGGAATATAAATTCTAAAAACAAGTCCCTTGTAAAATGAACCTGGTGCATTATGTATTCCTAAGGCTTTCCCCCCCCAATCTTAAAAAATAATAATTTGTCATATAATTAACAGACTTTTTTTTCTTTTAGTCTTATTTTCAGGAGCAATATATGAAAAATTTCAGATTGTGACATGTATTTTTAGTTATATGAATGTTATTATTTATATGGTTTAATTATATTAGTAATAATAGCTGATGTTCATTAACTGTGTATATACACCGGACGTTGTTCAAAAGCACTTTAGTGTGTATAAGGGGTTGGTAAACTTTTCCGTAAAGGACCAGATAGTAAATATTTTAGGGTTTGCAGGACACACTGTTTCTGTTGTAAAAACTTAAGTTTGCCCATGCAGCAGGAAAGCACATATAGACAATATATAAATGCATGAGTGTGGCTGAGTTCCATTAAAACTATTTGAAATTTAAGATTCATAGTCACTTTCATGTGTAAGGAAATATTATTCTTATTTGGATTTTTTTCAACCAGTTAAAAATGTAAAAACCAATCTTAGGTTGCAAGCCATACTATAATAGATGATAGGGTGGTTTGGGCCTGAGGGAAATTAGTCTGGTGATCCTTGGTATAGGACAGTATTTAATTTTCACACCAACTCTAAGCAGAAGGCATTGCTGTGATTCCTATTTTCTAGGTGTCGGGGGCGGGGGGGGGGGGTGTGTGTGTGCTGATAAAAGGCAAGTTAAGGAACATACCTGATATGTACTTACATGTAACTATTCAAATCACTAGCAAAAACACATGTGAAAATAAAAGCAAAAATGAAGATTCCCTTATATAAATTGGTTAATATCTTCATTTCCTCCCTATTTACATTTTCTCTCTAATTTTTAGTTAGATACTAAGTTTCTAAATTTATTTACCTTTTCTTCCCCCTAGGAAAAAGTATCTTATTTATTTATTTATTTTTTTCCACAGCATGTAGGGTAAAAAATGAGAAAGACATTCAATGTCTTAAATCATTTGCTTAGTTTTCAGTGTCAGGGTACTATTTACCCAGATTTTGTAGACATGTAAAAATGCCCTTCCAGGTGTTTTAACACCATACATCTGGCATTTTAAACCAATATAATTAATGTGAAATAGTCCTTATTTGAAGATGGAGATATACTTTTCACGTTATTTTAAGTATCTTAAAAAAAATAATTCCACAAACATTCTAAGTTAATAAGACACTACTAAGAATCTAGTGTGGTTTTGCTTTGTCCTGCTTTTACTCTCTACTCCTCCAGAAGACTAAAGACACCAGGGAGGGAAGGCAGGCAAAATGAACATGAAAAATTCAAACTGAGCACTCAGCTGCAGTTTATGCGTCTACTAAAATATACGACTATGGGATTTGGGGGTAAACTTTTGGCTAAAATTCTGTTGTACACATCATCTGCAGTTTTCAATGATTTATTTGTTCTATTACCAGCACTTTTATTTGACAGAGCACACTAGAACAGGTCATGACACCTTTTAAAAGCAATGTTTACTGTCTGCTTAAAAAAAAAAAAAAAAATCAGTATCCCCACCTTGAACGACTTTTAGTAGGGACAAGAAAATCACCCAATGACTTTCACCCTCCCCTGTGGGCCAACGCAAAAGATCCCTCCTTGGAAAACTATGAAGTACTCAATTATGCTTTAGACTAACTAAACTTTGAGAAACAATGGGCTCCTCCCCTTTTTAAACCCCAGCATTCTGTATAATGTGCATAGGACTGTAATTAACAGAGAAGGTACAAAGGATGTTATAAAATTTACAAAAAGACTAAGTATTATTTTTTCACCAAAAAGTATTAACTACACCAATGAAAAAACTGAAAGCTGGCTGTAAACTGTTAAAGTGGAACATTTCAATACTTTGCCCTAGAGAAGAATTTGGTTCTTTTTGCTCTTCATTCTGACATAAAAAGTTGACGAATGATTTTTAAACATTTTTAATGAAATGTTTTTATTTTTTTTATTTTTATTTATTTTTTGCCTTTTTTGCCATTTCTTGGGCTGCTCCCGCGGCGTATGGAGGTTCCCAGGCTAGGGGTTGAATCGGAGCTGTAGCCACCAGCCTACGCCAGAGCCACAGCAACGCGGGATCCGAGCCGCGTCTGCAACCTACACCACAGCTCACGGCAACGCCGGATCGTTAACCCACTGAGCAAGGGCAGGGACCTAACCCGCAACCTCATGGTTCCTAGTCGGATTCGTTAACCACTATGCCACGACGTGAACTCCCATGAAATGTTTTTATAATGCATTTGTAATATAACCTTATTACTAAATTGAGCAGTCAGGCAAAAATATTCTAAACAAAATTGTATTCTGCATGTTATGTACTGTGTACAGAAAATTGTATTCTAGGTGTTATGAGGCAAGTAAAAGATCTCTGCCAAAGGCTAATGACCAAATGAGATCAGAGTAAGTTCAACACAAACACCTTTAAAATACAACTAATGGAAACACTGAAATCACACAAAATCAACAACTTCTCTAGGGAAAGGGAAAAGGGGGGAGTTGGGATGTGGGGGGGATAATTCAAGTATTGTGAAGAAAAAGCACGCGTTCCTGTCGTGGTGCAGCGGAAACAAATCTGACTAGTATCCATGAGGATGCAGGTTTGATCCCTGGCCTCATTCAGTGGGTTGGGGATCCAGCATTGCTGTGGCTGTGGCGTAGGCTGACAGCTGTAGCTCCAATTCAGCCCCTAGCCTGGGAACCTCCATATGCTGTGGGTACAGCCCTAAAAAAACAAATGAACAACAGCAACAAAAAAACAAAAAAAAAACACAAAAACTAAACAAAAAAGAAAGACAGCTTTTGAAAGATATGAGAGAAGACCTAGAAAGACTAGCACATGAGTGAACACCAGTAGTTCACATGGGAAACTCTGTACCTGTGGTCAGGGACACAGGGTCATTAGACTTGACCATGGTGTTACTGGAGGTTCAGTGGGAGAGGGCTCGGCTGGCACACAGCCTTGAAAGTACATCCAACTTAAAACCTTTGTGGTGAAGTAACTTCTCAGATATCTGGACAATATAAATGTGTTGAAAAATTTATGAGCCCACCAACACCAATGTGTTAGAGACTTGAATAGAAGTAAAAAGGAGAGGGGATCAGAACTAATTGTACTGTTGAAATGGACACCAAAGACCTCAAAAGCACCAGAGGCAGCAGCAGTTCGCCTTTAAGGCTGGGTGTGTGTTGTAAACCAGCTAATGTTCAGTTTATGGCCAATGTCCACTTTGGCTGATCCTCTTTTCTGACTGGTGGTTGAGTTGTGCCATATTTGTCCAATATGAGTCCATTTCTGAGGTTTTTCAAGTTTATGAGCTGTACATTTCATGCAACTCTAAGAGCAGCATCTGAAATTCCCAACCTGCTCAGTCCGCCCCCACCAACATTTTCATCTTCTTAAGGCCAAGTAAATGAGGAAGGAACTGCTGCTCCTGATCTAATGTGAAACTCTGAGTGGAAGCTCAGAAACTAAATAGAAGGAAATTTGGCTGAGTGATTATGTGCTCATTCATGGCTATGAGAACAGAAAAGGGGCAGAGGTCTCATACACATATGTTTCCACTGACATTAGGAATGTCACTTAATAAACTTGGGATCAGAGTGCAAGGTGGAAATGACACGGCATCTAAATTACCCTTAAAAGTGTATTTTGTCAGGGTACCTACTGGTGGTCCCAAGATCACCTTGCCATGCTGTATGTCTGACACAGACTGCTCCTGCCTTCATGGTAGAAAAGGTTGTAGCTCCTTCAGTGAGCACCAGATAAAGTCTGGTTTAGGTCTGTGTTTGCATTGAGGGAACAAAGAATTAGCATCACTCAATACCGGGCTAATACTCTGCACTGCAAGCTGCTCAAGGTTAGGCAAGCAGGAATGAAAACCAAGTGCGGGAACAAGTGATTCCATTTCCCCATCTCACATTATTTCACTGCACCCTTTCAGTGGGTGGCAGGCAGCCCAGAGCCTTTTGCATAACTTATTTCCTTTATCCGTTTTCCTTTCTATGGCTGCACACTTAAAACTACATTTCCATAAATCCACTTCTGATGTGGCCCTATGTAATTCCACAGCATGTGTCTGCAAAAGTGACACTAACCCTAAAAGCTTTAGACAGTGTCAGAGGTATGATTTGGAACACTTAATCCAAGGCAGTCGGATGAAAGTGAAAAGAAATGTTCAAAATCACTGTGGCCACAAAAGAAGCTTTCTCACAATCTAAATTTCTAAAAAGGCAAAATGGGGGGAGGGGGAGAGAAACTGTGAGGAAAATCACATAATCAAAGATAATTACGTGGACTCGAGCATCTCAGATTGAGAGGAAATTTCAGAAGCTTTCAGGAAAAGACATATTTACTTCATTCTGTTCCCTAAGGGCCCAAGAAAATGAAACACCAACAAAACCTAATGAGGAGAGCAGGCAACAACTCCAACCACAAAGAACATCTGTCAAATATGTAATATCTGCACTGACCCAGAAAGGATGCTGAAAGCTACCCCTTTCATAGCTCAGTCAGGCTGAGACAATCAGGTGATACCCTTTCCCTGAGAACACTAAGGACTGACTGGTCCTCTAAGAGGAAGAATTCAGAGGAGCTCTAGCTCCCTGTCTGTAGAGAAAGCAGGACTGATGGGAGACATTGGGGTTATGCCATTTTTATACCCCCCAACAGTGGACTCCTAACTCGGGGAACTGCTTGGAGGGGAGGCAGCGAAAAGAAAGTTGTTTACTGCCTAACTGCTGTCAAACACCTAGGGATTCCAAAGCCTGAAGAAAATTTCCACCTTATGAAAAACAGAAACCTACTCGAACAAAGAGGAGGAGAGAGAAAGAAAGGGGGGAAAGAGAGAGAGAAAAGGGGGGAAGAAAAAGAAATCAAAGGAAAGAACCAATGTAGAAAACTCAGAGTTCCTGCTGTGGTGCAATGGGATCAGCAGCGTCTTGGGCTGGGACCGGGGTTGGTCCCCAGCCCAGCACAAGTTAAGGATCTGGCTTGGGTCACAACTATGGCTTGGATCTGATCCCTGGCCCGGGAACTCCATATACCATGGGGTGGCCAAAAAGGGAAACAGGAAGGAAGAAAGGAAGGAAGGAGGGAAAGAAGGAAGGATATCAATAATACTTTGAAAAGGAAAAAAAAAAAATCCTCAGAAAAACATTCCTGAAACAAAAAAGGATACTGACTTAAAAGTGAACATATGGAGAACAAAAGAGCTCTGAGAGTTTAAAAAAAAAAAAAAAGAAAGAAAGAAAAGAGAAAAATCTGTGAAAACCAAAACACAAACAAATAAAAAAGATGGTTTGGAAGATAACTCCAGGAAATTTCTCAGGAAGTAAAAAGCAATGGAAAAGTGGAGAGAAAAGTTCGGGGAAAAATAAAACCAAGGTAGTCCTTCATTCAGCCAAAGCTATAAAAAGAGAAAAACAAAAAAAAATTTGTATGAATTCTAAATAAAATCTCTGTTAATTACGTCTCTAGGCAAAAGGGTCCCAGAAGAGCTGGGGGTAGGGGGGAGATTGATAACAAAAGGTAAGTCCTTAAATTTGAGAATATCTAGGATAAATAAAATATTCTAACACTTTCCAATGACTGCACATAAAGAGTAAGGAAGCGGAGGAACCATGGATTTTTTTTTGTCTTTTTTTTTTTTTTTTAGGGCTGCAATGTGGCATATGGAAGTTCCCAGGCTAGGGGTCAAATAAGAGCTGAAGCTGCCAGCCTAAGCCACAGCCACAGCAATGCGGGAGCCGAGCCATGTCTGCGACCTACATCACAGCTCACGGCAACGCCAGATCCTTAACCCACTGAGTGAGGCCAGGGCTCAAACCCTCGTCCTCATGGTTACTAGTTGGGTTCTTTACCGCTGAGACATGACAGGAACTCCACCATGGATTTTTTGAGAGGGAACACTGGCAAACAACGGAATGATATCTTCAGAAGAGGTTATATCTGAGAATTCTATACCCAGCAAAAACAGTGACTGAAGTTGAGGGCAGAAGATGGACATCTTTAAGTATGGATGGAATTTTAAAACTATCTCTCTTGGACCCTGACTCAGAAAGCTACAGGATATCCCCAGTAAAATAAGGAAATAAACCAAGAGAGAAGACAACACTGGCTCCACCAACAGGGAACTCAACACAGGAAAGGAGCTAAGAACCCCAGATGATGATGAAACAAGGTCCCAGAACAATAGTGTGTAAGATGCTATCAGTCCTGATTGGAAGGAAGACAAAGGAATCTAAAACTTAATCTCCAATTAAAAGAAAAAGTAAAAGACAGGAAAAAAAAAAAGAACTAATACATTATCTGATATGTTAACTGTTTTTTTTTTGAAAGATTTCAAAAACCTATTGATGAACTAGAAAAAATAAGCTAGCAATACACACACAAAGAAATGAAAAATATAAGGCAATTATTAACGCCAAAGGAAGCTGACCAAAAATGACTGAAATCACCATCTGCTATTTAGCTCACCAATGAGCAACATTTTTACTGTTGTATAGTGTAAACACTGAATTACAGAAGAATTGTGCTTTACCTGTATTGAAAGGATGGAGGAGGAGTTCCTGTTGTGGCACAGCAGAAACAAATCTGACTAGGACCCATGAGGTTGCGGGTTCGATCGCTGGCCTTGCTCAGTGGGTTAAGGATCCGGCGTTGCTGTGAGCTGTGGTGTAGTTCGCAGATGCAGCCCGGATCCCGCGTTGCTGTGGCTCTGGCGGAGGCCAGCAGCTACAGCTCTGATTCGACCCCTAGTCTGGGAACCTCCATATGCCTCAGCTGCGGTCCTATAAAGCAAAGCAAAACAAAACAAACAAAAAGGGATGGAGGAGAAGAAATAGGGTAGGGGTGTTAAGACAGTATGATTTTTTATCCACCATAACAGAAGGAAGACATACTTGACAAATCAAAGAAGAGTGATAAAGAGTTGAGGGCAGTATCTCTGGTCATCAGGACTGTGGTGGGATGGCAGTTGAGGAAGTGCTATTTTTTTTTTTGTCTTTTTGCTATTTCTTTGGGCCGCTTCCGCGGCATATGGAGGTTCCCAGGCTAGGGGGGTCTAATCGGAGCTGTAGCCACCGGCCTACGCCAGAGCCACAGCAACGCGGGATCCGAGCCGCGTCTGCAACCTACACCACAGCTCACGGCAACGCCGGATCG
This sequence comes from Phacochoerus africanus, assembly GCF_016906955.1. Taxonomy (NCBI): domain Eukaryota; kingdom Metazoa; phylum Chordata; class Mammalia; order Artiodactyla; family Suidae; genus Phacochoerus; species Phacochoerus africanus. The sequence continues at coordinate 232,677,984 of NC_062545.1, forward strand.
TTAACCCACTGAGCAAGGGCAGGGACCGAACCCGCAACCTCATGGTTCCTAGTCGGATTCGTTAACCACTGCGCCACGACGGGAACTCCAGGAAGTGCTATTTTTAAAACTGCACATCTTTTAGTTATTCAGCTTGGTCAACCATTATTGATTTAATACAAATTAATTTTTAAATCAAAAAAAGATATACTGGTTCATGTGCAAAAAATAATCCTTGGGAAAATGTACACAAAACTGCTGCAGGTAGTCCCCCGAATTTGGAAGTGGAGAATATAGAGTAAGAATATTCTCTTCTATAGCCTTCCTTCTGTATTCAGAATTTTAAATAACGAACATGTATTCCCTTGGTTATTAACATGATAAAAACTGATATGTTTTAGGAAATTAACAATACTTATTTTACATTAAAAAAGCAATATAAAACTCAAAAGGTGGTGTTCCCATCGTGACTCAGTGGAGTTACCGACCTAATGTGGTCTCTGTGAGGATTTGATTGCTGGCCTCGCTCAGTGGGTTAAAGATCTGGTGGTGCCGTGAGCTGCAGTGTAGGTCACAGATGCGGCTCAGATCCCCTGTGGCTGTGGCTGTGGCTGACAGATGCAGACCCCTAGCCCAGGAACTTTCATATGTCACAAGTGAGGGCCTAAAAAGGTAACAACACCAACAACAAAGAAAACATCAAAAATCAAAATGTTCAAGGAAAAGAGTCACAGAAAGAGGCACGTCTATCTAACAACTTAAGATGCAACAAAATCCAGTGAGAGAATTACTAGCAGGATAAATATTTTCAGCTTTTATTTTTAAAGGGACTACTTCAGTATTTACCTTTGTTTTAAAATGTACATCTCACTGCACTTCAACAGTAGCTTTTTGTAAAGCGGTCATCTCAGGGTGCTGAAAATCTAAAACCTAGGCCATGAAGGTATAGTAAACGACTGAGGCTTTCCTAAAATACCCTGGAAAGATCAAAGGATTCATTACCATCCTGGGAAAAGGAAATAGATATACCTAGCTCCTTTCCTGACATTCCCAATTAACTTTTAAGGACAAGCGCAAAGCTTTATAGAGCCTGATGCTTTAAGTAGGCACTACAGTGAATGTCGGGCATAAACTGTCTCCCGTTAAACAACTGTGACGGGTGATGAGAGTGGGTCAGTTTCCCCACAGCCAAGCTCACTGGACTACATAGTAAAATACATGACTCTAGAGCTTCGATACCTTTGAAAGCACTGGGTAACAGAAAAAGTTAAGTAAGGCTTCTCTGCTGAAATTTCCAACCCTCTCTAGTTTTAGAGAGAAAATGTCAATTGTTCCTATAGAAAAATATGGAACTCAATGGCACAGCATGCAAATGACATATGTTTAGTAAGTTCCAAAGTAAATATATGTGAGAAGTGTTCAGTAAGTGGCTATCAGCTCACTGGTGTACCATGTGGTCCAGGTACCTCACCCAGGCCAGTCCCTGGGGCTGTATCAGGACTGCTCCTGTCATTACAGTCAAATGCTTCCAGTTTAAAAAAGCTGTGTACAGGGATGTAAGGAAGGCAGGAGACAGGGTGAGGAGCAGGCCCAAGAGGAGTGCCTGTCTCCTGCTTGGACCCTGGCTTCTGCCACTTCCAAAGGTTGGCTGTATCCAACACTCCTAGCTTGTCCATCCCTCCTAGTTCTCAGCCTCTGTGTTTGGGAAGGACAGGGGTCCTCAGTCTCTGCACTGGGCTCTCCATACTAGCCCTGGCTTTGACATTCTCTCTTTCCTGCTGCCTAAGCCCCCTTCCTGCTCAGAGTCCAGTCAGAACTGTTACCAGCTCCTGGTAGGGGATGAGACTCAAGCAAACAGGAAAAGTGAGCTGAGTCCAACTAGACCTTCACAAAGTAAGGGCTCCTGGGTGCTCAGCCCAATGGACGCCGTTAGAGCTCCCTTAGTCAGGTAACAGGACATCTTCAAGGAAAACAGGCAGAAAGCTTTATATATGTTAGCAGGTCTTCCTCATCATTCCCTTTCTTTGTCTTGGTTTCTCAGGAATATGTGAACATGTATGTGTGGGAAGACGTTCCTGATGAGAAGGAAGTAGTTTAGAAACATTTATGTATGTAAACGATAGGCTAAGGGCAAATCATTTTTCTCTAGTCACTAACCCTGGGACTTATTTAGATGGGTCCTCGCAGGCCAATAGCTGTGGATGTAATTCTACTTACTGTGTACACACTTGAAAGAAATGGACATTTCTCTATAAATAATGTGTTTCAAACTACTGATCACAACCTATAGTAAAAAATACAGTTGACACATCATACAGACCCACAGAGCTGAAGCTGGTTTCATGAAATAGTATTTTTCCTTTTAATATGCAATGTCCTCTCTTTTACTCAATTATATTGTTTTCCCTATGCTATTCCAGCCACCTGTATTAAAAAAAAATGATGAAGAAGACCAATTCAATTGATATGATAACTAGTAATGGGTCCTGATGTGCTGAAGAAAAACATTGTGGGTACTCTGTATTTTTTCACTAATTTGGACTGTTGGCTCCTCAATCAGACTACAAAAGTAAATATTTTGCAAGATTGGGCTAAAAAGTTTCTATAGCCAAAAGGATATACAATTTTGAAATCTTGCAGTAGAAGTCTTGATTGGCAAAAGGAAACGTGATTAGTCACATCTCATTCATCTGCTAAAAACGTTATCTCCATTGAAAATCGGCCACAAACATTTTCCTTTTATAAATGCCAAATCAGTATTAAAGAAGTAATCTTACAATTCTTTTCCACCAATGTGGAAAAATTCCTAATGCATGGACTAATAACTTCAATTGTGCTGACCCTTGTATTTGTTATAGGATTAACAAGAACAGATGTTTCAAATACCCAACCCTGAGTGTAAAATCTAAAAAACAAGCAAGCAAGCAAACAAACCTGCCTCTTCCCAACAGTTCAAATCCTAATGTGGTTCTCCTTAATTAGTAAGTATAGATGAGGGCCTTAATGAGAACATGTTAAATGTGAAGAGGTTTCTGTGATAATACAATCCCATAGTAATTATCAGGCTACCATTACTATGTAATTTAGAAAAAGAAATTACATGCATCGGGTCAAGGTCATTTCCAAGAGGGTATGCTTTCATTCACCGTCATTCTCTCTGATGGGAATATCCTTAATCCATATCTCCATCTTTTGAAAATCTGCCTATTTCAACTTTCTGCTTAAAAGTCACCTCTTTCTTGAAGCCTCCCCAGTCATGTAACTGGGGGAAAAAAAAAATCTCTGAAATCACACATGGTTTGTTAACATTACTTGTGATGTTAACCCCCTGCCCTGACTTTTCATTACATTTATTCATGGTGTATATATTATACCAACCCTGATGGACTGTAAAGGCTGTGTCTTGCTTATTTCTTATCTCTCCCAACACCTGAACTTTGTCATCACAGGTGATCAAGAAATATTTGTTGGGTGAGTGAACATTTTGAACAAGGGTAAAAGGAGTCATATACCTTTGTTCAAAGGCATTACCTTTGAACAAGGTAAAAGGAGGCAGTGATACTAAAGTGACTTAAATACATAGAGTGTCATGACTCTAACAAAAGGAGACCCAGTACTACTTTGGCCTTCCAAGTTTTTCCCTTTTAGTATATTCCTTCACAACTCTTTTTTAGTGATCTAAACTGCATGCATCATGTAGAATTGGTAGAATACCATTTAGTAATTCAAGGTGATTAAGGAAGCTATTAGGCACCTGCTTTCAAAATTCCAGGCATGGGAATCAGTAATACCCTACTTTTTCCCTCTAACCCAGTGTCTAATACCTCAATTTTGGAAGAGTTAGTCAAGCTCTGTGGTCCTGCCTCGCTAAGGTCTGCAGTGATTCCACATGTTCTGCAGAGTTACTGCTAAAGAAACATACATACCCTTGAGTGAGTTGAGTGGTTTCTCTGATTGAATGTGTGGCCCTGAAGTAATCCTGTACCGAGGACTAAGTCTAGGTGAGCCTGGCACTTAACCAGCAAAATGAACAAGCAGATGCTGTAACTGTCACTTAAACAACTTACACACACTTTGAGATAGCTGAGTGTGTTTTATAAAACTCAGTAAAAGAAAGACATGAATAATGGTGGTTAGCCCAGAAGCAGGTGGAAATTTTATAATATAGTGGGGGGGGGGGTGGGCTGGAGGTAGAAGGTTATAGAGAGCTGTGACCTCACTCAAAGCAATGCTGCCACCCAGCGGGTACCAAGAGTCAATCTGATCTGAGTCAATAGCCCTCCCTTCCCCTTAGTAATAAACAAGGAAGATCTTTCACTTCCTGTAATTTCAATTTGCTGGTACATGCCTCCCTTGGAAGTGGATGACAAAATGGAGTTCTCTAAGTCTTATGCACACAGTGGGAAGGAAAACCTCATTTAAAAAAAAATCTGTAGTCACTTGTAAACTAATCACCCTGGCAAGTAATGCTGTTTACAGTTGAACTAACATAATAAAACAAAATAGGAGTTCCCGTCGTGGCGCAGTGGTTAATGAATCTGACTAGGAACCATGAGGTTGCAGGTTCGATCCCTGCCCTTGCTCAGTGGGTTAAGGATCCGGCGTTGCCGTGAGCTGTGGTGTAGGTCGCAGATGCGGCTCGGATCCTACGTTGCTGTGGCTCTGGCATAGGCTGGCAGCTACAGCTCGGATTCGACCCCTAGTCTGGGAACCTCCATGTGCCGCGGGAGCGGCCCAAGAAATGGCAAAAAAAAAAAGACAAAAAACAAAACAAAACAAAAACAAAATAAACATGGTGGGTAGAGGTCTCTCAGCAAAAGTACACAAAGTGTACTTCAGTGAAAATGGCAGGCGCATTCAGAAGGACTATAGCACTTGAGAAACTTTAGCACTCTGGTGGCGCATTAAGAGCCTTATTAAAAAATAACTTTATTTGGGACTAAGGAGTGTTTCATTCATAGACAGGTTACAGTAACTAGCCCTGGGCAGGTAGAAAAGGTATTCAGTGTTTCCTAATCAATGAACTGCTAGGCTGTGAAAAGTTCTGATAGGATGTGAACAGTGCTGTACACTCCTAACTCAAGCATTAAGGAATAAGCAGGAAGGGAACACTGAGTTCACCCAGACCCAACCTCCTCTGTTTATGGTGGATTCAACCGCTACCTGCAGAGGTTGAAGAACTTGCTCCCAAACCCACAAGCATTTCTGGTGATGCCAAGATGAGAATTTTGTTTTCCCACCCTTCAGTCCAAGGCTCTCTGTTGCCCTGTTTTGCTGTGCAGAGCTGTCGCTGTCTGCTGTTGAACCCTGTAACCTTGAAGTGCTTGTGCAAACTTGCTGGTTTTCTGCTGGAGCTTTTCTGCCTATGATTTATGTTTTACTTCCTCCCAAGTGATTTTAAATTGAGGGCAATTTCAAAATTAGTGTTCTTACAGATGGAAATTTAGCTGCATCTGCTGAGGATTTTTTTTTTTTCCCCCTAAGTAGGTAGAGTAGGGAATTTAAGTCCAGTTTTGAAGTGGCACTGCTCAGACACGTACTTGAGATACACATTTTTCAGTCTGGTCATTGGGAGGTGGTGTACTCATTAATTTACACCTCAACCCTGTGCCTTCCTGGCTTTTAAGATGACAGATGGTTCTTTTATTTTTATGTATTTATTTATTTATTTTTGTCTTCTGTGTTATATCGCTCTCTCTTTTTTTTTTTTTTTTTCCTTTTCAGGGCTGCACCTGAGGCATATGGAAGTTCCCAAGCTAGGGGTCAAATCAGAGCTACAGCTGCCCTCCTGAGCCACAGCCACAACCACATGGGATCCAAGCCACATCTGTGACCTACACCACAGCTCACGGCAATGCCAGATCCCTGACTCACTGAGCGAGGCCAGAGATCAAACCCAAATCATCATGGATTCTAGTTGGATTTGTTTCAGCTGCGTCATGAAGGGAACTCCCCAGATGGTTCTTTTATGAAATGGTCAGTCACGCTTACTTTGCTAAGGATGGCTCTGTGGATGCCATTGCTTTTGGAATGATAAGGGCTAAGATAAACAGTTTCTCTTTAATAATACAGCAAATAAACTTTCATGGAGTAAAAGATGCCTGCAATCAGATAGACTTGAATTTAACGATATTTAAATTTTATACTTTAAATGTATATTTGTATTATCTATGAATATAAAAGTGTTTTGGGAGGATTCTTGGGATATGATATGATTGGGGGATGACGGGGAGAGGAAGTATAGTCTAATAACTCACACAATGCTCATTTCGTGGGTAAAACGACTTTTATCCCCAGAGAGATGTAGAAATACCAATATGGTACGTATGTGATGATCATGTTTATCATTATTTAGCATGCTTCCTAAAACCATTAGGAAGCATACATAATAGGAATTACAGAAAAGGCAATGGATATGTGCCCTTAAAAAACCAATACATCTGAATTAACTGAAATGTTCATTAGCCACTGAGCTATTTAAGAATGTTAAATTACTCTGTGTATACTAAATGCTGCCACAATGTCCCAGTTTGGAACAGTAAAAGCAAAGTCTCCCAGAACGCTCCTGTGCTGGTGTTGTCTTTATCAAATCACTTTCCTCTGTGTGTGTGTGGGATTGACTTCACGATGCCGAGGTGAAGAAAAAAATAATAATCTTCGTCTTTTCCTTGCGAGCCTGATGAGTGGCGTTTTGAGAAATAACACTAGAGGAGTGTGGGGAGGCCAAATTAAAAAAGGGCTATTCAAAACCCTAGTGTCTCTTTCCTAACTCCTACTGTTGTTAGGTGTCAGCCAAGCACTCGTCCCAAGAACTGGGTCCCTCCAACCCAGGGTTGGGTGCCTTTTGTTTCTGCTCCCACATCACCTGCAGGTACTGCTATGGAAGTGCTGTGTGACACTCTGCACCATCATTGCCCATTTACGTGAGTGTCTCATCTACTGGGCTGGGAGCTTAAGGATCAGGCAGCATCTTATAGACTATAGCACCCCAAGCATCAAGCCCAGTTTCTGGAACACTCCCTAAGTATTTCTTGACAAAATAGATAGGTATTTTACATGAACTATGTCACTTAACATTCATAACAAGTTTCTAAATCATGATAGCTCTTTAATTTTAATGACCTCAGTTAAAAAAAAAAAAAAAAAAAGAGTCCTGAGCTGCAGAATTTCCTTGTTCTGCCCTAATCATCCTCCTAGGCCTGGATATAACAGGACCTTGATGGCAGATACCATGTGGTCCTGGGCAGTGGACATGTTATGACCAATAACAGGCAAGTGATGCCTTTTGCTATATAAGTGTCCTGCACAGGATATGGGAATCTACAGGACTCATTAATAGGAAAGATGGTTCCAAAACCTGCCACATGTGGTAGATTGGGAAACTTACTTCAAAGATACATTTCAATCTGGATAGAAACTACGTGGAATGGTTGTGGATTTCTGAAAGCCAAAACTGCTGAACCAGGGGTCTAGAGTGCCCCTATGGCAGAGATCATCCACAGTCCATCCAAATGGGTTTCTTCCTCCTCCTACAACAAGAGAATTGTAGCCAGAGACACGACTTCCCAGTCAGACTCCATGCCCAAGCGACTCCTGAAGTTTTATGTGGCCATCTGACTAAATTCTTATAAATGGAACATGAGTAAAGTGATGTGTGGCCATGCTGGGTTTGGTCTCAGACAGCAGATATAACTCCACATGGTGTCTTCAACCTCCCATGGACTGAAACCTAACGGGGCAGTGACCTAACTTCAATTGCTCACATGATAACAGTGCCCTAGCAACCCTGGCTCCTGACTGGCCACAAGCAGCAGAACTGCTTGGCTGAACTGGAGTGCTTCCTTAAAAAAGAAATTAAGTCTATTCTTTAAACCCTTGTATTTTCAGGATGCTTTGTTATAGCAGCAGAGCTTTCCCCTAACTAATAAACTCTCTAAGGAAAGAACTCATATTAGGAGATGGTGGCCTCATTTCCCCTTCACATTTCCGAGCTTCAAGTTTCCTTATCTGTAAAATGAGAAGGGAAACTGAAATCCTCTCTGGCTCCAAAATTCTCTGAGTCATCACTATTCTCCATCCCATGAGGCCTATCCAATCTCACCCTAATGTTTCTTCAAGTTTGCCTTCACTGTGCCTTGTCAAAGTCTGCTCTATGGCTTTCATTTACACTGATAACGGCTTGTTATCTCAACTTGGAGCTTGTGTCATTTACTGAGGATCAAAGCCTTAAATTAAAGAATTGAGCTCATATTAAAAGTTCAGGTACCAACTGGAATTGATGAGATTTTGGAAAGGCAAAGACTCCATGAAATTACTCCAGTGAAATGGAACCTTCAGGTTAAGCTCTGCTTCTATTAAAATATAAACATACCAAAAATTTGTAACAACTGTCTTCTCACAGATGAGCATCTATCGCAAGAACTACAAATTACATCTCTTATTTATTTATTTATTTATTTATTTAACCAGCTGAGGAACCACCTCAAGGACCTATGATCATGTAATGATTTCTCTCATTTCTGGCTGCCCTAATATTTACCCTTCACCTGTCCTGCAAATAATCAACTTTCTACCAGGCTAAAAACCTCTTCCCCATATTTCCACAATTACTCCCATACCACCAAGCCATTTTCTCTCACTTTCTGCCTCCTCCGCGACTCATAAATACTTCCTATTAGAAAGAGAACTGCTAATATGACTTTCACATCTGTATCTCTTAATAGCCTAGTATCTGCTCTTACAGGCTCAGGTCTCCAATTCTTAGCAGCATAGAAAATACTACAATATTTTCTACCACTACTACAAAGCCATCAGCTATCACCATAGAGCCCTCACTACATCTTGGATATCACCTTGTATAAGGACCATATAAACCAAAACTGCACTTGTGGCGTCCACCAGTTTTGTAAGTTCGTGAGTGACACAAATGTTCTCCAATTTCATTAACTGCACACAAATCTCCCATTGGCATATCAATTATTTTTTCAACTTCCAAGAGTCCAATAACTTGCTCTAGGAACACTTAAGCTCTTTTTCAGTTTCTTTCAATCAACACACAGCTCCCCAACCTATAAATATCATGCACGTCTGAACTGCTTTGAAATTTCCTAAGCCAGCTAAATCCACGTATGTACCTAAAAGCTAAAGGCTAAATTCTAAAAGACAATATATCGATCATTGCAACTACAACAGTTTTTGATTAAATATTTAGTCTAAAAATACTATATACATTTAAATCAAATCAAAGTTGAACAGTTTATTGGAAATCTCAGATACAGAGAATTACTTCCCTTCAGCAGTGGAGAGCATCTTTAAATTACTTGTGTGCAAATGCCATGCAAGGATATTTGCCCTACTTTTGCTCTCAGAATTTTATTTTTACTTGCTTTCAAATTACTCTTTGCATTGAGTTGTGTGTGTTTTTGACATGGTTTTCCTTAAAAGTTACTCTGCATAGGCATCAACATTGAGTTAAAACAGCAGCTGAATTAAAAGTCCTGAACAACATTATAAATGTTCAAAAACACAATGTCAAAGAATACCCTCAAGAAATATTTCATAAGGAGAAGAGCTTGAATAGTTTTCTGAGTCAGTCATCTTAATGTTCATTTAGGTTTTTCCCCAGTCTTTTCATCTCTGCACATACATTTTTGTACAAATATTCAAAAATAAGTAAAACTGCTGAAGCAAAGGACATGTGTATTTTAAATTTTGAAAGATATCCAAAATTGCTTTCAAAAGTGACTGCTGTATGTTTAACATAAAAAACAAATTGTCTAGTTTGTAAAGACTAAAAACAGCCCACTAAAATAAATATACAGATAAAAGTAAATAAAAGAACTCAACAGAGTGTCCTTAGGATATGAACCAATGTGGATTAGTACAAACCCTCTAAAGACATGCTTTCTTGGCAGAACTCTGCAAACCCCTTCTCAAAATACACATATCAGATTTTATAGATCAGTGCTATGTTCTACAGATCAACATAAATTTGGCATTCTATCAATATTTATCTAAACCTAATGCCATTATGTGCACAGCAAAAATCATCATTTTACAGCTCTCTAATATCATTATTGCTTGGCTTCTTAATGAACAACTAGAAAACACCTGGATGTTAAATGAACATGACAGATCCAAAATCTTCTTCTGTATTTCTGTTAAATTCAATCATAGCAAAAGCGAATCTCCTTCATTGGGTATTTTTCAAAAAGAAGACCAAAACCAAAGATGGGATGGTCCCTTGCCAGTCAGAATTCTGAGATAACATGTTTTTCTTCTTACATCCCAACTATTTAAAAGCCCCTGTCCAGTTCAAATTTCTTAATCAACAACTGCAGGCCATGACGATAATTACTCTATAATTACTGCTCTCTCTGCTGCAGGCCGTGAGGCAGGTCTGAAAATGGGCAGAGGATGGACAGACTTATGCTCCCTCCTTCAATATGTAACCCAGAAAGCCATGCCCTCAACTCTGGGATAACTTATGAAAAGGCCAGACAGTGACACAGATATTTTCCAGATATCTGGAAGAATGAAACAAAGTAAGAAGTTAGTGAGAGAGGCATAGGAGCTGACTGAAAAAATTAAAAAAAAAATTTTTATTATAGTTGATATACAATGTTGTGTCAATTTCTGCTGTAGAGTAAGCAACTTAGTAATACATATATGTATATATATACATTCTTTTTTAATTAGGAAAAATTTAACAATGTAAAAAAACCCTCAAGATTGCAATGTGTGTACTGAGTAAGGTAATCCATGGAAAGGGAGCAAGGTTTTTGGCTCTCTTTGCATTCAAGAACTACTATACACTGGGATAATAATATCCTATGTACAAAACCATTTAAATTGTTTCTGTCCCACCCATTTTCTATGAGGCAATGATCCTGCCTTTTGTGATTTTGCTAACTGCTGTATTTCTCAAGATGGTAACTTTGACTTTGGTAAAGGATTACTTTATTGTGAGAGATCAAATGTGAAGAGATATCACTTACATTCATTACAAGAGTAAACAAAAACTGTTACTCTGAACAGTACTGAGCTGTACAAACATAGAGTCGAAAATGTCCTGTCTGGTGGGTGATTCTGTAAACAGGCAGACATGCAGTGAAAAGCAAAGCACATTGGTAATGCAGCTGCAATTTACTTAGGGAGAAGACAGGTGAGAAACAGTGTGTGAAAATCTGTAAATGATTAGCAGCCTTGAGCACTGCAAACTGCTCTCTGAAGCCTATATAAATGTTCCACATAAATGCTATTTTTATACTTTCTGCAATACATTGCTATGAAGTAGTGGTATTTTGTTAGTAGTTCTATTTTACTTGCAGGCTTATGTATGATTGGTACTGTTTAGTACCAACACTAGTGAAAATGAAAGTTGCAAACAGTTTTAAATCCCTTAGCTGGTGCGTAGATTTCACCCAACACCATGGTAAAAGGTAAATAGGAATTTACATCAGTTTACGGTGGAAAAAGAAATACAAAGCTATGTTCCCAAATTAGAAAGTAAGATTGCCATCATTAATAAATCCACAAATAACAAATGCTGGAGAGGGTGTGGAGAAAAGGGAACCCTCTTGCACTGTTGGTGGGAATGTAAACTGGTACAGCCACTATGGAGAACAGTTTGGAGATACCTTAGAAATCTATCCATAGAACTTCCATATGACCCCGCAATCCCACTCTTGGGCATCTATCCGGACAAAACTCTACTTAAAAGAGACACGTGCACCCACATGTTCATTGCAGCACTCTTCACAATAGCCAAGACATGGAAACAACCCAAATGTCCATCGACAGATGATTGGATTCGAAAGATGTGGTATATATACACAATGGAATACTACTCAGCCATAAAAAAGAATGACATAATGCCATTTGCAGCAACATGGATGGAGCTAGAGAACCTCATACTGAGTGAAATGAGCCAGAAAGACAAAGACAAATACCATATGATATCACTTATAACTGGAATCTAATATCCAGCACAAATGAACATCTCCTTAGAAAAGAAAATCATGGACTTGGAGAAGAGACTTGTGGCTGCCTGATGGGAGGGGGAGGGGGAGGGAGTGGGAGGGATCGGGAGTTTGGGCTTATCAGACACAACTTAGAATAGATTTACAAGGAGATCCTGCTGAATAGCATTGAGAACTTTGTCTAGAGACTCATGTTGCAACAGAAGAAAGGCTGGGGGAAAAATGTAATTGTAATGTATACATGTAAGGATAACCTGACCCCCTTGCTGTACAGTGGGAAAAAAATAATAATAAATAATTAAAAAAAAAAAGTAAGATTAAGTCAAGGAAACATGACGCTTGCAGATTAAATTTTTATATAATACAGAGCTTGAGGATCATTTGCTTACATCTAATGTAACCTCTTAATGATAAGGGTACCAGGAATTGGATATGAAATGATTCTCCCAAGATCAATAGGTAGACTAGTGGAATTCTGTATTCTTTATTCTTCACAAGAGCAATTGGTATTTTGCTCATACCCATAGTTTCCTTTCCTCATGGGAGAAGCTATACTAACCTAGGCCCTAGGACACTCTGGGAAGCCTGCCTAATAGTAAGCAATGGCAATATGGAGAATCAGATTAAGTACCAGATGGGCAGTAAAAGCCTGACTTTATCAGTAACTGGCAGTGATGTTGGACCAGTCACTTAATCTCACTGGGCCGCCATTTTCTCATTTTACAAGGAGAAGGTCAAAATAGACAAATTCTAACCTTACATTATAACATTTTATAAATGTGATCAGTCTGTCCAAATTAACACAAATACCATATTTATGTGAAGCAACAAATCTTTTTGGCAGGACAACTTTGGGGTTTATCTCCAGCTTTATGCAAATACTCATGCTGTAGCGACAGTACCACCTAGTGGACATTTGGCTGTCTTGACTAGCCAAGAGTAATACAAATTCCAGTTTACAAAAATGCTAAAACTGTTTATCTATTTTGAAAAAGCTAGAAGACTGGAAGGACATCCAAAGGTCATGCTGATCATTCTCCCTGACTTCAGGTTGGATCAAAAATAACTATCACTGACATGAGAATCTATCTTCTTATTACTCAAGTGACTGGGTGCCATTATTGGTATGCTAGAATAATAATGACTTCAAGAAGCTGATATCAGCTATGCAGTGGGAGAAAACATATGGCAAGTCATGTATCATATAGTTTAATATTTAGACCATATAAGCTACCCTTAAAGTTCATCAATAACAGAAAGCTGATTCAAAGGTTCATTATCTATGAAGAAAAGACATTTCTTCATAGATAATGTACAAATGACCATTAGGGAAATCAAAATCACAGTGAGATACCACTTTATATCTATTAAGAATACTATTTTTAAAAAACAAAACAAAATAAAAAATACTAAGTGTTGGGCAAGAATGCAGTGAAATTTTAACCTTAATACATTGCTGGTGGGAATATAAAATGGTATAGCCACTATGAAAAACAATATGGTGGTTCCTCCAAAAATTAAAAATAGAATTACTTTATACTCCAGCAATTCTACTTGTGGGTAGAAGAAAGAAATGAAAGCAGGAACCTGAAAAAAATACTTATATACCCATTTTATAGCAGCAATATCCAGTCACAAGGTAGGAACAACCCATAAATATCCATTAATGGATGAATGGATAAACAAAATGCTATATATACATACAATGAAATATTCTGCCTTAAAAAGGAAGGAAACTGTGACTTATACATGGATGAATCTTGAAGACACGATGCTAAGCAAAATAAAGTTAGTCAAAAAGGATGAATACCACATAGTTCCACTTATGAAATACCTGGAGAGTAGTCAAATTCCTAGAGACAGAAAGTAGAATGGTGTCTGTTAGGGGGTGGGGAAAAGGGAAGTGGAGATTTAATGCTTAATGGGTTTAGTTTCAGTTTGCAAAGATGAAAAATTCCGAGATGGATGGTGGTGATGGCTGCATTACAACGTGAATGTTTTTGATACCACTGAACTGTACACCTTAAAAATGGTAAATTTTATGTATTTTTCACTACAGTAAAAAAAAAAAATTGGCACACTGTGAAGCAGAGAATAAAATCTGTAGAGAAGAAAAATTCTTCTTTGTTTCCTTAAAGCTTTTAAACTTTCCTTAGTTCTTTTTCAGTGGTTTAGAGTTTGTATATAACACATCATTAACTAACAACATATATGGAAAGTGTAAATTGTTCTTGATAACTGTTGAAACACTTTCAAATAAGGAAGGTATACTTTTAAGAATCTGGGAGAAAGAAAATAAACACCATTGTCCCTTGTGATTTTTGACTACTAAATAATGCACATTTGATGAGATTTCTGGGTGTCCCTGACTTTGAGTCTGATCCAGAAGGGAGAGATGCTGAACGTGCAAAAAATGCTCACTCCCTTCCAGGCTGGGCTTATTGCCATGAGGCCACCAGACAATGGCGTTCAGATGCCTGGTTATGCAGTTTCGTGGCCACTGCCTGCCCCAGCAGCAGTGTAAAGTGCTAACAGCTGGAGCCGCCTTTGCTGGAGGGACCAGCACTCTATAAAGCGTGATGGCCTCTGAGTGAATACCCTTTGCTCCTGTTTGCAACAAGGTGGCTAAATGGGGCCTTTTGGGGGGTGACAAAGGGAATGGCTGTCTTGAACAACAACTAAGTTAACTTGAGATTTTGGTAAACCTTTCTCTAGTGCCTTCTGAAATACTCTCTGCACTCCTGTCCTTCACTGTTTTGGAAAGAAATAATGGGCAAATGAGATCACCCTTATATTAAGTGTCTGTCGGGGCAGACTGATGTGTAATGATTGGCATGTGGGGGCTGACACAAGCCACATGTAGGAACCTCTAACTTCGAAGTTCCTGATGTCAGTGAGCTGGCAGGGGGACGAACCAGGAGGAAGGTAGGGTGGTCTTCTGGGTTCATCCAAAGCAGAGTTTTTCAACTTCTGCACTGCTGACATTTGGGGCAGGATAATTCTTCATTCTGGAGGGCTGTTCTGTCCGTTTTAGGATGTTGAGCAGAACCCTAACATTTCCCACTAGATGCCAGGGCACCCCTCCTATTGTGAGACCCAAAGATGTCTCCAGACATTGGCGAATGTTCCCTGGGGTGCAAAAGAGCCTCCCTCCAGCCCTGATGAGAGCCACTGCGGTAAACAGACCGCGCAGGTGGTCAGCTGCTCTGCCAATATGCATCACTGGCTGTTCTTGCCAAGGGGCTTATAATCTCACTAAGGAATTCAGATGTACACTCAAACTATTAGAAAATGATACAAGTCAGGATGTAAGATTAAGTGCTCGAAAGTGAAATAACAACAGTGACTCTTGTCAGATTTCCACAAGAGTAGAATTTGATAAAATGGAATGAGGATATTAATGTCTAAAGAGAACTCTTTTTTAAAATGACAAAACCGCTTAAAGGAGAAGGAACACTATAGATCTCAAACTGGTCTATTTTCATAGGATCTCCTGAGCAAAACCTTTCACCTTCTTTATCCCTCTCAAGCCACCATGACATTTAATCAAGGCTGTTAAATCTTAAAATCGTGGTTCCTCCACCCTTACCCCCATTTGCTCCTTCTGAATAAGCCCTAAATATCCTCCAAATGTAGGGAATTCACTGAGTTTTAATGCTTTGAAAACAAGGACCTGTGTTGTCCTGGAAGCCAGGGGGCAAAGCTGACCTTTGTGCCTTGAACCCCACTGGAATAGCATCCTATATTAAAAGCCCAACAAGAACACAACTGCCAAACAGCACACAAAGAAGAAACTGCAAACTCCCCTCCCCTGGCTCTATATCCCAGGTGGGCAGAAGGTCCACTAAGAAGACATGAGTTTCTCATCTACTGAGACTGTTATACTATCTCCAAAGATGAACACAACTTGAAATAATTCCAACAAGAATTGCCTTTTCTTTCGGTGTAAAAGATAAACACACAAACTCTTAATGGGGCTTGTGTATTTGAGCTACAAGCATTAGCTTCTCCTCAGGATGATGCATGGTAGTTAATAGGACTGAATAATTAGCAAAATGATTAGCACAACTTGAGAAATTTCAGTGTTGTAAGAAGCACTCTCGAGATAAGAGGAAGATGATGTCTACGGCTGCACATCCATTCATTGTCTAATAATGAATAGAATTTTTATCCAACTGGATGTTTGTTCAGTTATAATGGGCTCACTGCCTGGAGGAATTGCAGAAAGGCAGGTAAACACTTCACATGCCAAGACCCCAAAAAATACAACCTCAAGTGAAACCAGAGGCCAGAGCCTGCTGGACTCCAAAAAACAGGGTGCTATTATTGGTGTCAACAACAGGCCTTTGTCAGAAAAGGCCTCCTCCCCTGGTGGCTTTGGGTTTCTTTTTTTTTTTTTTTTCACTACTGTCTTTCCCTTTCAAAGAGCTCTACCTCTGTGTGAGCTAGAATCTGAAATTCCAACCTGTGAACCATTGTGCCAGATGGCTCAAACTGCCTTTTATTCCAACTCCAACATCTCAGGAGCTTTTCCTTTTGGTTTGACAAATTCCAGAGTAAGACCTCCTTTCTCAGTGGGCAACAACTTAAGGCATGGAAACTTTGGCCATTTTAGTGAATGTAAATTAAAACGAAAGATTATATATGTCTTATACCTGTGCCAAAGGGACACTTACTGAACACGGAACAATTTGGAAGTTTAATCACAAAGAAAAAACTGTTTGAAGATTTTCATTTTTCGGGTTATGAAAGATACAACATTGCTTCACCTGGTCCTTTTATAGTTTTCACTTAGTGGGGGTTTTCTGGTGGGGGCATGAGGGACGGGGTGGGGGGGGTCTAGGCATTATCCCAGTTCCACGGATGCTCTAAGATGAGCCGAGAAGGAAGTACTGGCACCTGAAACATGTCAAGTGATGAATGCAGTTTGATGAATACACAGCCTGTGTGCAAGCCCTTTTAAATTTGACACTATCTCTTCCCCTTTAGGGACTTGTCAGCCTATTTAAAGGATTTCGGGGCCAGTGAGGGGATGGTGGGGAATGGGGCATGCATTAAACATAAGTTTGTGCTGCCGCAGGTAATGATTAGCTTCAGCCCCATCTCACTGGCATGACTGAGGAAGTGAGACAGGAAATCAGCTGCTAATTACAGTGTGTGTTAAAATGCTGCAAATTAACCAGGAAGAGCATGTTTAGTGTCATGTTTAAGAAAGAATTAAAATTATGAGGCACCAGGTGAAACTAAGTTGAAGAGAGAATTAAAGATATATTCCCTTTATCAGTATCACATGCCCAGTGAGCAGGGGTGGGAGCTAAGGATGTCTACAGCCCTCTGGGTGGCGCAACAACAACTCAAACTACTGATTTCTTCATTATGTGTTTGGTGGACAGGACTACCTAATTTGCAGGGCCCAGTGCAAAACGGAAGTGCTCAGCCCTTGTTTAAAACCTAAGACTGTGACACCAGAACATTAAACCGAGAGCCAGGAGGCCCTGTGTGACTGCATGTGGCTGAACAACCTGTGAATCTGCCCTGATAATGGAAGACACACTGAATGTTAAAACATACAAACTGAGTGGAATCTAAGGTAGTAGCTGCTTCTGACAACTAGGTTTATCTTAAATTGTGCCTCTAGGCTCTCCAACCAAAACCCACCTCTGTTGACTGGGAGGCTGAGGGGCAACTATTTCCCATCTGCTCCTCCAAACTCACATTTTCCCCAATGTCTAGGTTGGAATGGGGGGGTAAAATCACAGTAACAAGCAGACTACCTTCCCACTGATGACAGTCACGTGCCAGGGAGGAGCATGGCCCAGTGCGGACTTGGAATCTTTCTAAATTGCAATCCACATGAACAAATACACTTGGTATTGCACTTAGTTCCAAACACACACACATACATAGTGGAAACTAAAGTTTCATGAAACCATAATTCTCCTGATTGTGAGATTCTTTGATAGCTTCCATTCCATTTAAATCTACCCTATTTTTAAAAGATACTGCTCATGAGCCACAATATGAAATTCATAACCCAATAATGGTCCCAATTCAATGAGGTGTTGAAATCACAACGTGAAGACACGGTTACAGTGGCTACTGTTTTTCTCTGCCAGGTGTTTTCTCCCCCACATGCCCCAGTCTAGTGGAAACCCAATTTGCCTCTGACACTAGACCAATGTTAACGGACACCGAGACAGTCAACACAATAATCAGTCCTTCCTTGAGATTTTTGGTTTTGAGTTGGAGTGGAAACTCCTTTTTCTCACAGGTTGCCAACCTGGGAAAAGGTGATTCGGGGCTGTTTGAGGAGAAAAGAGAGAGAATTTGCAACAAAATCCCTGGTTCAAGGAGCCTCTAAGACAGCTTCCCGGATGCATGAGCCACTGTGTGCTGGAATCAGTTTGTGAGAATTTTTCTTTTTTCAACTCTGAAGTAATGACTAATACAAACACTACGATAAACAAAACATGAAAGCAGATAACAAATATGTTATGAATACAAATAGCTGTATCTTAAAAGCCATATTGACTTCAGTTCCTTTTTTTTTGCATTTTAAAACCTTTTCCTTCTGTGAGTCTGAAAGGAATTTTCTTAAACAAAAGCTTCCCATTTTTAGCATTTGCACAAATAACATTCTTTCTCATGCTTTTTTCTTATTGAACAACATCACTTAGGTCTGTTACTCTGGCTATAAAGCATTCAAATCAAAGAGTTTTCTTAAAGAATTCACCTCTCTTGAATCGGCCAAAGATGATGATGTTCAGAAAGTTATAAAGTTTAGGAGTTCCCATTGTGGCACAGTGGTTAACGAATCCTACTAGGAAACATGAGGGTTCGATCCCTGGCCTTGCTCAGTGGGTTAAGGATCCGGTGTTGCTGTGAGCTGTGGCGTAAGTCACAGACACGGCTTGGGTCCCGCGTTGCTGTGGCTCTGGGGTAGGCTGGTGGCTACAGCTCCGATCAGACACCTAGCCTGGGAACCTCTATATGCCGTGGGAAGCAGCCCGAGAAAAGGCAAAACGACAAAAAACAAAACAAAAAAAAGTTATAAATTCTCACCATTTAAATTATTGATAATATGAACTATCATTTGCTGAACAGATATCTGTATGTCCACAAAGTTTAAGTGTTATTTATTTGAATAATTCTCATGACACTTTGAGACAAATAATACCCTCATTTTGTACATTAAAAGGGAGGCATGGGGATATTAGTTTGTTCAGGATTACCCAGCTTGAAATGGGTGGAGTTGCAATTCAACTGCCTTGTTCCTTCTTCAGGGGTGTCCCTTAAAAAGAAATTCCTGCTCTCTTACTCCTTCCTTTATTAAAGGGACAATTCACATCACATGAACTGGCAATTCAAGCAAATTATTGCTTTTGTTCATTTTTTCATCAGTTCATGGGTAAAAACATATTGGAGATGTCACTGCAGCAGATTTAACTAAGGCAGCAGAAGAAATGTAGAGAATGGCAGCTATTCATGCCTCTGAATCTTAATCTAATCTCTTTGAAGAAAATTTCATACAATCCAGACCTCCTATTAAATACTGAGCCTGGTATTCCATCAAATGTGCTATTTTTCTAGAGAATAGCAAAGCCACAGATAATGATCTTAAGCTTAATAAATAAAAGACAGATAATAAAAGACAAATTCTTCTCTCTTTTAGCAAAGGGAGAATCAGATGGTACCCAAGAAAGACCCCAGATTGTTAAATTTGGCCATTGAAGTGGTCCAGATTCCTCTGGCTTTGAGCTCACAGTGTCTACAATGCAGAGCTTTTATTCTGAGCTTTAAACCCCCTGCATTTGCTCCATCCAAGATGAACAAACAAGTGTTGAGATAAATCCTAGCTTCATAAAACTGTCTCCTTCAATTCTTCAATGAACTCTTTAATTTGTAGTCCTTCAAAGAACTTCAGTTCTTCAATGAACTCCTTAATTTGCATTATCTCTAAAGGTTGTTTCAGTTTTAAAGACATTTTCAGCAAACTGACAGAAAATGAATGTTTTCTAATACAGTGAAGCTTCTATGACGAGCCATTTGAATTTATTTCTCTATTCACTTGCACCTCTATTTCACGCTTCTTAAAGCAATTAGGAGGAAAAAAAGGCAGCCTAAAAAGCTTTTTAAAAAAGTTAAGCAGGAATTCTTGTGGTACAGATGGTTAAGGATCCGGCGTTGTCGCTACAGTGGCTCAGGTTGCTGCTGTGGCACAGGTACGATCCCTGGCCTGGGAACTTCCACATGCCATGGGCACTGCCCCCCTCCCCAAAAAAATTTAAGCAGATTTAATTAACAAACTTAGAAAATCCCTGCTGACAATTTCACATTAACCTTCCAGACATTTTTATGCATCTATAGTAAACACTTGTATTATACCATTAAAATCAGAAGCATTCATTCATTTATTCATCATTCACCTATCTTTTACTTTTGGTTACAGCATGCAGTAGCTTGATGTGGGATCTCAATTCCCAGACCAGGGACTGAACTTGGGCCACAGAGGTGAAAGCACTGAGTCCTAACCACTAGGCCACCAGGGAACTCCCATATTAGGTGCATTTTAAAATATATTTAAATCATCAAATCACTGAAGTATTAAATATTAAAATAATCATTAAAATATAATGTCATTAAAAATTTTTTAAATCACATTTTAAAATTCTTTATTCAATATATAATGAATGGTTTTCTATCTAGTATTAATTATACATCTCTATTATCATCTTGAGCATCTAAATAGTATTTTATTTAAAAGATATACTCTGATATTTATTAATTTATTTATGTATTTTCTTTTTAAGGCTGCACCTGCAGCATATGGGAAGTTCCCAGGCTAGGGGTCAAATTGGAGCTGCAGCTGCCATCCTATGCCACAACCACAGCACCGCAGGAGCCAAGCTGTATCTGTACCCTATGTCACAGCTCATGGCAATGCCTGATCCCCGACCCTCTGATTGAGGCCAAGGATCAAACCTGCATCCTTATGAACACTAGTTGGATTCATTTCCGCTGAGCTACAATGGGAACTCCTACTCTGATATTTTAAACCAACCTCCTACTATTGGATAATTAGTTGATTTCAATTGTTTAGAATTATTCACAATGTTGTGATGGATTATCCTGTACATATCTTGGGGACTTATAACCAATTAAACAATTAGAGTAAGTCCCTAGAAGTGGACTTACCGGATCAAATGGTATAACCACCTCAAAGGATTTTACAAATTACCATACAACTGGCAGGCTGTACCAACTTTATCCTCTTACCAGCAGCATAGAAGAATGTCTATTTTTCTACATCTCTCTTTCTAATCTTTGCCATTCTAACAGGCAAAAAGGTACTTTCACACATCAATTGTGCTTCTAGGATTAGGGAATAGTCAGGTTTACTTTAAAAATTCAATTTTGAAAAGCACATGTGGATGATGGAGCAAGAACCTCCAAAACTCCCCTCTTCCACAGAAGTAATGAGAAAACTGGCAAGAACTGCCATTATCAACTGTTTCAGAACTCTGAAAATTAACCAAAGGCTGTCTACAATCTAAAGAGCAAAAACTTAAGAAAAATTGCTGAATCTGGGTGAGAACAGTAAATTTTGTGGCATTTTAACTTGTGCTATCCCCCACTCTCTTTTACAGCTCTGCAGTAGTCTTGAAAATTGATAGCCTCCCAGCCCCAGCAGCTGTAAAAACCAGCAATGATAACATTAAATATGAATGAACTATACACTTCAGTAGGCATCCTGGCAGAATGGAAAAAAAATAGGATTCAACCATATGCTGATTACAAGAGACCTACTTTAGATTTAATTTATTTACAGATGGATTGAAAGTGAAAGGACAGAAAAGACATACTGTTGCAAAAGTAACCAAAAGAAAGGTGAAGTATTAGTCAAAATAGGCTTTAAGACAAAAAACTATTACTATGGAGTTCCCGTTGTGGCGCAGTGGTCAACGAATCCAACTAGGAACCATGAGGTTGGGGTTCGGTCCCTGGACTTGCGCCCTTGCTCAGTGGGTTAACGATCCGGCGTTGCCATGAGCTGTGGTGTAGGTCGCAGATGTGGCTCGGATCCCGCGTTGCTGTGGCTCTGGTGTAGGCTGGTGGCTACAGCTTCGATTAGACCCCTAGCCTGGGAACCTCCATATGCCACGGGATCGGCACAAGAAATGGCAAAAAGACAGAAGACAAAATAAAAAAACAAAAACAAACAAACAGAAAACAAAAAAAAACTATTGCTAGAGATAAAGAAGGACATTTTAGAACAATAAAGGTTAAATCCATCAAGAAAGCCTACCAAGTATAAACATATATATACTGAAAAGTAAATACAAGATGCAAATATGGACAAAACTAAAAGGAGAAAACAGACAAACGAACAGTTTAAAACTTCAAAACCTCACTTTTAATAGTTGACAGAAGATCAACAAATAAAAAGACTTGAAAAATACTAAAAACCAATTAGACCCTACACATATCAATAGATAAGACTTAACAACAGAATTTAGAGTTTTCTCAAGTCTTCAGATGGCAATACTCTCTGTATTGATGTACATCTTAAACATCACCCCTATCAAATCCCAGCTGGATTTTTCCCCCCAAGAAGTGGACAAGCTGATCCTAAAATATATATGGAAACGCAAGGGACACAGAATAACTAAAACAACCTTGAAAATGAACAACAAAGGTGAAGGACTCAAACTTTCCAATTTTAAGACTAACTGCAAAGCTATGCTAATCAAGACAGTGCTGGAGTTCCCTGGTGGCTCAGCAGGTTAAGGACTGGATGTTGTCACTACTGTGGCGTAGTTTTAATCCCTAGGCCCAGAACTTCCTCATGCCATGGGTGCAGCCAAAAAAAAAAAAAAAAAAAAAACCCAGTGTGGTACTGGCTCAAAGACAGATACACACATGAATGGAATAGAATCAAGAGTCCAGAAATAAATTATGTTTATTTTCAACTCATTTTTTTTTTCCTTCTTAGTGCCATACCTGTGGCAAATGGAAGTTCCCCGGCTAGGGGGTGAATCAGAGCTGCAGCTGCCAGCCACAGCCATATTAGATCTGAGCCACATCTGGAACCTACACTGCAGCTTACAGCAATGCTGGATCCTTTAACCCACTGAGGGAGGCCAGGGATTGAATCCGCATCTTCATGGATACTTGTCAGATTCTTAATCAACTGAGACAATAGGAACTCCTATTTTCAACTGATTTTTCACAACAGTACCAAGAAATTCAAGGGGAAAAATTTCTTTCAACAAACAATGTGAGGACAACTGAATATTGACATGCAAAAGGAAGAATAAAGTTGAGCCTTTCCTTGTACCATACATAAAAATTAACTCTAGCAGAGCATAAACTAAAATGTAAGAGCGAAAACCACAAAACTTCTAGAAGAAAGCATAGATGTAAATCTTTGTAACCTTGAATGAGGAAGGTTTCTTAGTTATGACACCTCAGCATATGTAACCAAAGAGAAAGTAGATGGAAAGAACTTCATCAAAATTAAAAAATTTTGTGCATCAAAGAATACCTTCAAGAAATTAAAAGACCATTTGCAGAATAGGAGAATATATTTGTAAATCCTATTTCTGACATGACTCTAAGATGTATTATAAAAAGAATTCTTGGAGTTCCCATTGTGGTGCAGCAGAAATGAATCCAATTAGAACCATGAGGTTGCAGGTTCAATCCCTGGCCTTGCTCAGTGGGTTAAGGATCCAGCGTTGCCATGAGCTGTGGTGTAGGTCACAGACGTGGCTTGGATCTGGCATTGCTGTAGCTATGGCCTAGGCCGGTGGCTACAGCTCGGATTAGACCCCTAGCCTGGGAACCTCCACATGCTGTGGGTGCAGCCCTAAAAAGACAAAAAGAGAGAGAGAGAGAAAAAAAAAAAAGAATTCTTGCAACCCAATAACAAAACAACAGGCCTATTTAAAATAGGCAAAGACATGCAAATAAAAATGCCACTGGTCATTAGGGAAATCAAAACTACAATGAGATACCATTTTATAAGCAAGTAGTTGACTAGGATATGGAAAAATCAGAACTTTAATACATTACTGGTAGGACTGCAAAATAGTACAGCTACACTGTTAACAGTGTGGCAATTTTTCAAAATGTAATCATAGAATTTTCAAACAACTCAGAAGTTTTACTCTCAGAAATATCCAAGAGACAGGAAAATATATGTCCGAAGGAAAAAAGGTACAGCAGCATTTTTCTGTAATAACCATAAATGTCATTAACACCAATATTTCTCAACTGATGAGTGAATAAATGAAAGATGTATATCCATACAATGGAATACTATATAGCAATGAAAAGAAAGCACCCAAACATGCTATTACATTATAAAATTTCATTTATTTGATTTCCAATAGGAAAATGTGTAGACAAAGAAAAAAATTAATGGTTGCATAAAGGGTAGTGGGTGGAAGAGAGAAACAGTAACCGTTAATAGAGAAGGCTTTCAATTTGGGGTAATAAAAATATCCTGAAATTAGAGAGTGGTGACTTCATATTTCCAGTCTGGCATGTAAGGAGCCTGGAAGTCACAACTCCATCCTAACAAGTAAAAAGGTGAATAAAATAATTAACACCCTTTTTGGATCTGCCAGAGAGGTAAGGACACAGGATAAACCACTGTCCCACCAAATTGGAGAGTTGGAGAGACAGAATCATAACTTACTGGGGCAGAAACCATGAGAAAAAAGTCTCCATGAAAACCAGTACTGAGGTAGGAAAACCCAAATTTTAATTGACAAATTACTGGAGGATCAGTGTGGACAAGTCTGAGAATTAAAAACTCCAGAGAAACAGTTAGTGGAGAAAGGAAAAGGAGCCATTGTGAAGTAAACCAGAGCACTCTGTTCTTCTTAACAAGGGCTACCCTCATGAGAAATTAATTTACCAGAGTCGAAATTACTGCGGTTTTACCAGAGCCTACTGACCTGGGGGAAGGAAAATAGCCAACTCTAACCCACTCTAGCAATCCTGTCCTACCCAATGGGGGCAAGTGTGTGTTTGTGTGTATATATGTGTGGGGGTATGTATGAATGTATCTGAGAAATATTTGCAAAGTTGACAATTCAGTAGTACATGTTCATTAAAAGATTGAGATCTGATCACAGAACCCGAGAAATGCTTCTCCTTTCTTCACACCTTGCCACTATATTATTACAGACATATTTATGGAAGTTCCTTTCACCCAATATATCTTGAATAGCTATCAAGGAAAATTTACAAGACATACCAAAAGGCAAAAACCCAGTTTAAAGAGACAGAGCAAGTGTCAGAATGTGACTCAGATGTGGTAGAGAAGTTGGAATTATCAGACTGGGAATTTAAAACAAATATGATTAACATTAAGAGATCTAATGGATAAGGGATCTAAGACAGCATGCAAGAACACATGGTCAATATAAGCAGAGAGACTGAAATTCTAAGCAAGAATCAAAAAGAAATGCTAGAAGTCAAAAACACTGTAACAGATATGAAGAAAACAGTACCCACCACGACAAAGTGGGATTTATTCCAGGCATGAAAGGACAGTTCAATATCTGAAAATCAATTAATAAAATCTATCACATCAACAGGCTAAAAAAGAAAAATCACATGATCTTATCAATTGATATAGAAAAACACTTGACAAAATAAAAGACCCATTCACAATAACAATTTTTTTTTTTTTTTGGTCTTTGTCCTTTTTCAGGGCCACACCTGTGGCATATGGAGGTTCCCAGGCTAGAGGTCGAATCAGAACTGTTGCTGCCAGCCTACACCAGAACCACAGCAATGCCAGATTCAAGCCATGTCTTCCACCTACACCACAGCTCATGGCAATGAGGGATCCTTAACCCACTGAGTGAGGCCAGGGATCGAACCCACAACCTCATTGTTTCCTAGTCAGATTCATTTCCACTGCATGACAGGAACTCCCCTCAATAACAATTCTAAGCAAAACTGGAGATAGAAGAAACTTTCTTGACTTGATAGACAACATCTAAAAAAAAAAAAAACCCACAGCTAACCTCATACTTAATGGTGAGAAACTAGAAGCTTCCTGGCTAAGACTAGGAACAAAGCAAGAATATTTTCTCCTACCACTACTTTTCAATATGTAGTGGAAGTTCAGCCTAATGCAATATGACAAGAAAAGGAAATGAAAGGTATACAATTTGCAAAGAAATAAAACTTTTGTTTATTCACAGATGATATGGTCATTTATATAGTAAGTCTGAGAGAATTAATGAAAAAATCCTGGAACTAAGAGCTGATTATAGGAAAGTTGCAGGATACAAAGTTCATACAGACAAGTCAGTCACTTTCCTATATACCGGCAATGAATAAGTGGAATTTGAAATTAAAAACACAATATCTTTACATTAGCAGAAAGAAAAAGAAAAACATAGGTGTACATCTAACAAAATATGTACAAGATCTAAATAAAGAAAACTATAAAACTGATGAAAAAAATCAAAGAACTAAATAAAAGGAGAGCTAATCCATGCTCCCAGATAGACTCAATAACATCAAAATGTCAGTTTTTCCTCTACAGATTTAACATAATCCCAATCAAAATCACAAATTACTTTGTAGATATCAACAAACTGATTCTAAAGTTTATATGAAGAGGCAAAAGACTGAAAACAGACATCACAATATTGAAGAAGAATAAAGTTAGAGAATTGACACTATCTGACTTCAAGACTTACTATCAAGTTGTAATAATCAAGACCGAATTGGTGAAAGAATAGACAAATAGAGAACTTAGAAATAGACCCACATAATTACAGTCAATTGATCTTCGACAAAAGAGTAAAGGTAATAAAATGGAGAGAGTCTCCAAAACAAATGTTGCTGGAAAAACTGGACATCCATCCTTTAAAAAAAAAAAAAAAAAAGGATTCTAAACAGATCTTTCTTAGAAATGGATTGTAGGGAGTTCCTGTCATGGCTCAGTGGAAATGAGTCTGACTAGCATCTATAAGGACACAGGTTCGATCCTTGGCCTTGCTCAGTGGGTTAAGGATCCAGCGCTGCTGTGATCTGTGGTGTAGGTCGTAGATGGCTTCGATGTGGCACTGTGGCTGTGGTGCACTCCAGTAGCTAAGGCTCCAATTTGACCCCTGGCCTGGGAACCTACACATGCTGTGAGTGTGGCCCTTAAAAAAAAAAAAAAAAAAAAAAAAGATCATAGACCTGAATGTAAAACCCAAAATTATAAAAAAATAGGATAAAATCTAGATTCCCTTGGCATGGCAATAATGTTTCAGACACAACACCAAAGACACAATCCATGAAAAAAGAAACTGATAAATTAGACTTACATTAAAATTAAAGACTACTCTGCAAAAGACAATGTCAAAAAAAAAAAAGGAGAAGGTAAACTATAGACTGGGAGAAAATATTTTCAAAAGATATAACTGATAAAAGACTGCTATCCAAAATATACAAAGCAGCCTTAAAATTCAACAAGAAAAGTAACAACCAGTCGAAAAAATGAGCCTAAACAGCTCACCAAAAAAGATAAGTAAATGACAAACAAGCATATGAAATGATGCTCCATATCACATATCATTAGGTAAATGCAAACTGAAATAAAGCAATATCCCTACACACCAATTAAAATGGCCCAATCTGGAACACTGACAATACCAAATGCTGGTAAGGATGTGGAGCAACAGTTTTCATTCAGTGCTGGCGGGAATGCCAAATGGTACAGTGCCTCTGGAAGATAGTTTGCTAGTTTTCCACAAAACTTACCACACTCTTATCAGGTAATCCAACAATTGCACTCCTTGGTATTTATCCAAAGGAGCTGATAATTTATGTTCACACAAAAATATGGACATGGATGTTGATGGCAATCTTATTCATAATTGCCAAAGTTTGGGAGCAACCAAGATGCCCTTTAGTAGATGATTAGATTCATACATTGCAGTATACCCAGACAATGGGATAGTACTCAGCACTGAAAAGAAACCAGTATGAAAAGTCTACATACTGTATAATTCCAACTCTATGACATTTGGAAAAACTCAAAGCTCTGAGGACAGCAAAAAAGAACAGTGGTTGCTAGAGACTGGGAGGGGGTAAAAGGAGGGAGGAGGGATAAAGAAGCAAAACACAGAGGATTTTAGGACACTGAAACTATTCTGTATGATACCACAATGGTGAATATATATCATTACACATTTTTCAAAATCCATAGAATATATAATATAAAGAATAAACCTTAAAGAAAATTATAGACTTTGAATAATAATCAAATATCAATGTAGGTTCATTGATTGTAACAACTGTATCAAATGTGACAAAACTGTTATAGGATGATAATAATGGGAGAAGCTATGTGCGAGTGGAAGAAGAGTGTATATGGGAAATCGCTGTACCTTTTGCTCAATTTTGCTGGGAACCTACAACTGTTCTCAAAAAAAAAAAAAAGTCTACAATTATAGTAGTGATTTTGTACCATTCAGTGAATATACTAAAATCCACTGATGTATATACCTTAAAAGGGGGAATTAGATGTTATATGAATTAAATCTCAAGCTATTTAATCTTTTCTATTACTTTACAATTTTATCTTTTCTACTTCCTATATGGCTGGACTCCGCTTCTGAAATACTCTTTCCTTCCCAAGCAAGTCATTCATTGAACAAACCTCCTCCTGTATATACAGTCTGTCCACTGCTGCCCTCACCCTGCTGCTGCCACCAACTAGCTTCCTACTGCTCAGTCCCTACCTCTTATGAAAACACTGAGCCTTTTCTGTGGACTCACCCAGACCAAGTCAGGACACTGGCACTTCTGCTTCGCTTCTTGCATAACTTCTGTCTTTCATCAAAAAACACTTCTTTTCTTTTTGATTTTTTTAGGGCCACACCTGTGGTATATGGAAGTTCCCAGGCTAGGAGGTCAAACTGGAGACACAGGTCCCTGCCTACACCACAGCCACAGCAACACCAGAACCAAGCGGTATTTGCGACCTACACCACAGCTCACAGCAATGTCAATTCTTAACCAACTGAGAGGGGGGCCAGGGATTGAACCCTCGTCCTCATGGATACTAGTCACGTTTGTTACCACTGAGCCACAGTGGTAACTCCAAGAGTATTTCTGACTTAAAAAAATTCCTTGATGACAAAAAGAATAATTCAATAGGAATACATGAAAATTTCAAACTTATAATGTATATAATAACAAAGTCTCAAAATATAAAAAGTAGAAGTGTGGAATTTAAAAAATAGACAAGTTTACAACCAGAGTGGGATATTAAAAACAAAACAAAACAAAAAAGCACCTCAGTCAATGAGGGGGGGGAAAAAAACCCATATGTTGCTTTTCAGATGGCTTAATTTTTTTTTCTCCCCCAAAAATGAGAAAATATTTTTCTTCCTTCTTTCCTAGGATTCATGTCTGTATACTTTTATGAGCCAACTGAGCTATATAAAAAAATATTTTTATGATACAATATTACATACTATACATCAAATTATTCTGCCAATGTATGTAATTTTTACTTTACACATATGTTTTTATTTTATCTAAAACATATACCTTAAAATAAAAGCTCAATTTAAATTAAATTTAAATACTTAAATTTTCTCCAGTGTTCCCAAATTATACAAATGGGTAGTTACATTCAAGCAAGTTTAATATAAAGAAAAAACACATGCTAGTGTTTTTTAACATTTATAATGTTAAAATGTTGGTGTTGGCATTAGCATTCAATTCTTTTTTTTTTTTTTTTTGTCTTTTTAGGGCTGCACTCGCAGCATGAGAAAGTTTCCAGGCTAGGGGTCTAATCGGAGATATAGATGCTGGCTTACACCACAGCAACACGGGATCTGAGCCATACCTGTGACCTATACCACAGCTCATGGCAACGTAGGATCCTTAACACACTGAGTGAGGCCAGGGGTCAAACCTGTGTCCTCATGGATGCTAATCAGGTTTGTTACCACTGAGCCAGAATGGGAGGTCCTAGTATTGAATTTTTAAATGCATTATGGCACAAATGAACCTTTCCACAGAAAAGAAAATCGTGGACATGGAAAACAGACTTGTGGTTGCCAAGGGAGAGGGGGGAGGAGTGGGATGGATTGGGAATTTGGGATTGGCAGAGGCAAACTATTGCCTTTGGAGAGGATTAGCAATGAGATCCTGCTGTATAGCACTGGGAACTATATCTGTTCACTTATGATGGAGCAGGATAAAGTGAGAAAAAGAATGTATACATGTATGTGTGACTGGGTCCCCTTGCTGTACAGTATAAAATTGACATAACACTGTAAACCAGCTATAATGGAAAAAATAAAAATCATTATTAAAAAAAGAATTGACAAAATAGAGTGAAACAATACAGTAACAATTCAAAAGCAAAAAATTTATAGGAAATATCATGTTAAAATGTCCATTTCTGAAATAAAAGATGTTATGCACTATAACTGGGAGGAAAGATTACTTAAGGAGGGCGAGTAAAGGACAAAGTTTAAAAGACCAGTAAATTGAGCTCCACCAAAACACACCACTTAAGTAGGAAAAGGCCAGTTATGGAGGAGATGTTACCTACAATACAGATAACTTACAAAGAGCTTGTATCAAGAATATAAAAAGAACTCCATTTAATCATGTTTTTTTCAAAAGGCAGATCAATAGAAAACTGGCAACAGAATCACATAAAAACTTCAAGAAGAGAATATCCAAAAGTAAAGAAATATACAAACAACTCAATCTCACTATAATCAGAGAAATGCAAATTGACCCCACAAGGAGATGCTACTATACACCCAACATAATGACTAAAATTTAAAAGCTGACCATATCTATGCTGGCAAGGAGACTAGTCAACTGGAACACAGACTCTTGGTGGAAGTTCAAACTGGTATTACAGTGGGTTGACCTCCTTAAAAGTTATGTCTACGCCCTAAACCCTTAGAACCTAGGAATGCAACCTTATTTGGAAAAAGGGTCTATGCAGATGTATTTAAATGAAGGATCCAGAGATGAGAATGATGAGATCATTCTGGATTATCCACTGGGCCCTAAATCCAATGACAAGAGTCCTTGTATGAGACAGCAGAGAAGGCCCAGACACAGAAGAGGAAGCCATACGAAAGTAGAGGCAGAGACTAAGGCTATGAAACCACAAGGAATGCTAAGTTGCCAGAAGCTAAATGAGAAAAAGGATTCTCTCCGATAGCCCTGAGAGGGACTTCACCCCTACTGATACCTTGATTTCAGACGTCCAACCTCCAGAACTATGAGCCAATAAATGCCTGCAGTTGTAACCCACCAACTTTACGGTGACTTGTTATCAGCTGTAGAAAATAAATGCAGGCAGCATCCAGTACAGCTGAGCACATACAGTCCCTGTGGACTATCAGTTCTGCTACTCAGGAGACAATCAGGCACATATAAGGCAAAAAACATGAAGAGAATATTCATATCAGCATTATTCATAATAGTCCCCAAAAGAAAACCACTCAGATGTCCATCAAAAATACGATGGGTAAATAAATTGTGGTATATTCATTCAACAGAATAATATAAGGTAATAAAAATGAAAAACTGCAGATACACACAACACGGTTTGGTCTAATAAAATTATTCTGAACACAAGAAGGTAACACAAAAGAATTCCTCTACTTTGATTCATGTGGTTTTAAAACAGGCAAAATTCGTTTACAGTGTTAGGAGTCAAAGCAGTATCCTTGGGGAAGAGGGAATGGGGTAGTTTTAACAGGCATGATGTTAGAACCCTGCATCCAAAAACATGAGTCACAATTTAAAGCATGTATGCAACATTTATAAAAACTGACTGTTTCAATCACAAAAACAATGTCCTAAAAGATAAATAGTGGGCTACATACCATGCCATGTTCATGGATGGTAACATTCAATACAGTAAAGCTGAGGAAGTAACCTCAAGTTTATCAAAATTTCAATCAAATTTGGTTTTTGGAATTTGATAGGCTGATCTTAAAATCGAATGGAAGACTAAAGGACCAAGAAGAGCCAAAAAAATTCCAAAAAAAACCCCAATGAGGCAGGTAGATTCGATGCTCTAGGTGGCAAGATTATTATAAAACGAGAGATTAGTTAACTTTTATGGTGCTATAGGAGTAGTAAATAGATCAACCAGTAGAGAGCCCAGAAAAAGATGCAGGCATGTAATAACACCTGACAGATGTCTCGTGTGTCATTACTATCAGTGGGGAAGAAAACTACCAGATGAGCTAACAAAATAAAGAAATATACCTGCTTAAAGTTCTCGGAGAGCTACAAAGTAGTAAAGGATTACCAGGCCAGGATCTGGGGAAGGACAAGTCTGGAGAAGGGAGCCCAGGCTTGGCGGGGGGCGGGGGGGGGGGCACTTTCCCATTTATTTGCTGATTCTGGGGGTGGCAGCTGAGGGGTAGACGGGATGAGGCCCTAATGAACCGCCACTGCCCTGGGCTCAGCACTGGGAGTGAGGGCATGCCCAAGTACCCAGGCACCTACAAGGACTACAACTCAGCAGTCTAGCCACTGAAAGGGCAAAAATGCAAAGGACTGACAATATCAAGGACTGGTAAAGGTGGGAAGTGTCAGGGACTTGCAGACATGGTTGGTGGGAGTGTAAATTGGTTCACTCACTTTGGAAAATACTTTTGCCTTATCTGCTAAAGTCAATGATATGCATTCCCTATGTGCCCACAATTCCACTCCTAGGAATGTGGCTAAAAGAAATGCAAACCCAGGTGCACCAAGAGACTTTTACACACATATTCACAGTAGCATTATTTGTAACATTCACATACTAGAAGCACACCAAGTCTACAGTTAGTACAATGGATAAGCGAACTGTGGTATTTTTAAGCAAGAGAATACTGTAAGCAATGTAAATGAAAGAATTATGTAAAATGTGTATACCTTACAAAAGGAGGCAGACACCATGGTTTATGTAAACAGCATGCTGTCTATAGAAAGGTCAAAAATCACACTATTTGATTCCCTTTGTATAAAAGTTAAACGCTAGTAAAAACCAGTGTTCCGGAATGCAGAGTTATATATTAAAACTAAAGAGAAAAGCAAACCAAAAAAGTGATGACCTTACAGGAAAGTGGCTATCTGCTGGGGGAGGGGCACTAGGAGGGCTTCAGTAGTCTTGTATGGTGTGTTTTTTTTTGTTTGTTTTTTGTTTTTGCTTTTTAGGGCCACAATTGTGGCACATGGAGGTTCCCAGGCTAGTGGTCAAATCAGAGCTACAGCTTCAGGCCTACACCACAGTCACAGCAACACAGGATCTGAGACGCATCTGCGACCTAAACCACAACTCAATCAATGCCCGATCCTTAACCCTCTGAGTGAGGCCAGGGATCGAACCTGCAACCTTATGGTTTCTAGTTGGATTCGTTTCTGCTGCCCCACAAAGGGAACTCCCAGTTCTATGTCTTGATAGGAGTGAGTTCTGGATACACAGATGCTTTGTGATTAAACCAATGTGCTGTACTTTTTTTGTTTTGGCTGCACCTAAGGCATGTGGAAGTTCCTGGGCCAGGGATCAGACCTGCACCATAGCAGTGATAACACTGGATCTTTCACTGTTAGGCCGCCAGGGAACTCCAAATTTTTTATTTGTGTACTGTTCTCTATGTTAGTATATATTTCATAATTAAAAAGGTACGAAAATATCAGTGGAGATGGATGATGAACTTACTATTCAATAAATGGTGCTGGGTCAACTAAACAGAAATATAGGTAGAATATATTAAATCCTTACTTCTTGATTATAGGTGTATAGAAAACATGTGAAAAGCAAAAACTATGTAAGCTTTAATAGAAAATAAAGAATATATCTTCATATCTATGGAATAAGAATAATTCCTGAAGAAAATACAATAATGCAAACAATAAAGGCAATGAGTAAGTTGACCACATTAATATTAAAAATATTCTATAAGATAAAGTGAAAGGACAAACCATGCAGTGAGAATTTCTATGTCTATAACCAGCAACCAGTAATAACCAGGATATTTTAAATATTTTGTATATATCAATTAAAAAAGGATAGGGGAGTTCCCATCATGGCTCAGTGGTAATGAACCCAACTAGTATCCATGAGGATACGGGTGTGCTCTCTGGCCTTGCTCAGTGGGTTAAGGATGTGGGGTTAATCTGACCTGTGGCATAGGCTGCAGCATAGCTTGGATCTGGTGTTGCTATGGCTGTGGTATAAGCAGCCAACTGCAGCTCCAATTTGACTCCTAGCCTGGGAATATCCATATGTTGCAGCTGTGGCCCTAAAAAGCAAAAAAAAAAAAAAAAAAGACACAACTCCACTGGGCACTGGGATAAAGGAGAGAACAGGTAAAAGTAGGAAAAGGTTGTCTACATTACAAGCAACCTGGCTGGCTGAGAAGCAGGTGACATATAGTCTTCACATAATGGATCGAGACGTGATATAAATCAATGAATTAGAGCCATGAGTGGCAACATGAAAAAAAGCTCAAAAATAATGCCGAATTTTAAAAAGGACAAAATGCAAAATAAAATCATTTTAATATAATTTACAGTCATGCAAATGATTTATCAACACACACATATAATAAAAATATGAAAAATAGGCTTAGGAATTATAAATGTCAATGTGAGGCTAATGGCTACTTCTGGGGAGAGAGAGAAACAAATCAGGGAAGTTTACACAAGGACTTTAATTGTATCTATACCACTTTATTTCTGTGAAAAAAAGATTTAAAGCAAATATGTCAAAAATTTTCAGTTCTCTATCATTTTATAGTCTCTTTTATCTCAGAAACAGTTTGTAAAAACAAAGGTAAGTAGAATCCACTTCTGTGGCTATTCTCAGTTTTATTCTTAAATTAAGCTATGTGTTTAGACCCATCACAAACTTTCTTAAATTAAGCTATATGTTACTGGCCCAGCACAAACTTTGATATTATGGCACTAACTTATACTGAGGGAAGCTGAAGAAACAGAATTCTTATGAATTCTGATACTTGGTTTCCTGGAGGGGTATTATCGTGGCTGTAACTTACTACCTTCTGAAGCATCTCTGTTCAAAGTTGTAGGAAAAGCCACTCGGAGGGCTCAGCACCAGGAGAAGCTATTTTTTTTTTTTTTTTAATAGACAAGAGTGAACCTTGTAACAGACCATGATTACTTTCTTTTATTGGTTGCTCAGAGATGTTTGACTAAATCTGTGGACTACCACCAGGAAAAGTACCTGGTTGTGTGATCTGTATTTTAATTCTTAATCTTACCCTCCAATCCTTATTGTCCTTTCATCAAGATTTTTCAGGTGATTTGTTTTATCCTACTATGTGTGTGCAACTAAGTGGAGGTATACACACAAAGATACAATATGAAGGGAAAACCTGGTAGATTTTTACTATATTAAAATTTACAACTTCTGTTGACCAAAATACACCATTAAGAGAATAAACAGCCAGCACCAAGTGGGAGATGTTTGCAGTACACACTTTTAGGTACTCATATCCAAGAATATAAGAAACTCCTACAAATCAGTTTAAAAAAAGATAGATAATTCAAAAGAGAAATGGTCAAAACTGATCCAATAGACCTAAAGTTCCAATGTACATTCTTACTTTATTTTACTTAAAACACTTATAATTTCAGTTATTTGTAATGCTATCACCTGGCAACAATGACCGTCACTCTGGTCTTGGTTTAAAATCTTTCATATTCTTTTCCTTTTTTTGGGGGGGGGGGGCTAATAACCTTCCCTATAATAATTTTATATATATATATGTAATTCATTGTGATTGAAGAAATTAGATTATACCAAATGTACTATTTTACAATATTTTTCATATAACTCATTTCTAAAAAAAACTACTGCATAGCTTACACTAATACGGTTTCCATGTACATCTTTAGAAGATTTCTGATAATCATCTACACAAAAAGTGCCCTGTGTGTCTGCTTCCCGCACCCTTACCAGTACTAAGTTCTGGTCTCTGGTTCAGACTCATAAATGGTGATCAGAAAGGTACCTTCTGGTTTCCTTCAAACAATGAGAACAAAGAAATTAAGAAGGTGTAAAATAATGAGGGGGAGTTCCTGTTGTGGCTCAGTGGAAATGAATCTGACTAGTACCCGCCAGGATGTGGGTTCAATCCCTGGCCTCACTCAGTAGGTTAAGGATCTGGCGTTGCCGTGAGCTGTGGTGGAGGTTGCAGACATGGCTTAGATCCTGTGTTGCTGTTGCTGTTTTGAAGGCCAGCAGCTGCAGCTCCAACTGGACCCCTAGCCTGGGAATTTCCATATGCCATAGGTGCAACCCTAAAAAGCAAAATAAATAAATAAATAAATAATAAAATTATGAAGAATCAGAAATGTCAGGGAATGAAAAGGGTGTGGGAAGGAGTTTAAAAGAGAAACAAGAGGCTGAAAATGAACAAAGGAATGAGGAAATGGGAAAGGGGTTAAGTATACAAAAAGTAGGGCGTCCTTAAGGAACATTCTTGTTAATCAGGCCATGACTCTGACACAAGTATACCAAGGCTGAGGAGCAAGATGTAGTTTCTGATTTCATAATCTGATTAAGAGTCGATAAAGAGGGCTAAGGTCAGTCCCATCAAGACTGGGTATCTTAACCTAAGCTCTTACTTCCATTACTTAGACATTTCCTTCAGCTTTTTCCTTCAGAGTTCAAATTTCTTCTCAATTTTTAGTCAGTTTTCCCTGCTCAACACTGAATTTTATCTGAAAAAAACAAACCCCAAACCTCTCTTGGGATTTTTAGAGAAGAACAAAGTACATGTTTCACACTTTTAAAAAAAATGTTCAGACTTTAGATGTAGTTTAATCACTTCAAAAATGGCTTCCTTTTAAAACTTAGTAGAGGAGAAATACCTGAAGAAAATACGTACTTTAGAGTAGTTGTTTTAAGATGGTTTAAAAATCACAAAAGCAAGGAGTTCTTGTCATGGATCAGTGGTTAACGAACCCAGCATCTATGACGATACAGGTTCAATCCCTGGCCTTACTCAGTGGGTTAAGGATCTGACATTGCCATGAGCTATGGTGAAGGCCACAGACATGACTTGGATCCCATGTTGCTGTGGCTGTGGTATAGGCTAGCAGGTACAGCTCCGATTCAGCCCGTAGCCTGGGAACTTCTATATGCTGCAGGTTCGGCCCTAAAAAGACAAAAGACAAAAAAAAAAAACCCAAAACCCAAAAAAGCAATACTAGAACTCTGAATTACTAGTACAGGATCTCTGACTGGTCTACTGTGAGTGTAACAAGAGCTTAGAGATGGAGGAGAGGGGTTTCAACTCCTGCAGGGTCAGGATTTTCATTCTACTTCTATGCTCTTGGCCCCTTTAACAGTTCCTCTTTCTTTTCCTCTGAGTTTGTCCCTAGCTTCTGTAAGACACTGAGAAGCAGGGGAAAGGAAGCTGGTCTAGAAGGCCAGGGAATGGAGCCCTGAGTGACCTTGGCCATGGGTCTCAATCTCTCCATTCTTGCATCCTGAGCAAACCTGATCTTCTCACTTCACAGGATGTCAGCCAGGGAGATTGAAATGATCAACAGTTTAAACCAGTTTTGAACAGGCATAAGGCGCTAAGATATTGTGAATGTCTACCCTCTCCTTTTACTATTTTTTTTTTTTAAATCAATTGAGCAACTGCAAGTCAGATTTGAAGGATAGATGTTTATGGGAACCAACATTGGGGAATCCATCTTGGTCCCAAGGAGAGCCTGGGGTATGGGAAATTATCTCAATATTTTAATAAGACTAAAACCCAATGGGTTGTGACCGTCTCAAAAGGATTGATATAAGTTCAAAGTGTACATTCAAAAAAGAACTATTGCAGAAAGAAGGGCCGAGACTTTGGGATTCTATAAAAAGCTTGGGCTCTAAGACAGTCCCTGAATCAATAGTTGAAAAACAACCTTGTATTGGTGCTCAGATACTCATGTATCAGAAACCACAAAAACAAGGACGGAAAGACAGAGTTTGGATACATGTCAATAAGTTGAAATGCTTTATTGTATGCTCTGGGCTTTCAGAGGCACTGAAAGAATATACGCATGAAAGAATTACAGCAGAATAGCTGGCTCCGTGCTGATGTGTTATCGCAGGGAAGCTAAGACCAAAAAGAATATGCAAATCTACTTATTTAGCTCTACAACCCTGATTATTATCACCCACTATTAGATAATGTATTTCCTTCTTTGGAGAAAAAAAAAATAAAGGAATTCATTCCCCAAGCTCTTGAAAGACTGAGAATCTAGACAGACAAAAGCCTATCTACATAAAAAGTTTGAAGATTAACTCAAAACGTTTTAAAATATTTAAAAGCAAAAGCAATAATCTAAAATACAATACTTTCCTTTGTTGCTTCTGTTTATGGTCTGCAATGCATTTTCCACAGTTCTCCAAGATAAAAGGGAGATTGTTGGTATCAATTCCCAGGTTTTTCTCACAAATATGTATCAAGGGACATCGGATTTCAAAATCAAGGACAAAATGTTTATGGACTTTATTTCAGCTTTGTCTCAGCAAAATCAGAAAATATGGGGAAAGGGGAATTCTGTAGTTCTGAGTTCTCTTAATGATTTAAGACAGTAGAGAGGCAATGACATTTTCATATATTAATAGAACTGGGAAAAAAAGATTAATGGACTACATCTGACATTAAAAAATACTTCTGACAGTGTTTCCTAATTACCAACAGTAGTGTCCATGGCTAACATGGATGAAGAAATTAATGGGCAGTATTTTTTCTTAGTATGCTTAAGATCATCTCCAATATTACCTACCACCAGGCTTGACTTGACATCTGAGAAAAAGAACACCATATAATTACAAGGTAGGCTTTAAAAATATTCACAAGTGGTTAGGGAGTCCTAACAATAGATTTATTATTTTAATTTGCAGCATAAGGCACACCAGAGGAATCAAAGACACTGGGAAAATATTTTTAGATGGATGTAGTGCCTATACACTGAATGGCAAGTTGTTGTGGAAACTTTAACTGGATTTATGTGCTAGAGCTGATGAGCTGCAAGTTTTAAATTGGCAAACTCACTAGCATTAAATCACAAAATATGTTTCTTTAGGAATATAATGCATGATCTTGCATAAAATGTGTATTGATTAGGCACTTCTTTCCCTCTAGCTACATGTAAACATATAGACATAAATAAAATTATGTGTGCTTCTTACATCTTCTGGGTAGCTGAAAATATCATATATTTTATTTCACTGGACAGCAAGTTAAAGAAAAGAAATGATGACTTTTATAACTAAGGCCTTCCTCCCCCCATACTCTCTATTCTGACAAGAGCATTCATCTTTTTTTTTTTTTTCCGTATTTTTGCTATTTCTTGGGCCGCTCCTGCGGCATATGGAGATTCCCAGGCTAGGGGTCCAATCGGAGCTGTAGCCACTGGCCTACACCAGAGCCACAGCAACACGGGATCCGAGCCGCATCTACACCACAGCTCACGGCAAAGCCGGATCGTTAACCCACTGAGCAAGGACAGGGACCGAACCCGCAACCTCATGGTTCCTAGTCGGATTCGTTAACCACTGCGCCACGATGGGAACTCCAAGAGCATTCATCTTTTTACAAGGTCCTTTATGACAAAGTTGATTTTTTTCCATTTCTTTATCTCTTTACATATCGTGGTTCCCAGCTCATTGCAGACAACCCTTCAAGTATTTTTTGTCTTGATTCAACATTCAAAGAAATCAGATGTGTTGTCATATGTCTATTCCTAAAACATGTAGTATGTTTAAAATACTACACCCAAGAATTATGAACAAATACAAATATAAAGATAAAAATACATATAGAGATATCATAGCTAAAATTCCAATGGCAATTGCTTAAGTCCAAGTTTGATACCTGATTCTCATATATCTTAGTATGCTTTTCAGGCACTTTGCATTATAGCTACAGAGGGCAAATACCTGATAAATCTCTCTGTTAAAAAGGAGTTCCTTAAATAGAAAGGCCTATCATGAAAAAGAAAAAAATAACTTCTTTGATTGGTTCAAGAGCCCACATACTTGTAACCCAGGAAAGATTGGAAATGCATGAATAGGTAACTGAGCTACATATGGGATATTGGTTCATGAACTCTTTATTAATCCTACATACAAAAGAAAGGCTACAAAGGATTGGGTATGTATTTTAATGGAGGTATTAACCACTTGCAGAAAAAGAAAATATTTAAAAGGACCAAGGAGCCAGAATTCTTGTATATAAAAAAAAAGTACAAAATTAAAAGTATATTTTGATATGCCAGATCTTATTTAATTAGCTTTTGGGGATATTGCACTTCATTCTTTATTTTCTACCCTACTAGAAGGATATTTAATATCCACTATTGACATGTCAGTCTGCTGACTCTGCCTCTAACAGGGTAACAATGGTGTCTTCTTCATCTCCCCAACACACACACACAGAAGTCCAGCTCAAAGTCACAGTTTTCTGTGCCGCTTAATTATCCTCCATAATCAACTCTGACTCGCCCTGGAGCTTTTATCATCCTAAAAATCTATATTTATACTTGTTAGAATTTCATGCAATAGGGAGGAGATGACAACAATGAATTAGTTTTCCAGACAGGCATATCAAGGATACTTTTCCAATCACTCAGTGCTTAACAGAGGCAAAGCTATTCAATAGCCTATAAGAATTCTGTAAGAGCAGAAAGGCCACATCACCAGGACACTTCTTGGCTCAACAACAAATTGATTTAGAGTCCAGCTGCAAAGTCACTCACATTTACTAAGAGGTCCTGAGGACTCTTTGGGACCCACCCATACCAAACAATGATTTAAACAAAATGAAAACAAAACAAAACAGGCTGACTCACTCCAACATTCCCAACTCCGTCCTGTAGGAAGAAGGCTATAAAACAATGTAAAGATTAGCCTAGAGCTTTCCCTGTTATTTTCCTTTTCGGCACCTCTGCATAGTATTACAAGTATCAAATAGGGTCTCAATAGACCTGAACAAACAGACCTGCTCAGACATCTGACAAAAAAGCTTATTTTTCTGAGTATACCACGTGGTACCAGAGAGTTATTTTTGGTTATTTAAAAATTCCCAAATCAATAGTCAAGAAATCTGTGAAGTCAGTGTACCCCATATCCTATCATTTATTTGTATCAGATATTAAAACGATCATCAACTGTCTGTCCACAGAGTACTCACCTCATTGTCTGACTCCACGAGAACTTGATCATATTCACTAAGCGCTACTAGAAACATGATAGAGGTGACGTTTTCAAAGCAGTGTATCCATTTTCTTCTCTCTGACCTTTGGCCCCCTACATCGACCATTCTGCAAGGTTAGTAATATTCATATTAATAGCACATAATGAAAAATTAAATACAAATATAGCTTTACTTACAAACTTAGGAAATACATTCTCTAAAGAGAATGGTCATCTAAGTCACAATTAATACTTATTGAACATCCACTAATTTTCCGTTATCTAATAAAGTCAAGACATTCTAGGTAATAAATCATTGCAGTTATTAGAAAGTTACCTGATATGTATGAAAACTATAACTTTGTAAAAAAAAAAAAAAAATTCCCATGCCAAGCCAAGAAAAATGGTATTTTATTTAACCAAGCACAAAAGAGTCAGAAACAAAAAGAATTTTATTTGGGTTAAGCTCTAATGGGAAATACTTTTTCATTTTCTTTTCCAATAAAATGAGAATGAAGATCCTCATGTATTTCTCAAAGACGCTAGAAATGACTGCAAATGCATTAAAGAGGTGAAGAGGCTATATATTTCAAGATGGGTGTGTGATGCTAAATGCAAACACATCCTCACTGATCCTGATCAGCAGTGTAAGCTTTGGGGGCTGTTTTTTCCTTCCAACACTGAAAATGATTTGGGACAAGTCCAGTCATGTTGGGTAACATGGTGCAATTAGCCTTAGGCACAAAATCAGCTTATTAAACTACTAGAAGTGATGTGTATAAAATGTTAAGATGCTACAAGAGGTCACCATTTGAACTATTTCAAGTATTTGTTTATTCACATCAATTCTGTGCTAAGTTACTGCCCAGGAGTCAACACTGACATCAACTAATTTGACCGTTAATCTATATATGAAAATATCTAAGCTTGGTATTGAATCCAAGCTTCTTCAAATTGTTAAATCTGTATCTTGATTAAAATGTGCACAATGTTTACAAGAGAAAATATTTTCAGCAAATCAGAGTTTTAGGTACAAAAGTTTGAGAGAGGGCTTTAAATGTTTAATGAAAACTAGTTGTTCCTGGTATTTTCCTGCCTCCAAAGCATTAAAACTAAACTAAGAAATCAAGGATCTTCCAGTGACTGCTCAGAAAAGCTTTATATCAAAGAGATATCTGAGGGGCAAAACAATGGATCTGGGGAGACCTATGAACTATAGACATCAAAACTAGAATTCTTAGGTCTTTAGAAATATTAAAATGCTAACTAGCTCTTCCCTGATGCTAAGTGAATAATACACTCATTTATATGAAATCCTCATTCCATAAAATCGTGCCACACTAAGCCCTATATAAGATGCTTTTGACAGTAACAAGAAATTATTCTTCAAAATCATTACTTTTATTGAAGTGCCAAAGAGTGTCCTTTAAAAGTTCGTGCACAAAATGTAGGAAAAAAAAAAACCAAGATGTAACAGCAACCTGGTTTCAAATTTTACTAGTTATAAAGCAAAGAGGAAATGGAAATCATCATGAAATGCTGTTTCTGAAAATATTCCAACAATGTTATAAGCAGAAGAAAATTTTGTGTCTCAAATTAACGATCTTTAAATACTATGAACTTAAATGAGAATGCTGGAGCTGTAAGGAACCTTGGTGATCATCTAAGGTTAAGCATTTTATTGATGAAAAAATGAAGCTCTGAAACATTTCCAAAATGTCACTCACTTCATGGATATGTTTATTAGGGTAGGTTATGGCAGCCAGATGCAACCACAGATCAAACTGATTAGAATGAAATACACAGTGCTTTGGCAGGGATGATGGAGGGCCTGCTCATCAGAGTTACACAGCAGTTACACAGTAGACACAGTTACACGAACTTCCACTTCACAATTCCAATGTATTGTACGAGCCTGTCTTAAGTGGGATGGACTCCCTTAAGGAACTTAACTCTTGGGGAGTCCTTGGTGTGGCGCAGCGAAAAACGAATCTGACTAGTAACCATGAGGTTATGGGTTCGGTCCTGGTCTCACTCAGTGCGTTGAGCAGCTGGCATGAGCTGTGGTGTAGGTCAAAGACTCAGCTCGGATCCTGTGTTGCTGTGGCTGTGGTGTAGGCCAGCAGCTGCAGCTCCGATTTGGCCTGGGAACTTCCATACGCCATGGGTGCGGCCTTAAAAACCAAAACTACAGAACAAAACAAAAAAACCTTAACTCTCTACACCCAGAGACATGTTCACATGGCTTCATTTCTCTAGGCACCAAGTGGTTTGCATTCTAACTAAAAGTACGTGTGTGTGATCGTGTAATAAGAGAGCAAATGAAAGTACATCATTATCATTTTTTTGTCATCTTAAAAAAAATTAGACTACTTCTGCTGAAGTATTGCCCAGAAAGCATAGCAGCAGTGAGGGAGAAAGTAATAAACTGTCACTTTATTTTCCTATGTAAATACAGACTATATTAATCAATCCACTTTCACAACCATATATTTTGAAATTTTTCAAGCAACTTATTTTAGGAAGACAAAACATCCCATATTTTTATTGCTACTGAAAAATTCTGCATTGTACCAGATGATTTGAAGGAAACAACATGAAAGCTTCTGACAGCCTATACTTTCTATTATTAATTGGGTTATAAGATCATTTATATCTTATACAAATGTAAAAATACACCCACTGTCCTCATAGTTAAAATGATTCCCAGCAAATTTCAGTTGGGACCAATGTTTGAGTGACTTATAACCACCAGCAAACTAAGATTTCTTTGATTTCTTGGTGATTTAGTCTGAAATAAGAAAGCTGCCCATAGATCTTTCCTCTGCTTCCTTTTTCAGGGACACATGATGTCATTTGTGTATCTAATGATAATAACTGGTATGAAGGTGATATTGCTTTAAAGTCTACACATGATTTCAGGATTTACTGAGTTCACCAAACATGCTTAAGGCCTAAGACCTGGAAAGAAGATTTTATGGAGTCGGTTACTACCTGAAAATGACACTTTGTAAGTCAAAGGGGTACTCGATGATCCCTGTGGTGGGGACTCGAACTCTGAGCACATCTTGTTGCGTAGGCAGGTAGGCAGGGTCGGCCACGCGGTCCAAGTCATTGAGATAGCTGGAGGAGGAAACACACAAGAACATCAGTGACACCAGCAGGACAGGCCTGCTGATGAAAACGGAAGGGCAGCAATGAATCCTAAGGGAGAAGTGGAGAGAAGAAAGAAAAACACCAGAATGTGGTAGAGAAGTGCGGGAAGTGGAAGGTTACAGTCAACCTCCCGGTAGTCAGAGCAAGGTTATCCACCTGTGGATTCCCTAGTTCACAGTATTTCTCATTTTTCTTCTTCCTACCAAACAGAACCCAAAAA
Organism: Phacochoerus africanus; assembly: GCF_016906955.1. Classification (NCBI taxonomy): domain Eukaryota; kingdom Metazoa; phylum Chordata; class Mammalia; order Artiodactyla; family Suidae; genus Phacochoerus; species Phacochoerus africanus. The sequence goes on from NC_062545.1 coordinate 232,722,547, forward strand.
AACAGTAAAGGGGGAGGAGAAAAGTATTAAAAGAATCTCCTACCCTCTCCGTGTTTAGCAAGTCTGATAGTAAGCAGGAGTTTAAAACAAATAGTTTTAAAATTATTTAGATAAATGTTGTTTGTATAAATAAAAAGATAACAGAGTTACACATAAGGTCAGGATGCCTTTTTTTTTTTTTTTTTTTTGCCTTTTTGCCAAACATCAGAGCCCTTTCCAGGAATGTGTTTCTTTATTCCCCTAAGAAAGGACAGCAGCATACCATGTTCTAAACTCTGTCCAAGGCCTAAGTCATGCCTTGATGAATGTGAAGCCACGAGATTTCTAGTTACTGAGGCTACAATACCTAAGGCCAGATATTCCTATGTATAGAGTCACCACACCTAAACTTAAAATTTACAGGCTTACTTTTCCATGAAAGAACTTTTTATTCTGAAATAATTTTAGACACACAAGAAGTTGCAAAAATATTACAGAGAATTCCCCCCTACCCTTCGCCTAGCTTCCTCCAAGGACAGCATCTTACATGACCGTAGTACATTACCAAAACCAGGAATCTGACACTGAGCCAGTACTATTAACTTAGCTACAGACCTTATTTAGATTTAACCCATTTTTATAAACACAAACACATTTTTTTGAGGAGATGTATACTTCTATGACATTTTATCACATGTAGAGATTCCTGCAATCACCACCACAATCAGGATACAGAATTGTCCTGTTATTGAAAAGAAACCTGCTTGTGCTACCCATCCCAACCACACATATGTTCTCCATCAGTGTAATTTTCAAAATGCTATATTTCAAAAATGTTATATTTCATTCACTTTCCATTCTCTCAAAGTGAAAAAATAATTTGAAATTTGAGCATTACATAATTTGATGTAACTGATGACAAACAGGTAAATAATGATTGCTCTGCCTGGCATCCTCGTGCTTTCCAGGAGTCATTATGTTCTCTTTGGTTCTTGGAGGGGATGGAAGAGAGATATGAGTGTATAGAGAAAGTAACTAAGGTATGAATGAGACTTAAAGAAAAGGTAGAACCATTACAGAAAAAGGTTCTATAATGGAAGAGGTTAGATCCTTAACACCTTTATGCTCACAAACAAGACGCAGTGCGTTCTGAGACATGTAATCCAGGATGTCTGGTGTGGAGCATGTTATAATTCAGAGAAGGCACACGCTCAGTCGACATGACCTACCGAGGGGAAGGACTGTCCCATCCACTGTTATTCCTACCTTAGTATCTAAGAGGGCCTGGCAAATAGTGCTTAATAATTATGTGTTGAACAGATGGATGACTTCTTATGTTGAGATTTAGTTTTAGCATTAATTAAATATCACTCTTACTAGTGGTGTTTCTATATCAATGATATTGTTAAATTTGAAACTGAGTATTGAAAAAAATAATAAGATTAAATATTAAATCTTTAAGATTCATAAAGGATCATAGAACAGTAGAGCTAAGTCTGACTTTAACAAAGAAATAAATTAGTGCCTTTTTGTATTAATTCTTTAAGACAAAAAAAAAGTATTAGTCTGGAAATTTCTGCTACAAAGCAACTAATTACTATTCTAATGGCCTTATCTCAAACACATCAATGATTCACTAGCTGGCAATTAGCTCTCTCTTGACTGATAGGAACTAGTTTGATAGCTTTAATTATTATAAAATTGGCCAGAGGACAAAAAAGAGAGAGAGGCTAGAAGAACATGGGCTTGAGAGGCAGGAAGGAAATGTAAAAATGGACTGGACCCCAAATTTTTTGTTGTTGTTTGTTGTTGTTGTTGTTGTTGCTATTTCTTGGGCCGCTCCCGCGGCATATGGAGGTTTCCAGGCTAGGGGTTGAATCGGAGCTGTAGCCACCGGCCTACGCCAGAGCCACAGCAACTCGGGATCCAAGCCGCGTCTGCAACCTACACCACAGCTCACGGCAACGCCGGATCGTTAACCCACTGAGCAAGGGCAGGGACTGAACCCGCCACCTCATGGTTCCTAGTCGGATTCGTTAACCACTGCGCCACGACGGGAACTCCCTGGACCCCAAATTTTAGTCAATATATTGGCCTGGTCCTAGAGTTGTCTGATGGGATTAGCAAGCTGGGAGTTCCCGTTGTGGCTCTGCAGTTAACAAACCCGACAAGCAACCATGAGGATGCGGGTTTGACCCCTAGCCTTGCTCAGTGGGTTAAGGATCTGGCGTTGCTGTGAGCTGTAGACCCAGCTCAGATCCCACATTGCTGTGGCTCCGGCGTAGGCTGGCAGCTACAGCTCTGATTTGACCCCTAGCCTGGGAACCTCCATATGCCACGGGTGTGACCCTAAAAGACAAAACAAAAACAAAAACCAAGCCCATGTTCTGGGAGTTGATCTGTATCTCATTCTACAGATAAACCAGCTTATCACTTCATAAACATAAAGTAAGCTGGTTATGTTGTATAGATAGAATTTTCTGATTTATTAGCTCCTGATTTGAAAAACTTGAAGGTACATTTTGAAATCTGCAAGATCACCATGTAATTAACCACTACATACAAAAATTTAATCCACAGGAAGCAAAGAACTTCCATTTTACATTGGCAAGCGTGTTTGGAAATACACTGGCCAATAAATCATTTCTACTCAACGCAATCCACAGAGGGTCAGAACGGAAGGCGGCTAATTCTCGCACACCAGACACTCCTGTGTTCCTGTGGGAAAGAGAAATTGGGGCCTTCTCTTTCTTAAAGATGAACTAAACAAACTACTTGTTGCCACTTCATTTTTAAATATGTGTACTTGCCCAGGAGGATTTAAAGTATCTGCACAAAAAGTGAGAAATTTCCTGTCATACTGCACAGTGGCAACCTGGCTAGTCTCACTGCAATTTGGAAGGCTGAACTGAGCTCTGGGAAGAAACACACTGGAGTAAGAGAGAATTAGGATACACACCTGTGACTGAAAAGCCACAGACACAAGTTTAGAGGCTGCCTTAAAAATACTGTGAGTGGTGTCTCTCTGTGAACCCCAGGCACTGCTGCGATATTAGCTGAAAATCTAAAACATTTGTTCTTGCAAGAATATTTTCCCCCATCATCTTTCTTTTGCTCCTTTTCAATATAACCACAGCTCAGAGAGATTAACAACTGTGGCACAGCAATTAACCTATACCAGGTGTTTACTGCTGGCCAGGCTCTGTTCTGTTTATTGCCAGGTTTCAACATATTTCAAGGCAAGGAAATGACCATTAAAGATCCCCTACATTTCTGAAAACTGGAAATACGAATTGCACTTTTTTTTTTCCCGCTTTTTAGGGCCACACCTGTGGCATATGGAGGTTCCCAAGCTAAGGACAGAATCCAAGCTGCAGCTGCTGGCCTACAGTACCACAGCCACAGACACACAGGATCCGAGCCACATCTGGAACCTACACAACAGCTCACAGCAATGCCAGATCCTTAACCCACTGAGTGACGCCAGGGATTGAACCAAGCCAGGGATTGGATACCACAGTTTGCTACTGCTAAGCCACAACAGGAACTCCTGAACTCCACTTCTTGCCTGACATTCTTTTGGTTTTGCTTCAGTCGGAGGGTGGAGAGAAAGGTTCATGTCACTTGGAGTAAAAAAGTTAAACTGATCTAGTTTAACAGACCCCAAAACTGAAAGGAACCAATATCAAGGTCTGATAGATGTCATATACATTATCCAGAACCAGAACTAGACCAGACCTAGAACACTCCAAAACAAGACTGGAAAAACAAAACAGAACAACAAACTCCCCAACCAAACAAAAGACCCACAAATAATTTTCTCCTACAGGAGGTCTGGGCAGCTCAGAAGCTACACCAGGACAGAAGATAGGTTGCAGATAATTTGAGAAACAGGCAAAATGTGCAGGCAACCTAAACCAGCATTCTTCACTGCCAAGGAGAGGCCAGTGTGGAGAGCCTCTCTCTGCATAAGCCCCAACCCCATGTGGCCCCCTTATTCTGGGCTTTGGGGACTTAGAGGGACTCAGAGCACTTTCTACATTTCACATTTGCTTAGGGAAAAAAGCCATGCTACTCCCTTGGAAATGGAGTTCTGGCACTATAAGACCAGCACATGCTCATTTGTTGATCCTTGTTATATTCTGAGAAGAGGTATGATGGAATAGTCTCAACTGAATTGTATGTTCTGTTAAAGCACCTCATATTTGGGGGAGAAACTTTGGTGGAATATGGAGGGCGGTTCATGTTGGATTATTCCATTCATTTAACCTTTAACAAAGAAACACTGAGGTCTGAACAAATTTATATTGCAGAGTAAATTCTGAGAGTTAATTATAGCTGTGATTTGTTTTGTAGGGATGATTCTGAGTGGCTGCTGAGGTCATTCTCAGGGTGTTGCTATGGTGACAGGCACAAGGTACATTTCCAAGGCAATGTATGTGTAACAAGTGGCTGGCAGTAGCTCTCTCCTGATGTCAGAGAGAGAAAGCTCCATGGTACACACGGGGCTTACCTGATTGTCTGCGAGCGTGAAGACTTGCTAGGAAATCGGAGGTTTGGTTGATTAAACTCATCTTACTCTAGTCCATTCATGAAGATTTAATGACGTCATTGTTTTGAGATATTTAATAACCGGTAACTTCATAATTGATTTAATAAAAAATCCTCAACATTTTCCCACAGATATTTGCCCAGTTAGGACTCTCAGACTCCAAGGGGTTAAGCACCATGACGACCTTTGTCCATGACTGGTCACCAACACTCAACCGAGGGCCTGGAACACTGCAGACATTCAACATGTGACCCAAACTAAAACTAAAACTATTTTATGGAAAATGCTATAGTAGTTAGGCTACACCTTTTAGGAGAAAACAAAGGAGTGGGGGGCGGGGGTTGTTAGGTACCCATCCTTACATAACTAATTCTCTGGGCTACTACTGGCCTGCATTATGTAAGAACGAAATTCTGAATTAAAATGCCTCTGACAAATGTAAAGACAACACAGAAAGGAAAGGCAGCATCCATTTAACTTCATTTAGTAGACGTGCTTCCTGCTCTTCTTTAGATCCTGGCCACAAAATGATATAATTTGTACATCCTTTTTATGTCTATTAGTATCAAGCTTTTTTTCAGGCCTAGGAATTCATTCTAATCCAGAGCAAATGATGGAAATGGTATTTTACTGATAGAGGATTCTGACACAGTCTCTTTAATGGGAGAAACAGGTTTTGGATGGTTCTCAGTGAAAAGCATGGCAACAGAGACTCGTTCTAGTAAAATTTCCATAGTTCCTTTCCTACCATAAAAAAAAAAATGCAGAGTCACCTGAAATTCAATAACCGCCTTGATCATGACATTCTGGTAGGTGCTAGGCATATGAAGATTCCAAGGATTTGATCCCTGCCTGCAAGGAATTTACCAACCTGTGGGAAGGAAAGGGTTATATGAAGAGGAGAAACAGGCGAGTTTCTTAGGGAATGAATGAATGCCTGTATATTTTGGACAGAGTCATTTTCTAGAAACATGTTGAACTGTCTATAATCTTTGGTGATCATCCATAAAACATCCTTCTCTAGCAGGACTGATTTATATGAGCCCATTTGCTTATAATTACACCTTGTAACGCTTAAGTTCTTCATAAATTTAACTTCAGGATCATCTTTGGCTGCAGAAAAAAAAAAGAAATTCGGAAATGGGATATAATCCATTACTTTAAAGGATTAACAGTATATGAGATAAGCTTGGATATCACTAAAACAGTATGCACTAATCAAATTAAATAGGCATTTCTTTTTTGGGGGGGTGGGGGTGAAGCATATGGAAGTTCCCAGGCTAGGGGCTGAATCGGAGCTGTAGCTGCCACAGCAATACCAGATCCGAGCCATGTCTGCAACTTACACCACAGCTCATGGCGACGCCAGATCCTTAACCCACTGCGCAAGGCCAGGGATCAAACCTGAGTCCTCATGGATACTAGTCAGGTTCGTTACTGGTGAGCCATCATAGGAACTCCATCTTTTGAATGTTTTTAAAAAGAGATTCCAATTGTTCCTTCGTTTTGACAACAGTTTGTCAGCAAAAGTTTTGAGCTGAACTTCAAATTTAATCTATACTTCAGTTTGACATAAAATGAAAACTTATTGAGATCTTTTTAAAATTGAAAAGAAAAAGCCGTACTACCTATGAATGGACCCATAATTGAAATATAAACTCAGAATAGCATAAAAACAAGAAATTCAAGGTTTTTTTTAAATGAAAGGAAACATGAATAAAATTTAGAAATGACTCAGCAAGTAAACTGTATCACATTGCAGCTGGGATTAAAAAAAAAATTAATCAAAGTATCTGTCATACCAAAATGGGGAAAGCACCCGTGGGTGGTTAAGTAGAAAAAGAAATCTCCGATGTTTGGTTTAAATTAGACCAAACATAGTAAGATAAGTGAATACAGCACCTTGGAGCCTTTACTGTAACACACTACGGGGTCTGCGTTGAGGTTCTTCAACTCCTTTGTAAGGGCGTCCTATCCAGAGGCTGTATTTATAAGAGATCAGCAGTTTGAGCCAGATATTAAGATGAAGTTCTGGCACAGAAAATGACTCCGGGTAGAATTCCACATTTTTAATTATTGAAAAGAAGGTTAGAAAAACTAGGTCGACTTCATTAAAAAAATTAAGAGTAGCTCATTGTAGGAGAAACAGTCTTGAGGGACTGGAAAGCTAGACCATGCCTGAGATCTTATTTGACACTGTCAAAAGCAGAGGAATCTAAGGAGAAACTAGAAACACATGGTTATTGTACAGCTGCTCTGTGACCACAAGAATTCATAAGGAAAAAAGTAAAAGGAACTCAAAGTGAACTTTAAAAAAAAAAAAAAAAGTTTAAGTAACAGGTCTGTAAAATTGCCATCCTGAGGGGAGCGTCAAATACAGGTTTGGATGTTAAGACCCACCTAAGTCCCTCCTTCCTCTTAGTAAATCCAGCTCCTGAAATGAGCCTGGCTGGTAATCTGGTTAGGTGGGTTAGCTGCATAGGGTTTCTGATTACTCATTACACAAAAACTTTCATCTCCTGAAGCACTCACCTCATGAGAGCAAATCAATGTTCCTTCTTCCTCTTTGACACCTGGCACACTGTGATTACAGAGAATTTGTTCATAAGAAATTATCTGTTTTCAATACAAAATTCCAGGTTTAAAACAAGATCACCTAGTAGCAGGTAGGCTACAACCTCAGTTTATGAAAGCTACTCAAGGAAGAATATTCTGTAGGATATAACACATGTTTCCTTTGCCAAAAAACTAAACCAACCCAGAAAATCGGATTTTTTTTTTAAGTAAATAGCTCATAAAAAGACCCTATCACTACATTTAGTACACAGTTTCAGTAGCTTATGAATCTTATATATGGACAGTTGACCAGAATATCTAACACAAAGAAATCGCAAGTGTCAAGTGGGCAGCTACATGTTTGTTACGCAGACTTGGGCCAGGGCCAGGCTTGGGTCACAGCAATAGATTCCAAAGCCCATCACTCACAGAAACAAATTAACCATGTAATTAAGAGTGAAAAGAAAACAACAACAAAACAGAGTGATAGAGAGAGAAGAAAGATGAGGGAAGGTAGGAAGAAGCCTTTTTCAATCTGCCTGTTGGGCTTTGTTAATTTATTCATCTTTTATATGATAACTTTCAAAGCTGTTGACTAATTTAGACACAATTTTTATACTTCTAAAACATATCAGAAGCATCAGAAGGCTGCTTTTTATTCTAGTCTGCCTGTCTTGAACTGCAATGCCAGTGCTTAATTCAGTTAATTTACACACATTTATTGAAAATCTGTTATATGTTAAATTTAAATCACTGTGTGTGCTGGAGAGGGAGGGGGTTGGCACACGGAGTTGACACAAAATACTTTAATATATATATCTATTCTTTGCCTTTAGGGACATCAGGCTACCTGGGAAGCAAAGATAGCACAGATGAATCAATTAAGAAATAATTAAGTGCCAAATTGTGAGGCACTAACTCTGAATGCATTAAGAAGAGAGAGATGATTATGAACGGCTGTCACTAGGGAATGTGCAGAGCATGGGGGACGAGTTACCCGGTGCATACCAAATGGGACTCGACTGGGCAGGAGAGGAGAGAGCAGAGAGGTGGGAAGAAATCAGCCAAGACACATCATCTACTTACTCTTTTATTACTCATTCATTCAACAAGTTTCTCTATATTGTGCTAGGCACTATGCAGGAACCACGAAAGAAAAAAAAAAAAATGATGTGGGATTTCCCACTGAAGCATAGTGGGTTAAGAATCCGACTGCAGGAGTTCCGTCGTGGCTGAGTGGTTAACAAATCTGACTAGCATCCATGAGAATGCAGGTTGGATCCCTGGCCTTGCTCGGTGAGTTAAGGATATGGTGTTGCCGTGAACTATACAGTATAGGTCACAGATGTGGCTCAGATCCCGTGTTGCTGTGGCTGTGGTGTAGGCTGGCAGCTACAGCTCTGATTTGACTGGGAACTTCTTAGCCTGGGAACTTCCATACGCCACAACTGTGGCCCTAAAAAGCAAAAAAAAAGAAAAGAAAAGAAAAAAGAAAGAAAGAATCCGACTGCATCAGCTCATGTCACTTGCAGAGGCACAGGTTCTATCCTTGGTCCAGCACAGTAGGGGGGCCAGTCAGTCAGTCCTACCTTTGGTTCTACTGATTGGCAAATCCCATTACACTCACCTCAACCAGGGGCTCTAGGGACTGCAACCAGGCAAAAGCCAGGACATATGAGACACAATCCTGGCTCTTGGAGCCAAGTCCACACAGTGAACATTTCTGGTCATTTATGCCATTTTTGGTACTCAAAATCCTCTGAGTGGCATTTAGAGGTGCTGCCAGGGAGCACAACTGAGACCTCTTTGCCACTCACTTCCTATCTCAAGTTTTACTATGCAAAGCAGTATTTATGGAGTGCTGCTGAAGTACTGCAGGCCATTCATCCCCTCTGTGCTCTAAAACCAGTCTCTGTGTTAATTCAGAGCATCCAAATGGTAGATTCTATCTAAACGCCAGAAGTGGAAGCAGAGTGCTAGTTGCCTTTTAATACTCAGTCTTCTTCCCTGAGAGGGCCCTGCAATTTGTTTTCTTCTTCCTTTTTTTTTTTTTTTTGGAGGGGGTGGGGGGTCAAAATCAGATAGTAAATATGTCAGGCTTTTTGGGCCATACAGTGAATTGCAACAATTCACCTCTACCACTGGGCACAAACCCAGCTATAGATAATACATAAACAAATGGGCTCAGCTATGTTCCCATCAAATGTAATTTATGAAGACAGGCAGCAATCTGAATTTGGCCTACAGGTTTTCCAATCCTGTTCTGTAGTAACAGCACCTCTGGTTTCAGCTGGGTACAATGTCATCCAGAGTAGACAATGGAAAGGATTGCAAAGAAGAGGTCAAACTCCTGAACATGCAAACATTCTGCCAAAATGTGAGCAAGCAGCAAACTGAGAGTACCCTTCAAGCACAGTGAATGAATGACAAACAGGTGTCAATTCGAGTCCTTCCCTGCCCCTGCCTCACTGCATCCCTCTAACGAAGGTGAGAGAGTGGTTAGGTTTATCGAAGTCCTACCCTCTCTTATGGCTCCAAGCATTCTGAAAAAGGAATAATAGAGACCAAGTCTTAGAATTATCAGAGTTCACTGTGGAAGACAAATCCAGGTTTGGTTTTGTTTTATTCTTGCAAAAGGTTATTAGGATATACAGCTCATTAGAGAAAAGAAAGTAAAAACAGAATATGTCATTCAGGTCAAAAATGGACAATTCATGTTATTACTGTCGCTCTTTAAAAAGGAACAAACAGGGGAGTTCCTGACGTGGCTCAGTGGTTAACGAATCTGACTAGGAACATGAGGATGTAGGTTCGATCCCTGGCCTTGCTCAGTGGGTTAAGGATCTGGCGTTGCCGTGAGCTGTGGTATAGGTCACAGACGCAGCTCAGATCCCAAGTTGCTGTGGCTGCGGTGTAGGCTGGCAGTTACAGCTCTAATTAGACCCCTCACCTGGGAACCTCCATATGCTGCAGGTGCAGCCCTAGAAAAGACAAAAACAAAACAAAACAAAAAAAAACCCATACACATTCAAGATCAGTACTCTCTTCTGAGCTCCAGATAGCATTTTTAGTACTTTGATTCTGCAGAGAATAATCTCTCTGCTCATTACATTTCCAGTTAAATTTAGGGTAACAGGTTTTTTTTTTTTTTTAAGGGCCATAACTGTGGCATATGGAAGTTCCCAGGCTGGGGGTCAAATTGGAGTTGGAGCTGCAGCTTCCAGCCACAGCCACAGCCACAGCCACACAATGCCAGATCAGAGCCTCATCTATATGCGACCTACACCACAGCTCATGGCAACACTGGATCCTTAACCTACTGAGTGAGGCCAGGCATTCAAATCGAATCCTCATGGATACTAGTCAGATTCTTAACACACTGAGCCACAACAGGAACTTTTGGAGAAACTATTTTAGATAGACATACCTAAAACCTAATTATTCCTAAAGAGTTCAACTGAAAACCCCTACCTCATTTACCTTTATTTTACCTTCCTTTCTCTCTCTTTTCCTCTTTTTTTTTTTTGAGGGCCATACCTACAGCATATGGAAGGTCCCAGGCTAGGGGCTAAATTGGAGTGGCAGCTGCTGGCCACAGCAACTCTACCTACCACAGCAACACTAGATCCAAGCAGCATCTGCAACCTTATTCTGCAGCTCACAGCAATGCCCGATCCTTAACCCACTGAGCAAGGCCAGGGATTGAACCTAAATCCTCAAGGACACTCTGTCAGGTTTTTCACCCAGTGAGCCACAACAGGAACTCTAGGTACCAGGTTTTCACTTGACTGCAAAGGACAATCGTTTCTCAGGTAAAGGCAGTCTACTGTTACAGAATCAAGGGATTTTAGAGTTTAGAGATTCCAGATCACATACCAGCGTGTGAGGCAAGTCTGATATGGTCCAAACCCCACAGGTGAGGAATGGCACAGGGAATTCCTTCGAAGGCTGGACCTTGAACCAATGGTCTCATCTTACAATGTCTTGCTTGCTTCTAAAAGCCTGTAGTACACTTACACTTCTTTTTTATCATCAGATAAAGAATAAAGGTAGAATGGCTGTGAGAGTCACAGCCAACACACCCTTCAGTTCAAGTATTTGGCTCATGAGTCAGGAATGTCTTCAAGAAGGATTCAGCCTGAAATCAGGTGGATATGATAACCTAACTCGGAAATGTGTTTTGCATTTTAAATTCAACATTCTAATTCCTTGTGCCTTTTAAAATTAAATTAAAAATGTAAGCATGAGAGGTCTCACTTTGGTGCAAAGGGTTTGGTTTACAGCCCCTCTGTAGTACCAGGACACATTTGATCCCTGGCCCTGCAGAGTGGGTTAAAGGATCTAGTGTTGCCACAGCTGTGGTATAGATCGAAAGTGTGGCTCAGATCTGATCCCTGGCCCAGGAACTCCATGTGCCTAAGGGCGGCCAAAAAAGAAAAAAAAAAATTTGAGCATGAAATTGGAATTTATTTCCAAATGTGACTTATGCTCTGAAGCTAATTTATTCATATACTTTGGATTTATTGTGGAGCATGTGGAAATTTCCAGAAGGTGTCTGACCTACCGAAATCCTTGGAGGGAATTTCAGTAAGGCAAGATTAGGGATCAGATGGTCCCTGAAGGTGAACACGGATACAAAAAGTGTTTTTTTGCTGAAAGCCTGCAGTGTGTGAGGGCTTTTCTCGCTACATGCCAGCGTGACCGAGACTTGTGTTCTCTGGCTAATGTCAGGGAGCTTTTGGTACTGTAGGCAGTGAACTAATTTGACCTGATGTCTGGGTATATTAAAGCAGGTGGTGAACACCAGCAAAAGAAAAAAAAAAAAAAGAACCTTACAGCCATCTGTTTATTGTGCTCTTTATCTAAAGATATTCAGAGCCCTCAGGGTTTTTTTTAAACCAATAACAAAAAAGTTAATAACAGAATCTACAAAACTCTCCAGCATCTTACAGTACTTTTTTTAGTCTTTCATTAAATAGAACTGGACGAATACACCAAATTAAAGCCAACTGCAAACTTATCCTACACTGTTTATCCATTGTCTGGAATTTCCTATCTCCTGGTTTCTCCTAGTGCTGCCTGTACTTTGAGCCATCTGATTGTTTATTACGATCGGCAAGTTGGCTAATAAAAGTGAAAAAGGAAAGTTCAAATCATTTTAGTATTCTTATTGGCTCTAGTTTGACTCCAGTAAAAAGTTATTAGATGGAGTATGGGGAACGGGGTTAAGACTACAGACTGAAATAAACAAACATGTCTCAAACATGTTCCATGTTCCTACGATCAACTGATAAACTGTTAAACAGGGCTAAATTTTCTGGATGGTAATCAAAACCCTGCTGAGTTTGTTTTTTCCAGTAAATTCTAAATAATTTCTCCTCTTGACCTTATACATATGGAGCTACCTATCTGCAACATTGGTAAAGATTAATAAACAATTTGTATCTTTCTTGGTAAGTGATTTATCTAATTGTCGATATTTACCTAACTAGTCTATTAGCTACAAATCTAACAAGTATCAATTATCTCTCTCTATCTAATCCATCCATCCTCTGTGACGTTGTATTTCACAGTGGTTAAAAATTGGGCTCTGGAGGCTACAAATTTGATTTCAGTTCCTAATTCTATCACTTACTAATTGTGTGACTTCGAACAAGTTAATCCCTCTGAGACCCTATTTGCTCTTCTGTTTACTGTGAATAAAAAGAAAAATGTACAACTTTGCATGTAAACAACTAAGCACAGAATCTAGTATATAGTAAGTGTTCAGCAAACAGTAGCTACTTTGATAATAGAGTTCTCCAGATCCCAGACATTCAAAAATAGCAGGGAAAAATAAAGACTTAAATATCTTTAGCTCTGAAAACTTCATAGTTCACCTATAACGGCCAAAGAGAGAGAGTGCCTACATCATGGTCACTGAAACAGTAAAAAGTACCCATTTATTATTTCATGGAAGAATCATTTGTGAAGGTCAAACACAAGAAGTCAATGTTAGGTACTGAGGGCAGAGGAGAGACACTTTACTTCAGTAACCATGGTCACAGATACAAAAGAAATATGCACAAGTGTTAAGATGTCATGACATACTGACTCACTATCTTTAGTGTTGGATAAAACTTTGAGAGGGTGTGACTCCTGAATTGGATCGTGAAGGATAAATATGAGCTCACCAGATAGAAAAGAAGAAGGGAGGCATGTTTGGCCTCTGTCCTCAGTATTCCTGGCAAGTGGCCTGCGCTGACTCTCACAACCAGCAGGGTCCTGGAGAGAAGTGCTCTTATGCTGCAAACTTTAAGCAGGTGTATGTGGCAGGCACTGATTCTCACTCTGCTAGAGACTAGATATCTACATGCTCCCTAAATCTAAACTGAAGAACTATAAGAGAGACAATCAATACTCAAAGAAATTGGTCTTCAATTCAGAAAGATTTCTGGAAGGTGACAATACTGTGTAAGAAATTTGGCACAGGGTATCAACAAAGTTAAAATTTTAAGTATAAAGACAAAAAACAACAGAGAAACTCCACATGAAGTAAAGGAAGAAAGATAAAATATTAAACTAGGGGAATGTACACAAAACTCAGATAGGAAAAGGGGTAACAACTATCTGGAATACAGAGAGAGGATTTATTTCAAGTTACCCTGTGAACATGAATTCAGTATTGGGAATCAGTGACACTCAAGAGAAGGGACCTACATCCTCATCAGTACCACCTCTGCAGTCCTCAGGGAATTTCCTGGACCACACTGAGGGAACACGTGGAACAGAGCAGCAATTGGATGGACCCCCAAAGCCACCAGTCTTATCTTTGTGCTGGCAGTGTCTGCCCAGCTAAGGAAAAGGAAAGTGCCTGGGACTCAGATGGGAAAGAAAAAAGCAAATTTATTACTTGGCCTCTTGACACAATGAGATTAAAGGCAGGCCAGCCAGGCTACTTGGGAACTGATTCATCATATAAAGAGTGCAGGAACATCCTGAGAAGAGATCAGAAACACAGAGCCAGCTAACACAGGTTTCCACACACAGCTTCTTATACGACCAGTAGGAACAGACTGCTTCTGCTCCCTGAAAGTAAACAAGAGTCCTCTAGAGAAAAGGAAGGGTTAAAAAAACAAAACAGGAGTTTCCGTCATGGCTCAGTTGTTAATGAACCTGACTAGTATCTATGAGGATGTGGGTTCGATCCCTGGCCTTGCTCAGTGGGTTAAGGATCTGGCGTTGCTGTCAACTGTGGTGTAGGTCGCAGACAAGGCTCAAATCCCACATCACTGCGGCTGTGTTGTAGGCTGGCAGCTACAGCTCCAATTGGACCCCTAGCCTGGGAACCTCCATATGCCATGGGTGTGGCTCTAAAAAGACAAAAAGACCAAAAAACAAAACAAAACAAAACAAAAAACATCTCCCTGGAGATCCCAAAGTGGAGCAATCAGATCAGCAGCATCTTGGGAGCTACTGGTTTGCAGGTTTGATCCCCAGCCTGGCACAGCGGGCTAAGGATCTGGTGTTGCCACAGCTGTGGCTTAGGTTATAACTATGGCTCGGTCTCACATCTGATCCCTGGCCTAGGAACTCCATATGCCTCGGGGTGGCCAAAAAAGAAAAAAAGGGAGGGAACAAAAAAATACCTCCTTGGAATTCATTTAGCGAAGGTAAGCGAATGGCCCTGCTTGACCAGGAGATTCCCAGTTCATGCCTGCTATTTCATGGTAATTATTAAGAACAACCTCCTCCTTCTCCAAATGTTCTGGTTTGGATGATAAATTGGATGGTAACTAGTCTCCATCTATTTAGTCTATGTAACAAATTAATGTAACAAAAACACTGAAACATGTACCTTTTAGTAAAAAATACATTTGAGGATAATCAAATAGCACCAATGGAGGAGAAAACCTACTTACTTCACAGAAGAATGCCAATGTAGACCAACTAATAAAAGTAGAAAATCATTCTTCTACAAATCCTAATGGAATTACTGAACCAGGTAAGACTTATCCGTTGGAATGAAAACAATCAGGTGAAGAGCTGATGGGGGCCTGGAGATTATACAATGGCAAAGCAACACCACACAGATTGCTCTTGGTGGCAGAAGAAAAAATACATAACTTTTTAATGGAGGCTGTCAGTGCCCTAAAATGAAGTGAACCTTAACTTTACCAACATGGGTAAGCCAGTGTACAATATCACTCAAGATGCATTCTACTCACAACGTTTGTCTGGACTCCAAGAAAAGTTTACAGAAAATCCAAGAGACAAAGGAGAAGGTTAAATTACGCTCTGAGGCAGCAATCAGGCCCAACCCAGGCCAATCTTTTCAACATGCCAGTGAAATGCAAAACAGTACTCTACTGGATTAACAATAAGCTTAAGGGACATAAAAACCAAATGCAACGTGTAGTCCTAAAAATCAACTGGCTCTAAAAGACATTTTGAAGAATGTGGGAATAGGAACTGACTATAGAGGAAGAAAAAAAGGACTGATGATTAATTGTAGGTGTAATATGGTCTTATTTATTATGTAAGAAAATGTCCTATATTTTTAAACAGATGCATAGTGAAAAGTGGGTATAAGGACATGTCAAAATTTACTTTGTTACTTCTGCATAAAGATATGGTTAAAAAAGAAACAGGTGTATGTGCATGTCTATATCTATATACATATATATATCTCCATGTATTATTTTCAGAAAATCAAGTTCTCTCCATCCTTATCAGGGGAAAGAAGAACTGTTTGGAGAATCATCACTTAAAGGGGTTTAGATCAGCCTGTCCCCGATGCCCCCACATCTCTAGCTCTAACATAAGGGATGTGACCACAGAGCAGGTGTGTTTTTATAGTAGATGCAGCCTGTGTGACAGAACTGCAGGATGGTGGCTCTCCCGGAATCACAGTTCAAGTAAGGGCCCTTAAAACTGTCATGGATAGCTCTTTGCCCTAATACAACCCTGGGGTACTTTCAAGGAATCCACAAATCTAAACTGAAGGAGTGTCACCGGACATGTGGTGGAGCTTTGTCGCAAGAATACAACCATAGGAGCTGACCCAGATGTCCTTAGGAACACAAAGGAACCTCTCAGAGGACCAATCTCAGGAGCAGGAGGCAAATCTGAATGGGGGGGCCCTAACTCCACTAAGCACATCATTATTGGACCCTGGCGCTCTGATGCCCCCACAGCAAGACCTCTCTGTAGGGAGAACAGACACTGGTGATGGGTAAAGAATGCAAGAGGTGAGGAGGGGGAGTGACAGGATTTATGATGATGTTAGAAGATAGGGGTTTGAGGTGATGACAGGTGGAGGATTTATCACCTTATAGTGGAAGACTTACTTATTAGCAAGGGCCAGGAGAGGCATCAGAGCAGCAGAGTGATAAGCGAAGGGGAGTTAAAGGAGGACCAGAGATGAGGGTGGAGGGGTACCCCAACAGAGAGGAGACATAATGAGCAGGAACAGGAAGGAGGGGTAAAACAGCAGCAATGTGGAGAGAAGGATGAAATCTCAAATGGCAAAGGAAACAGAAGGACAGAGAGGGCAGGAAGTAAAAGAACAGCTGGTCAAAGGTTGAGGGGGCAGAATTTGGAACAAATAAGAGCTGAAGGCATCTTTTTCATGTCTGTATTCCCAGAAGCTTGTATGGTAGGAACTCAGGAGGGAGAGAAGGAAGGGCGGGGGAGGATGGGAAGAGGGGTGAAGACACAGAAGGGAAGACTGAGGACAGGCAGTGTGGAAGGAGCCGTGAAGTGTGGAGGAAGGACAAAGGAGGGAGGGAATGAGCAAGCATGCGTTTCAGAGACACAGAGGGGGCTGGCATGAGCTTCAACTCGACAGACACGGTGCTCATGAATGCTCCGTGTCACAGTTCAGAATTATGTGATTCAGACCTACCTTAGAAAACAAGAACTGTTTTGACCAGGCAACATTTTGGTGGCTGATCTCAATCATATACAAATGCCTAGAACTAGGGTGAGGGCATGATCCACTTTATTGCAAAAACAGAGCCGATAAGCTCTTGGATTTTCTCCGCACGGCTGAGCGATGCCAATCGGCCTATGGGGCTCCTTACTTTTCCCACAGTCCTGCTCTCATCCAGCGAGTCATTCAACATAGGAACTGGCCTGAGGCTGCTGAATAGTTTCTACCCTTTTTTCTGTCTGCCCAGAACCAACACAAGGGGGAAATGCTGGGCTAACATAATTAATGTAGACAGAAATCTGGCTAAATACTACCAACAAAATTCATTTTTCAGGCGCCTGATTATCTACATTGCTGACCGCATTGATTACATTTAGCCAATGATGGGGCCAAATCTTTACTTTCTTTCTGTTAGGCAAGATTTAATCTAGAGATCTAACAAATCTTTCTAGAAGGGAAATCTCTCCCAGGACATATGATTTTGATTGACAACTCACAAAATAATTCTGGAATGCATGCAAAATTGGACTCACACGCAATTTTCATGCAAAGGCAAACCTATCCATCAACATAACAGTGGCTCCCAGAAAGCAGTCAAAGTTCTGTGTCTGGAAACTCGAAACCAGGAAGTCTGATGTTTGAGAAGCCATAATCAAGCCTATTTGTTTGAGGTTCTTATTGTGGGTCGGTGTTTTCTAGCATATTAATAAGATCAGAAATTTGCATTAAAAATTGCTATTACAAGATTTCAAATCACAACGAAGTATGTGTTTGAAAATCATTAGTTTGCATTTTGGGGGAAGAGACCAGTTAGTGAATGCAGATCCCTAGTCTTCAGTTTGTTTTTCAAACAGAAAAGAGAAAAGAAACACTCTCCCTGACTCATGATGCCAGTCCCTTACAATATTGTCTCAATTTATGAGCTGGCATAAGTTTAATACCTACACCTAACTGTGCAGTTAGAATCAGATATGATACACAAATTGCAGAAGTTCTCACTGCAGAGCACCTGCACGTGGAAGAGCAAGATGGAAAGGGCCTCCTGGCTGAATACTCACTATTTGGTAGAGTCAGATAACTGATATTCTCGTCGTCTGTCATAGCATTCCTGGATTCCAGGATCGTTCCATAAACTCTTTATTGCATCTACATATGGATTCTCAAAAGCAGATACCTTCTCCACATCAACTTCTCGAACTAATTGTGCATGAGCCTGTTAAAAAGCAAAAAACAAAAACAAGCAGTTTTAATCTCCTTTCCACCACTGAAAATTACCTTTGGTTTGCACATGACATTGTGCACAACTCAGGTCTTTCCTCATACACTGGTTTTCAAACTGGTTTATAAGGAAGTAATGCTTCTTTTTTTTTTCCTTAGATAAAACCCAGCCCCAAACCCTGGGGCTACCTAAAACTGACTAGAGAAGCAGAGTATTCAGCTCTGGCTTGAGCAATGAGGATGTCATGCTACACAGAATGACTATTTTCAGGTGATTATCATGATCCTAAAACAATTAATAGGATTAAAGGGAAAAAAAGACAGGGATACTTATCCCCTCTATGTTTATAGTTTATTTAACCAAATACATAATATACCTAGCCTATGAAAGGTATATCTTAGATGAAACTCAATCAGACTCAGTTTCTACAGTTTGCGTTTAGGATAGGGTGTAAAACCACTAGAAGGATAGTTTTTTGTTTGTTTTCCTTTTTTTTAGGGTTGCACCTGTGGCACATGGAAGTTCCTGGGATAGGGGTCGAATCAGAGCTGCAGCTGCCAGCCTATGTCACAGTCACAGCCACATCAGATTTGAGCAGCATATACGACCTACACCACAGTTTGTGGCAATGCCAGATCCTTAACCTGCTGAGCCAGGCCAGGGATCGAACCCTCATCCTCATAGATACTAGCTGGGTTAACCTTCCGAGCCACAACAGGAGCTCAAGAAGGACAATTATTAGTAATGATTTAATTTGAACAGCAGTTAACCCTCCACTCTCACATACCCAAACTTTCACTATTTATTTTATACTGGCTTTATCTATATTATTAGATTGACCCTATTCAATTTTTTAACAAGGAAAAGGGACCGTTATTTTCATTACACATTTAGTAGGAAAGAAGTAAAAATATTTAAGAAATTTTCAACAAGATTGAAATCAAAATGTTGCATGGCCAATTCCTAAATTAACCAGAATATACCACTGCCTACCAATCCTAATCAAAATAAATTTCATGAGTGTATAATAAGCATAGATTATACATGCACACAAATATGCAAATCGACAAATATAATAACTAATTACCCTGGAAACTGGATGCAGATGGCTGATAATTTTTAAAATAGTCTTGATTTTGTACCGTAATACAAACTTAGTATTAGTTTACTAGGTTAGTGAATGACTATCATGATTACATGATGACCTAATTATTCCTTTCATAGAGTTTTAAGCAGATAGAATTTTAATAAACCTAATCCAGGATAGGCCTGTCCTGTTCCCAGTCTTTATCTTCCTTCTCATTCCATAAGAGGTAAGGGCCCCATGTCATTAGCCTAATTTTGACTTAAATAAGGTTTCAAGACGCCCAACATGTTGAGACTGAAGAAACCACCTTTTCTTACTAGTTCTGCTCTGACACTGACAGTCAGATCTAGTAACTGAGAAGCCCTAGCTCTGCCCTGGACCCTAATCTTGGAGAATGGATCCCTAGAGTTGTTTTTTATACCTAGTCCCTACCCAGGCAATCTGTCTTATCCCACCAGCAATCCTGCGGGCTTGAGGTCCCATTCCTGAGTCTCACTCCAGGTGGGCCCACCACAAACACAGTTCCCCAGAAGACTCCCCTTTTACAAACAACATCACTGGTTCCCCAACGAATCCCAATACTGTGCTCAGCTCTGCAGCATTTGCTGCTCTGTGTCAGTACTAAGGACTCTACTGGTCCCACTGGCTCTATCTTTTGCCTGCTGACCCCTGCTGTCCACTGTATGTGGACCCCCTCCGAGCACATACAGTGACTGTGGGGGTCTCCTCCACCCTGCCCAGCAGGCACATCTCATACCTTTGTGGGTAGGCCTAATGACAAGTTTCAACCTCTACTGTCCTGCCCTTGCTCATGAATATGAACAAGTACTAACTCTGTGTCCTGAAGTATGACAAGGATCACTCTTGGTATAATCCTCGATTAGAGTCCCCATGGCTACCTCTGTATTACAGGGTTCTCTAGTGGATTCTGTGGATCTTTCAGGGCAGCTGGGGGCAGAAACAAGAAGGAACAAGATGGTCTCCTGCTAGATGTACTCTAAAGAGATGGTTTTAATCTATTTCTTCTTATGACCCTGGGTAGTTGCTTAACCTTTCCAAATGCTACCTCTAGTGGGGAAAATCCTGCCCCCACCAGATAAGCTTTGTGTGGCTTATTATTGTGCTACAATATAGTAGGTGAGTGGTTCTTAAAACGTGGCCCCAACACCGGCAGCATCACCTGAGAATGTGATAAAAATGCCAAATCCTCCAATCCTGCCTCAAACTTTCTGAATCAGAAACTCTGGAAATGATGTTCAGCAATCTGTTTTAAGAGGCCCCCTGCAAGATTCCAATGCATGTAAGAGTTTAATAACCACTGCAAACTATCAAGCACCACATAGATTCTAGTTGCTGTGGTCATAATTAATTGCCAGACTGGCCAGAAAACTGCTATTGGAAACTAAAGAGAAACAGCTCATAAAGGCAAAAGTCACCTCAAAGCAGGGGGCATTTTAAAGGCCCGGAAGCCACGGAAATGCGTAAAATAGACTGGATAGGCAACAGGGAGGAATGGGACTGCAAGACACTGAGAGAGACACGCCCCGATTATAAAGGATAGTTGCTATTTTGCTCCAACGAATTGTTTCTGTTAGGATATAGGCCCAGTGTTGCCAGACTTTCTGATTATCAAAGGAAGCCAAGTCTAGATTTTTTTTTTCCATGAAATAGCCCTAACTTTAAATCTTGGCAACCCCATAAAAGATAGGTAAAGTATATAGGAGATGTTCTTTCACTTCTCCATTTGTTTCCCTAATAAGATTGATCACTAACACCCTGTCCTACACAAAACCTGGAACACAGCAGCTGGCCACTTAACACAAGCTAATAAGTAAGTAATTTTGTAGGACTTTCCTACAACAGTATGTACACAAACTATTACAGAAGCCAAAGGGAGACATGGTTGGGACCTCTCTCTGAATTGGGTAAAAGCCACATGATGACACAGATTGGTGTAGATAGCATTTAAAAACTGAATGTGACACTCACTACATTTTGCCAGGCATGTCATTTGGAAGGAGTTCTATTTCTCTTTCTAGAGAAGGTAACTTATCCCAGAGAAATCAGTTTCAACATAGCAGATGCTTTTCACCGTTACAAATAAATGTGGGTTGGATCCCAATAAGATGCTAGGTAATATATAGAAATGAAAAAATTACACATAGTTCCCACGGAGGGGCAGGAGTAACATTGAGGGGGAAGAGTCTACGTAGACGGTGACCAAACGAAGCACAGGATTATCTGAATATTTGCATGTCTATCCTTAATTTAAGGTGACTGAAAGGGCATTAAAATATATAACTGTTAAGAATGTTGTCTAACTGAAAAGTCTGCTCTGATAAAATGAGATTCTGTTCTACGGTTGGAAAACTCCTCTGATTCCCTCTTCTCGCTCTATCTGCTTTCTTTCTCTTACATCTGGAAGGCTTTCTCTATTCTTTTGTGCACATTCTTTACCTTTTGTTCAAGGACTGTGTCTTACAGGAAGATGTTCCTGACATTCTTCCTCTCACCCAAAATGTGATCTTTATATTTTTTGAACCACAGAACATCTACATTTTGATTTATGTTAACAGTTACCTCTTCTAAATTATATACTGAGGGAAGGGGCTGTAGCTTACTGACCCTTCATTTATTTTGGGACCCAGCACAAAGTGAGGAGACAACAAATATTTGTCTAATTTAGCTGCATTTAAAAAGCACGTATAAACAGGAGTTCCTGTTGGGGCTCAGCGGGTTAAGAACCTAACCTAATGTTTGTAAGGATGAGGGTTCAATCCTTAGCCTCTCTCAGTGGGTTAAGGACCCGGTGTTCCTGTGGCTGTGGTGCAGACCTGAATCTGTGGCTCTGATTCAATCCCTAGCCTGGAAACGTCCATGTACCACAAGTGCAGCTGTTTTTTGTTTTTTTTTTTTAAAGAAAAGAAAAGAAAAAAACGCACATAGAAACACAATGTAGAATCTTACAAAGTCAGTTTCTCAAGGAAATTTCCACTTATCACCTACTCTCTCAGATCTACATAATCCTTAACAGCACTTATCCCGGCAGCCGTTGTGCATCTATTTGTGAGATATTTGTTAGTATCTTTCTCCCTGATGACAGTATTAAGTTCCAAGACAGGCTCAGCATTGCAGTATCAGGGACTAGCAGAGTGCCTGCCACTGATGCTCAATAAATACTTGTTGAATGAAGGATAAAAGGAAGGAAGACTGGAAATTATACTAAACTGAAAATCAGAACACCTAACTCTAGTCCTGGCTTTACCCCAACACGAGGAGAAATTCCTTTACCTCTTTAGGACTTCGTTTTCCTGGTCTACAAGATTATGCAGTTGGAACAAGTCATCTCCCTAAGGTTTTATTTAGCCGTACAGTTGTATGACTGTAAGTAAATACAGCTAAAATGCATAAAGCACTGGGGAGTCATGACACTGTCCTTCCAGGAGCATGAAATATATCATTTATTGAAACAAGACCTCACTATTTCAAACAGTGCCTGCCAATAACAGGGCAGAACATGGTTAAGTCTGTACATGAAAATGCTACATGGGGGTTGAGCGAGTAGAAATCCGTGTGAATGGAGAGGTCAAAAAAGGAACCAGAGAGAAGGCAGGATTCAGCTGGCAGGAGGAGACGAAGACCTGTGACTCTTCTGAGGAAGAGGTGAACAAAAGCTGAGCAGACAAAATAAACAAGGCACTCTCTTTTAACTCTGGGGAAAAAAAATAATCTAGTGAGGAAATTTCATGCTGATATTTAGTTGAAATTAACCTCCACAGTGAAAGCTATAAAATTAATCTCCACCATGAACCATAACTCAAGCTCCACCATCTAGGAAATAAACTGGCCTCAAAAAAACACACAGATCACCAGTTTGCCTTTATGCAGTCACTTTTACTGCCTCCTAAGCTTTGTTGTTTCCTTCCATCCTTGCTGTAATATAATCAACTGTAATTTGCATTTATGCAAGAGCTTTCATCTAAAGTTCTCTAGGATAGTTAAAAGTATGACAGCATTTTACAAAACACATACTGAATTTTTAAACTGCCTAAATAAACATCCTCAGTGCAATCCTCTCATTTTCTTGGTAAAAAAATATTCTGTATGTGAAAAGAGTATTTTCTAATATGTTAGAGTAAGAACATAAATTAAACCCTTTCCTAATTGCCCAAACGTCCAATGTAAAGTAGTAAAAAATCACAAGTAATTATGTGAAATTAAACAATTACTAAGGAAAAAGACCATGATGAAAAGGAAAGAAGTCATTTCTAATCAAATAAATAACAATTATAATTGACTACCCTTACTATTTTTGAACATTGTACACAGAAAAGCAAAACAGGTATGAGTTAATCAAATAAAAAGCAACATGTGATTCTATTTCATTTTAAGTTACAGTTGAACACACTGGATAGAAATATTTAATTATGAATGCTAGCTTTCAGAATTCTTAGCAAGCTGGTGGCAAGCCTTAGAGGGAACATTGTGAGAACTAAGTAGCTACTCTTAGGAATTCTGGCAGAATTCTAGGGAAAGACCACATGGAAACCACAGGATGTGCCAATGTGGTAATGTCTTGTTTTTGTGATTTGGTAGTCATAAAATTCAGGTAAATCTTAGGTGTGTTTATATTTCCAAGGCTGCTTCGGCAAAAGGAAGGAAGAACTGAGTCCTCACCACAGTGACTCTTTCCCTGCCCACAGAAGGCCCAGCTTGCAGATGAAATAAAAAAGATCTTATAGTCACTTTGGAAGGATTTTCAAAAACTCATTAACAGCTCAGGGTGGCTTTGGCCTGGAATGTCACACCTATTCCGGTTCCTACACTCCAGAAGTAGAAAACCAAATGGGAACTTCCACATTTGTTGAAGCTCTTAGACACAAATATTCAGCTCATTAGAGCTGCTCTGTTTGAATGGATGCCCAACACACACAGAGGGCCTCTGAATGAGCAGCAGTCTGAACTGCTGCCTGAGTTGTTTATATCCTGAACTGAGGTGCA
The DNA here is from genome assembly GCF_016906955.1 of Phacochoerus africanus. Lineage (NCBI taxonomy): Eukaryota > Metazoa > Chordata > Mammalia > Artiodactyla > Suidae > Phacochoerus > Phacochoerus africanus. The sequence continues at coordinate 232,746,854 of NC_062545.1, forward strand.
CATCTTCTTCTCCCCCACCCCTTGGTGCTTATTTCCATGTGGGCATTTCATTCTAATGCCACTGGTACTAGTAGAGCATGATCTCAGGCAAGCTGGTTACCATCTCTAAACCTCTGTTTCCTATCCTGTTAAATGGTGGTAACAACAGCACTTATTTAGACTGGTGAAACGACAGAACTGAACACTTAAAGGCAGAGCCTAACACCCAAAGCTGATAACTGTTTAAAATGCAAAAGAGAAGGAAAATAGCATAGAAAACTTAAAACTTGGTGCACACCCTTACTGTGACCGTAGGCAAATTATGCCCCTTTATTTGCTTACACGGGAAACAACATTCTGGAGATAATCCTGGATAATGGAGCTCTATTTTTGAGCTCTATGGCCTCAAATTTTTAAACACACCTTAAAACTTCCTACCCAAAATCTGGGCAAGAACTGTCACTTCGTAGACTGCCTCTCATCACAACTTCAACAGCTGACCTTCACTAAGATGCACTGTACATGGAGTGACAGCTGCGGATGCAGCATTTTCTTATGGGCATTACTGCATAAATAACAAAGAGCAAAGTCACACTGAGCCGCTGCTGGTTGGGCTCACGTAGCAAGTGATCCATTCCCACAGAAGAGCCTCTCCACACTTACGATTGAACTCATGGCTCAGCAAAACCACAAATTACTACATGACACAGCCTTTTCAGCCCCTGATGAAGATTATGAATCCTAGGTGTGGAATCTTTCAGTTCTAGAGAACTTCTAATTCTCCTTTGCTAAGCACCCATGTCCCTCTTCACCCTGGTATCATAAGGAGAAAGAGCCAGGTGTTCGCAGATGCTTAAGTCCCTTCTATAAAATGTCATAGTATTTGCATATAACCTACGCACATCCTCCCGTATACTTTATTTAAGGCCACACATGCAGCATATGGAAGTTCCCAGGCTAAGGGTAGAATCGGAGCGGCAGCTGCTGGCCTATGCCACAGCAACTCCGCATCCAAGCCGCATCTGTGACCTACACAGCAGCTCACATCAATGCTGGATCCTTAACCCACTGATTGAGACCAGGGATCAAACCTGCATCCTCATGAATGCTAGTTGGGCTTGTTACCACTGAGCCACAACAGGAACTCCCTCCCATATACTTTAAATCAACTCTAGATTATTTACAATACCTAATGCAATGTAAATGCCTTGTAAATAGACGCCGGGGTATAGCAAATTTAAGTTTTGATTTTTTGGAACTTTCTGGAATCCCCCCTCCCCACTGGAATATTTTCTCTCTTCATTGGTTGAATCTGCTGATACAGAGGGTTGACTATACTGAATCTCTCTTACTGAGTGTATTGCCGAGAACCGAAGTAGCAAAGAGGAAGACTGGGAACAACTTCTTGAAATCAAACCAGGCTTCAATTATAACTGACACATGCCAGCCCTGTGTCTGTAGGCTAGTCTCTCAACTTTCCTGAACCACAGCTACCTCATTTATGAAACAAGGGAAAGGATTCCTTCTAGGGCTGTCAGGAAACTTATAAGGGTTGTTAGTAAAAAATACCTAATTATATGAAATAATAATTATTATGAAATCTTCTGGTATGTTAAAATTACCATTAATGAATATTAATTATTTCAACAAATACTTTTCGGGAGCTTCTATCATGACTAAAATCCATGAGGACATGGTTTGATCCCTCTTGCTCAGTGGGTTAAGGATCTGTCGTTGCTGTGAGCTGTAGTGTAGGTCGCAGACACGGCTCAGATCCTGAGTTGCTGTAGCTGTGGTGTAGGCTGGCAGCTATAGCTCCAATTCGATTCCTAGCCTGGGAATATCTATATGCCACAGGTGTGGCCCTAAAAAGACAAACAATTCAAAACAAAACTTTTCTGCCATGTGTCAAACAAGACACTAGATACTGATAAAATAAAATGTTCCAGATAGCAAAATACTAGATAAGAAAATTAAACTATCACATATTATTCTACTTTAAGACTTCACAAATTGATTTCTTATTACTATTAAATTTGCCTTCCTATGGTGAGAGTTTTACTTTTAATCTCTATCACGGCACTCACCAAGGTAATCAATGACTATAAGGCACAATTCCTTTCCCAAAAACATTTGCTGGAAACTCATTTTTTTTTTTTTGCTTTTGCTTCAGTATAAGCTATATTTGCTTATTCTAACACACAGCGGATGCCTTCTTCAATGTAGAAAATACTTCTTATTTATTATTTAAAATGTTCTTTTTCTTTTAAAAACTCCATCTCTTTCTTGGCTCTACCACTATAATTTTCATGTAAATATTCTTCTATTTAGTTCTTTTGCTTATTATTTTCCTTTTTCATGTCTGGAGGCCATGTCATAATTATCATATTAATGACACTGCAGGTCAGAGCTTGATGCATCACTGTATAACACACACCAAGCAGTTCCAGAGTCTGTTGACTGACGTAATTACATGGTTCCATTATGAAGAATCTTGCCCTCAGGTCTGCACAATCTTGGGATGAACTAAAGCGTATACTCTTTGAAATGCTACTCATTATCTTCATGATCTTGATGGTAATATATTATGGGTGTGTGTGTATACACGTATATATGTATACATATAAATATATATACGCATATAGGTACACATACATATTGTGAATGCCAAAAAAACCATTTCTTTTCTTTTTCTTTTTTTTTTTTTTGTCTTTTTAGGGCCACACCCGTGGCAAACGGAGGTTCACAGGCTAGGGGTTTAATTGAAGCTATAGCTGCCAGCCTATACCACAGTCACAGAAATGCCAGATCCAAGCCACATCTGCAACCTACACCACAGCTCACAGCAACACCGGATCCTTAACCCACTGAGTGAGCCCAGGGATCAAACCCACAACCTCATGGTTCCTAGTCGGATTTGTTTCCACTGTGCCATGAAGGGAACTCCAAAACCATTTGTTTTCAAAGAGTTTATTCGAGGTCACAGTAATAAGGAAATTAGAAAAGAAGATTCTTTTAAAGACATACATAATTATTAAGATTCAAAAGAATCAGGTACTAATATGGCTGCTTTCAAAGAATATTTGAGGACCATTAATTACTTGGGATTTAAATGGCTGTTTCTTTGAGAACTGGGTTTTAGAGCCAAAGAGATAACTATAGAGAATGATTCTGAACTGCAGAACTCTCAACCTTTAATAAGATAATAATGTTAGGAATCCATGAGCAAAGGGTAAGGGTGGAGAAATTACTGTATTTCCCAAACATGTCTGACCACGGTAGCATTTAGATCAGTTAATGCGACTCGTGTTCTCCTGAATCACACTTTGAAAAGCACTGACTAGAGACTGAGACTCCCAACCACCAAGTGGGGACTGATTTTACACAAGCAAAACAACTAACTCACTGATTGTCCCACACGCTGGCATAATAGGCTAATGCCTGCTTTATAGATTCAAATCATCCTCATTTTTGAGTTCACATTTTGCATGCGGTTCATTTCCTGATATTACGTCTCAGGAAAAACATAATCACTTTAGCCATTTTGTCTGGGCTCCTACAATCATATTAGCCAGAGGAGTGTGCTGCTGCTGGTTTGGAATTTTATTTTGTTTGACAATAGGAAAAACAGATCAAGAAGGGTCCCTTGCTCAGCTTGGTAGACATTCAAATAAAGAAAAAAAGAAAGAAAGGAAGAAAGAAAGAAACCCTAAAACAACAAGCTCCTTAATGAAGCGAGGCCCAGATGTACCGAGGAATCTCAGGGTCTTTCTAGGACATTCAATGTGAAACCTGACCACTGCAGCTTTAGAAATTGTGTTCAAGAGAACTGAAAGTGAAAGGCTCACAGCTACAGAACTTTGCAGAAGAAAAGAAACTTCCTAGAACACTTGTTTATATACCTCTTTAGGCAAGAAAGTGTTCCAGTAGTAAGAATGTAAAAAGAATCAACAGCAGTATGAAGAAGAGTAATGTAACATCTAGAATCTGAGCAGGAAGAAAGTATGGTAAATAAGAGAACCCATGGCATTTTGGGAGAGTAAACAGCAAACTATTTAATTTGTCACTGTGAGGAAGGACTCGAATTTTAAGGAACACTACAAAAAATTAAGTTATTTGGACACATGTTGAGCAACTGGTAATTTTTTTTCTTTTTTTTCTTTTTAGAGCCGCACCCAAGGCATATGGAAGTTCCCAGGCTAGGTGCTGAACTGGAGCTGTAGCCGCCGGCCTATGCCACAGCCACAGCCACAGCAACATGGGATCTGAGCTGCATCTGTGACGTACACCACAGTTCATGGCAACACCGGATCCTTAACCCAGTGAGTGAGGCTGGGGATCGAACATAAGTCCTCATGTATACTAGTCAGTTTCGTAACCCACTGAGCCACAATGGGAACTCCTAAAAACTGGTAATTTTCTAGTGAGGGTAGAATATAGTTTCTAGTCTATACATGACAGTTGAGTATGAAAAGGGCTATTACTTTCACATAAACAAAAAAATAAGAATTTTTCTTGATACATTCATGATTTTAGTTATATTCTTAGCAATGTGTGTTTCTAATATCATATCCTTGACATTTTTCAGAAGACTATATTCTTTTTCAATATGGATATATTATATATTTAATTATTTCATAAATTTGTCTATAATATTTCTCAAAATTGCACTTACCACTTCAGATTAACAAATTTCAAATTCTAACATTATCAACTGGGTCCTTCTCTATAAACTTTAATATTTTTAACTGAAAAATATTCTCTCTTTTAGGGGTTGAAATACTTGGTAAGCCCAAAATTAATTCTGATAAATGGAAGGTATTCTTAACTCTATTATTTTTTCAAATGTAAATATGTAAATATTTCAGTTCAAATATTTTCAAAGGAACGATCTCATTTATCAGTTCATAATATTCTTTCACAGGTACTTTTAGGAGACAAAACTCAAGACTGGCAGATTATCACAGCTTGTGTGAACACAATTATGACTTACATGTGAGTCATAACTAATTCCAAGTTCATTTCCGCTCCATAGGATTCTTAATTTAATAAATGTTTTGCCACGACACTATGTACCATCAAGCACTGCATTCAGAATGAACTATCAAAAGCTTCACCTTGATTCCATGAGTTAAAAGAAGGGTAAAACCAAACAATCAGTTGTTTGTGAAGATTTCTTTCTGCTAGGGAAATTAACAGATTAATAGCTATTGCTTCATTTTTTGTGCACCCTGCATAGATAACTTGGAATAAAAAAAAATGAACTAAATTAATTTGGAATGAAGTCACTTGATCTAAACAAAAAGTCATGCTTCACAGAGTAATATGAACATGCATTTTCTGCAGCTGCCCATGCTAAAACGTCATGTTTGGGCACTATCTTCTGAATATAACAGCTAACTTTTTAAGGAGGCACTGATACTCTTACAGCAAATCTGTGTTTTTCATATTTTGTGTGGTTGATGTCACTTCGGCTACAATGGTGAATGCTGAGTATCAACAAACACTTTTGTACAAATTATAAATTACCATCTTCTTGAGAAATGAAAATTCAGTATTAATTTTTTTGTTAAATATGCATTTTCTGGGCTTAAAAAAAAACAAACTTATGTTAAAAAAGGGAGTTCCTTTGTGGTGCAGTGGGTTAAGGATCTGGCATTATTACTGCAGCAGCTCGGTCGGTTTTATGGCGCAAGTTTGATCCCTGGGCCAGGAACTTCCACATGCCTTGGGTGGAGCCAAAAATTAAAAAGCTTGTTGTGGCCAAAAGAACTTATTGCAAAATAAAAGGATTATCAAACAATAAAGCAAATAGTAACAGATTTATACCCAGCAATAAATGATAAAAACCACAGAAGCAAAAGCTATCAGACCACCCTGGCAAGACTGCTCAGTCTCTTTTTTTTGGCCCCATCCATGACATGTGGAAGTTCCTGGGCCAAGAATCAAATCCAGACTTACCCCAAAGCTGCAGCAATGCCAGATCTTTAACCCACTAAGCTAGGCAGGGGATTGAACCAGAGCCTCCACAGAGACAAGCTGGATCCTGAACCCACTACACCACACTGGGAACTCCCAAGAGTACTCAGTCTTGATTTTCACTTACATTTCACATATACCTAACATCTTTCCACTGACTCTGCTCACTAAAGATCTGGTGTGTTAGCAGACCTCACAGCTTACAGACCAGGGTACAGCATGACTGACTAATAACAATGGACAATAATGCCAGTAGCAACATGTCCTTCTATATCACCCTAGAGACTAGGAGGAGTTGGCCATCCCCAGTCACTCTTGTCCACATTTATTCCATATTAGCAGTGAGTACCCACATGCTGTCTCGGAAAGAGAGATGCAGTTACACTGCCTCTGGGAAGTATTTGGAAAAGAGTTAGAACATCTTCCAGATTTAATCAAGTGCTAAAGTGAGAAATCTGTTCAACTACATGTGCAGAATTTGGAAATACAAAGTGAAAGTCTATCAAATCCATCCTGGTTTATTTTACAGCAGCTATTAATAAGAATACTTCATTAAAAAATGAGAAACTGGAACAAATGCTTAACTAGTGGGACACTGGGACAAGAGGTGTAAACTGTAAGTGTCTCGGGCAAACCAGGACTCAGGGCTGACCTCTGCATGGGGAAGAGGTGGGCTAGAGGAATTAGGAAGACTAGAAGTGAGCTCATCTGCAGACCTGCTTGGCCTAGAAAAAAACTTTTTTAAAGCAGTCAACATCTCAAATTGAGAACTTTTCCATTAAATAAATAAACAAATTCCCTACCTCTTGATAAACTGTAAGACCCAGTAATACTATGTCCACATTCTAAGAAGACAAGAGGCCATAGCTAGCAGGTTACAAAAAAAAAAAATCTGTGTGTGAATACAGTTAACATAACGCTTCTATTTACAAGTACATGGGAGCTTTGGAGTCATTTCACCCATGCTCCCTTTTACTTGCTCTGGGGCTTCTCCAAGATTCAATTTCCTCATCCCTAAACTGACATGATGATACCTTCATCACAACGCCGTCATAAAGTGTACATGTAATACTATACATAAAACAGCACGGAAACAAGCACACACTAATGGCTCAGTAAAGAGAAGTAGCCTTGAGTTTGATATGATCAAGGGAATTATGGTGAAATACCCTCAACCCAGCCCTTTCCTTACATTTAGTGAACCAACCCTTTGGGGATTTCAACTTTGGGGAATCAATTCCAAAAATATAAAATGATTTCCATGATTTCTACTAACATGCTATATATATATCACTAACAGTTTGGTATCTTAAGGAAATGCTATTTTAAATTCTTAAGGTATAGCTTATACACAACAATTACTGGTGATTATTTTACTGTTAAAATTATCTTTTCCAAATAGCAGCAAGTTGACTTTATTCACATACGATTTTCTTTTCCTCCATAGGTAAACCCAAATCTCATTATGCTGTATTCATTTCAATGTTGAGTTTTCAAAACATGCAAAGGTCATAACTTGACAAAAACCAAATAGATGCACATGAAGATTTTACTAGATACAGTATATTCAGACGTCCTCTTCTGAAATTCTGATGAGCCTCCCATGAAAAGCTGACTGGTGACCCAGTACGTGGGTCATGAAATAAAAACCAAGCTAAATCCATCTTTATATAACTCAGAAGGACTTAACATTTTCATTGCTTTTTCAGAAAGATAAAAATGCATATTGCCTCTTTTATGTGTTCTTAGCTTTATATCTATTTTTGAAAAGCTTTCATGTAATTTCTAAATTTAGCTCCTATTTCCTTTTTACTGTGCCATCTGAGCTACAATCCATCTCTAATAACCTCCAGATCTTCACTCCAAGGAACCGCTATAGAAACTGACTCTCAGAAAGAAGATAACCTTTCACTAACCTCTTCTGTGCTTGTGGACAGCACAGGATAACCACTTGCTTTGCTTCTGCAGTTTCTGTGGGCATCATCTACATATATCTTAAAATCCCCTTCACTTGGTGGTAAGAAATATCAACCTCTCTAGAATGTCAACATCTTTTACCAGTGACCTCTTGCTAGGAGAATGAGTTAAAAGAAGATATATATCTCTTTTGGAGTTCCCGTTGTGGCTGAGTGATAACGAACCTGACTAGTATCCATTAGGATGTGGGTTTGACCCCTGGCCTCACTCAGTTAAGCATCTGGTGTTGCCATGAGCTATGGTATATACAGATCACAGCCACGACTTGGATCTGACATTGCTGTGGCTGTGGCATAGGCCAGCAGCTGAAGCTCTGATTCGACACCTAGTCTAGGAACTTCCATATGCTGCAGGTGTGGCACCAAAAAAAAAAAAAAAAGTAAATAAAAATAAGAAATATATCTCTCTTAACCAAAGGCAGAAGATCGAGGTGGGGAGAAAACAAAATGAAGGGGCAGAAAAGAGAAAGCTGGTGAGTTAAAAGGAGGTTGAAAACAATGGCATGCATATGGATAGGAATTTCAGAATAGTTCATCTGGAATAATTACCATTCTATTAAAAAGTTCTTCTCTTTTTATTTTCCATTCATTAATATCAGATTTAATAAAGATGAATTATATAGAGATTTAAAAAATTTTAGTTATGAAGAGAAACTTCAAGCAACAGTCATTCCTTGTTATTGCAGGGGACTGGTTCCAGGAGCCCCATGAATACCAAACTAAGTGGATGTTCCAGTCACTGATATAATATGGTGTGGTACCATGAACAGAGCTGGCCTCCCATATCCAAGGGTTTTGTATCCACGGTTTCTGTATCTGCGGATTCAACTGCAGATATGGAGGGCTGACTGCGGCCGAAACTGAGTGTGTAGCCAGTAAACATCGTACAGGAGTCTTGCAAATATTTATGAAGGAAATCATTGGTCACAAAGAACAGCAATGCTTAATTTAAAAACTAACCTACGGATCTGGCGAAAAAGAATGTGTAGTCGGGACTCAGTCTTCCAAGAATCTTATCCATCCTCCCATTTAAGCTTTTCCTAATTATTATCATCTTCTTGGAGGATTTATAGTCTTCATAAAACACCTACTGGGCACCAAGCTATATATTGCCTGGTACTACTATTTAAGTGCTCAATGTTTATATGTAGAGAATTTCCAACAATGCTGGAAATTACTTCAGGGTAGGGACTATTTAATATTTCTTATATTCTAGCCTAATGCTAAGGGCTACTTGATAAATATGCTACAACAGAAATGAACTGTCTTCCTTTTTGATATATTTGTCCAGAAAAGCAATCCAACAAGACTAAGGGTAAAAAGGAAGAATGACTCATACTGGACAGAGTAAATAGTCCTGCCCAGCAAGTTGAGAGGTCTAGCTGGACCCCTGGAATGATCTTAGACTAGTCTCTAACCTGTAAAGGTTAAGTGTTGACTTCTGTAACTGAGTTACTGGACACATTCAAACATAATCTGAAGTGAAATTAAAATAGTTATCTAATGGCCTGTCGTGGACACTGGTCAAACGGAACAAGGCAGGGCTGTGGACCTCCCTTGCCATGCTTCATAGCAACCTTTCAGCTGGACCATGAAGAGGTCAGGAGTGGCCCAGGTGTTAAGGCCCTCAAGAAACTTGGGGGGCAATGGCTATATTATAATTGAAAAAATTTTTAATGCAGGTATAGCAGGTAATGGGTAAGGGCTGAATACCAACTCTGCTTATAAGTAATATCTTTGAGTCATAAATGTGTTAATTTAATTCAAAGGTCATTATTTTTATCTGATGGTACAGGCCTGCTTAAGAGCTAGAAATAAAATGAAGGGAGAAATTCCCACTAATATAATCGATAATAGGTCTTTTTGATTCCACTCGTCCCCATACTTCTAACATTCTTTTCTCTAACTCCCAGCTTTTCCTCAATAGCATGAGTTCACCTTGCAGTGAGGAGCCCAAACCATGCTCTGTTCCCTGCTCTGCTCCATAAATGAAGCATAACATCGGAGAACAGACCTAACTACAATCTTGGTTTCAGAGTTGAGGAAAGTGGGTTTTTTTTGTTGAAGATAAAATTTCCTGTTACACGCAACAGAAATGACAGTCTCTCTTAGGTGCTTGAGGCCCCTTTGGACCAGCAGCAGCAGCATGTGGCATGCCGAGAGCCCTGAATGTCCAAGAGGATGAAACAGAGAACAGCAGGGAGGGCAACTAAGTGGTACTAAGTATTACTTAGTGGTACTGAGTATTAGTACGTGGCTGAACACTGGGATCACGTGGGGAGCTTTAAAAAACACACGAGTCTAGGACTGGTCTGGGAACTAAGGGTTTTTAAGGTTCCCTAGGTGGTCTAAGTACAGCTAAAGCAGAGAAACACGGGGGGGACCTAGGTCTCCAGAGTATGGGGCACATAACCACCCACTGGGTACAGGAAGGAACCACCCAAACACTCTGAAAAGCCAGATAGTAAGTTTGCCTGTATTTAAAGTATGACACCCTCATCCATCTGATGGCTGTGGACAGTGTCCAGGAGTCCTGAGGGAAAGGTAGGAAGTTCCTGAGAATCCTCCCCCCCTTGTTCATTTTCAGTGTGTTGCTACATACCCCTATTTATGTATCCCCAGTCAGTGATTTACAGCTTCCACTATTTAAGAAGAATCCTGACAACAGTTTATCATGAGAAGGGGAATAATCAGGAAAACATTTTGAGCCATGAGAGGTTTCCTAATTATGCGATGGCAAACTACTTACAAAAATTGCAGAACTCAAAGAGCTGCACATTATTCTTTCATAAAATAACTGTTCCAAATATGCTGGCTTTTTTTTTTTTTTTTCTTGTCGTGACAAGGGGCTGAAGGAGTAGCTCATGTGCCTGATACCTTTATAAAAATAAATATATTTCATCTATCTCTTCAAGGCCAAAGAACATTTTAACATGAACGAGAGAGAAACTGCTAGGAAACTTCAGCTGTGGAAAAGAGCATTTTTGAAAATGGACATTTAGAAATGTTCTCACTGTGATGTGATTTTTTTCTGTTCAAACCGATGTAAGGTATGACATTAGTAAAAACAAACAAAAACCCAACTATTTTATGTGTAAACTCTAAAAACTTGGGTGAAAAATGTTTCAAGAGTTTTAGTGGGGTTTTTAACCCAATTGTTAAAGATGAATAATGTGATACCTTCTTTCATTTAGTTTGAAAGAAGGGCTGACTGATACCTAGCAAGATGGAAATTTACTAGGAAAGTTCAATTAAAAATCTTTGCATAATTGATGAATGGGATTGAAAACAAGCATGGTGATTTATTTAGTGGGAGGAGCCAGTGAGGCAGTTCCTTCCATTTACGACTATGTATCTTGTGTGATATCTTTATTTATGAGACACTAAAAGTAAGTACTGAATCAAACTGAACTTAGAACTAACTAGACCACTGAATCACTGTCATACAGAATTAACCAATTTTCTAAACAATTAAAGTATTTTATATCACAAAGAGCTTAAAAGCTTTATCAGGCATGACTTCAGTGAAAATCAAAACAATTTTTATTGATGGGACACATGATCTAAAAAGCACAGACCATACTGTTTAACAGACTACCCTGCGTATGCAGGCAGCCACTCCAAAATTAGGTATCTAGGGTGAGGAGAGAGGAGATTTGCACTGCACACTGTAGGCACTGGTTACCTCCTGGATTGGTGGTGTATAAAAGGGAAAAACTATAAATCCTATCTTAGAGAATGAGCCATGAAGAAACTTCTGGAACTCTGCTAAAGACTGCTTTGGAAATCAAGCATAATTGCTTCAGCAGGCAAGTATACATTTCACGAGTTCAATGAGCCTGGTGAGAGATTGTGCCTCATAGTTTTATTCTCCCAGCATCTCACATGATGCTTTTATATGGTGGTTGTGCAACAGATGCTGCAGTGTACCTTCTCAGTGGGGTCCACTTCTACTAATGCAGCACACAACCACCATTTTTATCAGTGGTAATGTGTTCTGATATAATATCTATGGTGGTCAGCCACTTAGAAGTGGAAAAATTATTCATTAGTATTCCTGAATTATAAAAAGCCTCTGTTAAATATAGTACAGTGGAAACTACAAGACAGTGTTCTGAGCCCCAGAAGACACCCACTTTCAATGTGTTAGAATTATGTTTCACACTCCATGTATTAATATTTGGTTTAGCTGCTAAAAATCACTAAACATCTTGTTCTTAATATTGTGCCTATAAAAATGCCCATGTGATAAAGTGGAAACTGTTATACAGAGATTACATCTAATATGACCACAGAAACAGTGTTTCTGCTTTAGTGAAATTCTTACCCTGAAAAGCAAATCTTTATGAAAATGGCTTAGGTACAGTCGATAAGTATTCATGAATATTTTAATGTATTTATATATCTGTCTTTGGTTTCTTTACAATGTCAGGTCTCATGTGACCTAAACTAGTTGTACGCAACGGCCCTCGCCAGCTTGCCTCTCAAAACACATTAAGCAGCAGAGGAATCCTCCACTGGCTTGGGATCATGTGCTTCTCTCACCTGAGGTGCTTCTGCTCTGGGTAACTGAGGATACAGTACATGTAGGTCAAAGACATCCTGCGCAAGACTTAAATCCAGCCCCAATCTCAGGCAGCATTGAAAGCACCCCCCTCCTTCCCTCCACTGCTTTTCTATTTTTCAATATGTGGCACAAAAATGTGAATTTTAGTAAGACAAAAATCTCATGCTTCTCAAGGTTCTCCATGCAGGGTCCATCACATATAACTATTCTACGTATTTGGTCTTTTGCTCTCTGCTTGCCGATTCATGAGGGAGAGGAGATGGAAAAGGAGCTAGGTAAGTCCAGATGAGACTTTGCCTACCAAGGCATTTTATTTTTCCTTAAACCCAGATGCCCAATAACAAAGCTCTTGCTCTCATTATTCTCACGTTACTTGGTTTGAAAGTTAGGATACTGACCAGGTATCCAGCTCTGCCGAGCTACACATACTACACTGAGGTGCTGCACTGGGGGTGGGGGAAAATGAACAGGGTATACCTGGAAGACGACGAAGGCAGGAGCTGCCTGGAGTCAAAGTCTAGGGTTATAAAAAGTGTTACCTGGGTAGGCGAGAAACCATAAAAGTTACTGAAATGCATATTTAGAAAAGCAGCAAGGAAACTCCCAGACCCTGGGAGTATCCAAGTCCATGAAAACAGGTGCCACATGTCCTCCTTGGAAAGCTTGACTATTTCCCAGTGCTTCTAAACTATTTTTCTTTCTTTCTTTCTTTTCTTTTTCTTTTTCTTTTTTTTTTTTTGTCTTTTGTCTGTTCAGGGCTGCACCCGTGGCATAGGGAGGTTCCCAGGCTAAGGGTCTAATTGGAGGCTGTAGCCCCTGGCCTAGACCAGAGCCATAGCAACACAGGATCCGAGCCGTGTCTGTGACCCACACCATAGCTCATGGCAACACTGGATCCTTAACCCACTGAGCAAGACCAGGGATGGAACCCGCAACCTCATGGTTCCTAGTCAGATTTGTTTCTGCCGCACCACGACGGGAAGAACTCCTGGACTATTTTTCATTTGATATTAATCCTCTCATCACTTAGATGATATCTAAACACTTAATTTGTGCCCATCACAGTGCTTGGCACTCTAGGAGATACACAGATGCAAACAGAGAGACAAATATAAAAACAAGTAATAAATGAAAGGAACATGCAAAGAATGCGGACAAGGCAGGGCTCAATTAAGAGGTATCCCTCAAATGTATATTCCATAGAAACACACGAGTTTTCTGGGAGCTCTTCACATGTCCAATCCCACACTTAACTGTGACCCATGATGCCCCAGAGGAGGACACCGAGAAAGCTTGGTCACCTTGTACAGCCATGTGATTTGTGGCATGAGGCCCTAAGCCGAGAGCAGTGGGAATTGAAGGCCTGCCCACATGCTGCGGGCCAGGCGCACCTGTCCATTCACAGGAAGGCCTTTTCCATGCCACACAAAGGTACGTCCCGGACAAGGATGGGTGTGCAGGAAGGGCACCATCGGTACCAACCCAGAGAAACTTCTCTTTGCCTCCAGGAAGCATTTACAGCATGTGTGACACAATTTAACAGCTAATTATACTACTGTGTCCTGTTTTTGCTTTATTTATATTTTAAAATATCACCTCCCTAGCTAAACTTGCCCTGAGTGGCACATCTGTCCCTTGAGTGATTTAATTCCCTCAAGGAGCTCCCTTAGGTGGTTTTGAATGTCTACATTTCAGGTACTTGTTCAGATCAGAAGTACAGAATAAACTGTGGTTGGTTCTCAGTCATGTTAGGTTAATGACAATTCTCCAAGTAGTAAAGATTTTTCATTGCTTTCTGGTTCCTATCTTTGTGCTTGGCCATGAATAGACATGAAGCCATTTTTTAGAACATAAATGTGTATCCTAAACTTAAACTTTAGTTTCTACTTCCTAAGATGCTCCTGCTGAAGAAAAACTGAAAATTGAGAGCTTTTTCCTGAGCATCTCTCTCATGATATAACAATGGCTTTGAAGAGTGAGGAAGCAAGATCCATTTCCTCTTTAGGCAGTGAGTCTGGTCATACACACAACTATTTTTAACCCTGCATTCTATTACTAAGGAGGCAATTTGCGCAATAAGGCAAATCGCAAACGTTTTATATAAATCCTGCAGTTGCCACTCTTTCTTTTGTAGAAATAGGCTCTATACAAGGAGATGCTGATCCAATAGTTAAAGTATGAAAGACTTGGCTGTTGTAGAAAAAATATTTTCTTCCAACATCTAGGCAAAGACAGTGTCCAAAATTCCTGCAGTCTGATAAAATTAAAACCACATGGAAAATGGTGTTGAGCTGGGTTTTCTTTTTTGTTGTTGTTTTTTTTTTTTACATAGAGAAATATGTAATAATACATTTAGAAACTGGGTACTGGACACCAATGAATAGTATCAGTTTTTGAAATTAAGTGTGGAAATTTTCAGTGTTAAAACAGAAAATAAGTAATAACCATTGTGCAATAATGGCTTAGTGTCACAGTACAACTATACATTTAGAACTGCTGAGATAGTGAGAACGGGTCTTGAGATTTTTGTCTTTGTCCTCAAATGCACAGCAGGTGAGTTTAGATGGAAGGAGTTCAGTTTTGGTGTCTTCCACTTCCTCATTTGCTCCCCTACAGTTTACAAACATTTTTGGATTAATTAAGACATACATTATGAACTGTTAAATAAAGGTGCTGCATTGCTTTTTTATTTAATTTTTTAAGGTCTGTGATTCTCAACAGATAAGATTTTATACCTTTGAGCCATGTATAACTGTGATTTCATGGCTTAGAGGAGTTTTGGTAACGAAGTTTTAAAACTGGGGACTGTTCTTTCAAATACACTATGACTCCTCCTATTTTTGTTTTCAACAGAACACTGCAAAGAGCTACACCATTAGCCAAATTTAATGTACCACATTCTGCAACTCTGGATGATTTTAGGAAGAAGTGCAAACCTTACTTTGAGAACAAAGCCTGGCTCACATTTGTTTAAAATGTCCTGAGGCAATCTGATTCCTGGCATGGAGGCTGGCAAAAGATGGAGCCGTCTGCAGGTACTGGAAAGGTAGTGACGTCTGGCATTTGGTAGTAATTATAGTCTTTAGAAAGAACAAAAACCCATGTCCCACCCCCAGTCTGCTTCCTGCACCCCCCTCCCCCAGACCTGCCTAGGGAGAGGGGAACAGTGAAGATCTACTTTAGGGTCCTTAAATTGATTGGAGTTTTATGAGAACTATGTAGGCAACTGCTGTTGCAGTATTGGTTATTTGAGTTTTCAACTTCAGATTAGCAAAATAACACACTACTGGGTGACAACATTTTTACACACTTGTTACTAACTTCAGAGTAGAGGTGACTAGTGAGGAGATGAAATCTAATACTTTAATGATTTAAATCACTGGGGTAGGGGTATAACTTCTATAGTGTCATTGTGAACCAAAGAAGAGGAAATATTTTATAGTATAAAATTACATATAATCACATATAGTAAGGATAGAAAAATATCTATCTTTGATTGAGCACTTACTGTTTGCTAAGCAGATACAATTCTAGGTACTTTAATGTAGAATTTGCACTTAATCTTTACAACAACCATAGAAGATAGGTTCTATTCACTGGGGTGGGAGTGGGGAAATTGTTAACTTGCCCAAGGTCACTCAGGCTTATGAATGGCAGGGTCAAGATTCAACACCATAAGGCTGGCTCTAGAATGCCTGCATCATAATACACTAATATTGGAGATGTGCAAAAAAAATGTTACTTGTCTCTGTAATTTAGATAAAGCAGCTGAAGACAGTAATTCCAAGTTATTGATATAGTGGAAACATTTCCAAAAGTGCGTAATAGGCTTCCTATAAGATGATTTTAAGGTGTTAAGAAAAAATAAGAAAGAGAAAACCAATCTGAACATTCAATATTATAAACTTATGGCCAAAATAACCAATCTAAGCAGCTATATTTGAAGAACTATAGCTGAAGACAGGGGACTGGATGGCATGGCATCAGGTGAAGTAAATCAGACCTGCCCATCTTCTTCTACATTTTTCCTCAAAATATCCTCATTTCCTGATCCCCATGATTACTGTCCTCCAAGACCTACCAAAGCTCTCTCTTCTAACTCCAAGGGAATCCAATATCCTTTTGGGTACCCCCTGACCACCCTACTTGGTCAAATTCTTGAAATTACGGGAAATGGGAAAGTGATAGGATTTCCTTTTTTTTTTTTTTTTTTTAAAGTTCGTGCATATTCCTGAGAGCAGAAAAAACACTGGGTAGGCAATATTGTGCCATTTGAAATAATTTCTTTGACTTCTTGTTTTAAACTATACATCAAACTTCTAGACAGAAAAATCAAGCCAGGTTCAAGGGAAAAAAAAAAACATTGATTTCAGTCTTCTTCATGTAACTATCGATGCCAGAAAATCTGGAGCAAAGTGAGGCAAGAACTCAACCAGATTCCTCAACAGACAAGAAGGCTGAGAATATAGTATCCAGCTTGAAATTAAAACAGAAACAAACAAACAGAAAGATGATGGTGATACAAATAATAAACAATAACATAAAAACAAAGCTAAAAAACTGCTTAAAGTCAGTCAACTTGAGAAAAGGACTAATAGCAAATCCTGTATCTATTAAGTCTACCACTAAAATTGTGGATTTTATGTTTACAGAACACGAGTATTATTTAGCTTGAAAATGTAAAAATAATAAAAAACCATCAGATATTGAAAGTAGGTGAAGGAGAAGCAGGACATAGTTTTCTAACTTCCTATCTTTCATGGGAGCAATTCAGTAGATGAGGCCTATGTTAAATGTACAGTTTTTAAAACTCTCATGATTTCAAATTTATGATGTTTCTATGGTCTTCCACTTTAAGTTGTAGAACAAATTGTTAGGAACTTATTTCCTTTGTGAAGAAATATATATCTGAAATTCACTGCCTCTTTTTTTTTCTTCAGTGTCTCAATTTCATTCTTAGTTGAAGTAAAATTAAATAATTATATATGTAATATTTATGTAGAAAGATATGAGAAAGTTAATCAGCCTTTCTCTCTATCCATCTGGAATGATGTTCACCAAATGCTGATGACAGCTGTTTCTCAAAGGTGGGATTCTGAGCATCTTTTTAAAGTTGTTTCTTCACAGTGATTGACTTTTAAAAAAAAAGGCAGTGTATTATTTTTCAAAAGAAGAATAAAATCATTATTCCAAAAAAAAAAGCATCAGGGAGTTCCCACTGTGGCGCGGCAGAAACAAATCCAACTAGGAACCATGAGGTTGTGGGTTCAATTCCTGGCCTTACTCAGGGGGTTAAGGATCCGGTGTTGCCATGAGCTGTGGTGTAGGTCACAGACACGGCTCGGATCCTCGGATCCTGTGTTGCTGTGGCTGTGGCACAGGCCAGCAGCGGTAGATCCGTTTAGACCCCTAGCCTGGGAACCTCCATATGCTGTGGGTGTGGCCCTAAGAAGACAAAACAAAACAAAACAAAGGCATCAAAATAACTTGAAAATATACTGACATGAAAAGTTAATAAAAACATAACATTGGAACCAAAAGAGAGATTGTAATATAGCAAAGTGCCATTTTTATTTTAAAACCTATATGCATGAAATAAATTCACACATAAAGAATAGAGCAAAAGATTAAAGATAGTTGATTTATAAACTGATCTTTATTAGCATTTTCTGATTTGTCTATGAGGAATGGCATGACTCATGCAATTTAATATAAATAAATGTACATATTCAAAACAGTAACCCCACAGTTTTTACTGGGGTGTATATGAAAATTTTAAGAGATAGTCTGAAGAGAAACCAGCACTGTGACTCTAATGAGGAAAAAAAAAAAGCCCTATTGTGAAAGAGGCCTTTTATTTCTGAGAGCTAATTTTATAAGAGACGTGTGGGCTTAACTTAACTGGAACCCTTCTTACAATTATCATCTTTGGAGACCCCCATTCTCTATCCTTTGTTGCTCCGCCATTTTTGGATGTCGGGCTCTGTCTCTCTTCCCACCAGGCCTCCTGGTTGACGACACCAAATTATTAGCAGGTGAATAATCCAAGTTTTTTTCTCAACTATGTGTTGACCCAAAGTAGAGTCAGACGTGATTGGTCAAGACCAGAAGACCTCATCAAGAATCTTGATTTTTAAAGGCAAATGAGATGCTCATTCAGATTCTGCTTTATTTCAGATAATCCTCCATTAGCTAAGATAATTAAAGAAGAGCTGATAGGATCATTCCTGAATGGGTTGAAAGCTGCTCTCCATAAATCATTACACCTCTCAACTTTATCCAGGTCTATAAGCTATAAGGTACCCAACATACTGGCTGACCGCATGGAAGATAAAAGGGTGAGACCTCTGACACTTCCAAATTGCAGCCTTCATACTCAGGCCAGAATCTGCTTAGGATTCCTCATTTGATTTAACTACAGGTTTCCTGAAAAAGATCATGTTTCACTTTCCAGCACATGCTGCCCTGTGGTTACTGAAATCATCCTGAGATTGCAGGTGCTGCCTGGCCTGAAACGTCTCATATACCACAAAACCTACAGAGCCTCCACAGAGAGAACCAGAGGGCCAAGGAGGTGCAGTTGTGAAGGCAAGAGCTGCTTCTCCTTTGCTTGGAGAAAATATCGGATTAGATTTGGGTATGGTCCAAGAAATAACTACCTTGTTGAGAAATAACTACCTTACTCCACATAGTGGGTTAAAAACCTAAACGTTACCTTCACCTTTTGGATAAAAGTGCTGAAAAAATATAAAAGAACTATACATTTAATTAGAACATTAACCAAAAGATGCATTCCCTAATACTCCAGCATTCCTATGCCCAATTTATGATGACAGAGAGCTTTGTTTTTTAACACTGTGAAGATTCTGAGAGGGCCAAGTTCAACTTTCGACTGTTTTATTTTCCTCACCAGCAACTGGAGAGTATAACCTTTCCAAATGACTCAGTGATTCATCTTTAATTCATTTTTCCTGTCTGAGAACCTGGACATTTTTTCTCTGCAAATGCTCAAGAAGCACATGTTTCATTTTTTAAAGAAAATGTTACAGTTCTTCCTCTGCCATTCTGGATACACAGTGCACTTTGTAAATGGCTGACTGAATAATGATTTTTAAAAAATACATAGTCTGGCGATATGAAAGAATGTGAGTACTTCTAAATAGAACATTTCTTTCTTTAAAAAAAAATGAATGGATTAGCACATAGGTAGGTGCAACAAATTATTATTTCAGTTCTCATTCTTGCCCTGAGTGGTGCAAATGTGTGCAGTTTGTTATGTTCTAAAACATGTATTTTATGTAGAGTCTTATGTCTGAGTCAAATATTTTTAAACAAAAAAAGAAAAAAGTGAATGGATTAATGATCAGTCTTCCATTATTAATGTTCAAGTCTAGGTCATGCCAATGTGCCAGTCTCACGGGGCGGGGGAGGGGGATGATTTGCTCATGGGCTTTGAGTTGGCAGGGGCAGTTCCTTTATCTTCTGGCCAAGGTGACAATTCAGACTCTTCCTTCCCCTTCAGGGACAGCACTGGAGAGGGAGGGCGGGGAACAAGGTGGCAGGCAGGGAAAGCAGATCAGACCTGGCTGCTCCTGATCACTACAAAAGGAGCATCAACTGTGTCTGGTGAGTATCACCCCTTCTGCGGTAACAGCTGAACCCCATCCTGGTACAATGCACTCTCAGGCATCATGCACTCATTAAAAAACAAAAAACAACAACAACAAAACAAACAAACAAAAAAAACTCAGCCCATGGACTGAAGCACACACACGTAAAAATTTTTCAATAATATTTTTTGCTCCCTATAGGAGTTTATGCTGACCTATAAAAGAAAAAAATCTCTATACACATAACATACCTATATATTAGAGAACCTTTCTTAACTGCTTTGTGGTGAGAGACTAGCATCAAAAATAGACACTGGAAGCATTTAAATAAAAAATTATCCAGCATCTCAAACTGAAGTTAGATTTTGCATTGACATTTCCTGCAAGGGCAAATGGGAGGAAAAAAGCCCAAAGCTTTCAGTATATATTTAAGACAGCATGGCCACAGAGAAATGATTGGCAATGGAACAATCATCATTCTGCAATTTTCGCCCAATAAATTGGGCAAAATCACTGCAATTTGGTATAAATGTTCCTTTCAGGTATATTTCTCAGAGTAGCCATTATATTTTATTCTAATGTTCTTTCCCCCCCCAGCCTCTGACTTAGTTGCATCCTAGAATTTTTATTTAAAAGAAATCTGTGATAATCATCATCTCTTATTTTGTTTCAGATATATCAAGGATTACTATATCCAATTACTGGTAAGTAATTAAACACACAAATAAATCTAGTTAGTAAAACAAACCATATGTAATTTACACCAGCTTTTAGAAAAAAAGTTTGGCACTGGCTCAAGTCCTTTGATATACTACTTTCATTGCAAGAATGACTGATTAGGTATGACCCTTAATATTGAGACTGTATTTTTGAAAACTAAGGAGAAACTCAGGCAGAGGTAAATTCTTACCAGGATGCCCAATAATTCCTTGGTGGGGTGAAGAATTCTATTTTGTATTTTAAAGTTGGGTGTGCCCTCTATAAATCCAAAACCATGGCTTCAGTTAGGTAACTCAGGAAGCTCTGCATGATATAGCCAAAACCATTAAAAAGAAGAATAGCCTTGTTACTTAATTGCAGGTGTATAGCTTAGAAACGAGTGAATGACTATGTGACCTGAGAGCTTCATTTTCTATAAATCAAACCCACCCAGAGGGGCTTCAGTGCCACAAGAAATGATATGAAGTTGAACTCTGATTATCTTTCCCCTGAGAGACAGATATGACAACTCAGCAAGGGAGCTGCAACATCCCCCAGCCCCTCTCCTGTTCTGAAGAGGGATGAGAATTCCTGCTGCTGACCCTGACCTGGGATGGTAGTTACAACCCCAACTCCAGCGCTCTAATGCAGGTGGGAAAAGCTGGACTGAAACCATCAAATGTGTTCCCTCCTTACAGCCTAATCAATCCCAATGGTACAAGCTGAACGGCAGAGACTTAAGAAGCCACATTTCTTAGCTAAGAAAACGAACCCAGGAGCGCCTGCTGTGGTGCAAAGGGATCAGAGGCACCTTGGGAGTGCTGGGACTTGGGTTCGATCCCTGGCCCCGCAAGGTGGACTGGGAATCCAGCAGTACTGCAGCTTCAGCTTAGGTGGAAATGCGGCTTGGATCTGATCCCTAGCCTGGGAGCTCCATATGCTGTAGGAAGGCCAAAAATGAAAAACGAAAACCAAAAAACCTGAACCCTGGAGTTTCTGTTGTGGCACAGCAGAAATGAATCCGACTAGTATCCATGAGAATACGGGTTTGAGCCCCGGCCTCACTCAGTGGGTTAAGGATCCAGTGCTGCCAGTGAGCTGTGGTGTAGGTCTCAGATGCGGCTTGGATCCCACATTGCTGTGTCTGTGGTGCAGGCTGCCAGCTACAGCTCCACCTAGCCTAGGAACCTCCATATGCTGCAGGTGTGGCTCTAAAAAGCCAAAAGAAAAAAGAAAAACAAAACAAAAAAAAAACTCCAACGAACCCCGGTTTTCATCAAAACCCAGTTTAGACATGCTATTGGGCGAAATGGAGAAAGAAATCTGATTAATACTTGGGGATAGAAAACAACTTTGTTTTAGAGAAAAGAGATTTTTCTTAATTCTAATTTCTATTTGCTATGTTTTAAAGATGTTTTGCTGAAGACTGCCTAGAGACAGAAAAGCTGAAAGCTGCATGTCATCGTGCGTATACATGCCTTACAAGGCTGGGGATGCTGGGACACTGAGACGTTTATTTGCCAGGTTTCCCACATGCTGTGGACCCCGGGCCTTGGCATTCTCACAGCCCTGGCAGGGGAGCCCCACTACAGCCTCAGAGACTTCGAGGTGTATGGCTCAACCAATCTGAGCTGGCATTCATGCCCCTGGGCTGTTCTGATAAGGATATATATGAGTCCCAAGTTTCCAGTGGATACATGCACCTTCTGCTGGGCTCCTAGAGTTCTATATGTAACCTCAATGCAAAGACATCCCTTATGACAGCCACCACACTGATGTCCAGTTTCTATTACGGCTATGCCTCAGGTATGAAAGAGAATACCAACCTCAAGATCCTGTGACAGCCTGTTGCCCAGTGGGCAATTAGCACCCCCCCCCCCCCCCCCCCCCCCCGCAAGCCTTCACCTGGCTGAAAACAATCACATTACCAAGGGCTTCTCCTCTAAAATAATGATTCCACTCCTGGGCAAGAGGAGGAGACCAAAGCAGACTGCAGGAAGTAATAAAAGAACTCCTAATCATCTTCCTCAACCACCCCATCCACGCCAACTCCTCCCCCATTAAACTAAAATCTAGGGGAGAAAAGATCTATTCCACTGACTGAATGGATGTTTGTATTATTTTTTATGTTATTTTCCCAGGAACATACCTCTTTTAACCAGAGACAAACACATACGAATAGTATAAACCGTGAGAATATATTTTTTAATTGTGAACAATTTGTAGCTTATAAACCTCTGGTCAAAAAAAAAAAAAAAAAAAAAGAAAGGAAGAAAGAAGGAAGGAAGGAAGGAGGTGAAGGTCATATTCAAAGAAGAGAAGATACTGCTGTTCACTTAGCTTCTAGCATAAATTCTCATTGGAAGATTCTAAGCTTCAGTTGTTTAGTGTAGGATGGATACCCATACTCTGAAAATCAGAAATTGTAGGAAGAAATTAAAACCCGAAGATGAGAATCTGAATCTCAATATGCCACCTGCTCTGCATGTGCCCTCAGGCAAGTCATTTAACAACTCTGAATCTGCCTATTTTATTTTATTTTATTTTATTTTATTATTTTTTTTGCTATTTCTTGGGCCGCTCCTGCAGCATATGGAGGTTCCCAGGCTAGGGGTCGAATCGGAGCTGTAGCCACCGGCCTACACCAGAGCCACAGCAACGCGGGATCCGAGCCGCGTCTGCAACCTACACCACAGCTCACGGCAACGCCGGATCATTAACCCACTGAGCAAGGGCAGGGACCGAACCCGCAACCTCATGGTTCCTAGTCGGATTCGTTAACCACTGCGCCACGACGGGAACTCCGAATCTGCCTATTTTAATCTATAAAATAAAATTAGTAATCTTTTTAAAAACTCTTTTACCTACCTCATCAGGAAAGCAAAGGATTAAGTGAGATCCCTCCAGCACCAGATTAGTTTTTAGCAAGCATTTCAAGGCTGTGACTTGTTGGGGTCATAACTCAAAGAACTAAAGATTTTAAAGCAATCCATTTTTACATTAATTCTTAGTTCCACTTTTTGTCAGAAAATCTAAAATCATATGGCATTTCACTTCTCCTGTTAATGTCTTCGCAAATGTTTGCTCCTTGTAATGTCAGTGGCAAATGTCAGAAGCGACTGTAGAAGCTAAAGTGGGGCTGGGCCTTCCTTTTAAACATAATTCTCTGGTAGTAGATTCCTTCAATGGGTAATTTCATTATATACTTGAGATGGAATCATGGAAATTCCTTACAATCCATCTGGCATCAAGAAGAGATGTAGATTACTTTGGTAAATACACACAGAAAACATTGGAAAACTTACCCAATTCCTTTGCGGACATTATTTTTAAAAAGCGGTTTCATCTGAGCAGGAGTTACGTCCTCACATGAACCCCTAAAGTTACTCAAGGGAAAAACTTCCAGTTCACCACATAATTGTACAGCTTGTATCCACCCTCTGCAATCCTTCCCTCTCAGGCTCCTAGCCAGCTCTTTATAGTCAGAAACAATCCCCTCCTACCCAGAAACGCTGAAAGAAGCTGGTATCCTTCCTGCAAACTTTTACAAGGTGTAAACAATGAGGGATGGATGGACAGCAATGGGTATGGGAAGTTACCTTGCTAGAAAGAGTGGTTCTTTGGAGGGACTAGTACATGGAGACCAAGGATCTGAAGGGCCTAGGCTAGTGTGGACAGAAAGATCCTAAGAGAACATCATCATCCACTAAAGAAAGAGCTGCTTGCCTTGAATGGGAACCATATTAGAGCAGCTTAAAGAGAGGCATGGCTAAGCAAGCCTATAGATGGGCAGAGGCAGAAAAGGAGGCTGGTGCTCTCTGTGAGCATCACATCCACGTGGACCATCCTTTAGGAAATGAGGCACAGCCACAATGTGCCCAAAGACCTAAAGAGGATCACATATCAGGAGCTCTACAGGGAAACGTGGCTCACAAATGTATTGTCACTCTGTTGACTGACAGAGTATTACTAAAACCATGTTGACAGCTAAGAAAAAGAATGAAAAAATGCCACATCTGCAGGGGCGGGGGGCGGGGAGGTGGCTGGACTGTTTATCTTCTTACTGTCTCCTATACATATGAGCAGGGATAAAGCACATGTCCCTTTTAGCCTAAATACAGAGACGAAGGCTCTCTCTCCTTGGTTAATCCTCCTGCGGACAATAGTATCCTTACAGCCTAATAGAAATAACGTGGTTCTAGTGCTTCAGAATTAGTAAAGCACTTGTATATACATTATTTTCCACATTTTCTTCAATCCCAACTTTGTGAGCTAGACTAGGCAAACAGTATTATTGTGTCACAGAGGAGGAAACTGAGCCCAGGAACTTTGATGGAATTCAGACCAGGCTTTGGTCACCACAACCCATAGACGCACCAGTCTTTGGCAATGACCTGTCCTGGACTGCAAGGAATGCTGGGCTACTTCAACCTGCCTGAAGGCAGTTGTTCAGACACCACCAACACCAGCTAATGACTAAGGAAGTTTTTCCCTTACTAGGCTGATCTTTCCCTGAGCAAATCCACCCTTTTTCCCAAACTCTGAGGGCCAGGAGTTCGCTCAGTCTGCAAGGCAGTGGTCAGTTATGTCTAGAAACATCCCTTATTTGTTCACGAAAGCCCTGCAAATATTTTGGCAAATAAGTTCAGAAATCCGGAAGTGCTAATTATTAGGCAGAGACAAACCCACAGTAATAACATAAACAACAAAGTGCCTTTTCAGCACTGCTATTCAATGTGCCTTCCTGTTGCCAGTGCCACGAAAAACATGCTGGGAATGGCCTGGAGGGGATGGAAGAGGAAACGACAGCTTCCAAGACCTCGTCCTGTGGGTAGGTTGCTGCCTTCCCATTTGCTGCAGCAGAATCAGAGAGGAAGGGCGGGTGGTGTATGTGCACAGACAGAAAAATGGCTCAAAGAATGGAGTTCCTTGAGAATACTGGGAAGGTGGGGCACTCACAATTCTTTAAGGGATGAACTTTTGTGTTTTTAGGTTGGGAAAAAAAATGAGTGGGGAGATAAAAGATTTTATTCAATTGGTTGCACATACATGAGCACTAGTCCTCTGTCAAGACAGATGCCTGTCTCAGCCCTCCACAGCAGGCTGTGCATGTTGAGCTTTGTGCAAAAGGGGTGTGCATGGTGGGATGAACCCGGGGCCTGACGTCCTTCCAGTATTCTGCCCACCCAGCTGTGTGCCCCCTTCAGCCAGGAAGAAGCATCTTATTGTAAGCAGGTGCCTGTTTTCATTTGCGCAAAGGCACTCCCTGTACTAGCAGCAGCCTGACCTGGGTAAAGGGCTGCAACATGTCAGCTTCTGGCCCTGAAAGCCTGTATCATTTTACATACACTCGCTGGATGTCCTGGACTTGATACTAGCCATGTGGAGCCTTATTCAAATCAGGTTAAGTGCTTTTTTGCTTTACTGTCTCCAGATGGAGCAGTAATAACGGCCCTTCCTGTGCCGGTCTCCTTAGGGCCATTGTAAAGCCACTGCCAAAAATCTAATCCTATTTCTTTCTTCAACGTGTCCAGCTTTCACAGAGCTTTTTCAAATATTAACATCACGTTCCTCCTCCTCATTTAAGTTCCAAGTAGATCCAAGAAGAAAGATTTTGAGTTTGATGATGTGCCAAGGACTACAAGCCCACTTTAAATAGGACAATGTCCATTTCCCAAGCAAATCACACCCTTTCATGGGTCTAAATTCCAACCATGGTCACATACCTTCAAGTCTTTTCACTAGAGTCTTAGGGTGCAACTCTCTTAAGTAACTCCACTGCTGGCATCTCTGGGGCAGCAAATCAAACCCTGAATTGGCTGGATTCCTCTAACAGGCTGCTGGGATACAGATTCCTGGCCAACTACAGGAGAGCTGGCAGTTCGATACTTTTATCCAAGAGTCGGCTTGGCCAAGGCGACACTGGAACAATTGGTCTCACTGCCTTCTGAGAAGACAATTAATTAGTGTGGTAGGAACAAGGAACTGAGAGAGCCTCTGCCCTTCTGAGGGATGTGGCACTGGTCTCTTGTCAGAGCCAATGTCTGCATCATAAGATGCTCTAGGAAGGGCTTCTAGTTCCCTTTAAGGCAGTCTAGAGGGGCACCAGGCACAGAAGACCTTCTGAGGGATTTTTTGTTGGGGAAAAAGAAAGATGAAAGAACTCCAATAGCACCCAAAATCCAACTTAGGACTAGAGATAAATATTCGGCAGCAAAACTCAATACGTTAGAGAATATACCATTTTAGACATGATAAAGGGAAAAAAGGATAAATGTCTCATTGAGAAGTGCCTCAGAGCGTGGCATGAGGAATGTGTGGTGACCGGAATCCAGCCCCATTGAGGAAAATCTGAGTTCGGTGACAACATCCTCGGCAAGCTTTATTAGGCACTCGTACTAAGTGCATTGCTCAACACGCTATGAATGAGAATTCATGAGTCACAGGACAGCACCCCCCTGACTCGAGTCGACAGCAAAGGACATCACTTATTTAACTGTGGAAGAGGATGACGGATGCCTCCCAGGGGTTTTCTAGAAAGGAACATAATATCTCATTGCAGGGATGGCTGAATTAAGAAATGATTCTCAAAACAAGCATCTTAAAACCATTTTAAAAACGTAATTATTTAGAAATAATAACTAGTCCTTTACAAGAAGCTGTAGATGCTTCATAGTATACTGCAATTTCTAAGCTACAGGCAAAGCCCCATCACTGGGGTGGGGAGTTCAATGAGTAGCCATGTGGTGTTGAAAATTCGAAACTTGGTTTAACCATGACTCCCCTCCTTCACTTATCTTCCGGTTCTTTCTGTTTCTTCCCCAAAACTGAATTAAAATCGTTACCTCTATTGGCTTCTCCACCTGTCTTCTGCCCCTGAGCACCAGCCTGTTATAACTCACAGCACTGGCCAAGATGATCAAGTCCAAGGGGCCCTTTTCAGTTCTTCCCTTGTCTTCTTTTCAGTATTTGATAATACGGCTGCTCTGTCTCAAACTGTGTTTGTCTGTGATTTGCTGATACTACATTCCCTTCTACCAGAATGCCAGTAGCCCCTTACCTTTCTAGCCAGCACTTCCAAATGTCTGCTAGGCAGCTCCCCTCCCATGTCCGTAGTCACCTTCTACCCAACATGTCCCTCAACCACCTCTCGGCAGGTTTCCCAGCCTCCTAAAGGTGATCTTCCTCTTGCTCATCTGTCAGTTTGTGGCACTCTCTCTTACCTAGTCACCTCAGCCAGGAACTGTGGACAATCTTGGCTCCTCTCTGCCTCCTGGACTCAATCTACTGCTTCCCCACCTCTCAAGCTGTTTCCCCAACTCCAGCCCCACACCCCGCCACTGCCTTGGATCTGGACCTCATTCTCTCCTACGTGGACCGCAGCAACAGCTTCTGTACTCTTCCTGCATTTGGGGAGCTCTCTGAAATCCATCCTCCACACGGCTACCAGATCATTTCCCATGAGCACAAGCCCCATCACGTAACTCACCTATTCCATATCCTCCACCTCCCATCCTGGCTCCCCAATTTCTACAGGACAAAGAATTTCCCATGTCAACCCCAGGAACTTGCTGGTTCTCTCAGTTCCCACTCCTTGCCATTAACCATAACCAAGGGACCCCTCTCAGTTCCCCAAGCCTGGCAAGCCCATTCATACTGCCACGCTTTCCCTCTTCAGGGTTTCTTTGCCTTGCATGCCCTCAGCCCAGTTTTCAAAACTCCTGTGTGCCCTCCATTGCTCAACTCAAACACCTTCTTTTCTCTGAAGCCTTTCCTGCCCCTCCCCATTCCCAGGCAGTCGCCCCATCTGTCTGTTCCCACCGCAAATGTGCATCTCCACCCAGGTTAGTCTCACAGAACACCTACCTGTGCCCTGAGAATGGAGTCTACTTTTTCTTTCCTCCTCTCTGCAGCTCCTAAAGTGATCAATGCCTTGCAGACAATCAAAATTTTAATGGAAAAACAGAGATGTTGCCTTTTCTTAGGCTTTCACAGGTGTATGTAACTTCACATCTTCTCTCTCCATGCAAACTTGGGTTCAGGGAATGTACACATGTATTTATTTCACCCAACATGTCTAGGGTAAGAACGGAGCAGCAAAGCTGTACAGCTTGCCTAAAATCTAAGAGGCAAAGATTCAGAAACCCAGATCTTCAGATTAAAGACCTATTTTTTTCTTCTATGATCGGCAAAAAGTTCCTGTAGTAAAACTCCCTCAAAATAGAGTGCCTACTGTGTAGGACATACCTCCTCCCCCACTACAGAATTTTATTTTATTTTATTTTATTTTGGTCTTTTTGACTTTTCTAGGGCCGCTTCCCTCGGCATATGGAGGTTCCCAGGCTAGGGGTCGAATCAGAGCTGTAGCCACCGGCCTCACCAGAACCACAACAACGGGGGATCTGAGCCGAGTCTGCGACCTACACCACAGCTCACAGCAACGACGGAACCTTAACCCACTGAGCAAGGCCAGGGATTGGAACCCGCAACCTCATAGTTCCTAGTCAGATTCGTTAACCACTGCACCACAACGGGAACTCCAGGAATTTTCATCATTTAATGATAAGACTTCTGATGTGTATCATTAGCTGAGTATTTGTGTATTCCTCGGTGGGGAGCCAAGATATCTGGTCCTCTATAAAGTATATAGAAATTATGGTCTAAGGTCATTTTTGTCCTTACCAGAGGTCACTGAAAAGGACCCAAATTCAGTGGGACAAGTAGACTACATCAAGCCAATCTCAACATCATGTTCCAATTGTTCTGCTTTTGTTTCTGTCTGCAAGCTGTGCCCCTGTGTGTTCTCTCCCGCCAGTCTCCAACTTGATAACCTCCCCCTCCCCCAATGCTGCCCTGCTTGGGGGTGGGGAGGCAGAGTGATGACAAATGCTGGTGGTAGTATGTAGTGGGACAGTGAGATGCTTGCTCTGCCTACTTTTTTTTTTCTTTTTTTTTTTTAGGGCCACACATGAGGCATAGGGAAGTTCCCAGGCCAGGGGTCTATTGGAGCTGCAGCTGCCAGCCAACACTACAGCCACAGCAACGTGGGATCCAAGCTGTGTCTGTGACCTACACCACAGCTCATGGCAATGCTGGATCCCTAACTTATTGAGCAGAGCCAGGGATCAAACTTGCAACTTCATGGATACTAGTCAGGTTCATTACCACTGAGCCACAATGGGGAACTCCTGCCTGCTTTAATTGTTGCTGCCCTACTTCTGTTTGCTACAAAGACCTCCTTACTCTCCTCTCTTCATCACTTTTCAGCCTCAGGCAATGCATACCCCGCAGACCTCAGTTGCTGGCATCTTTCCTTCAATGTATTGTTTTAGAGGAATTTTTTTCCCCTTGGCTTATGAGGCTTTCTCTTTCAGCCCTGGGTGAAAATCAGCAAAGATTCCTGTTCTTATCAGCTAAGTGCTTAAATAAACAGAGCAGGTGCCAGAGTCAAAAGGATATGGAAAACAAGATTTGGCTGAAGATTATTTGTAATGGGGCTCTGCTGCTGACAAAGAACCAGAAGTTCACACTTCTTTTGTGAAAAAGAGCACAAAAGGGGAAAGAGCCAGAACTTCATGAGAGGGCAAGGCTGGTTTGCCTGTACCTGGTCAGGTAAGATCCATGCTTTTGTATCTCTGGACAGAATTTCCTCCTCTCCCTGAAAGAACTCTCTCGTTTGCGTATGCAGAGAAGACAGCACACCATTCCATCCCACCCACATTTCAACAGACTGTTCTTATGCTACCTGAACACTTTACCCACTTAGGATAGAGCCTCCCTTTGCCAGGACTCAGCCCAGCAATACAAGCGTTTTGGCAGAGGCATGAGGAAAGGGATGGAGTGTAACTGGGCAGGGACAGAATAACCATGGCAACCATGGTGGTTCCGCCTGGTGAAGGCCTGGGAGCCCCCCGCCTACTGAACAGGGTGTGCTGCTCCTGGCTCCTCAGGCAGCAAGATTTAAACAGCTGGCTCTTCCAGCCCTTCATCGCAACATGAATTTACACCCTCCTTCCACGTATGCATACATTATCACCAAAAAGCAATGCTGCTCAACTGTGGGGCCTTAGGAAAACTCCTAGGACAATGCTCCTGCTCCCAACTCTTCTCCTTTGTCCTTCTAAACATAGTACTTCTGCAGGCAGCTCAGGTATCTGAATAAGAAACCTCACAGTGTTCTACACAATTATATTCCTGGCCTTGTATTTGCACTTATACTTTCTCTAAGAAGCTGCAAGAACTTGACATCAATCCCTTGGATGTCAAGGTAGAAGTGATTTGAGCTCCTTTTACCAGTGGGGAAACTGAGACAAAATAAGGTTGAAGAATTTATACCCTGGCAGTTAGTGGTGAGGCTCTCAAAATAGTGGCACTTTCAGCATAAACCTTCAGGCATGCACGGATAGAGAAAAGACCATCCAGCAGGCCATATATTTTTCCTTTTCTCTTCCTATAAAAATTGGTGGTATTTTAGAAAAGGGAAAGAGAGACAAAAGTAGATAAGAAGTGTTATCAACTACACAATGCCAAGAGGAATAAAATTTTAGAAGAGCACACGACATGTCATTTTCCTGCTTCACAGTCTTTTAAACAGAGAAACAGAGAATTTGTTGGGAGCAGTCAGGAGTCAGAGCTAAGCTGGAGTTATACTACTGTGTGGCTCTTAGAGCATACTTCAAACTTCTTAGCTCCTCAACTGAAAATGAGCATAGGGGTGGTTATCTCAAAGGGATGCTCTGGGGGTTACATGAAATGATGTATTCAGATAGTATTAACAAGGCCTAGTATAAGGCAAATGGTAAATAAAGTTAGTTCCTATTATTATTTCTATTACTACATGAATAACAGATCCTGACTTCAATCACCATGAGCATAACATTTTGTTTTCAAAACCATCCACCATGAATGCACACCATGGAAACCATTCTCTTAACCAAGAACTTGGCAGTCTTTCTGACAGGACAGACAAATCAGTAGAGCCACCATAATTCTAGAGTGTGTGTCATACCCTAAGAAATCTTGACCAACTGGTAGTTTGAAAAATAAACCTATGATATGCACCACCACAAGTCACAGATACAGACATGCTAGGTATACTACAGAACAGTGCCCAGTGGCTGCACCTAAGTGTCCTATTATTCCACTAAATTTCAATTTAGGATCTTTGTAAAAATTGTGGCAAAAAAAAATGATGGCACTATTTCATTAGAAAAAAGCAATTACCTTATATTCAGCCTGTCCCATTTCTAAGAATCCTTCCACTATTACATAAACCACCTAAATGAATTCTGGAGCCCCTCCAGGCAAGAGGACAGAGCGTGCCAAGATCTGTTGATATGATAATGGCAAGTTATTGCTATAGGAAAAACTCAGTTAGGGGTTCAAACTATTTGAGCCTAAACTGGAAGAATCTCTTTCTGATTTTTATCCTGCAAGTCAAATATAAAGGCACTATTTTATGTGGATCACATGCCTCCCTTATATCCTTTATATTTTTTAACTCTAAAATGTAGGTTCATACATACAGAATATAGGGATTGTTGAATTTACTTCTGAAAGAGCACTCAGTTTTTGTCTTTTTAATCACTTTTAGTTCAGAGATGAATGTATTTAAAATTATTTTTAAAAGGCAATAGCTGAAGAATACTGTTTCATGAGAAATAAAGAACAGATCAGGGAGTTCCCGTCGTGGCGCAGTGGTTAACGAATCCGACTAGGAACCATGAGGTTGCGGGTTCGGTCCCTGCCCTTGCTCAGTGGGTTAACGATCCGGCGTTGCCGTGAGCTGTGGTGTAGGTTGCAGACGCGGCTCGGATCCCGCGTTGCTGTGGCTCTGGAGTAGGCCGGCGGCTGCAGCTCCGATTCGACCCCTAGCCTGGGAACCTCCATGTGCCGCAGAAGCAGCCCAAAGAAATAGCAAAAAAAAAAAAAAAGAAGAAGAACAGATCAGGAGGAGTTCCCGTCACAGCACAGCAGAATCGAATCCGACTAGGAACCATGAGATTGAGGGTTCGATCCCTGGCCTCACTCAGTGGGTTAAGGATCTGACACTGCCGTGAGCTGTGGTATAGGTCACAGATGTGGCTCAGGTTCTGCGTTGCTGTGGCTGTGGCGTAGGCTGGCAGCTACAGCTCTGATTAGACCCCTAGCCTGGGAACCTCCATATGCCACAGGGGTGTCTGTAAAAAGACAAAAGACCAAAAATTAAAAAAAAGAACCGATCAATTGTAAAGTTAGATGTTATGTAATTGAAAACCCTCCTGCTTGCTTCTTAAAAATTATAGGTTACATCAATTTCAAAATTAAAATTCTGGACATACTTCCTATGGAAATTATCAGGAAATGTTCAAAAGAAATGAAAACAGTGAAGATTTGTCATGTGGCCAGTCTACACACAGGAGAGTGGCAGTGATAAGTGATATGTATGCTGGGAGAGTTAGCTATTCATTCACTGCTTTGGGTTTCATTTGTTCGTGCTTACCTTCCCCCCTCCCCCTTTTTATAGCCATACCTGTGGCACATGGAAGTTCCCAAGCTAGGAGTCAGATTGGAGCTAAAGCTGCCAGAAACGCAGGATCTGATAAGGCAACGTTGGATCCTTAACCCACTGAGCGAAGCCAGGAATCAAACCCTCATCCTCATGGAGACTACATCAGGTCCTTAACCTGCTGAGCTACAATGTGAACTCCTACTCTTTCTTTTAAACGCCCCTCCAAAGCCAGACACAAACTAGCAAGATGTGAAGACATCCTGTTCTCTTTGCCCTGGACCGCTCTACTCATTCATGAACAAACATCTGAATGCCTTTTAAGGAGATGAGACCAAGGCAAGCATTTGCCTTCTCTCTACACTAGACCAGTACAAGCACACAGCTCTCTTGGGAGATGTACCTCATGCAATCTCTAGAAACAGAGGTGCAGCTGATATAACTTATAGGTCGCAAAGTTGTGCATGATACAGGTATCAATTCTGCTTTTCTATTGAGAAAGTACAATTACGACATGTAAGATTTGCTCACCTATACGTTCAATGATTTGTGGGGAAAAGAAAAGATTACTCAGGGAAAAAAAGAAACAAACCAATCCTATATTTTCAAACAAATTAACCAGTCTTTCTGGGAAATGAGCACATCTAGGAAATAAAAGTACATATGAGTATTTGATAAAGCTCTACAAATAGCTTATTGGTTACTGCCTTTTGCCCCAGAAATCACTTCAATGGCATGATATCAAAGCACCATTGTGCCCTTGTCCCAATCCCAAAGAAATTATACAGAACTGTTTTCTAAGAATAGTCAGATGGCATCTTAGTAAAAACACTTCTCTTAAAACACAAATAGAGGAGTTCCCGTCGTGGCACAGTGGTTAACGAATCCGACTAGGAACCATGAGGTTGCGGGTTCGGTCCCTGCCCTTGCTCAGTGGGTTAACGATCCGGCGTTGCCATGAGCTGTGGTGTAGGTTGCAGACACGGCTCGGATCCCGCGTTGCTGTGGCTCTGGTGTAGGCCGGTGGCTACAGCTCTGATTCAACCCCTAGCCTGGGAACTTCCATATGTCGCAGGAGTGGCCCAAGAAATAGCAACAACAACAACAACAAAAAAGACAAAAGACAAAAGACCAAAAAAAAAAAAAAACACAAATAGAAATATAATAGGGAAACAAGGAGAGATAGGAAACTTGGTATAATGGGAGAGGGGCAGGAAAAATTAGGATTAAGCCAGCAAAGGTGATTGCAGAGGATACAAATAAGTAAAAGAAGCCTAAAGAACCTTCTTAAAGATTAATAAACAGTTTTTTCCACACATAAGTCCCCTTTGATAAAAAATAAGAATAAAAGCAAACTAGGAGTTACCACTGTGGCTCAGTAGTTAAGAACCTGACTAGCATCCATGAGGATGCGGGTTCAATCCCTGGCCTTGCTCAGTGGGTTAAGGATCCACCTTACCATGAGCTGTGGTGTAGGTCACAGATGTGGCTTAGATCCTGTGTGGCTGTGGCTGTGGTGTAGGCTGTTAGCTGTACCTCTGATTTGACCCCTAGCCTGGGAACTTCCACATGCCATGGGTGTGGCCCTGAAAAAAAAAAAAAAAAAAGGCAAATTAAAGCATCTGTGGTTTCTTGGCCAGGCAAGTAACCTGTGTTTTAAAATCACAACCTCCAAAGAATGATTTTCCAGATTTACAGTTTGGCGATATTTGGAACATCTGTAAAACTATGTTTACATATTTTGCATGAAAACATAGAACATATCTATCACTGGAGTACAAATCCCATGATGAAACATGCAGAAACAAATATAATTACACAAAGCAAGAAACAAATTCCATCACTGGTAATGTTAATCTATTAAAACACTTAAGGGCAAAGATGGTGAGATTTCATTTCCTAGTGAAAGTTCCACAATCTTTTTTTCCCCCCCTTTTATGGCCACACCTGAAGTATATGGAAGTTCTCAGGCTAGAGGTCAAATCAGAGCTGCAGCTGCCAGCCTACGCCACAGCCACAGCAAGACTGGATCCAAGCAATATCTGAGACCTACGCCACCGCTTGGGGCAATGCTGGATCCTTAACCGCACTGAGAGAGGCCAGGGATCGAAACTTCATCCTCACAAAGACTACCTCAGGTCCTTAACCCACTAAGCCACAACAGGAACTCCCTCCACTATCTTCCAATAATAAAAGAAAAATGCAATAAAACGAAGCCTTCTGCCATTTACGATAAATGTCTTAACTAGTTATCATATGAGAATGAAAAAGGAAGTGAATCCATCAGAAGCATCTATTGATATTTTGTGATTGCATTAAACACAGAAAAGCATTTAATTCAGTTCTTATATTTACTATAGCCTTTAGTCAAAATTATACAGACAATAAACCTTCTAGTCAAAGGAATGAGAAACTAACACAAACTATAGCCAAATTCCTGGCACTGAGCTTGGCTCATGGGTTTTATTTACTAAATATTTGTTGAATGAATAAATAATCTAAATATCATTTACATTCTGCTTTGTATTTTGGCATGAAAAGTGCCTGCTTTTCAGCAAAAGGCACTCCTGGGCCTACACAAGTATTTTCATTCTCTGATGTGGGCAGAGGCTGTGATTTACAGATATAGTTTACCCTACAATCAACCCCCAACTCTAGAGGAACTGAAGAGGTGTCTGAGTTCTAGTCTTGTGACTTCAACATCACCTTCTCCCTATGAAAGCCAAGTGCAATAGCCCAGAACAGAGGAGATGACCATTTTATATTCATATATGAATGTATGGTATTTGCATATATAAAGAATTGGAATGGCCTAGCAGTTAAGGATTTGGTGTTCTCACTGCTGTTGCTTGGGTTTGATCCCTGGCCCTGGAACTTCTGCATGCTGTGGTTGCAGCAAAAAAAAAAAAAAAAGATTGAGGGATTTAGAAATATATATATGGAGTTCCCATCGTGGTGCAGTGGAAACGAATCCGACTAGGAACCATGAGGTTGCAGGGTTAAGGATCCGGCGTTGCCGTGAGCTGTAGTGCAGACGCGGCTTGGGTCTGGCATTGCTGTGGCTGTGGCTGTGACATAGGCCAGCAGCTGTAGCTCTGATAAGACTCCTAGCATGGGAATCTCCATATGCCACGGGTGCGGCCCTAAAAAAACCGCAAAAGACAAAAAAAATAAAAATTAAAAAAAAGAGAGAGAGAAATACATGTATATATGTTAGGAATGAAGGATATATACATATATAAACTTAGTAAAGTATTATTTAAGTTAAATTATTGCTAACAAGTAATTAATTAGATTACCTCAATCTTTAAATAAACTGGAACTAGAATATTTTCCCCTGGAATAACTGACTAGTATCATTATTTCATACACAAATAATTTACATTTGGCAGCATATAACAGCTAAGACTATTTTCTGATGGAGAACACTAAGGAAGATGGAGCTTACTGCAGACTTCCGCTTAAACGCTATCCTAAGATCACTAGAGAAACACAAATTAAACTCTTCCAACATGATCATGGCAGAGAAGGGAAAGGACAGACCATCAAAATTAAGGTGACTTTTTTTCATCTTTTTAAAACCTTTGTTTTTTTTTTTTTAAATCGAAGAATAGTTAATTTATGGTGTTGTGTTAGTTTCAGGTGTACAGCAAGATGGCTTCTTTACATAATTAAAGTTATTTTTATGATCTATACTTTGAGTACTTTCTAAGTGGGTCTGCTTGATAGGCAATTAAAAATTATTCCTAGAATAGTCAGGCTGTGTATCAATTAAGCCTTTGTTACTGTTTCATTATTTTACCTTGAAAACCCAACAATATGAACTAAATAAGGGACTTACACATGACCTCTTAACAGCAGTTCTTTTAAATATTTGTTTAGTTGAAAGGGAATTCTGAGAAGACGGTAGAAATAATCTATGAAATCAAGATGTATTAGTACCATCTGGATTCACACCTCTTCCCAATTCCCTTTGTCACTAAGCCCTTCCTTTCATCATCATGGAAAAGCAAGAGCAAATCCTCTTGGATAATATAATCACCACCATGTATA
Source organism: Phacochoerus africanus (assembly GCF_016906955.1). NCBI lineage: Eukaryota > Metazoa > Chordata > Mammalia > Artiodactyla > Suidae > Phacochoerus > Phacochoerus africanus. Next base: position 232,784,204 of record NC_062545.1, read on the forward strand.
AAAACATGTATAAACCACAGAGAAGCTGAGACAAGAAGCAGGACAGCTAGGGGAAGCAAGGGAGTGAAATTCAGACCCACACAGCTTCACATAGGGTAGAAAACCCAAACATGGAACTGGCTGGGCTCTCTTCTTCACTGCTGGCCTTAGAGCATCAGGCTACTCCAGGCCCTTTTCTTTACCAAACATGGAATTCTCTGTTGTGAAATTCAATTATTTTCAACAGGAATCTGAGCTGGACCTATATCTCTCAGCTTTGTGGTATAGAGTACAGTACCCTGAAATACCATTGTTAACAATATCATACTTCTTACCTAGATCTGTTTAACCTGCAGGGATCCAGATCCTGTGTAGTACACACTGTATTAACAATCCAAGAACCGGGATGGGGGGAGGCATCTACCTAAATTCCTGCCTTGAATATTAATGCCTATTAATTATAAGAGGAAAAACACTCCTACTCTTTTCAAAAGGCCATTTCATTTTCTGCTGTTTAACCTAATGAAAAAACAATGTATAGGTAAAGCATGTTGAGAAGGCAATAAAGACCTCTTTTCGGTTTTGAATTTAGGTTACATGTTTCACATAGCATTAGGCTTCTTTTTATTTCCTTACAAACTCCCCCAAAGCTCTTTTAAACAGAGCTGTCAGCTCTGTTTGTTCCAGGCTCTGATTTACAAAGAGCCCATGGATGAGAGCGAGCAACAGCTCACGGCTGCATTTTCCCCGAAATCCTGCTGTGAACCCAGGAGCAGGCATAACCCTTCCTGTTTTCCACGGCGATGCTCCCAGCTGCCCCAGCTCAGGCAAGGGTTGGGGGAGGGGATGGTTCTCAGCCCTGGCTCAATCACGGGATTAAGTCCCCAAGTAGCATAGGTCTTGTCCTTCATCCTCTAGCACTGGTACTCTCGTTTCAGAGTCAAGGAATTTGGACCACGGAACTGAGGACAGCTTCTCAACACAACATACAGCCCACCCTACTTGAGGACCCCTGCTCCAAACCCACAGTAGTGAGTGAATCAAAGGGTGGAGTGTTCTACAGCTAAAAATCAGCCTGCCTCAGCCACGTGGAGCCACCACTGTCACCTTCATTTCACTGCCAGGGCCAGGGCTGGTATCTTCACTTCTCACAATTCTCAAATTCCTCTCTTTCAATCTTTTGCTCTCAATGGGCGGGCAACATGGCTCTTATTGTCTCCAAAGGCCCATCTGTGGCCTGTCTCAGTCTTCATCTTCTTCTGTAATATTTGACACCATTTGTCACCTCTTCCTTCTTGAAGCTGCTGGCTGGTTCTCCAACAACCTCCCTCACCCTGCCTCCTTACTCTCTCTGGCCACTCCTCCAGCTGACCCCTATGTGCTATTGTTCCTGCATGATTTTATGCCTGGCTCACTATTTTTCTCTCCACCCTGACCATCTTGGCCACTCCTTGAGTTGCAGCTGTCTACCTGCACACAGGAAACTCTCTCATCTCTGGCTTCTTCAGCCCACTCCTCCTCAAAGCTCCTGGACCTGCTCTGTGACAGCCTGTGGCCGTTTTACTGCTCCAACCGGGAGAGGGCTGTGTGCATGTCAAGTCGATTTATTCCATGCCCTGACCTCCTGCTGATTTTCTTCTTTTTGTTCCGATCATTCCATCTTTATATCTGGGTTTCACCATGTCAGCTACAAATCTCAGTTCCTGGACTGTTTTTTGTGCCTCTGCCCAACATACCAACCATGGAAGCAGGGTCCTACCTGCTCCTCCCCCAAATGGTCTCCCAGTGCTGACATCCCTATTTTCACACCACCTATATGAATGCCTGCACCTGCTTAAGGGCTAATTCCTAAAAGATGTTTTTGCCTGTCCCCTTGAGCACAAGGATTTTCTTCTTGGGATTACTGTTCTGGAACATAATTTGACACTTCACATATTGTTGATGAATAATAACAAAATGAAACCCATAAACTAAAAGCGAAGGAAGATCTTTATAGTAGAGTCGGAGGAGTAAACCTATTCATTCCCCTAATGGGTTGGTTTGTTTTGCTTTCACTATAGAAATAGGTGGATGTGAAATAATGATACATTTAATAATTTCATTAAATCAATTCAATACTTTGATCCATCTCTATTTGTCCACACTGTGTCTAATAAAAAGTGCCCCGAGCTTATTAAACTCGATTAACATTCACATCAGTATGAAACTTGAAAACATGATCTAAAAATCATCTCCCTTTGTGTAATATTGAATCTTTGCTTTTATTTATTTATTTTTTTGGGGGGGGTCTTTTTGCCGTTTTTGGACCACTCCCAGGACATATGGAGGTTCCCAGGCTAGGGGTCGAATTGGAGCTATAGCTGCCGGCCTATGCCAGAGACACAGCAACTCGGGATCTGAGCCTCATCTGCAACCTACACCACAGCTCACGGCAACGCCGGATCCTTAACCCACTGAGCAAGGGCAGGGACCGAACCCGCAACCTCATGGTTCCTAGTCGGATTCGTTAACCACTGAGCCACAACAGGAACTCCTTGAATCTTTGCTTTAATGTGAAGAAGGAGCAGTTGCTTTGCCTTTTTTTTTTTGTCTTTTTGCCATTTCTTGGGCCGCTCCCTCGGCATATGGAGGTTCCCAGGCTAGGGGTCGAATTGGAGCTGTAGCCGCCGGCCTACACCAGAACCACAGCAACGCGGGATCCGAGCCGCGTCTGCAACCTATACCACAGCTCACGGCAACGCCGGATCATTAACCCACTGAGCAAGACCAGGGACCGAACCCGTAACCTCATGGTTCCTAGTTGGATTCGTTAACCACTGTGCCACGAGGGGAACTCCAGCTTTGCTTTTTCACATAAAGATATCAACTCCTGGCAACTATAAGTTCCACGATTATAATAGGATCCAAAGTTCAAGACAAATGAGCTCCAATCAAGATGTTCATGTGTTAATAGATGTGGACAGACTATAGAAGAGTACATTTTCAATGGAAGGCAAGATTTTAAAATGCTGTTTTAAAGTAGCGTTAAGCTGGCACCAGCCATACAGAATGCAGTGATGTATGAGGCCGACTGTGTAGGATGAAGAGTCATTGCACTGAACCTACCCTGCAGCTATTGTGGCTCTTAAGAGTGAAGCTTTCATTGGCCCCAGCAAGCCATTTGTGAGTGAGCAAAATTATAACTTTTTATGCTGGTTTTAGTAAAGTGTGTAGTGGTAGAAACATTCAATTGCTTGAGCAAAGAAAAAAAATCCCTAAAAAAATGCACAGAGAGACATCTCTATATTAGGAAGGCCAGGAAAGGAATAATTAAGTGCGGTTTCATGCAAAAATTTTCTAAAGAGGCTAACTTTCTATTCTTGCACATTTAACAGAAGCCACAAGATACTGGTGGGCTGAGATTTCACATCAAGGTTGCCCTGGAGCACAACAGTTATTTCCTCGGGGCATCTAGATCTGCTGGTGTCTGGTTTCCGAGTCCTCTCTCAATCCTGAGGCTGATCCAGCCCCTTCTTCTGACTGAGTTCTCTGCCAGGCAATGCACATACATTATCACTAATGCCACCAGTGACCTGGAGAAGAAGAAATGACCCCTGCTTTATAGATGAGGAAACTAAATCTAGAAGAAGGGAAGTGATTTGCCTAAGATTGGCGAGGTTGGTTTGCCTCTTAATACTACCCTTTTCATTGCCAGTCGTTCTCAGTAGAGGCTGACTGGCCCCCGCCCCTCCACCCCTGGGTACTTTGGCTGTTACGAAGACCATTGGACCCAACTAGCAGTGAGTGTGTGGGGCCCAGGAACTGTAAAGGTTCTGTGACACGGTGGACAGTCCTCACTTAAGGAAGAACTGTCCTGCCCTCCATGCAACGGCACCCCATCAAGAACACTGTGCCATGATGCTCCTGGAGGTTGAAGGGAGAGAAACCCACCAATTAATGTTGTCAATAGGCTGGGTGACATGGGGACAGACAGGAAATGTCCACTAACACTGGCGTCTAAGTGAACATACATGGAACCTTTTCTTAATTAGCAGCACGTTGCTAACAAAGAGCAGAACCATTTGAAGAAGACTTTACTGAATATTTGCAGACCACAAAGGGGAAACAAACACTGGCTAAAACACGAAACTGAATTAATACAGCTTCTCCCATCCTAGCTTCTGGTCTTGATGCCGAGCACCGTGTCAGCAAAGACTGCTCAGGAAACTAGACCAAGGCATAAAGTCTTCTGGAAGTCAAGACCTTGGATGACTAGAGTACCTTTGGGGGAGAGCTTCAGTTTGCCTCTCCTGGCCCCTCCTCCCTTGCGCACTGTACGGATTACGGTGCGTCAGCAATGTGCCTGCACCTCTGGCTTTCAGATGGTTTCAAGCCAAGGGGGAGCCCTGGCAGGAGGCTGGAAGGCAGAGCATATACTTCCCTGGCTCCTTCCACATGAATTACCTCAGGCTGGATGTATTCCCAACTGAAGTTCACGGCCCTGCTAAAGCTAACAAACTCCATGCATCTCTCACTCTCTGCGGTAGGCAGAACATTGTCCTCTCCCCACCATCAACCCCTTGCAAGATATCCATGTTCTATTCCCCAGAACCTACAAATACACTACCTTATGTGGCAAAAGGAAAGGAAGGTTGCAAATGAAATTAAGGTTCTTCATCACCTCATCTTAAAATAAGGAAATAATCTTGGATTATCTGGGTGGGCCCAATGTAATCACAAGAGTCCTTCAGGGTGAAAGAGAGGGGTAGAAGAAGTCAGGGAGATGGCCTGTGTGGAGGACCTGACCCAGTGCTGCTGGCTGTGAAGGAGGAGGAAAGGGCCATAGGCCAAGGAATGCAGGGCACCTCTGGATGCTGGAACAGGTAAGAAAACAAACTCTCTCTTAGAGCCTCCAGAAAAGGAAAGCAGCCCGGCCCACACCTTGATTTTGTCTATTCTAGACTTCTGACCTCCAGGTCTCATGATGCGTTAAGCCACTGACTTTGTGATAACTTGTTACAGCAGCAACAGGAAACACACTCTTTCCAGGTTCTGGTAACTACTCCTCCTTTCTGGTGCCGATCTTTGAATCTCTTTGGTGATTCCTATCCACACCCTTGCAGACAGGATTTTTATAAATACACCACATTCTGCCCATTTTGATTGTGCCCATGTTGGAACCCAGAGTAATAATGGCTTTTTCCCACTAAAAGAAAATGAATCCTTTTTCTGCTCTAAACTCCAAATGGAGCCAAATTTATTAAAACCCAGGACTCCTCTACATTTGTCAGTAATCTATTAACTTACTTCCCTTAACAAACAGATTACTTTACTATTCCATGTTTCCTTCCCTACCTGAAAGGCCACTAGGCCAACCATCAAGTCAAGAGTCAGTACCAAGTTCACCCAAAGTGGCACAAACTTTTTCAGGATGTCCTTTCAAGAAACTGCATATAATTTACAATATTATAAGAATAAAAGGGTCCTTTCCTCATTCTTACCTATGCATTTTTGTCAAATTACTGAACTTATAGAGTGAGAAAGCTCTTTGCTTTGTCTAATCCAGAGTCTGGAGCTCAGGAACTTTCTGGTTATGTTAGATGTCAGCCCTGGTTAGAAAAATGTTATTTCAGGGTAACCCAGCTGGACACTGTAAATACCAAGGAGCAAAGTCCTTGGAGTAGTATGTGTAAAAAGGAGCATTACCAACCATGTAAAATATTGAACTGTTGGGAAGAGATGGCTGAGTGGTCAGTGGGCAGTGGCAAGGAATGTCATGGGAATATAGCCTGACCACAAGGCACCCAGAGTCCTGCATCCAGCCCTGCCAGATACAGGCTCTGTGCCCTTAGGCAAATCAATTTTTTCCTCTAGGTCTTAGCTTTTCCTCGTCTTAATAAAGGAAATTAGATCACCTTTAATAATTAATTCCATCTCTCATGTGCTATAAGCCTATGAAATACTGAGTTGGAAAGTGCTACAAAATGGTAATAAACAGCTGAATAATAATTATAATCAGCCTTAGCAATGATCATTCATTCATGCATTTAACAGTCAGTCAAAGTAACTCTGTGCCAGGTGTTATTTCAGGTACTGAGAATAAAATGATCAAGATACCTATCCTTACCCTTGAAGAGCATCTTAAACTGAGAATTAAAAGGTATCCTCCATATTCAATTTTAAAACAGATAATAACTGACCTTGAAGTACATATCAGTTGAAATCAGAGTTCCTTTAGTAAGACAGAGTACATGCTGAACATCCTTTTTGCATCTCTCACCTGTGCAGACGTCAACCTTTATCATCCCCCTGTGTTCCACTTCAAGACTCCACTCAAACCCCATCTCTTCTTACCCAAGCTTCCAAGCTCCCTGGAACTCTTCACTCAGGTCACACTGACTGTCTGTGACATGGACATTCACATCCCTCAACATGGAATGACTTTTTTTTTTTTTTTTGGTTGGTTGGTTTAACTATTTAGCTGTATTCCTTCAATTACACTAACACTTCAGTAGAAGTCAGCACCAGAATCCGAAATTTCTTGCATCACAGTGTTGTCTTTTTCTAAACTACTTTCGTTTACATTGTTTTGCTCCCTGGATCAAGGCCAACTATAAGTTAACAAATAAAGGATCCCTCAGTAAGGACCAGAACCGGGCCCTAGATTATGGGAGGATCTTAAAAAAAAAAAAAATCATGAGTAGAATTGACTGATTTAAAATGTTGCAGCCAAATCATATATTAAGATTGTTTGTATACGCATCTGAAACAAATCACAAAGTGTGAGAAGGGAAAAATCAAGCAGGAGGAAAGCATCCTTGGGCTTAAACCCATGCTGCAAAGCCATCTCTAGGTGGCCCTGAGGAGGATAAGGGCAGTCTTTTGTGAATGGGAGGGAGAGTGACAAAAGCACTCACATGCAAGAGCACAACATATTCAAGAAAATAACTGTGACTCTAAAGTACAGCTCCTTCTATGAATGAAAGGTGTATGCCACTGGGAACTGGCTCATTTAATCTGGATATTCCTAAACACAGTAGTATGAAAGAGGGCTGGAGACAGCTCTAACAGACATGCAGGAATGCATGAAACCTTTCAAATACCTCATCATCATCAAGGCCTTTTAAAAGGACTCAAGTATAGGCTATGGGCACAAATCACTTATCACCCTGGCCCAATTTGCAATAGAAATCTATCTAAAAACTCCCAGCTCCCAAGCATAAAGATCAGCTCTCTCGGACCTTGACAGAGCCTGTTTTGCTTAACAGCAGTAAATAAGTATGAGCTACCCACAGCCTGACCTCTTCTCTTGTCACAGATGCAATAAGAAGCATTGGCACATATCGTGAAATACTTAACCCTCCCTCAGTATCTGTGGGGGATGGATTGCAGAACCCCCCTCCCACAACCTTGGATACCAAAATCAAGGATGCTCAAGTCCCTTATATAAAGTGGTGTAGGATTTGTACATATAACCTTTACAAAGTATACTTCCTCTCATATACTTTAAATCTTCTGTAGATTACTTATAATACTTAATACAACATATATGCTAAGTAAATAGTTGTGAATACAATAAAAATGCTATGAAATGAGGTAAATTCAAAGTTTTGCTTTTCAGAACTCTCTGGGATTTTTTTCCTCCAAATATTTTTGATCCGTGATTGGTTGAATCCATAGATGTTGAATCCATAGATGGCCTACAAAATGACTATGTAAGGCCAACCCATTTTTGTCTTTTTAAGTATATATCATAGAATAATACATATGTATATAGTGTATGAATATATAGTATCTATGTATGTTACTTGGTTATAGAAATAGTAGCAAATTACATTATTAAGCCTATTTAATCTAAGGACAGTCCTATGATTATACTTTGCAAAATAACACACTGCTTCCACTTTTGGTATTCAATGTTGATGATCACCTATTTTTTTCCACCTGCAATAATGCTTTTCCAACAAAAAGTCAACCTTCATTGAAAAAGACCAACCTTTATGAATTATGAATCAGAGGACACAATGATTTGTAGCATAGTTTGGTTAATAGACTTATTTTTAATAAGGAAACAGTATATTAAGTTTCTTCTTAAATGACATTTCCTCAAATTAGCTTTAAATATACAATTTAACTCTTTAAGAAATGTCAATGCTCAACAGCTAAGACATGGAAACAACCTAAATGCCCATCAACAGATGAACGGATTAAGAAAATGTGGTACATACATACAATGGAATACTACTCAGCCATAAAAAGGACAAAATAATGCCATTTGCAGCAACATGGATGTAACTAGAGTTTCTCATATTAAGTGAAGTCAGAAAGAGAAAGAAAATACCATACAATATCACTTATATCTGGAATCTAATACAGGGCACAAATGAACCTATCTACAGAAAAGAAACAAACTCATGGACATGGAGAACAGACTTGTGGTTGCCAAGAGGGTGGAGGAGGAAGTGGGAGGGACTGGGAGTTTGGGGTTAGTAGATGAAAACTATTGCATTTGGAGTGCATAAGCAATGAGGTCCTGCTGTATAGCACAGGGAACTATATCCAATCACTTGTGATGGAACATAATGGAAGATAATATAAGAAAAAGAATGTCTATATATATATATGACTGGGTCACTTTGCTGTATAGCAGAAATTGACAGAACACTAAATCAACTATAATAAAATTAAAAAAAAAAAAAAGAAATGTGAATCCTAAGTACCAGGAGACAACCTATATTTATTTGACCCAGTCTATATATTTTATATTACCAACAATATTATTTTCAACTTTGTCAATATTTGACATAAAATTTTAATTTCTAAATAAATCATGTAGATCTTCATTTTATTATTATTTTGGTTACATAGAACACAATGAATTGACATTTAGGAAAAGAAATTTAGTTGTATAAGTTGCAGGACAAGCCTATTTAAATGAACTCAAAAAAATTATATTTCCTTTTTTCTTTTTAGGGCCACACCTGCAGCATATGGAAATTCCCAGCTCAGGGGTCAAATCAGAGTTGCAGCTGCCAGCCTATGTCACAGCCATAGCACTGCCAGATCCTTAACACGCTGAGTGAGGCCATGGATTGAACCCACATCTTTATAGATACTAGTCAGGTTCCTAACCCACTGAGCCACAATGGGAACTCCCAGAAAATTTAATTTTCTACTCTTCAAAGTTAAGCCATCTTCTTTTACAGTGAGAACAAGGAGGCCCAACCAAAAGTGTTTCCGGAGAAAACAATGGAGGAAGAATGATGAACAGTTCATGGTTACCTATGTTTATCACCGCATTCCAAGGACACATACAATATTTATAAAAGAAGACTAGTTGTAAAGGAAGACAATCATTTAGGTGAAGAAGGCTAAATAAGTGTAATCGGATTATGGACAATTTTGAATTATTCCCTCTTTGGATTAGTTAGCTAAATTGGTAAACAACCATATTTGCTACATGTAAATGTAGAGAACAGGACAGGGATGAAGTCTTAAATACTACTTTAATGACATCACTGTCTTGCTGAAAAATTCGTAACTGCTTTCAAATGCTTCTAGGATAAAATCCAAACCTCCCTGTGCAGCCCATAAAACGCTCCTTAATTTGGTCACTTCCTACCTAAATAATTTTATGAATCACGCTGCTCAACAGGGCCATGATTCACTCTCCTCTGAATGGACTTTACTGCCCTAAGCCCCAAACCACTGCCTTGCAAGAATGTCCTTCCCACTCCCCATCACCTAAGGCCTGACACAGGGTCTGCTAGCTTTGCCTCTAGGCTCTTTTGACCACTCAGGCCACAGAAAATGCTGAAAATACCTAGAATTTCTAATTAGACAGACAGAGACAGGGATAGACATACACAGAGAGAGAGATTTCTAATTAGATAGATAGAGAGCTGTGAAGATTTTAATTTAAATATCTACATGTATGGAGTTCCCATTGTGTCTCAGGGGCTTAAGAACCTGACTCATTTCCATGAGGACGTGTATTTGACACTGCCAGGAGATGAGGCATTAAGTCCCAGATGTGGTTCCGATCAGGCAATGCTGTGGCTGTGGTGTAGGCTGGCATATGAGCTCCGATTCCACCCCTAACTTTCATATGCTGCACATGCAGCTGTAAAAAGAAAAAAAAAAGGAAAAATAAAGTATCTACATACACATAGGAGAGAGATTCTCTTCTAAGTAGTGTCATGACAGTGGGGATCACTCACAGTAAGAAACAGTGCTAGAACAGGATAAATAACTGCTGCCCTTCATCACTTGCTTCTTTTCAATAACTCCTGAAGGCAATATGCTGGTATAACAGTTTTTAAGACTAGGATTGCAAAAAAAAAAAAAAAAAAAAAGATCTTCTGGGTCAAGAAGGCTATGAGATTAATCAGCTAATGGAGAATTTTCAAATAGTTTCCTTTGGGGATTGTTTAGTTATGAGATATCAATAAACACATTTGTTACATAGTAATGAGGTTAGAAGCAACAGTTTGAAATGTATGTATGAAATAGCAGATAGAGTTTCGTGCTGTTTTTCAGGTGCTATTTCCTCACCAATAGAACATACTTTACCCAAATTCTAACACCTCAAGCTGTATACTTGGGGAGATTTTATTGAACGTAAATTATATCTCAAAGTCAATTTAAATTTTTTTAATCTTAGTTATTATGCCGACAATATATATCATATTATAGGCTACGGATAGTAGCTAAAAAACTAAATATTAAATGACAAAAGACAATTCAGTTTCTTCTTTGATGTGATACTTTTTTTTTTTTTTGGTCTTTTTGCCTTTTCTAGGGCTGCACCCGTGGCATATGGAGGTTCCCAGGCTAGGGGTCTAATCGGAGTTGTAGCTGCCAAGCCTACGCCAGAGCCACAGCAACTCAGGATCCGAGCCGCATCTGCAACCTACACCACAGCTCACGGCAATGCTGGATCTTTAACCCACTGAGCAAGGCCAGGGATCGAACCCTCAACCTCATGGTTCTTAGTCGGATTCGTTAACCACTGAGCCACCACGGGAACTCCATGATACTCTTCTATTTTCTTAAGGCATCCCCTGTGGCCTCCTCAGAAGAGAGTCGAAGCCTTTCTCCAGCCACTGCACCCTTTCCACATCATAACCAGTATTATTCTTGGGAACCAGGGACAAGAGCAGCCAGGCCAGTGGTCTGCTCAGATGAGACGGGTTAACCGTTGAGCTCAGAAAAGCTATTTTCAAAACACCCAGACTGGCTTAAATTCCTCCTTGCCTTCTCTAAAGCACAGTTTTTGGCTTTTTATTTTGGAGGGCATCGGAGGGGTGGGGGAGATCAGTTCTAAAATCTCAAAGGTGTCTTCAACAGCCAAGGGCTTTTCTGATCCCTTCTAAGGTCTTCTTCAAAGGCAAGGTATTCAAATGCTGCTTTTGGGTGCCTCCTCTCTCCACACTCTCACCTGGCTTTGCTCTCAAAGTGTGACTCCACAGTGAGCTCCCATATGGTGTGATAAAGACGTGTCAATTAGTTATGCAAAGAGCACTATAGAAAGATCACTCTTTTCGGGAGTTCCTGTTGTGGCTCAGTAGGTTAAGAACCCAACGTTGTCTGTGAGGATTTGGGTTTGATCCTTGGCCTTGCTCAGGGGGTTGCCAAGGATCCAGTGTGGCCACTGTGAACTGAAGCTTTGGCACTTGCCATCAGCCTCTACATGGAGTAAAACATGAGCCACTGCAGCTACCAACTCGCAGCACCCGCTGAGTGGAGCTCAGGGTGGAGACCAGGAATGAGATCTCTGTGCTCTGGGAAAACTAGAAGAACAGGCCTTTAGATAGTCAGATATTTTTAGGAGAAGATTTTATGTGCCCAATTCTTGCATCTCCTCATATCTATAAGAACACTAAAATCCTTCATGGCGATGTCTACTCCTTGTGACTGGTAGTAACCTTCAGGAAATCAGCAACAAACTTGTGAAATGTGTGTATGCTGCATACACCTCCCCCTCACCTTGATCATATCCTGATACTCCCCCTTTTCCTCCTTAGGTGGGCTGTCACAGTCATCTGTAAATGCAGTCACCTCCAAGGGTGAGAGCTGTGAGTCCCGCCAGGCTGTGAAAACTCGGGATACTGGCCCTGATAGTGGAGTTGCATATCAAAGGAATGCTTTCAGTGAGCCCAGGCCTCTTTTGTTCCTGCTACCTGTCCTTTGTTGCAAAAACTCCTTTACATCCTAGCTCCTCCCTCCCCGCCTTGGAGCAGTTTCTTGGGGCTACCAGAGATGCTGTCTCCAGGGCTTAAATCCTAATTTCACCCCAAATAAAACTTAACTCTCAACTTTCAGGTTGTGTATGTGTTTAGTCGCCAATGTAAACTGCAGCGTGGGTCACAGATGCAGCTTGCTCAGATCCAGTGTTGCTGTGACTGTGGCACAGGCCTCAGCTGCAGTGACCATTCAACCCCTGGCCTGGGGACTCCCATGTTTCACAAGTGTGGCCATAAAAAGAGACAGGGGTGGGGGAAGAAGAATCACTTTTTTCTGATCCATCACATAACTACAAAATTTTACCACCTGAGTGGACACGTGTGAAATGCAGAGTTCTTGAATATCAGAGACCAGCTGCCATAAGAGAAAAAGTACTCCTGAAGGACAACTTGAGATTTTCTAATTATTGGGGCAACGTTAGATTTTCTCCAGGTTGTGTGTGTGTTTACACAAATGGCTACAGTACAGGCAAGGGAGAGTGGAGAATGAAAGTTTGGACAAAAACACTGCTATGCCCTAAATTACTACTAGCTCATGTATGCTGAACCTAAAGTTTTACTTTACTGCAGGACAAAAACAAAATGAGTTTTAATAGCTCCTCCAAATCAAATATTAGGAAGCATGAGTATCCAAAATTTCCTGAAAGACAAATGCCATTACTTCTTTGTCAAAGTCTTGTAAACTTCCTGCTGTGTTATACTGTATTATTCAGTACTTCTTGAGCATTCACTCACCAAGGTAAGTAATGAGAACTATGTGAAATATGCAAACACACTATGGTTTAGTTATAAAGTCTGTACTTAAAGTAAAAATTACATATGGTCAAAATTACCTGTGAAAATTGCTAAAAACCACTGTCAAAATTACCCTTAAACTACCAGGATCTAAATTATTGAAAGCCTAAAAGCCAAAAAAAAATAAATGAATTTCTTTTGTTTTTATAGCATTTCAGCAGTGGATTTAATTCCCCTGAGGCAACGGAAGCCAAGGCTTAGCTTCAGGGGGTCACTAAGTATAAGGTGAATTTGCCATCTGCCAAATGTATATATGAAACAGCTCTATTGTGTCAAGAAACTGTTTCCAACTCTGGTAAATTTACACTACAATATGTCTATGTCACATGAGGTATAGATTACAAAGAGCATTTTAACTCATTTTAGCAAACTGAGTTCTTGACCACAAACTTGTGTGCCTGGCATGGAAGAAATGACCCATTTCACAGATGGGGACACTGATGCTCAGTGAAAAGGAGACACATTCAAGGTAGAACACAGACAGACTCTCATAGGTTCTGACGCCTGGTCCTGTGCTTTTACAGCCTCTCAGCCTCTGTGTACCAAGGAGAGCACACAACATACATGGGTGTGGTATCATGCATGGACCACGTACACACAGAAAGCAATACAGTACACCCAGGGGTTGTGCAAACTGACAAGCACACTCTCCCAGCGGTAAGGACCTATGCAAAAGGAGAACAGAAAATATCCAAGATGGAATCTAGCAGAAGGAAGATCAGGCTTAGAGGAGAGTGAGAGGATATTCCAGGTCATGAGCCTGCTCCCACAAAGGCACTGAAGGGAGGGAACAGTAAGCAAACGTGCCTTGCTGGAAGGAAGAACACACTGGAAAGTACAACTGAATGTGGTTTTGTATTCCTCCATTGGGGGTCTAATCTTGGGGATGTTACAATATTCAAACACCCCACTTAGCTCAAGTTGGTTGAAGAACAGAAAAGGAATGGCAGCAACAGTGGTTAGCAGACGTTTGCCCTCACAATGAAATGTCTTTATCTGTTTTCACATGCAAAAGTTTAATAGCTGATGCCTACTCATGACTGGGTACAAATATGAAATAAACCTTATTATATCTATTATCCTTTTTGAGGCTTGACTTTGCCCCCAAGGGAAGTAAATGCTTATGTATTCTTTAACAGGGCTAAAGGCAGAGAAGCCTGTTTACTGCTCATTTATTTGCAGTGCTCTCAGGAGTTGAAAATTTCCCCCCAAGTGAAAGCATATGTAGAAATCAAATCACTAGGTTGCTTTTCTCTTACTACAAACAATGCATCTAGGAGTTTGTGGGCAGGTTTTTTCATTTCAGTGGCATTTCCTGAGAAGAATGAAGGAAGGGGTGGCAAGGAAGGGCCAAGAGGAGGGAGGTGGGGAAGAAGAAAAGATGTCTGAAGGAAGACAACGGAAGGCAGCCAAAAGCTCTGCTTCTGGGCCCAGGAGGCAAGAGGATGCAAACCATCCAAAGGCAGCTCTGTCCCTGGGCACCTAACAAATTAAGGACAGAAAGCATCTCTTGCATTTGTGTTCAGATTTCATCATGGAGTAGTTCAGACAATTCGTCTAAAGCCTTCCATCATTTCCTCTTCTTAAGCACTCTTCACACAGGATATTAGGCTCAGATGTGCCTTAGGTAAATCTATAAATAAGGTAAAATGCCTCTGTCTTCAGAGTCTCACTTATCTTCTCTGGAACTTTCTACCTATTTCTAGCCTAGCCATGAACTCTTGGGACAGTGACCCAGATTCCAACATGCTCTTCCTCCCACCTCCTCCTACTGCCCACTTGACCTCAATCTATTCCATCTTAACCCACTAGTTTGGGAATCTGCAAATAAAAGACATTGCCAGGAGCCTCAAAAGAAAGTAGCAGATCAGTTCAAGGCTGGAGGCAGCCTTTGAGGCAGGAGGCTTTCCCCCTGGGCCTCAAAGCCCCCTGGACTTTGGAAAGTTCCGTTTCTAACTATATACGGGGTGGCTGGGCAAAGCAACCCATCTAAAGTTTAATGTCCAGTGTGATTTATTTGACTGAGATTACTGAAAACCAAATTCTCATGTTAGGCCAAGGAGGGAAATAAGAGATGATTTCATCACTGTTCGGATAACTAACACTCCTCGAATTAAAAAAAAAAAAAAAAAATGGTTACTCTACATCTAGAACTATTGCCACTTGTGTCAGAAATTAAATCCTCTACACAGCCTATATGAATCCCTTCAGTCAAAGGGCAAGAGGTTACATTAGCCCATAATCTTTGCTGTCAGAATAGTCACCACAAATACAATTTAACTTTTCATGAGGCTCACAACAATCAGCTGTGCTAACTATCCCCAAAGACGGTAGGAGCCACAGTCAGGCTGACAAGCTGTGAGGCTGAGAGCCTGAGTGTTCACCTCAGACGGGTTCATCTGCTCTTCTGCTGATTACTTTATGGATTTGCTTCCTGCAAATGATATCTCCATGGAGCTGTTGGGAATGGGGAAACACCGTGGAAGATGTCCACTTTCACTGATCAGAGGCAATGTTCATGCCCATTAAGAGCCTCAGAGGCTGCACTCATAAAGTGGTCACCCTTTTCCTGGTAATTAGAAGGAGAATACAGAAGCCACAAGCCGAAGGCACCACTTTACACTTCAATCATGCGGAGGACAGGAACCTCTCAAAGCGAGTGACTCAACATCAGGGAAGCCAAATAAACTAAGAACTTTAACCCCAACCTTCCCACCTCTGTCCATCGCACACGGAGACTGACTGACTTAACTCACCACTGTTATTTTCAGGGGGAAAGGGGAGGAGGATTTGACTGAAAAGGGGGAAAAGATGAAGAGAGAAATCTATACACAGTGAAGTGAGTAATAGGGAGCAGAGTTCCCCTAAATCCAGGTACCCACATTCCACCCATACCTGCAATACCACCAGGGTTATTTCATCTTTTTTTTTTTTTGTCAGCTGCATATGGAAGTTCCCAGGCTAGGGGTCAAATTGAAGCTGTAGCCACAGGTCTACGCCACAACACAGCAACACCAGATCCGAGCCGCGTCTTCGACCTCCACCACAGCTCACGGCAACACCAGATCATTAACCCACACAGCAAGGCCAGGGATCAAACCCACATCTTCATGGATACAAGTCGGGCTTGTTACCTCTGAGCCACAACGTGAACTTCCTATTTCATATTTTTAAAAGCCACTTTATATCATACCTAAAACTAAAAAACAAGTATACCTTCCATATACTCCTTCCTATAAACACATAGTATATAATTGCAGACTTTTAAAAAACAGTCAAAGAGAACGGACAGGGGACACCAGAGAGCAGGGCCACGTGAGTATAGGCACAGGTGGCAGAGTCTGGTCTTCTCCCTGGTGAACCCAGAATGGGGGCAGCAGTGTGACCTACTGACTAAGGAAGAGGGCTCTTCAGAAAGGCCTGGGTTACATGTTAAGCACTAACCACAGGGTGAACTGGGTGAGTTTGGTCAAATTACTTAGCCAACCTGCCCTACAGAACAGCCACAAACCTTCATTTCATAGAGATTGTGAAGAGCAAATAAGATAATGCGCTAGCACTCAGTGCCCTTCTCAATGCAAGGTACCTCTTACAGTTGTTGTTGCTGCTGTTTTAACTCTAAAATGAGGCTAAGCAAACACAGCTCCTGGACAGGACTGCCCTAAACCCATTGTTTTCAGGATCTGCTTACTAGGTGCCAGGCTAAGCTTTGGACATTAATTCTCACTTGATCCTTATCTCTTTCAAGCCTCCCAATAACCCTATAAGGTAAGTGTTATGAGTATCCCTACTCTACAAAAGAAAAAAGTGGGACTTGCCCCAGGTCATCCAGTAATAAATCAGTGAGCTGGCTTCCAGGCCAGTCTCTGTGAAAGCAATTAAAAACGGCAGAGAGCTGCAGAAGTTGAGCTAGACAACCCTCAAGCAATACCCTCCACTTGACTTTCATTACCTCTTAACCACAAAATATAGCCTTAAAAGGCCAAATTTCTACACACAGAGTAACTAAGGAAAAATCAATTAAAATAGATCCTCACATCTATTACACTATAAATTAAGTGCCATAAATCCTTTCAACTTAATTTATTTTCAATATACTAGCCCCCCCCCCCAAAAAAAACCCAACAAAACCCTACTTGGAAGCGTATGACCAAACCATTTTCAATACTGACATTCCCAAGAATGATGAGAAAGTCCCATAAATGAATGGGTAGCGGTAATGACCCTGTAACACTTTTCTCTATCGAATAATGCTTCTGACGTTTGTCTTGACGTTTCTGACCAACTCTCTGCAAAGAACACTGTGATAGCTATTCAAAGAGTCTGTACTCTCATATAGTTGGTTTATATGCCCTACTCCATTTCGCAGAGACTGTCATTATGAGGGTATTATTAGTAGAGACTTTTCATGAGACTTGTTTAAGCATCATGAATACCAAATGCAGTGGTCTCAGAGCTCATTCAATGTTAGACGGGACCATGAGAGCAGGTAAAAGCCCATCTGTTCTTTTCAAGGGACCTTGAAATGTATTCAAGTTTAACGGGATCTGAACGGATAGCTGACACGTTAATATATCTTTAAGCACGAACTCTGTACATTTGTGGAGAGACTGCTGTACTATTTTTTTCAAGGCAGGGGATTCTGCCAAATGAGAAGAAACAGGTGGGTTATAAATGTTTATCCTCCCCAAATGAAGCTTAATATCTGAGGAGCAGTGTGATACAACGAAAAGTATTCTGCTTTAATTAAAAATTTTCACATGAATCCATCATGATCCCATTTTCTACTTAATCCAACAGGCATGACATACTCTCACTGAGGTAAGGGCAGGAAAAAATGGGCTTAAACTGCCCTGCAAACAGCACAGTCCCATCTGCCGTGCGCTTTTCTTTGCCACTGTAATTCTTTTTTTTTTTTTTTTTTGCTTTTGCCTTTTTAGGGCTGCGTCCACTGCTTATGGAGGTTCCCAGGCTAGGGGTCTAATCAGAGCTGTAGCTGCTGGCCTACACCTCAGCCACAGCCATGCCAGATCTGAGGTGTGTCAGTGACCTACACCACAGCTCACAGCAAAGCCAGATCCTTAACCCACTGAGTGAGGCCAGGGATCAAACCTGCAACCTCATGGTTCCTAGTCAGATTCGTTTCCGCTGCACCACGACAGGAACTCCACCATTGTAATTCTTATTTACTGCCTTGTGGTTCAAGTTCTATTAGCTCCAGCAAATGCCTCCCCGCGATTTCCTTGATGTCCAACGCATTTACAGTCCATTCCACAGACTAAAGCATAATTTTTAACTTTCTCCCACACACCAGTTGCTTTCCCGTTTGATGTAGTCACCACACTTTTGAATGTCCCTCTTTCCTGAGAGGCTCAGTGCTGCATGCAAACAGAAGCAGGTAATCTCACTCTTCCCTGAGCCCTAGCACCTAGCACAGTTTTTAGAACATGCCACTATGATCAATAAATATTTGTTGAATGAAAGACTGCTTTTGTTTAGTCTCTGTCTTGACTTCAGTACCCAGGAGTAGGAGATGGATAAAGTTCTCGCACTCTGGTAGGAATCAGGAAAAGCAGTGAAGGGGGAAAAAAAAAACCAAACCTTTTTTTCTTTTTTTGTCTTCAGGGCTGTACCTGCCACATATGGAGGTTTCCAGGCTAGGGATCGAATTGAAACTATAGCCGCTGGCCTACACCACAGACATAGCAACTCTTGATCCAAACCGCAACTGAGACTTACATCACATTACAATGCTGGATCCTTAACCCACTGGGCGAGGTCAGGGATCAAATCTGCATCCTCATGGATACTGGTCAGATTTGTTTCCACTGAGCCATGATGGGAACTCCCAGAAAAAAAAATTAAACAAAAACAAAAACCCTTCCAAGTACAACGCAATTCAAAATTTTTAAATTCAGTCTCAGAAAAATGGCCAGGATTATGGCAGAAAGGGGAGGAGAAAGAGATGATTGGAAAATTATGTGCTTTAAATTCAGAATGCCTGAGGTCTGGATGGCAATCTTTGTGCCTTACAGGCTATGTAACTCGGGCAATTTAATCGTCATGGGCTAGTTTCTTTGTCTCTAAAATGGGGATCAGAACATCTACTACATATGTCTTGGGCATTTAAAGGCGCTGCATATAAAACACGAGCACATCTCCTGGGCTATTAAATGCACCAACTATGTTGGCTTCCTTGTTTCCCAGGGCCACTTTTCAATCAGTAAACATTTGATTTAAAGTAACCATGATAAACATCCTCCTAAGGAAAAAAAAAAAAAAGGAGGGGAGGTAACAATTAAGGTTTATCATGGTGCTATTAAGCTAAATATTTGAGATAGAAATTTTAAAGTTGAGATTTACTTATTTATGTTTTATGGAGCTGCACCTCTGGCCTCTGCCATAGCCACAGCCACAATGGATCTGAATTGCATCTCTGTCCTACGCCACAGCTCATGGCAATGCTGGATCCTTAACCCTCTGAGCAAGCTCAGGGATTGAACCCGCATCCTCAGGGACACTATGTCAGGTTCTTAACCCACTGAGCCACAACAGGAATTCCAAGAGTTTATGAGAGATTTTGATTAATACTTTAAAAGATGAACAAAATGATGACTCTGAAAAGTAGTAACAGAGTATGTGAAAAATCTGGAAAAGATATAGGAAAAGACTGCAGCTTTAACTGTAATTCCAAAATGCCAAATTTTTTTTTTTTCCCCTGTGGCAAGTCACTCTCAAATATTCTTACTAGAGACTGATTGCTCTTACTGAACATATGCATTTAGGAAATATGTCTAGACTTATTACAAGGGCACATCCTAGCTGTGAGGATTATTTTCTTGACAAACAACCACTCAATATTTAATAGATATTATATATAATGGTTTTATTGATTAAAAACTATATTCTAACAAAGTAGTCACTTGAGGAACAGATTTGATAGAGTGATATTCAATAGAAAGATTTAGGTTATGTCTATAAACAAATCAAACCAGATTAGAAAAAATTCATGCCATCAGTTCACTGAGGTTGAACTTTAATTCTACTCCTTGGGTCCTGCTATGCTGCTGGGGATAGAAAGATCCTGCTTTGATGAATTTTACCAGCTTCATCTAGTGTTCATGATGTGTTCAGTACATTTTCCTTCAAGGAAAATACAAAGTTCAGTAATTCATTTAGTGCCCAAGAGTGCCACACAGCACATTAATGAGTAGAAATCGATTCCCAGCTCAAGGAAAGGTGAGAGGAAATTATCTCATAATTGATGTTATTTGGAAATGTGTTTATCAATCAGTCCTTCTAATGAACAAGGAAGCTTGACGGAAACACACTGGCCCTGGGAGAGACCCACCGTGGGAGAGCGCAGCTGTGTGGATCAGGCTCACGGCAACTCACCGTGAGCTCACACCAGCTTGGGAACAAGTCCTGGAACTACATGTGCCTCAGTTTCCCTTGCTGTAAAATGAGAGCGAGTTGAGAAAGATGTCCTGGCTGAACCTTTACTACTTAGGGATTCATAACCACTTCTACAGTTCCACTGAACTCCAAATGGAATCATTTATACCTTTTCTCTCATGGAGTAGATTACTGCCAAGAAGCCTAGACATTTCTTTTTCACCAGACCACATTTTCATTGAAGAAAGCCTACTTCATGAATTTCATGGCACCTTAAATTTCATTTAGCTGCACATGAAAAAGAATTCTGATTCATTGTGGAGAGTGTTTTTTTCCTTCTGAGAACAATTCCTTTCCCATTCATTTGCCCCTGCTGACCCAGGTATACATCGAGTGTGTTTTGCACTTTTCATTGCATAAAAAGGATACGTTTCCCAGGGTCTGCCCCCGCATGACAGGCCTGGCAGCTGAAGACAGTGCTCTGGAAGCCCACGAGTAAGGCAGGAACTGGGGATGAATATATTCTGGGTGTGTGTACATGGTTGTGCAACAGCTCTTGCAGTCCTGGACCATGGCATGTCCCTGCCAGGCATGGGCCTGAACGCTCCATCCCTCCCTCCTGTCAATTTCTTGGCCCCTATGTCAGCTTCTCGCTAAAGCCAACATCTTCATTCTGTACAATACTTTCCCTCCCCCTTACACTATCTATTTTGTCCTCATAGCATTGATCATCTTCTAACACACTATGTGAATTACTGTGTTGTTTCTTTCTGTGCCACCTCTCTTGGACGCTGCCCTGTCAGGTGCATACAGAAGCCACATAACTGGTTTGCAGAGGTATTCCTAGTACCCAGGATACTGTATGGCACGCAAGAGGGGTTCAAAATCTCTTTGGTGATTAAACAAATAATGACCCTTTGGCTAATTTTTTTTTTTTTTTTTTAGCAGATGGACTAGGTGGTTGACTTTGTCAGTCACAACCTATTTCTCCCCAGCTATTGTCTTTCATGGAGCTTTAATGGACACCAACCAAGGGTGTATAGAGGACCCCTACTCTAAGTGCTGTTGACTGAATCAGCTACTGAGAATTATTTTAAATGATACAAATGTGTTACCATGTCTTAAACACAGTTCTGTGCAAAACAAACCCTGCTAACCCAGGAGTTCATTTTAAGTTCTTTTCCCTTTCCCCAGACGATGCACAAAATAGGAAAGTAGAACACAGAATGGAAGAGGAGAAATGCTGTTACAGATCTTGTATTTAAGTGATCTAAATTGAACACAGAATCCTAGAAGAAGAAGCCATCCTAGAAGGCAATGTGGAAAAAGCTTGGGACCTAGCAAATACACTTCTAGGAACTTATCTAAAAACTGCAATTAAGCAAAGGTAAAAGGTTTTCAATATTTCATTGTAGCAATGCTTCAATTAGTGAACAACCAGAAATAATCTAAACATCCCACAACCTGAGCTGATTTTGCAAGCCATTTCTAAACCATTCCTGCACAGTCACTAACAGAGGGCTAGAAAAGATGGGTCAAATGACACAGAAAGGCATTCACAATGAGGTTCAAAAAATGATGAGCTGAGGTCAGATTTCTGGGGGAGGAGGAAAAGCATGAGAAAAGTCGGGAAGGATATACCCCACAAGTATTCATGATAAGCCTATTTGGAAATGACATTGATGGAAATTCTTCTTCTTTTTCAGTTGTCTGTACTTTCTAATTCCTGCTGTAATACAGAAAAACTATTTTTAAAGAGCCCGAGTGCAGATGAGCTATGTAAGAACATGATACTGATTCAGAGTGAAATTAACTGAGCATTTAACTTAATGATTTCCGCTCCACTAAGTCCATTGTTCTTATCATCCACACATATCAAAAGTATGCTTAACAGAGTTAGCACCCTTCTAAGGAAAAAGTAAATTCTTGAAATCAAAATGCAAGCATTTCAGTTCAGTTTCTTATTAGCCCAAGAAACTCTCTTAGAACCAAAATGATTAGTAAAATCAATTAAGATGTTCAGGTGACTGGGAAAACATACTAACTGGAAATATAAGGGACATGTTTTTGCCATCTGAATTCCACCAGTTAACTGAAATCCAATTAATACCGCCATTGGTTCACCTCCTGGTACAAACAACACAGTCTTTACCCTGACCTGCACAGTGCTTCTACCTCTACCTAATCCACTAGCCTCGCCTCTGCAGGTGCCTGGGGAAGTCCCATCTCACTCCACAGGGGGTCCCAGAACTGCTTCAGCAGCACCTAATACAGCCAGAAACATCACTCACCTGAACTCTCATTGCCTGGTTCACAGAGAAGAAACAAAGAGTGAGGAAAGGGTACTTTTCTAGGTAGGCTGAGAAATGGTGGTTCCCTGTCATAGAAAAAAGGGGCTGGTTCTTTTCAATGCTTGGTTGTTTGTTTTTTATTTATTTATTTTTGTCTTTTTAGGGCCACACTCCTGGCATATAGAGGTTCACAGGCTAGGGGTCAAATCAGATCTGTAGCCACTGGCCTATACCACAGCCACAGCAACACCAAATCCGAGCCACGTCTGTGACCTACACCACAGCTCACAGCAACGCCAGATCCTTAACCCACTGAGCAAGGCCAGGGATCAAACCTACATCCTCATGGATGCTACTCAGATTGGTATCTGCTGAGCCACAATGGGAACGCCAGTGCTTGGGTTTTAATATACCTGCTTCCACAGTAAGTCTCTGGATCACTTGTGAACTGGAGTATGAAGAGTCCTTTGTTTCTGAGAAAAATTCACTCCACGCAGTCATGCTCCCATCTGTACTTTGACAATTTACCCCAATTCCAAACTGCCCATTTCCTGCTCCCTGCCACCTCCCCCTGCCCAAATAATAGTTCATGAACTAGAAACTACCAAGTCTGTTTAACACTGTCGTAGGCTCTCAAATTCTCAAGATTGTGGTGTTTCAGGAAAACTGGATTTATCTGAAGACCAGGGGTGTTTCTGACTAACCATTATGCTCGCAAAAGAGACATGGAGGGAGACTTCCCTAAAGACAGACATGATCCCTG
Organism: Phacochoerus africanus; assembly: GCF_016906955.1. Taxonomy (NCBI): domain Eukaryota; kingdom Metazoa; phylum Chordata; class Mammalia; order Artiodactyla; family Suidae; genus Phacochoerus; species Phacochoerus africanus. The sequence goes on from NC_062545.1 coordinate 232,807,651, forward strand.
AGTGGGTAGTTGCTGGAAGTGAGAAGAAAATCATGCGAAACTGCCAGAAATGACAACCAGGCCAAGAACATGCTCAAAGCCACTAACATTTCTGTAGCTTCGGAAGTACTCTTAGGATTGGAACTGGGGAAGAAGAAACATATAAATTCCCTCTGTTAAGCTGTGTAAGTGATTCTTCTAGCACTTGCTTCTGGCAAGTTCCTACTGGGGTGTGAAGCCTTTTTCTCCTCCCATCTGCCTGGAGAGCCAGCTACCTTCGGGAAGCTATAGACCAGCTGGCTCTCATCAGCGTGCTGGCCATTTTGCCCAAAGTCTCCATTCTGCTATATTTCAGAGCAAGAGAAAAGGCAAACGATTATGAAACTATAGGGGGCTTATTTGAAGCGGGGGTGGAGGGAATTTAAAGCAGAAAAGAAAACAATGAATGAAGCTAGCTGCAACAAAAGTGAAACTTTCCATGATGGTGAATAAGGAGTTAGGAATCTCAGTTCTGCCCCATGACAAAGACTGGAGATGCCTGGAGAGTATGTTGTCTGCCGCATCCCCACCCCCTCAAACTGAGGCCAAAACTCTGTCCATCACTGCTCTTAGGGAGGCTCGCCCTCCCCTAAATTCCATTCAGCAGTCCCTGAACTCTAAATGCCTCCTATCACCAGGCAAGGGCCACCACTCCAAGGACACTGTTAAGAAACCTGTCAGAAATCAGCATTCCTTAGCAGAAGTCAGGGTTCAGAGAGGGAGATTTTGAGGTAGAAGTACTATTCTCTCCTTTGGGGTTTTGTGTCAATAGTCCAATCCTTAAATGACGATGACTACGAACATTCCTCAAAAAGACAAGCCGGAAGCATTCACTATCTTGTTACACTGGTTACCCTTTATACTCTCTCCTTGGTTCTGTTTTCTTTAAGGGCAAAAAATTGCAGTTCATCTCTGTTTCCCAGGCTGTTCAGAAACCAAGGTCACGGAAGCTTTTCCACCAAGGGAGGGGGTTTGTAAAATGAGAGAAATTCAATAAACCCATCCGTCACGACATCCTCCTCTTGAAAATCAGGTCTCTGAAGGAGGTGCACTTAAACACCACACTGAAGGGGACCTTCTTTTGAAGGAGCGGCAGGTGTTTTATAATTAGGGCATTCGTTTACTATGAAATGCTCTGTGTTCAACAATGAAAGATAAAAGTGACATATCGAAACCTCAATTTTGAAGATTTGGCCCTTTACCCATGCTCCTGTCTTGTAGTTAGCCACACTGCTGAGAGAAGGGCCTGCCTGTTCCTTGTGTGGTGCAGTGGCTCTCAACCTGAGTCTACAGGAGAATCACCTGAAGGGCTTGTTAAAACACAGCTTCCTGGATCCAACTCCCCATGTTCCTAATACAGTGGGTCTGGGGTGGGGCCTGAGCATTTGCATTTCTAACAAATTCCTAAGTGATGCTGATGCTTCTGGTCCTGGGACCATAATCTGAGAACCACTGCCCTGTTTTTTTTTAAAACACTAGGTCCATCTAACTAACCCATAATGCCATCAAAGTCGTCGTGACCAGAAAGAGACTCAAGCATTTGGTCCTTATTCTATCCAGTGATATATATGGTCACTGACTTTCCATCCCTAATGTTAGCTCAAAGCTCCATTACTGTCCAACCATGCCTTCCTGCATGCAACACTGGACCCAGGAGCACAGATGTTTTAGGGGCACCTGTAGCCCCAAATCACAAAAGCTGATGAGAGGAGCATATCCCTCTCATTTCTCCTCCTTCCCCAACCAAGCTTTGATAAGCTGGGATCCCTCAGGGTCATAGAGGAGTTAAAGCTTTATAACAGAGTTTAATCCAAATCTTTTCTTACCATTGACCAGTGTTTGTTTCTTAAATAAATTCACTACCTCTAAGCCTATAAAACTGAGATGGTAGTATTTACATCATCCAACTCTAGGCACACTGCCTGGCTTAGAGCAAGCCCTCAATAAAAATGTAGCCACCTGACTTTTCCTTTTTTCAGGAAGCAGCAGGCATAGTGGAGAAAAGCAACGACATGAGACAACTATGGTCGGAAACCAGCTCATCAGTTCTGTAATCTTGGGAAAATACATCAACTTCTCAAAGCCTTATCTGTAAATTGGAGAAAATAGTGGTACCTAGTGGCTGAGTTTCTGAAGTAAACGAGACTACTTGGATTCCTGGCCCATAACAAGGTATCCAAAGTTAGGGATTTTTACTGTTACAATAATAGCAAGGTTAGGATGGATTTTGGAACTATTTTAGTCCCATATTTTCATTTTTAACTAAGAAAAATTTAGGGAAATGAAGAGAGGTGCTCAAGTACTTACACTTTTTGCGAACCTCAGATACCTACATACACAGAAGTGTAAATTCTGCTCACTCTCAGGGAGTGAGCACGGTGAAAGAGCTAAGAATGCCAAACAAGCCAGGTATAAAGCAATATAAAAATGAAGAAAACAAGATCCCAAGAACAAAGTAGAATTCTAAGAGAGCTTTTCTGAACAGTAAGGGTTCAGTAGCTTTTAATGAACTTGTTTCTTTCTACCTGTTAAGGGGAAGGAAAAGAAAGTCAAACACCAAAAGACCTCCATCTCCTGTACAACTTTCCTAAGGGTTAACTGTATTTTAGTTAACTAAGTTTGGGAATAAAGAAAAGACACAAAGATTACCAATCAGTTTTTTTCTTTAACTTTCCCAGGAGCTATAGTTTTCTAGATTTACAATCCACAAAGACTATCCTTTGCCTTTACAATATTAAAAATAGCAGGCCCCAAATCTAAGGGTACTGTCTCACTCGAGACAGAAGATAAAAACTCCTCTTCAAACTCACTAAACTCATTAATGATTCTGGACAACTTACATTCCCCTAAAACTGATTAAAAGAAAAAAAAAATGAAAGAGAGAATTTCTAGGACAAGCGAGAAAAAGGATTAGAACTTTAATGTTGTGATTTTTATTTAGAAATCCACATTTGGGCTTCGTCCCTATTCCTGGTACAGAGCCCCTAAAACTTTTGGAATTTCCTTAATTTCATGAAGGTGAAAGAATTGCCTGTTGTTATTTATAACAAGCCCCTTTCAAACACAAGAGAGTTTACTTGAATGAGTGAGTTTTGGAAAGTCCCTAGCTAACCACTAGATGTGGGCTGGTGGCTAGGGGGAAACCAACCACATCCAACCACAATGATTAGAGAGTCCCTCACCTCAATCAATCTCCAAGGGCAAATGATTTAATCAATGGTGCCTACATAATGAAGACTCCATAAAAATCCCTGAAGTACACGGTCTGAAAAGCTTCCTGGGGTGAATGTGCTGGGAGGGTGGTGTACCTGCAGAGGGCATGGAAGGTATGCTGGAATGGTGTCACAGCTGGAGAGGGCAGGAAGGCATGATGGGAGAGTGTCACAGCTGGAGAGGGCATGGAGGGTGTGCTGGGAGGGTGGTGTACCTGCAGAGGGCATGGCAGCACGATGCCCTTACACATACCTTGCCCTACCATCTCTTATTTCTAGCTGTTCCTGGGCAATAGCCCTTTATAATAAGCCAGTAGTCTAGTAGGCGAACTTTTTTCTGAGTTCTCTGAGCCACTCTAGCAAATCACCAAACCCAAGGAGAGGGTCAGGGAAACCTCTGATTTATAGCCAGCTGGTCAGAAGCCCATATAACAACCTGGATTTGTGATTAGCATCAGAAGTTTTGTGGGGGAGGCAGTCTTATGTGACTGAACTCTTAACCTGTGAGATCTGACATTAAATACAGATAAATAACTGTCAGAGTTGAATTGAATCGCAGATCAGTTGCTGTCAAAGAACTGTTTGGTGTGGGGGAAACACAAAACACAAAAGTACTGAGTGTAAGGAGTATAGGGAAGAAGAATAAGCAGCTTTTCCTTTAAGGACAGAAAAAGCGGTATTATCATCTTGACACTATATCTTCTGTTGAAACTAGACTCAATTTCAGTAAGTGTTAATATTAAAAAATAACATTAAAAACCTCCCCCTTGTGGTTTAAACTTTTTAATATGACTTAATGACCTACTAAAATGCTCTAATATACTGTCCTCAGCATTTAAAGAAAGGCAATGCCATTTTTTAAATTTACAAAATTAAATAAAACTGAAAAAAATCTGTCAGAAAATATATACTAAACAACTAAACTGAATTTTTAGCAGTGACTAAGATTTTCAGGAAAAAAGAAGTACCCTAGTAGCTAGTTTCTAATATTCTAACCATTTCTGCCCAGAAAGCAGGACCATTATGAATTGCTACAGTGCAGAAAGAATGTCCCCATAGAATCCTGGAATGAGTTTTGAATTCTTTTTAAATATGTACTCCACCAGCTCAAAACTAAGGGGTCTGGTTAACAGGAAAGATTTAACAAGCAGGACGTTCAACTTTATATCATTTGATGATAGTGTCTTTACAAAACAAATGAAAGAGTAACTGATAAAGTAAAATAAACTTTATCAAGACTGGAATATCACCTGCTGTACCATCAATCACAAGAAAGAAAGCGCTGAGGAGAAGCTACTTGTATCTGCCTGACTGAAGCTATGGTAAAGCTTAGCAGAGCTACTACTTCAGCGATCCAAAAAAATAAAATAGAGAGGCAGCTGCCTAAAAAAGCCGTGTGGGGTCTTCCACAATTGGGAAAGAGCTTCATGTTTGCTTTGACTGATGATATAACAAATAAATGAATCACAATTCCCCAACGCTGGCAGATACACTTAATGTTACTAAAAACTGCAGAAACTTATCCTACATTTCACAGATTCTACATATCTTAGAGCAAATTTACCTATTCTTTCAGTTCATAATTTTAAAGCAAAATGGATTTAAGAGGGGTTTTTTTTTGCCTTTATCAAAGAAAATAAACAGTTTTTAGTGCTCAGCCAAAGACTGATTATTAGGCTTAAAATAATCATCAGATTGTTTCCTATTTGCTTGCTTCACTCCCTTAATTTTTTATCTGTCCCAGAGACAACAGGCTGGTTTGGAGCTTTGTATGTAGTTTGGTGCTCATGCAACCATGTAAGGAATGCCAGCTACACTGGAAACCTTTGCTGGGAGTGCACTACTACTCTGTTCTAGATGTCACAGCTGGAGATTCAGAGGATCTCTGAATATCTATTTATAAAATCCAACCAGATGAAATAGAATGTTCATATTATTACACTTAATATTACATAGATTAATATATATATATAACATGAATGACATAAATGCTATAAAATGTTAATATAATTAGTATATATAATCATAAGTAGTATACAAACATACTTAATATTATTCTCTAGAGCTTTTGCTGTACTTTTACTGAATCTCATGTCACAACTGGTAGTTCATCCAATCCCTTCAAACACACATTTACTAGAGACTTGTTAAGAGCCAATTACCAGCTCATGTAGTAATTCTATTTCTTAGCAATTACTCTAGATTAGTAGTTCTCAAAGTGTGATCTGGGCACTTCCTGGGGTTGCTGAGAACCCTGAGGAAGGTGTGGGGGGCCTAAATGCTTTCCTAGTAACACTAAGACAAGTTGTGCTTGCATTGCTCACATTTTCTCATGACTGTGCAGTAGATTTTTCCAGAGGCTACAAGGCATGTGATGATGCTACTGCTCTGACAACAAATGAATGCATGCTTACATATGCATCTGTTTTAACAGTTTAATTTTAATTTCAGTAAATATCAATTGATCTAGCATATAAATGAAAGTTCATACTAGAGTCCAAAATAATTTTTAAGACTGTAAAGAGGTATTGAGACTAAAAAGTTTGAGAATTTCATTCTAGGTAATAGCCATAATTCCTCTTATTACTACACATATTTAAAAATACTCATTCTTTGGTGGCTTCTGCCAAATTTAATGTTCCCAGGGAAAATATCTAATTAAGAAAGTATAGCGATAACAATTCAGCTAAACAACTTTATTGGGTGTGGTGGGGTAAAGGCAGGAAGCAGGGAAGTGGTTAGCTGCAAGAATGAAAATAGTTTAAATGTCTATGAATTGTGACCAGTCCCCTCATGCCTCAATATGACTCTTAAAATACTTATTTGGGGTTATCTTGTAGTTGGGGTACCGCTACACTGAAAGAAGAGAGATTGAGGAGTTCCCACTGTGGCTCAGCAGAAACGAATTTGACTAGCATCTATGAGGAAGGAGGTTCGTTCCCTGGCCTCACTTAGTGGGTTAAGGATCCACTGTTGCTGTGAACTGTGTGTAGGTCACAGACATTAGCTCAGATCTGACGCTCCAGCTCCAATTCAACCCCTAGCCTGGAAACCTCCATGTGCTGCGGCTGTGCCCCTAAAAAAAAAAAAAAAAAAGAGAGAGAGAGAGAGAGAGAGAGAGAGATTGAGAACACACCTGAATCTAAAAAACTTGACAATTAGACTGTTTATTCTGCACATGGGAGTGGCTGAGAAAGAATGTCTGCTTTTGAAAAGAAGCCTTGGGTGTGGGTTTACGAGAAAGATACGGAAAATAATTGTTTCTGTAAATCAGAGGAGCAGAGTGGAAACCTCCAGATTACTCACTAACAATTAGCCCAGCAAAGTCTCTTAAGTGTCTGATGCACCACAGCACCACAGCCATTTGCCCCTCAGAGAGCGGAGAATGGAAGGATGCAGAGAGTCCATTTCTAGCACTGATGATCAAATCAGAAAACCAGAAAAATTTTATATTCTGCCCATAAACCTGACCTCCCCTTTGTTACTCTACATTCTTTATACACAGTTTCCTTTGAAATACAATGTACCATCTCTTAAACTCCTCAAAACAATTTATTTCTTCCACTTTACTTACTCAAAAATATGCATATTGAACATTTCAAAATTTCATTTAATCTTATCTAATCTTTGATAAGGCTCTTTATTCTTTTTTGTTTGTTCTTTTTGCCTTTTCTAGGGCTGCTCCTGAGGTATATGGAGATTCCCAGGCTAAGGGTCTAATTGGAGCTGTAGCCACAGGCCTACACCACAGCCACAGCAGCGCAGGATCTGAGCCATGTCTGCGACCTACACCACAGCTCAGGTTCCACCGAGTGAGACCAGGGATCGAACCTGCAACCTCATGGTTTCTAGTCGGATTCGTTAACCACTGAGCCATGACGGGAACTCCTGTTTATTCACTTTTGATCTGTTTCTAGCATCTTGCTTTTGTCTGTAAATATGGCATTCTGGGTGGTTTCTGAATATTTTCAAAGAAGGACCATTACCCCAGTGCTTACTGACACAACGTTGATCCCTCACGTCCATGTCCTGCAGCAAATTCATTTCCAGTTTGCTGTCTACACTGGACCCTTGACACCAGGCAGAAACACTTCTTGCTTTTTTCTCTTCCCTTTATTACCATAATCTCTAATGAGTTCTGCTTGCTGTATTAAATTAGTTTGCTTCTCTTTGAGAAAATAAATCATTGTTGATTTCTTACCCCATACAATACTATTTCTCTATCTATTCTTTTGTTATGTTTCCCAGGAATCTTTAGTTACCACAGCCTAGAAATTTTAATAAATTGCCATTTCATTCCAATTTGGAGCTTTTGTCTTGATCTTTAGAATAAATTTCCATTTATGAGATAAGTTTCTGTCAAAGTCAATTTGTGTTAATTTCACATGCAGAAATTCTGTTAACACACCAAGTCATACATACCAAACCAATGCAAAGCTAAATATTAGTTGCTCCTTTTACCTACATATTTACAAAACATAAAAAAAAAACCAACTAATCCTCCAAATAAACACTGATTTGTTTACTTGACATGCTTAATTCTTTATATTTTAGCTTTTTACTAAAATTTTTATTCAGGCGTTCCTATCGTGGCTCAGCAGAAATGAATCTGACTAGTATCCAGGAGGACGCAGGTTCGATCCTTGGGCTTCTGTCAGTGGGTTAAGGATTCAGCGTTGCTGTGAGCTGGGTGGAGGTTGCAGATGATGCTCGGATCTGATGTTGCTGTGGCTGTGGCGTAGTAGGCCAGCAGCTGTAGCTCTGATTCAACCCCTAGCCTGGGAACCTCCATATGCCATAGGTACAGCCCTAAAAAAGACAAAAAAATAAACACAATAAATTTTTATTCAAAATGTTTTTTTTCCCCAACACCATATTCTCATGGAAATAACGTATCTTAATTCTGCCCCCTGTATAATGCCCTACTTGCACATTTCTTTGCATTGGCTATTTGGGCAGACAGAACACCATGCCCTAGAATTCTCCACAGTCCCTCTGTCAGACCTCTAAAAAAATACTCAATTTGACTGTAAAGACTTCATAAATATACCCAAGCCACTCAACATTACTTAAGCTGTGCCTAGGAAAGTTTCAATAGCAATCATTTCCTAAATGCTCTTATTTCATACTAAAAATAGAGGTGGAAGAGAAATATGAGAATTAGAAACATGTCATAAAACAGCATTACCCTAGTAATAAAAATTCTAACAAAAACGCATTGAGGAGAGGCGACCAGAATACTCACACTCAGGGTACAAAAAAGCCAACACCCTTGTCCTGGAATCATTTGCCCAGAGACTGGTCAAGGTATTCATTGTCACAGTATTAAAAGAGAATGCTCTCATTTCCATAATCAGTTTTTTAAAAATACATCCTTATTTCAGAGCTCCTTTAATTTTCAAATTCATTAAGACAATGTACAAAGATAAAATGCAAAAATAAGCCCAAAAATGGCTTTAATTTTCCATTTTTTTAACAGTGTTCATTTTGCAATTTTTAATCCTCATACATATTCTCAACTAAATTATTCTTATCTTGCTTAACCTCACTGACCAACCCATTACACGTACTCTTTTTATCTCTTGCTTTTTTCTAACAGCACCCTTATCTTTTCCTCTGAAAGTTTAAATGGTTTTGTATATTTTTGTTGGATTCTCTCCCTTGCCCAAAACAGACTGAGTTTGTTTTGGGTTTTGTTTGGGGCAGGGGGGTAGGAGATAAGGAAATGGCTATTTTAATTTTAAATCTGAAAAATCTAGCAATCTGCTCATCTTGCCCCAGTACATCTCTCTGGAGAAATTTTAATGTTCAAGTTCATGTTGCATTGCCATTGCTCTGTCTTTCTATGTGAACGTTGCCTTGTCCCTTCACAAGTGCTCCAGCTTTGGGGCCCTGCCTTTGCCACTTCTGTGAGGCCCACTCACTGCCCTCTAGTATCAGAAGAAAGGGCCTCTCTCTTTCCACTTTGCTGGCTCTCGAGGTCAGAACTCTGAAAAGCACATTGGTTCTTAGAACAGAGGCCTCCATGCCAGGCATGCAGAACGTGCTGAGGTGTGCACTGCTGTTCACTCTTCCAGGGTGATCTACTTAGAGCATATTCCAAAATTCCCTTCCTCTCACTGCTTAGTTGTTCCCCCCCCCAACCCGCCCCCACTTTAAGCACATTTTACACTCTGAGCAACTGATCCTTGTGGACAAATCTTTTGAACTAGAGCTCTGAAGCCAGGTCATCGCCCTCAGCTTAAAAAGAGGAGAAATAAGTCTTTAATTACTAAGTTCTTTTTTCAGAAGCCAAGGTTCTGTACTCAGAAAGCCCCCTTTTTTGGCTTCCCAGCTTTGGCATCTAGGCAATCTTAAATCCAGCCCTGTAAATAGATGTCAGGTCCAGCGAGCTCTCTAAAATGTTATCTGACCCAGTCGAGGCTTCCGTCCGCACCCCACTTTTATTTATTTATTTATTGGCCATGCTCAAGGCATATGGAAATCCCCAGGCTAGGGACTGAATCTGCACCAGAGCAGCGACCCAAGCCATCACAGGGACAACGTCAGATCCTTAACCCTCTGCACCACAAGAAAACTCCCCTCACTCATTCTTAGAGTCAAGCCTTCCAACCAGCTGTCAGTCCCCACTCCTCCTCTCTCCCCAGCCCCTCTGCAGCCCTCGCATGTACACCTTCTACCAGTCTGTAGACTAAGCACCTACATTCCGAAGGCTTGAGGCTCTTCCTTCCTATGCCTCCTACAACTGACCACCAAATGCAAAATAAACAGAAAGGAGGACATTATCTCAAATTCATAGGTTCAAGGCTGGTTTCCATTCTGTCCACACTGGTTTCTTCTGGGTCAATGCCATTTTCATGGACAGTGTTCAGGATGATGTTTTCTATCTCACAAGAATGAATTACTTCATCATGGCCCATTCACTGATACGAAGCCCCTCAGTGTTGCAAAGAGTGATTTTTAACAAGACTCAAGAGCAATGCTTTGTTAAAAATCGAAGCTGAAGAGCATTATCGAATATCACTGTGACCTAGGTTTTATTGTACGGCATCAGTGGTGTGGAAATTAAACATATGCTGGTCATTCTTATGTGAATAATGCTGCATTTTTAAGACAGAGATAAGAATCTATGAGTAGATTAGCAACACTGAACAATTCCTTTTAGAAATGCAATTATTTAGTTAATAATACAGATTTTGAAAAGAAAGAAAATTTCCTATCCTATTTTCTAAAGTTTTCACTTAACCTCTCACATAGGAGAAAAATTAAGTACATAGAATGTACCCATATTTGAAGGCAGTACAAAGAAGAATTCCACTGAATGTCAAACGGTTTTATTGTTCCATCTAATTCCTCATCATCTGAGGGTAAACAGCCCACTTCATGGATAACCACGAGGCCGGGAAACCTCAGTCTGCCCCAGCTGGTCATGAAGAGGTGAACGACTAGGTCATACAGGAACTTACAGTACAAGCCTTAAATAGATGCACAGGTTCTTGTCCATTTGGCACCTTGAGAAGAACTAGAGAAAATCAGGTCCCTGCATTTGAGCCGCTGGCCTCTGCAGCCTCAGCACTCAGCAGATGCCAAGAGCATCTCCTGGCAGGGGCTCCAAGTCCTGTCTGTCACCTTTTCCTCCCACTCTCACCATGGTGCACAGTGCTAAACTGCCATAACCTTGGGCACCTCTGCAAGTGCTTCCTCCACACCGGGAGGCACTGTGAGGGCTCCTGGCTCCCCTCATCCTCAGGACGGCCGTACCAAGTGAGCCTCGTGTTCCCCACTTCAGAGTCAAGGGAAATGTGGCCTAGAGAAATTATCCAACAAGGCAAATAACGAACAAAGCTAGCATTCCAACCCAGCTATGTCCAGCTTCTAGGTTCTTGTTCTTCCCAGAATGCCATGCCATTCATGGTATTTCTTTATATTAACTGTACCACATACATGAGGGTGTTCCTAAATCCTCAAAATATATATTTTAAGCCACAAACAGTAAAAAGCAGTATTGCTAGCAATACATGGACTGACCAGAATTATTCTGTACTTTGTGATAAGATGTAGTGATTAAATAACAAATTACTTTCTCTCTGACTCTATAAGCACTATTTTCCAAAAATATTATTCATAATGAACCTAGGAACATTTATGAGTATTTAGTCTGTGGATAGCACTCCAGTCATTGCTTTACACTATGTTTTTCAATTACTCTTCATCCTGTGAGTTAGCTGTTTATTATCATCACTGCCCTTTAACCAAGGGGAAAACTAGCCCAAGATCACAGCTAGGACAGACATGGTGGTGGTAACACCAAACCATGGTGCCAGGAAATCTGACACTGGCTATCCTGTCACCACCTGACATTTAGGGAACTAACTCTGGAGGCCTCAGAGCTGGGTGGGTAGGTGATGGCCTTCCCAAGAGACCCTCCCCTTCGTCTCAGGCCCTCGGAAGAGTAGAGGCAGGCCGGCACAGCCTTTTCATGGGAGGGGAGCTCTTGCTACCCTTCCTTCCTCCTTGTGAGAGATGACAAAGAATGGAGAGGGCTGGGCAAAGAGCAATACAGAAATTTCCTAATTCAGAGAATACCTAAATATGAGCAATTCACTGTAGAATGGTCAGAGGTATGATGACGCACTGCGAGTTCTCCTGTTCACAGCTTTTATGTACAAATTGAGAGGGGAAGGCGAATAGCATTTATTTAGTTAACCCATTATCCCCACTTTAAAACGTGGAACTTTACAACCAAGGAAGCTGAAATGGGACATTCTATAAATTACTTATCAAAATACAGTAGCCATTTCCTTCTAAAGAATTTAGAGCTCAGTCACTTTTAAGTAACCAGTATGAAAAATTTCAAACATACATAAAAGTTTGGGGAGTAATAAAGTAAATCCCCATAACCCTTCAATAATCATCAAGGTTTTGTCATACCGTCCTGTTGCCTCACTACTTCAGCCTTTACAATTTTCCTGCTCAAGTATTTCAGAGCAAATCCCATTTGTCCTATAGCTGTCACCTACCCCTACAAGCTTTAAGATGTACGTATTACATATAAATGCATATAAAAACAAATTTTTATAAACCACAATGTTGTTATCAAGTTTGAATAATTACTGACGTCAAGCTTGGGCCGTATTTAAATTTCACTGTTTACCTAAAAATTATCTTTTTTTTCTTTTAACTTGTTCAAAACAAGGGACATACATTGTATTTCATCTCCTTACTTCCATTTAATACACAACAGCCCTTCTCAACTTCCCCTTCTTAATCAGGCTTTCAACTTAAGGAAAAAACTAGCTCCGTTATGACCATTTTATTCACTTCATGCCTCTGATTATTTACTATGTTCCTCAGAACACAGTGGACCTGGACTGAGACCCTGCAGCCTCAGAGTCAGCAGCTTTTCAGTTCCCTCACTTTTTGCCTTCAAAGTGGACAACAACTACATATGACACATCATAGAGGCAGCTGTGTTTTGTCTTCCAGAAGTTATCCACATTACTAAGGGCCAGGCATGTCTGTTACTACAATGACACTTAATTATAATGGGAAGCACACTGAAGTCCTCCTTCAGAGACTGGTAGGAACCGAGCCAATCCGCCCCTTTGCCCCATTACAAAGAAGGCACCAGCACCAAACCTGGGCAGCTCTCTGAAGCACAGAGCTGCCCATTGTTCCCTCTGGAGCTTGGGGAATTAGTAGGCCAACAGACGGCTGTGATGCAGGGCAAAATCAGTTTGCTCTATCACAGAATGTGCTGGGCTCATTTTCTTTGTCAGGGGTTTTTAATTATTCAGGATGAAGCTCCATTGCATGTTTTGTAATAATAATGAAGTCTGAGGAACACAAAACCTCGCTGTGGCAAGGCAGGGCTATTAAATCTTTGCTGAGAGCAGAGCGAGGGAGCCAGGGCTGCTGGCCAGCTTTTGGCAACCAGTAATGACTATCAGGTCTGTAGACAAAAAAAGGAGAATTAGCTAACTTTGAACGGCAAATCCAATTCTGTCAGCGAAGCCACTAGTGGCCAAGTGACTCTGGAAGTGCCTTTTCTGCTTTCGCCAGGGGCAGCTCTCTCCTGCTCTCCCTCGCCCAGCAGCTCTAGACTGGAGCCAAGGGTTGATGGGCCTAACAGTGGGCTGAGTAAAGCTTCCTATGGGAATGCCCTGGTGCTGAGATGATCTCTTTTTATACTCCTGGAAACACCAAAAAAGGCACATGCGAATGAAGGAAGGCTGCTCAGGATCTCGGCACTACTACAAGGGGTCTGCCCTGTGAAGCTGGAAGGCGTTGGCTCCCCATTCCCACTCCCTGGCACGCCACAGTTACTCACTCCAACCAATTATTTTATTTCAGAAATTACTATGATCAAAAAGAAATTAGTGAACAATTTAAGACTTTCTCCGGGGAAGAAAAAAAGAAAAGAAAAAATCCAAAATATGCTTCATTTAAGAATAAAGCAAAAGAATAATAAGAAGGTCCAAGAAGGTAAGATGGGAATAATTATTCAGAACTGTCCGGGCCCCTAAATCTATGGGAGAGTGACATCACTCCAGGCATGGAAACATAGGCACTCTTCATTACCCAGAGGCCAACTGTTCTGTGACTGAATCATCTGGGTTATTCTCCCTCTTTCTTACCATTCTAAGGCTATTACTTCACAACATGTACCTTTCTGCTACTTAGTGCTAAGAACAGGTACACTCTCTCCAAAAGCCTATGGGCTCCTGGGGGACAGGGAATGAGCAGAAATCAGCCCAGAGGTTCACACAGTAGGCACTCAATACATTAATAAGCTTGAGGAAAAAAGTCCTAGGGAGCCCCTCTGTCCCCCTTGCCCATCCAGACCACTGCCTGGCTAGAGTATGCTGCAGTTTCTCCCATTAGAACACTTGTTTTCCTACATTGGAAACTGGCCCTATACTTGTTTGTGGCCCCGGCTAGCAGTTTAGCAACTCAAGAGCGGCTTATTTGTAAGCTATGTACATAATGCTTAGCACAGTGCCTGGCACATAGGTGTTCATTAAATATCTTGAATTAATGAAGAGAGAAGAGAACTAAATTTATAGCCAAAAGAAGCTACACTTTTTTTCAAATAATTGTGTATAAAAGAAACAAAAAGTAAAGCTTTGATTTCATAACTAAAAACTAAACTCCCATTAAGAGTTTATTGTATTTACCTAGTACTTTTTCTACATACACTTGGGGGGTTTTATTTCTTTTATTTGTTTTTTATAAAACAGGACTACATTACACTGCAACATACTTTTTAAAAAACACAGTAATTAATATGTCGCACATGACTTCCCAGATTACTACATGGAGTTCTTCGTTATTTCAGCTACAAGAATTCCAAAGAGCGACTATACTACACGATAACTATTTCTTTATTGAGAGATATTTGGGTGATTTCCAAGTTTTCACTATTATAAACAATGCTATACAGCTCATTATTAATTAGTGTGCGTGTGTGCACACATGAGCACAAGCATCCAACCCTGTGTCAGGCACTGTACTAGCAAGGCCTTGGGATATAATAATGAACAGATACCACTCTGCTCTCAATAAGATCAAAGTTCGATGAAAGGGATGGACATTATTCAGAAAATCACATTAATGAATACACAATCGCCAAATGGAATAAATAGGAGGAAAAGAATATGATCATATGAAAGCACCTCATCAAAGAATCTAAATGAATGGGGACGTAGGTGGCATGTGCAAAGGCCCAGTGCAAGAGGGACGCACAGCAAAAGTACAGAAGTGGAAGATGATCTGGCTGGATCTCAGAGAAAAGTAGTGGAGAATGGGGTCTTCCCACACTTTTATAAGTGTTTTGGCCACATATGTATGTAACAAACATGTACTGAGCACATACTATATGCATTGAGCGTGTGTGCTTCAATTCAGCTCCAACAAAAAACAGATACAATCCCTGCCATCTCAGAGCTTTCCTTCTGACAGAGCAAATTCTGCAGAGAGGGACTGCTAGCTGAAAGAGAATATACAGTTTAAACATTGCTACATGCTGCCAAACCGCTCCCTTTAGGCAGGACCCATTTGTTCAGAGGGTTAGCAGACCCCTCAAAGCTATTTCTTGACTGAATCAAGTTCCTTAGTGCCACATAGTTCTTAAGTCAATCAGTGATCCTGGGGTCCCTGGGCTGTCATGGTCCAGAGGGATTCTACATTGCAAAAGAACCATGCATACAAATAACACAGTCAAAAAAGACACTTCTGACACCCCATCAGAGGACCCTGAGATATTTTACAGCAAAAGAAGCTTAATGCTTGATGAGATTTGTGGCTTCTCTGGAGATTTAAATTATGCATGTTATACCTGTTCTCATTTATCATGGAAAAACTGCAGGATGGCTATATGGAGTCTCACTACCCAGTAGGGCAGGCTGATAACATCTGCGGGCGGTTAGAAACAGGGTACACCAGCCCTGCAAAGCAGGTCTCAGTAATTCATTTCAGGTTCACTCTCTTCCACTAATTCCCAATTATCCATACCCCAAGTGATTTTTTTTTCCTTCATTTTCCCTCACCATCCTGACCCCCTCCCCACCCCTTGGCTCACTCACTCCTGTCTTTCTCAGCAGATGATCTTGCCAACCAGTTCTGACAAAACTAATTAGGACCATCTGTTAAAAGCTGCCTTCTCTACCTCTAATTTCTGAACTCGCCATTCTCTTTTCACTTCTAATAGTTTCAAAGCAACGGCTGCCCTGCTTCTCCAGAGCTTTGTTTTATTTTCTGTTCTCCATGTTGTTCTCTCTTTACCAGCAAATTCCCCCTGACCCCCTGACCTACACATACTCTCAGGTCTCTTCTTTTTTTTTTTTTTTTTTTTTTTTAGGGCTGCACTTGCAGCACATGGAAGCTCCCAGGCTAAGGGTCAAATCAAATCGGAGCTGCAGCTGTCAGCCCACATACACCACAGCCACAGCAACACCAGATCCAAGCTGTGTCTGTGACCCACACTGCAGCTTGTGGCAACACTGGATCCTTAACCCACTGAGCAAGGCCAGGGATTGATCCTGCATCCTCATGGATCCTAGTTGGGTTCGTTACCGCTGAGCCACAACAGGAACTCCCCCAGGTCTTTTCTAAAGTTAAAAAAACAAACAAAATAACCTGCTGAAATCACAGTTAAAATCAATCTCGGGAGTGTGGAATCTGAGGTTCTTCATAATGTGATTCCCCGGTATTTTTCCAACCTGACCTGCCCCCATAAAGCCTGCCCAACCTGCTCTCTTTGGTCCCTCAAATTACCCCACTTCTCAGAACCGCCCTATGCCTTCCTGTTCCACGTCTCAGCTCACCACCTCCCCCTACTCCCACTCATCTGTCAGAACCCTCCCAGAGCAAATATCACCTGGCAAGGCCTTTCTGTCTCCTCCCCAGACAGAGCTATTCTCTTCAACCTCATTCCCTTGATATCTGCTAAGTGCCTCTGGCCCTCACTGAACTGTACATTTACCCCTATATTCCTCACACGGCTGACCTAGAATCCTAGTCTTCAACCCATCTTCCCTGGACTTGTGCAGTATCAGCCTCATTACCTAGGTTTTCTGAATTCAGGCTCTTTATCAGGAAATGGGATTAAAAATACCCACCTTGGGAGTTCCCTTCATGGCTCAGCAGTTAACGAACCCGACTAGGATCCATGAGGACGCGGGTTCTATCCCTGGCCTCACTCAGTGGGTTAAGGATCTGGGGCTGCCGTGAGCGGTGGTGAAGATTGCAGGCTCGGCTCAGATCCCTAGTTGCTGTGGCTGTGGTGTAGGCCAGCAGCTACAGCTCCAATTCAACACCTAGTCCGGGAACTTCTATATGCTGCAGGTGTGGCCCTAAAAGGCAAAAAAAAAAAAAAAAAAAAAAGCCTGTGCCATAGAGCCAGGTTGCCTGGGTTTTAGATTCATCTAGAGATGATCTAGAAATGCTATATACTCACTTTGCAGTCCTGAATATGATTTCACCTCACAAAGCCTCAGTTTCTCTATTTGTGGGAGAGCACAGCAGCAGGATGTGTGAGGAATAAAGTGGGGCATCTATAAGAAGCCCCTAGGACACCTGGTGCCCAGTGGGTAAAAAAAAGCCCCAAAAGAGCAAAGCTCTTATCAAATGGTAATTCCTTTCCTTTTCACAAGAGGCTAAAGGTGCCTCTTCCACTCAGCCTCTATCTGGTTTACGGGTAGACAAGTGACCCACCCTATGAGAAACCGGGAGTGCAAAGGGTGGGAAGCAAAATAATTTCTGATACTGACCTTTTTAGTCCAAACCCAACATTACAGAACAAGTAAATACACTTTTTAAAGGAGAGACAGAAAAAATGACCAAAAATAAGTTGTCACTTTTTGAAATGCAGCTCCACGGTTGTATGACTTCTGGGAGGTTACCTCACAGGTAACCAAGAGGCCACATAAATCTTGCATGTTTTAGGAAACACAAAGCCAAGCAAAACCAAAAAATCCTGTCAAATCATTTTCAAATTTCTGGCAAAATGTAAATGCCCATACAAGGACAGTGAGGAGATGACGTTTCAACTTTCCATATCTATTTGGATAATTTGGCAAGCCAGATCAGACTTGCTGATCTGAGCTAATGTCAAGCCCTCTTCATCCTTGTGAAGCTACACTTGTTGGATCACCTGCACAGAAGATCAATGATAAACCCTGCTTCTACTGGGACGGGGAGCTTGTTCTCTCTGGTCAGCCAGGCATACCTTTGCTTCTCAATGAATAAAGAGCTCACTGTGGGAACCAGAAACCATCAGTTTCCAGAACACAAAGTTATCTGGGTGATTGAGTGACAGAAGTTCACACATCTGTTTGTGTTTTAAGAACCAGGTTCACAAAATAATTAGTGCTTAGGTCACATAATTAGCAAGTCTCCCAGGCTGACCCGACCCAAATTAACATGGTGTAAGCTAGCATTCTTCCACTTTTCTGTGCTCCAGAATGCTGAACTGTACGGACATGTTGGAACAGGGAGATCATGTCAACAGGAAATTTTCTAGTTTGCCTGTAGTATTCTACTGTTCAGCTGAGAAAACTAATTTCCTAAAAATGACTTATCATAAAAAAAATGCTGCATGTATTTGTTTTCTCTATGTTCAAAAGTTAAGAATGGGCCTTATTTCAGGCATTCGTTCTCTAGCAACAAGAAATAAAATTTGATCAGATATTCAGGGTGGTGAATCCACAAATTCCTCATTTATTTAATGTGGAACTCTGATTAACACTGTGTTTTCAAACATATTTAAAACATTCTTAACAGTGCCATCAATATGAATTTTTATGATTATCTCTATTGCTGTTTTAATAATAATACCTGAACTTACAAGTATACAATCATTTCAGTGATTATTACGATTCTTATTACAACCTGATTAACTTCAAAGCTAGGTTGCCTTTCTCAAGGCAGTCCAAGAGCTGCAAGATTAGCTTTCCAGTGCCTGAGCTCAGGTACCTGCATGGTAATTGAGCTCCCCAAGTGACTCCAGACCTGGTTACCAATGTCTGAGAACCGCTGGCTCAGACTTAGGGGAAATCTTCAGACCCTATCGAATGAAAGGATGAAACATCAAAATTACTCTTTGAGAGTTAGTGTGGATGAACTACTTTACTGCTGTCAGAAAACCATATGAGGCAAGCGCATAGGGCCAGAGGGCACAGCCTCACTTATTTTCACCCACAAGTTGATGATGTGCTTAAAGAGATTTTAGACCAAACCCTTCAGGTGTGAATGCCATTCAATATTCCTTTTGTATTAGGGAAGTTTCTGTCCCAATGATCCTTGAAAGAGTCCTCACTGTAGGCACTACCATACCTGTCCCCCTTCAAAGAACCAAGGGGACACTCTGATGAGCCATATCTGAGAGTGAGCCAGTCACTAGCTGACACCTGCAGAGACACTAGCTCTACAGCATCACTCACTTTTTAAATGAAATAGCCAAGGGAAGGAACCATACCCAACATAGAATTAATATTTCTCAAAACATCAGTAGATGGTAGTCTTAGTTTAATGATTTGAAAATGTCACAGCTTCTGCAATGAATCTAAAAGAAAGTCTATGGCCAAACACTTATGAAAAGACCTACAGCATTTGTATTTAAAAAAAGGTAAACTTGGAGCTCTCTTGTAGCGCAGCAGGTTAAGGATCTGGCATTGTCACTGCAGCAGCTTGTCGCTGCTGCGGCACCAGTTTGATCCCTGGCCTGGGAACTTCCCCCATATGCTGCAGGCACCATCGCCACCCCCCCAAAAAAAGGTAAACTAAAGTATTGCTCTTGCCTATTAGGCTGGCAAGATTAATAAAACTCAGAGTTAGCAAAGATGTGATTTTAAAAAAGGGGGTAAGGAGTTCCCGTCGTGGCGCAGTGGTTAACGAATCCGACTAAGAACCATGAGGTTGCGGGTTCGGTCCCTGCCCTTGCTCAGTGGGTTAACGATCCGGCGTTGCCATGAGCTGTGGTGTAGGTTGCAGACGCAGCTCGGATCCCGCGCTGCTGTGGCTCTGGCGTAGGCCGGTGGCTATGGCTCCGATTCAACCCCTAGCCTGGGAACCTCCATATGCCTCGGGAGCGGCCCAAGAAATAGCAACAACAACAACAATAACAATAACAACAACAACAACAACAACAAAAAGACAAAAAAAATAAATAAAAAAAAAGGGGGGTTGCATACTCAAACCCTACACTGAAATTTGGTATGATCTTTGAGGATGGCAGCTTAGCAACTTTTATCAAAAGTCATAAAAATAGGTATACATTTTACAGAGGGAACTATATTGCATTGTGATGAACCATAATGGAAAAGAATATGAAAAAGAATACACATATGTATAACTGAGTCACTTTGCTGTACATCAGAAATTAATACAACATTGTAAATCAACAACACTCCAATGAAATAAAAAAAAAACAAATAATAAATTCTTGGTAATAAAGCCCCCAAATTAAAAAAAAAAAAAGCATCCATTTTAATCCAGCAATTCCATCTCTAACAACTTATTCTGCAAGAATATTCAATAAGGCAAAAGTGAGAAAGCAAGTCAGAAAAAAATATTTGTGGTATATAGCCAATAAAAATAATCAATATTTAAATATAGGTCCACCTTCTCTTATCTATAATCTGAATTCTCATAAGTTCTAAGAACTGAAATATGTTTTTTTTTGTTATGCACTTATGGGGAAATGTGACCTACTACAAGAATATTTAGATCTTTATTCCATTAATTATAAATATTAATGGATTTTGCTGCTGAAATGTTATTATAGTTGATTATAAGGGCCTATCCCATACCTCGAGGAAGGTTTTAAAAATATATTATTTCTCACAGTATCTTTCTAAAATCTAAAATGAAAAAACTTTTAATCCAAAGACAATCTAGACCACAAAGTTTTGGATAAGGAATACTGACCCTACATTTATATGTGCATATCTTAGTATGCCTAGCTATCATAATGTTCACAGTGACTTTCTCACCTGAAAGTAAAATGATTCTTACTTTCTTTTTTTGCTTTTATATATTGTCTTTTTTTTTTTTTTTTTTAGGGCCACACCCGTGGCATATGGAGGTTCCCAGGCTAGGGGTCCAATTGGAACTATAGCTGCCAACCTATACCACAGGCACAGCAACACTAGATCTGAGCCGCATCTGGGACCTACAGCACAGCTCACAGCAATGCCAGATCCTCAACCCACTGAGAGAGGCCAGGGATCAAACCCAGAACCTCACGGCTCCTAGTCGGATTTGTTTCCGCTGCGCCATGGCAGGAACTCCTATATTGTCTGACTTTTTATAACAAGAACATTTCTCTTTATATCTATTTAAAAAATTAAGTATTTCTACTGATCCTTATGAAAACATGTTCACATATTAAAACTATTGTGTTTTATAATTCACAGTTAAATGATTTTTCTGCTGAATAAGCTTTCCAATCACCTTCCTGATTTGTGACCAAGGTCACCACAGAGATGTGTCTTTTCATCAGTTAGAGTCTAGACCAAGACCTACTGGCTGCTGAGGAGGGCAGCAGCTAGGACACCTTCCCTGGCTCCCCCAAGAGATCTCTCCATGAGTAACTCTCAGAAAACAGACACCAAACAGTGCCAGACGTATTACTACACACACCACCAGGATGGCAGGAAGGAAGACAAAGAAAGGGAAATTGCAAAAGGAAGAAAAATATAAATGTTTTCATGTAGAAACCTTTACCTTGACTGAAAATAAGGGAATAAAATAATTTTGTTGAGTATCTTATCTCTAATGAGACTGTCATATTTCTTTGGCTCTAAGAGAAATGGAAAATGTTTAGATTTTGAAATTAAATAGATGTTAAACAAATAACCAAGCTATTAATCGAAAACATAGAGAAGAAATGTAGAAGAGTTAATAGTCAGGAAGCAAGAGGTCAAATGGACGGTTTTAAGAGTTAAGAGTTTAAAAGGCCCCGAATAATAGCATCACGATCAGCTCTGTTTGATTAGATTTTCATTCATTCATTCTACATTCACTGCTCCCGACCTCAGGTCAGGCACTGTGCTAGGTACTGAGACATGGCAGTGTCTGGCCTGCGGCTCTGAATGAAGGTAGGGGGACGGGAGGGGGGAAGCAGCAGCAGTGGCTGCAGAGAACTCCACTTGCTCTTTTTCATAAGGAGCTCACAAGAGGTGTGTCCTGGTGCCAAAGATGTGTTTATGGAGTCAAGTCAGCAATGTCTTCTGGGAATTATTAAGCCCAAATCTGGTTTTTAAAATCCAGCCCCATAAACTTGCAAATTGAGTGACATGAGACACACATTTTTTTTGTCTTTTTGTCTTTTTGTTGTTGTTGTTGTTGTTGTTGTTGCTATTTCTTGGGCTGCTCCCGAGGCATATGGAGGTTCCCAGGCTAGGGGTTGAATCGGAGCTGTAGCCACCGGCCTACGCCAGAGCCACAGCAACGCGGGATCCGAGCCGCGTCTGCAACCTACACCACAGCTCATGGCAACGCCGGATCGTTAACCCACTGAGCAAGGGCAGGGACCGAACCCGAAACCTCATGGTTCCTAGTCGGATTCGTCAACCACTGCGCCACGACGGGAACTCCGAGACACACATTTTAAACTTGTTTTTATCTGAGAAATTAGAATATTCCTACATCTCATACTTTTGAGTATATAAAATTCCTGACATTATGCTGGGCCCAGGTTGGTTGGTTTGATTGGTTGGATGGTTTTGCTGGGCAAAGGTTATTTCTCTCCCTTCTCCTTCCTTCCCTGCCCCCTTTCCATTTTCCTCAGTGGACTGGCTGCCCCCTTTTACTTGCAAACACTCTAGAGTCACAATAAGAAGATACCTTGGAGTTCCCTTCATGGCTCAGCAGTTAACGAACCTGACTAGGATCCATGAGGATGCGGGTTTGATCCCTGGCCTCCCCCAGTGGGTTAAGGATCCACTATTGCCATAAGCTGTGGTGTAGGTTGCAGACACGGCTTGGATTCCACGTGGCTGTGGCTATGGCACAGGCCAACTGATACAGCTCCAATTTGACCCCTAGCGTGGGAACTTCCCCATGCTGCAGGTGAGGCCCTAAGATAGCAGAAAAGGAAAAAAAAAAAAAAAAAAGATACTTTGATCATCAGACAAGAGTCTGTGCTATTTGATCCCAGCAGTAACATCAATCATGGACCCTTCAGAGTCCACACTGTTATTTACATTCTACAGTACCTGTCCTAGGTTTTATCAGAAGCCAGGTCACTACTTCCTGAAACAACTGGTGCACCTAATAATGGGAACCCACGTCTCATTGTTGGATCATAGCCTTTTCAACATCTTCAAATAATCAGCAATTTCTCCTCAAACATTCTGCATCTTAACCAAAGGCCCAAATGTTTCTCCTGATTCAAACCTATGGGAAGAATTTGACAACAACCATTTAGCAGACACTATAATGATATTACCATCCTAAAAGTTTCGCATCTATCTTCTCTCACCAATGCCTATATCGACTATAGGAAGTGGGTATCACTATCGTCCTCACTTTTCAGATGAGGAAGGCGTAGCTTAGGAAGCCTATAACTTGCTGAGTATCCTTCAGCTGAAATCCTATGGCTGTATAAGTTCTAAAACCTTTACTCAAAGGTCAGCATGCTGCTGATTTCATACTGCCTCAGGTATGAGTCAGTAATTTCAAAGATGAGTCTACTTCAGGCAACTTTAACATCACCTGAGATTTTGTTAGGAAAGGAGAATCTTGGGCCTTGCCCAGATACAGTGAAATACAATCTACATTTGAACAAGGTCTCACATGGTTTGCACACACATTAAAGTTTGGAATGCACTACTCTAAAATATAAAATCACTGTTCCCAGCCTCATACTCACTTAGGGTGACCCAAAGCTGTCATCGGACTATATGGCACCTTTTACACAAATCGGAAGGTGTCTCATTCCCAGACTACATTTAGCTAAATTATAGTTTCACGGTACAAAGACAACTTTTCTTTCAGGTCACCCTTCTCCCCCATCATGGGCACAACAGTCACCTAGACCAAGAGCAAACTATACAGTCTTGGCCATTTTATGCCCACATCAAATTATCTGCCAAATATCACACTGACATTGCACTTGGCCCTGCTAAAGCCAAACTTCCTAAAACTCTGAGGAGCATTGCTTTCAGTTTCCTACGACAATATGGAACACAGGATCAGGATCTTACTCCTTTGCCATGGGCAAGGCCTGAGAGTGACAAGAAAAACAATGAACTGCACAGCAAACTCCGACCAAGGAATCACAGACTTCAAGGACTTCTCACCCCTCCCAGACATGCCTAGGTCAACCACAGCCAGGAAAGCCTACTTTTTAGTTGAAAACTGTTATACTTTTGACCATAGAGCATGTGCGTACGTTGAAAGAAGCAGATAAATGATCTATAATCTTACACACCTCAGCAGTGACATCAAGTTTCTTGACAGATGCTGGTAATGCCAGTCCCTTCTAAGTCATTTCTCATTTTAAACTAATGATACAAGATATAAGAAAACTGCACAATCACCTTACCAAGTAGTGGTGGCAACAACTTAAAGGCATCTTCTTAGCAAATTCACTTTAAGAAACATAAAATTAGGAAAACAAATGTGTTCAAATGTGATAGGTTTACAACAAATCAGTCAAAACTAGAGATCACAGCTTGAAGTGGAGCATTTTTTGTATCCTTCAAAAGGAAAGTGTCATAGTATAATGTGACACAAAATGTGACAATGTATTTTTAAAAGTACATTGCCTTGAGGATATTCATATTTGGACACATGCATATATATTCATGAAGATCATAGTATATTAACAGTATGGTATTTAAAAGCACAATAATCTAGCAAGTGTAAGTGATGTAGGGTAAGCAATATAGTGGAGAATTGAGTACAAGAAACAAGATTTTAGGCTCCCATATATATGACCAATCAATCCCAAGCAAACCCCACCCTAACTGTCCACCACAGTAAAAAGTTTAAGTCCAGAACTAAAATGAGTTCTTCAGTGGTGTCAGAATGAGGAGGGAAAATGCTAGCATTTCTCATACTCTCACTAGATCCCTTTAGACTCCACTAGGCATTCACTCTCCCTGCTTCCAACAAATAGATTCTGCCTTTGTAATTGAAAAATAGATGTATGGCTTTAAAATTAAAGGGGAAAATCATGCATTACTTGGTTTAAAAGACAGGGAAAGTATTTATGTGAAGCTTTGCCAGGAATTAACGAAGAACAGCCAAATGACCAGATTTACAACTTCCTACTAAAATGTGTTAAACTATGCCACATGTATTTTACATGGGGGCTGTCAGTCCCTGGACATCCAAGGTCGGAGCAGCTGAAAAGGATTTAGAGGGAGCTGGCTAATGCAGAGTTCACATGTGTTTGGACACATCAAGTAAAGTTCCTTAGAGCACTTGCTGTTTCTTTTTACAAACCAGCCAAATTGGTTTATGTTGACTTTCACATAGGAAGACTTTAGTAAATATTTGTTGAGCTACAACATGAAAGAGTATCATCTCTACTTAACAAGAAACATTTTTCAACTTTTTCAGAGATGATGATTGTCCCTACATATTGTGAAGTAGGCATTATAACCACCACTACCTTACGGATAAGGGAACTGGAATTCAGAGAGATGAACTGCTCAGTATTATACAGCAATTTTGTTTCAGAGCTACATCCCAAGCCAAACTGTGTCTGACTCCAACAACAGTGTCCTTACACAGCATACCACACTGGACCTAAAAGCCCGTCATAGAGTACACAAATGTTCATTCACTCATTCATTCAAAAACACAGTAAAACCATGTACCACGTTATGTGCTAGGTTTAAATAATTAAAGCCTGGATTCTGCCCCTAAGTGTGATTTTCCTCCTTTCTCACTCAATTTTAAACAGTGTGGATTAGTTGAAAACAGAAAA
The DNA here is from genome assembly GCF_016906955.1 of Phacochoerus africanus. NCBI lineage: Eukaryota > Metazoa > Chordata > Mammalia > Artiodactyla > Suidae > Phacochoerus > Phacochoerus africanus. The sequence goes on from NC_062545.1 coordinate 232,833,322, forward strand.
AGGAGATGAGATGGGCACTGATAAGCTTTATATAAGTAAAGTACCTAAGTACAATAAGGACAGAAACTGATCTTTCATCAGTTTTATCTCATATACTCAGTGTCCAAAGGTCATTTCTAACACACTAGACAACAATCATACATGAGTGTGTATATATGTCTGCGTGTAGAAAACGTGACTGCAATTCTACCAGCCTGTGCACCAAAATGAGCTGCTTTCCAACATCTTCATTAAGACATAATGAACACAGGGGATTAAGAGATACAAACTATTATGGATAAGATAAGCTACAGGGATATACTGTACAACACAGCGAATATAGCCACTATTTTATCATAAGTGGACTATAACTTTTAAAAAAAGATATAAATGAATAAAAATGTTACGTAATGGGGTTAAAATACTACAGTTAATGAAAGTACAAAACAAGCTTGCATTTCCTTCTTACCTAATTATAGCTCTTACACTGATCTGCCCTATACATGGTCTATTTCCACTATAGCTGGAGACAACAAAACAAAAGAAAATCCAGGTGAGCCTGTCCAATCTTTCTACAATGCTATGGAGAGTGAAGATATGAACTAAGAAGCTAAAGCAGCCAAATGAATGTGGGTGGTGCACAGCAATTTTTGTCCATAAAAAGGAAAGTGGAAGAGAACACAGTTTAGCTCCCACTCTGGTTAAAGGAAATGATAAAGCAAGAAAGACTATTAATCCAGGTAAATAATGACAAAGCCACACAGTAGCTCCATAACCCTTGTAAATAAGGTAATTAATAATAAAAATGCCATGTTATTTAATCTAGGAAGAACAGAAGACATTGTATCGAGCTATGCAGTCAACAAAGGCTAAATAAGAAAACTGGTTCCATGAAAGGGAAGATGTTTGCCTTACAGAGAACAATTATAATATCTGGGTTCACCCTGGGAAATCTACCCATTAGCTTAAAGTAATACTCTTCCTTAAAGGTACTTTCAATTACAAGCAAATCAATTTGGCTCTTGTACAATCTTGAAGAAGGAAACCAAAGCTGGATGACTTTATACTGTCTAATATTAAAATTCATTTCAAAGCTCAGTCACTGATTGATAGAGTATAGCACTGACACAAATATACACAAAATAGACTAATGAACAGAATAGAAGGTTCAGAAACAAATCCACACACATATATACTTACTTGATTTGCAACAAAGATGATAAATATTGCATTGCTCTGGGTAAAGGATAGTCTTTTCAATAAATGAGTTAATTATATATCCAAGTCTTGAAAGTAATAAAACCTGACCCCGCCCCCCCATCTCATACGATATAATCCATTTCAAATATAATTCATTTTAAATCCAAGTATAAAATGCAAAACAGGAGTTCCCATTGTGGCTCAGCAATAACGAACTTGACTAGCATCCATGAGGATAAGGGTTCAATCCCTGGCCTCAATCAGTGGGTTAAGGATTTGATGTTGCTGTGAGCTGGGGTCACAGACATGGCTCGGATCCCATGTTGCGGTGGCTATAGCGTAAGCTGACAGCTGCAGTTCCAATTCAACCTGGGAACTTTCATATGCTTCGCATGCATCCCTAAAAACAAAGCAAAAGATAAAATAAAATGCAGAACAAAGAATTTAGGAAAAAACCTTGCAGATTTTCTATACAATCTAAAGGAGACTAAGATTACTTTAAAAGGATACAAAAGCACAAACCAGAAGGGTTAAAAAAAAAAAAGACAAACTGGACTATGCTACAATTAAGAACTTCTTTTCACTTAAGGTATTATGAAGAAAATAAAGAGGAAGTCTCATAGTAGAGATGATATTTGTAATACACTTAACAAATTCATATTCTTAATATATGAAGAGCTATAAAACAATAAGAAATCAGATACACAACAGAGAAAAAAAGAGGTAAAAAGTATTTTTTAAAAGATAACCAAGTGGCCAATAAATATATCAAAAGGTGTTTGACATGCCTGCTTATCAAAGAAATGCAACAATGTTACACCAAGATATAGCCACCAGAATAGCTAAAATAAAGAGATTAATAATACCAAGTGTTGTCAAGGATATGGGGCAACCAGAACTTTCATAGACAGCTAATGGAAGAAAGTAAATTGGTACAGTCATTCTGGAAAACTCTTTTGTAGTATCTATGTACTGAAACTGACCAGATATATACTTTGAGTCAACAACCCCAAATTCTGGGTATGTACCCGAAAGAAATACATGCTTATGTTCACCAAAAGATGGGTACAAGAAAGTTGACATTGGCATTATTTGTAAGAGCCAGAAACATTCAAATGTCTACTAATAGGACATATAAACAAATTATAGCATATTCATAAAATGGATTATTATACAACTGTGCTGTCCAATACAGTAGCCACTAGTCATGTGCAAGTCTAAATGTAAATTTTAGAGACTAAGTGAAGTAAAAATTAATTTCCTCAGCCAGTGGTCACATTTCATGGACTCAACAGTCACACTTGCCTAGTGACTACCATACTACACAGCACAGACATAAACCACTTTCATAAAATGAGGCAGTGCTATTAAACAGCAATGAGAATAAATGAAGTAACAATATAGGTGTGTTCCACAAATGTAAGGCTCAGTGAAATAAACTAGAAACAAAGGAATATATACTGTATACTTCCAGTTATACAAAGTTCAAAAACTAATAAAACCAATCTATGTTTTTAGAAGGTAGGATGGTAGTCACCCTTTGTGGGCTGAGAACATTCTGAAGGAAGCAATAAAGAAGTTTCTGAATTTCTGGTCATGTTAATCTAGATCAACAGATCACATACAAATATGTTCACAATGAAAAAACACGTGGATAATAAGAATGATGTATGCACATCTCTGTATATAAAAATCACCCAAAAAAGAAGAAAACAGCCTCAGTCAGCTGCTAAAGTCTTTCTTTGTTTCAGAGTCCTCCTCTGATGAACATGAACTCAAGATAACTCAGCCTGAATAATTGATAGGGCATGCTTTGGGATTATGGATTAAGTTTAGCCAAGAAAAAGGGATTACAAAAATCTCATATTCATCTTTTATTTTTACATGGCTGCCATGGGTATAAAATGAATAAAGAACTGCAGTAGAACAAGGATAGAGTGAGGAGAAAATATGGCTAGGATATATTTGCAAGATATTAAAATAGAAAAGAAGGTATATGAAGGGATTTTGAAATCTGATACAGGTAGGTGCTAGAGAATCCGTGGTGATCAACTCTCAAGAAGAGCCTAGACAGAAGGGGAAATTGGTAAGCCAGCCTCAGAAAAAGAGGTGGCCGAAAGATCAAGTTGGTCATACAAAGATTCTAGATTCCTTTAGGCTACTTATCAGAAAGAAAACTCTGAAAGATTTGTAGAAGCAGGCTAGAAAGTTTCCCTATGAAAAAGTACAGGCTGTCTTTGGTGGCCAGTAGCCAACAATCCAATTAATATAACTATCACTACCAATATCCACAAAACCTGCATCCAATTCTGAACTGTGAACAACACTGTTTAAAAAAAAAAAAAAAAAAGACTTACATAGATATAAATATTGTAATCACTTATGAGATTTAGATGCAAAGGAAGAAAAATTTCCACTGGGCTAAAGACCACTGTCAAGACAAATCTGTTTTTAATTGTCCTTTTTTTTTTTCTTTTTAAAATTCTCATCAGTGCTCTGCAATGGACAATGTTCAAAAACGGAGTAATTTTAAATTATAATAAAATAACTTTAACAACAGCTTCATCTCTTTGTTAGTGTTTTGGAATCGGAATCAGCATGAGGAAAAACAGTGTTGGAAAGCATGCTGTGAGAGGTTGTCTAGTCCATCCCTGGTCTTATTTCAGCAAAACTGCCTTAAAGAATGTTAAAGACACATGTTAAAAATACATTCTATTTTTGAACACATCCAGATAAGGAGAATTCTCTACCTCCCTTGGTATCCCATTTCAATGACTGTCACTCTGAGGAAAGTTTTTCCTTAGATAGCTCCTAAATCTATCTGGTTATACTGTTTAAGTTATTTTCTGTTTGTTTATCCTTAATAAAGATGGAAGACAAGTGGTATTTGTTCTCTTTAAGACAATTCATCTTATAAAAACCTCTGCATTTTTTTTTCCTATCATTTGCAAGACATTTTCACATACATTATCTATTTAGCCCTTGAAACAATCCTATTGTTTATGTCCCATTCTACAGAGGAGGAAATTCAAGCTTACAGAGTAAAGGGATTTAGGCATAGGGTGGAAATGTGATAATCTCAAGGTTTCTCAGCTATTTGGTGCTTGGGCTCATACTCAGCTACTTACCTCATTTCTAACTGTTGCTGTATCACTAACCCCCTCAACTTTCTCCCACCTCCCACCCTGAGCAAGCCCAGAATTAGAAAATTATTTTAGGATAGGCTCAGCAAATGCTGAACAAAACTGGAGTGCTTGTATCTAGAGCAAATCCATGTGTCACCTTATTTTCCCAATCGATGGTATGATTTTGCAGTGGATAATTGTGATTTGCACCAGCGTCATTCCTCTTCTACTAACTATACCCAGATTTCCTTCAGGGACTGTCAATCAAATTGCCCAGCCTTGGCCAAAGAGCCAGGACAGAGGCCAGGCTAGGTGAATCAGGCAAGTTTTCCCAGGAATCTGAATCCCGAGTGGGGTGACACAAGATTGAAAATGGTGAGGATTCATCCTACTGGCAGATGAATTTCACAGACCTGTCCTGGTTTCCACATTACTCCTTAGGCTTCTCCTCAATTCTCTGAGTGGCCTCACATTCCCATAAATTCTTCTACTTAAGTTAGCCAGTGTTGGCTTCTGATGCTTGCAAGCAGAGAAGCTTGACTGAAACAACTCTTCAGAGGGATAGATACCAACATATACTAACTATGGCGTGCTTTATTAAATGCTTATCATACAGGTGACAAATACTAAAATGATATCAGTCTCTCAGAAAATTCCCTCATGTTGAATTTCCTGTTCAACTGATTAAAGGCACGAATAAGTTGGCAAGTCCTCCAGAATCCTGGCTACACTCTATTTTGAAAAATGACTTCTCAGGAAGTACAGAAAATTCAGAAAGCTGGAAATGTGGTCAACAAGGTACCTCCTCTGTTACACGTCCTTTCTTAGGTTCTGGGAAACAAGAGGTAGTACTAAAGCTACATCTCCTCTTAGTCTGTCCACCCACAGGAGAAAGGGAAACACAGTATCGGGCCTGGAAACTCCTGGCTAGTTGGTCAAAAGCAGCTCTGGTCTAGGTACTAAAAGAGCCCTGGTCATCAGGACTTTCGAGTCTAATGGTGAAAACTAGAACAGAAGGTGACAATGTCTATTCAACATTCACATGTGGCCGAGTTCTACTCCCTAACTGTCTGGAGTTCACTGCATGAAGAAGATTCTTTTCTCTTCCTGGGATTAGCAAAGGGAGCAAAGGGAGTCAAGACTTTGAAACTGCCCTAAGAATACCCTGAAATGTACAGAAATATAAGACAACAGCAAAGGGACACCAGGACCTCCGATCTGGAATAAGCAATTCAATGAACAAAAGCTCCTACAACACTCCTGGCATGCTGTGGAGGAGATAACAAACTGTAAAACAAGAAGCTTGCTCACTGTAAGGTAATCTGCAATCAACTGAGAAAATAAAGCTTAGGCATATCAAACAACAACAGGCAAAGCAGGAAGAATCCCAACTGCCGGGTATAGATCTTAAGTCCATAAAAACTATGAGTTCAAAACTTTGTGATCTACTTCCCTAAGGTGTAACTCAAGACAGTCCTTATCCATATTAACACAGAAATTTTACTGAGCTGACTTCAATGCCAAAGCAGAGAATAATCAGAAGCATATGCTTGTTTATGAGAAGAGAGCATAAAATAATAGTGAGGAAAAATTCCCCCTTTGGAAAGTAAGAAATGACAGAGTAATCTGCCTCATCACTGAATGCCTTGCACCTAGTGAAGCCTTAAACGGATCTTTTGATTTGACTAAGTGACAAATATTTAATCCCTTTTAATGTTAGCTATCAACAGTTGTGTTTAGGGAAAAGGTGAAGTAATATTTAGAAATAAATAAACCTGAGCACACAGAATTCAGAAGAAGTCCCCAAATGTGTTCTCTTACTTGGGGTGAGTCCACGCAGCTCACCCATAAGATCACTTGTTTGGCAAAGAAAGTCCAAGTTAACAGGATAGTGGGTACAGGCCCAAGGAAGAATCCATCTGTTTTGTGGCAAAAGTTTGCAATTTATTATAAGCTCCCCTGGAAATAAACATTCACCGAACCCTGAGTAAGGGCTACAATGCCATGCCACCATCTGGGCCTGGACTACCCCTGATCACTATGCCAGCCCCCTGCTAACCAGCAAGACTCTCAATTCAATGTAGTAACAATTAAACAGGAACAAAAGAAATACCAGTATTTCAGCACGTCTGTCCCCTAGCTAGACCAGTTTCACAGCAAACAAAACTGAACAATTTTTCAGTTAAGAATGGTCCATATTGTTTGTAAGCTATGTTTTTGCTTTATAAAATATACGAACTCAAGAGCAAGAACAAAGTTAGGCTGGACAATACTGGAAAATGTTTGTTTTTATTTATGTTACCACCACAGACTAGGGCCAAGGTGGCAGTAAGTGCAAATAAGCTTTTCAATAAATTCAACGGTTATTTACTTTATATCTTGAGGGTCACAAAATAATACAAATCACAATGTACTGCTTCCAAATAATTGCTAATAAAATGCACACCAAGTCCTTTAAACTATTTTTAAAACATTAAGAGTATACTGTAGCCAGAAACTTGTGCTGAAAATTCTAACCAAAACATAAAGGATTATGGTAGGTATCATAAATATAAGAAAATAAAAGTCAAACTTTTTACTCTGGCCAAGACGTTGGTGGTCTAGTGGTTCCCACAGCTGCCTTCCAAACTTCTCAGCCTAGATTTAAAACCTTTCAGAAGCACATTCTAAACCATTTTGGGGGTGCTTACTCTCCAGTTCTCCTCTGTAAGATTTCTGTTCTAGTTAAACGGGCCAGTTTATACACTGCATACACATTCCTTCTTCTGAACATTTTTTACTCTAGCCACCCCTCTACCAAAGTGCCCCTCCCACAGTTCTGCCCTTGCCCCTTCCTGGCCTGCCTGGCCCTGGTTAACTTTCTCTGCATCCCTGATGTCCAGTGCACTTATTCCCTTATGCATATAGAATGATTTCAACAGCTATCTATTGATTTGAATCATCCTTTCAACAATATGGTGGCAAGTGAGGAGGTTTTCAGTTGTTCAAGCTTACAAATGATTTGCCTACTCAAAGGTATTTTTTAAACACCTGCTCTGAACATGATACAACACCAGGGACAATGAAGAATAGTACTGAGATGGAACTGACACAAGCTTTATTTTCAAAGAGCCTAGGACAGAGTTCTCTTGCGGCACAGGGGGTTAAGGATCCGGCGTTGTCATTGAAGCAGCCTGGGTCACTGCTGCAGTGCAGGTTTGATCCCTGGCCTGGGAACTTCCATATGCTATGCGCATGGCCAGAAAAGAAAGACTCAAAGAGCCTAGAAGCTTATCAGGAAAATAAGATCAATACCCAAATCATCATAACTAATACAAGCCAGGCAGTTATCAATACTCCACCATGGGTTCTGCTAAAGGAGGGTGGGATCACTTAGTACCACGGAAGGAATGAAGACCACCAGGAGGAAGTGCGTGGGACAGGAAGGAGACAGAGGACATTATTTCCTTAATGAGCATCAACAAAGCCAAGGAGGGGGCAGAGCTCGAGGAGTCAATGGAGGATACAAGAGGTAGTGCTTTAAAATTCATACCTGTTGTAGAGAAAATGGGGCAAATGTGAATGAAATTTATATTCTGAATTAAAGGGAATTAAACATACCGAGGAATTCAGAGGTCAGCTCACCCTAATGTCACTATATTAGGCAGTATGTTAAGTCGCCAAGAGATGTGGGAAGATTTCACAGGCTAATTATGATCTTTCAGAAAAACTTGTTTCATTATTGTAACATCTTATGATGTTAATTTTTAAGTGCCTAATACTTAACACAGTAAAGTCTACTTAACTAGAATTGCTACAAAGAGCTCAAATAACACACACTAAGCATTCTTCAATGTGTTGCATTGAATAAGCATAAATTCCACATTGTATTCTACATCCATAGGACTACAATAAATAATCTTCATATGAAAAACCTAAATAACCTCAAGGCAAGATCCTGAAGGATTCTTCTACAGCATAAAGAAAGACAATTTTTTCTTTTTTGGGGGTATAATTGAGAAGATGGTACTATATATACTGTAATGTGTAAACTGGCTAAATATATATAAACAAACTACCCATTATGCAGTAATTCAGCCAGAATTCATCAGATCGTCATATTATCAACCAATTGTACCCTGGGAAAGTTGCACTAGCATTTTTTTAAAAAGTTCCAACAGAGCTGTCTCACAACATCAACAAAACAAGCATGCCACCTATCTCAGAAACTCTGAGATTTCAGGGCTAGGAGTGGGATGGGGGTTGGTGCTGATTAAATTCAGTCCGCTTCCATATCCAGGCAGCCTCACCTGATTCAGGTACCACACTCCCAACTCCCAGGCTTATGAACCTACCCAGGTATTTTCACTCTTGAGAGCAGAGAAGCAAGCAGGGTGATTTGTGGGGGCGGGGTGGGTTGGGGGTTCCTGTTATTTGTGGGGAGACTCTCTTGGTGCTGCCGGAAAACCAAGTGTGAGGGTACCAGTTACATAAGAAACACCTAGTTAATTTCAAGGAAACGCTCCCCCAAAAAGAAATGCCTAATTTTAAAATGATGGGTATATTTAGAAGCTTCTAAATGGTAACAGAAGCAGAAGTAGAGAGAACTGTTTTATTTTACCTATGAATCATGTTTGTGAGTTACATCTCAGTTTATGAGTTACACTGGGCATGCCCACTTCTTACTATTCTCCACTAATCCTGGTATATGGAAATAGCATCAAGAATAGATTATCAATGGTGACGGCAAAAAAATGAAAGTTCTGACTGAAGGCCCTCAAAATACTATGTGTGCAAATGCAGGGTTTTGTCAATAAAAGGTGAGGTTTTCCCAGCTTACTATAAGATCAGCATCTACAAGTTGGAAGGAACAAAGACTGCATCCATCAGTAGACATACTGATCGACAAGAACGGAAGAAAGCAGACCAGGAAGACATTTCCACACATTCCAAATAGATTTCACTTCCTTCATAAACTCCGACATAAATCAAACCTGGAGATGACCTCAGATGCACCAACCTTACTAAGGATCACATAACTGTAATATTTGGAGGGTGAGCAACTACAGCATTTGTTCTCATTTAAATACAAAACCTAGTTTTCTATTATCTAGAAATAATGCTAGATGTTAGGAAAGTTTGCTTATGTTCTAAAAAGCTAAAAATTAAAAAAAAAATTTGTTGGTAACCCTTTCTCAAGTGATTTTACAGATTTCCCACTACTTTAACATAACTGCAGGAAACGTATTTGAAAGGTTACTGAAGTGCCAGAGGGGCCTATTTTGAAATAAAATTAAGCCTATGGTACTACTAAAAGGAAGACACGATATCCAAAATCAAACTGGATACAACAGTTTTAATGGTTAAATGTTTGCTCTTTTTTTCAAGGAAGCACAAAGAATGGGAGGTTGAAGCAAAGCCACCCTTCTCATGTGAATCCTCTCACTTTGGTCAATTTGTCTTAAACTGACAAAAGTGTCCTTTTAAAGTAATGGTTGCCCCTACATTTTTAATGTCACATATCTACTGTCAAATATCTAAACATATCTTTTTCATTGATATCATTAAGAAGACAACTCCAATTTTTTATAGATATGACTTTAAGGACTTGTGGGAAAAAAACAATTTATAAATCATTTGCTCAACGTCCCATTTAGAATGAGATGAAAAATGTCCATTTAAAAAAAACAAACAAAAAAAAGAAGTTCCCATCATGGCGCAGTGGTTAACAAATCCGACTAGGAACCATGAGGTTGCGGGTTCGGTCCCTGCCCTTGCTCAGTGGGTTAACGATCCGGCGTTGCCGTGAGCTGTGGTGTAGGTTGCAGACGCGTCTCGGATCCCGTGTTGCTATGGCTCTGGTGTAGGCCAGTGGCTACAGCTCCGATTCGACCCCTAGCCTGGGAACCTCCATATGCCACAGGAGTGGCCCAAAGAAATAGCAAAAAGACAAAAAAAAAAAAAAAAAAAATCCCACTATGGTCCTGGCCCAGGAACTTCCACATGCCACGTGTGCAGCCAAAAAAAAAAAAAAAACCACCAAAAACCCACTATGACATCATGAGAAGAGACCATTCACACTGGGAAGGCTTTGTAGCTGTTCCTAGGAGGAGCCATGCTTACCTTATTGTGCTCATACTTGTAGGGGATCTTGAGCGTGTCCATGGCTCTGATCATGGCCTGCATGGCCGTGAAGATGTTCTGATACACCAGCTTGGTGAAGCCCCTTTTGTCTTCATCAGAGTAGCCCGACCCGTGGATGATTCTCATCTGCTTGATAAACGTACTCTTGCCGCTCTCTCCTGTCCCTGGAAGAGAAACAGACAGCACTGATCAGACCGTGATATCTTCTCTCAGCCTCCTAGACAACTGAACTAGGAACAGGGCTTGGATGTGACACCCCTAAGGTCCTGCTGAGAGGAGCATCACAGGAGAGCCGTACCACCTTTGATGTATACCCTCAGCAAAACTAGAGGGTTGAGGGTCCATTTCAGAGGCAGGTTAGTTTAAAAAAAAGCTGTCACCTCTTTGGAAGCCACTCAGCATGGGATTTTGATAGTGATTTGTAACCATGTATCTTATAAGAAACACAACAAAAATAGTATCTTTTGAACAGAATTAACACTTGATAAAGCTCTCTTCCCAGAAGAGTATCTGAGACACATCCCAGGAAGCTGGAATGTTTAGCCAGGATTTAGATCTGGAAAAGACAATGCACTTACACATAAGCTGTTCGGAGAGTGCTAAGACAAAAACACCTGAAAATTTCTAGATATTTCGTTTTATTTTACAATGGGGTATATGGAGAGCACAGTATCCAGATAAGAATTGGGATTTTCAGGATAGCCAAGTATCAACTGTATTTATTTCGGGGGTGGGGGGTGGCTGGCTGAGTTATTCCAAGGATTCCCTTAATTTAGAAAAGATACAGTGACCCTCCTTCCTTCTGTCCACTCTTTACTATATTATGATAAAAAAATTGACTGTTGCTGGATTTTTTTTTTCTTCTACGCTCTCATGTTCCCCTTCTGCAAAATCCTTTTTAGTTACCATAAGCCTGAAGATAATCTACAACAAAGCTACAAATGCCTGTGGGGAGAAGGAAAGATGGAAAGATTAGATGATTTCACTGAATGACAACCTCTTTCTTCTAGAGTGAATCTAAAACTATGAATTTAAAAACTTTATTTTGCTAAATCTAAGTGGTTTGATGGGTATGTAATTTCATTTCTGAGTATCTCTTACTCTCTTTCAAATTTCCTTGATATTCAAAGCAATAAATGTCTTTGTCTTGCCCTAACAATGTGGGGGAGGGGGGACTAAAAGTTTTTGAATATTAAATATGGACGAATAGAATAATGATACACAGGATGACTATAGTGTCCTTGCTGCTATTTCCTATCAACAAAGCATTAAAAAAAAAAAAAAAAAAAAGGCGGAAAAGGAGAATTAAAAACTAGGAATACAACATCTGTCCTAATTGTTTGGTTTTTCTGGTGGTTGGATTTCATTACTATCTTTATAAACAATCATGAAAAATTCAAATAAGTATTACAATTTTCATAGAGGCACTCTTAAATGACTACAGATGTCTTGGTAAACACAGAAGCCTCCCCAAGTTACAATGGAAGATGATTTCTAGCCCCCCAGTCCCGCGGTCTCCGATTCCTTTATCCTTTTCATATGACTTTTAATAAAGTGATCTGAAACTTCTTGAAATGTGAAATTACCACTTCCTTTATCATTTTCATATGACTTTTAATAAAGTGGTCCAGAATTCATTGAAGTATAAAGTTAACACTGCCATGTGAATGCTATCAACCCCTTTTAACAGCATTAATCCAAAGAGTTAAAAATGAACATTTCAGAACACTGTAAACCAAATATAGCGGAAAAAATAAAAATCATTAAAATAAACTAAATTTAAAAAATACAAAAAAAAGAATTTCTACGCAGTTTAAATATTGTAGAATCATTAGCACTGCTTTTTATGACAGGTGAACTACATCAATGAGTCAGGTGCATTAAGAGTACTCATATTGTAGAGTCATTACATGTTGATTAAAACAATTATAAAGATAAATAATAATAAAAATGAACATTTTATTATCCCAACTATGAATACTGGGGGAAAAAAAACCCGTAAGTATCTAAAAAGTAGTATCTCTAATAGAAAGAATCTATAAAATTGTTTCTCATTATCGATCAAGAATTTTTTTTTTTTTGTCTTCTTGCTATTTCTTGGGCCACTCCCACAGCATATGGAGGTTCCCAGGCTAGGGGTCGAATCGGAGCTGTAGCCACCGGCCTACACCAGAGCCACAGCAACGCGGGATCCGAGACGCGTCTGCAACCTACATCACAGCTCACGGCAACGCTGGATCCTTAACCCACTGAGCAAGGGCAGGAACCAAACCCGCAACCTCGTGGTTCCTAGTTGGATTCGTTAACCACTGAGCCACTACGGGAACTCCCGATCAACAATTTAAAGAAACCAGTATCATTACTTTCCTGAGCAATACAAAGTATGGAAGGAAAAGGTGCAGACTGCTTCTTTATTATCCATAAACCAGAACCAGTGGCTTGCTCTGAGGCCCCAGTGAGAGACAATCATCAAATGAGAATCTCTGACAGTTTTTCCCACACCAAAACCAAGAAGAAATCTTAATATGCGAGGTTAACAGTATGAAAAGAAAAGACAGAAGATTCAGGCAAAAGGCCTCCTTCTCTTAGTTCTCTTAGAGGCCTCTATATGCTTACCCTCCATAAATAAAATCAAGAAGTCAGGAGAAAAAAATCTAAACTACAATGGCTTGTGTTTCACTTAAATCCTGTTGGGCAAGAGCCGTCAACACTTGGCACCTCTTTGGATCTCCACTAAGCCCCTGCGTACCACACTAATGAAGGGTCCTGGATTACGCGACCCAGAAATGAATGAAATGGGAGAGATTAAGAGGAAAGACCTAAAATCCCAAACATCAAGCCCAAGATAGCTTCCTATTGCCCCAGACACACACATACACGCAGGTATCCTCTCTCTATTTTCCCATCTTGCTTGGCACCTCAGGAGGCTGACTGGTAAGGACTTCACATCAAGCGCTTCCTTGTCCTTGGTCTTCTGCTTGGGGTCAGTCCATAGGAGACACCAGGAGGAGACCAGAGAGCAAGAGAATGAGGGAGGCGCACTCATTCACTTAGCTTGGCCACTGCCAGGGCACTACAGATAGGCTATGTCCCTTCCGAAAGGCCACAGCTCTCACTGGGTGGCCCTCTCTACACAGCTGCCCTCTCTGGGTTCCTGGAACTGCTCCCGCTCCTTGCTGGCCCCTGGTTACTGAGCTCATTAGCCTTCACTGGTTTACTTTCTAAATTCTTAGTCACCTGGCTGTAGTGGGCCATTTGTTTCCTGCTAAAACCCTGACATGTACAAATACCCAAAGGAAAGTAGGTGCAGCTTAATAAATGAAGGACCAAAAAGGGAAGGGAATGGAGGTACCCTCTCTTCTTCTTCTGTCTTTTCTCTATAAATCTTATCTATAAGGTGTTGTCTTGTTTATAAAGGGCTTCTCTTTCTCTAGTCACTCACTTATTTTGATGACACTTCTGGAGGCCAATCATGATGATACAGCCCAAATCAGAATGCAGGGCCCCTGACTCTCCCCACAAAGTACTAATAAACCTAGCACTAGTCCCCCAGAGCATGCACACATGAGTCTCCCTGGCCCCCATGCCTCAGCAGCACAAACGAAGACTAATCTCCAGTCCTGACAGGGGAAACAGTGGTCTCCACCACCTTAATATCCTCTCTCTTGTAAAGGAAACCAGAAGAAATTTGTGCTCAACTCTTTATACTTTGCCACTCTGAAATAGACTGTCACTTAATGCTCTAAAAATTCTATGAGATAGATGTCTTTTTCACCTCATGGAATTAAAAGGCCTTGCAGGGGTGAGGCATCAGAGCTAAGATGACCTGGCCAGTAACTGGCAGCACGAGGGCTTGAGCCCAGCCTTCAGCTGCTCAGTTTGGGTTTGGCACTACTTTCACAGACACGGCTGCCCAAATCCAGGATAATTAACTTCTACTGCCCACGGTAGAAGACAGTCTAAAAATGTCTCAACCTGGATTTGACGACACTCAACTCTCATCCATCTAACCTGGTTTCCAAGTTTTGAATTTCCAATTTTTTTTTTCAATTAATGGGGACCCATTTTGAATCCTGGTGCCATCTTCCAAGACTGGCCATCTCTCTCAGGTGAATTCCACTCATGCATTTAATACTCACACTCCGATGTTACTGTATAAATGCAGCAAATTCAAAGTGAAGGCAAAGCTTCATGTAAGGAGAAAGTCTGTGTAATGCAAATGCTATAGGTACAATGAGAAAAAGCACTCAAAGAATTATTCTCACATAATGGACTAAAATATCAACCAAGCAAAAAAAAAGCTTCTTAGTTCCATGAAAAGAGTTCTATCACAGAGACAAATGAATTATTCTTAACAAATGTGTAGCCCAATTTCATGTTCTTCTATTTTTACAAACTTATACAATATCCTCAGGGTTTTAAATGGACATTTTAACAATCTACTTGGGATTAGAATAAAAAAATATTTGTTACAATTTAAAAAACAGCTATTTAAAATTGTAAAAAATGACGTATTCCCCAAGGCACATGGAAAGCATAATAAGAGACTTCACAATTCCTTATCTCTGAATGAAAGAAACAGACCTCTACTAGTAGGTCGCTTTGTGAATTCAGTGCCGGCTAATCTCTTTTCACAGTACAGAACATAAAAAACTCTTGACCTACCTACAGAAATACAAATCTACTGCTCCCAAAGCCATTGATAAAATAAAATCTAGCGAGAACCCCTTACATTAAATGTGGGGACGGGGAGGAGGCATTCACCTTTGCAAATGTGAATATACCTCCAATCAAAGTTTCAAATAACAAGCGTATCAGCACACACAAGAATGTGAGTCCTGGAAAACTTCTGCTTTTCTCCTTCTTTGGTTTCTATAAATATGGCTGAAATTATTCCCCAGAAAACTTATTTGTACTTTTAATCAAGTACTATGCCTCTCCTTGCCCCACCCCCATCTACATACCCAGAAATGAGACTATTTGAGAATCATGCTATTTAAAAAGGCCACTTCCTCCGGCATGCATAACTGGCACTGAAGGGTACTTTTTCCTTTCCTACCCACTGGATCAGAATAAGGCATGGAGAACAATCCCCAGTTCACGCCCCATGTTCTTCCATCAGAACAAACACCAGATATGAATTTAATATCCAACTGGGGGAGTTCCTGCTGTGGCGCAACAGGATCTCTGGCGTCTTGGGAATGCTGGGACACAGGTTCAATCCCCTCCCAGGATCTGGCGTTGCAGCTACAGCTTGGATCTGATCCTTGGCCCAGGAACTCCATATGCCACAGGAGGCCCAAAAAGAAAAAAAAAAAAATGGGGAATGCACCACTTGGTAAGCAGTTAAAATACAGCATATTCAATGTACACACTCACACACACGCATGCACGCACACACATAATCTGATGCTTTAAGCTTTGCCAAAATCTCTTCAACGCAAGAGGATTTCCAGAGTTCCCATTGTGGCTCACTGGGTTAGGAACCCAACTAGAATCTTTGAGGATGCAGGTTTGACCCCTGGCCTCGCTCAGTGGGTTAAAGATCCAGTGTTGCTATGGCTGTGGTGTAGGCCAGCAGCTGCAGCTCTAATTCCATCCCTAGCCTGGGAATTTCCACATGCCGCTGCAGGTTCAGCCCTAAAAAGCCAAAAAAAAAAAAAAAAGAAGAAGAAGAAGAAGAAGAAGACTTCCACATACAAATTCTGCACAAATCCTTGTTTAGTCTATGTATCTTACTCATACTAAGCATCCTAATCTTTATGCTGATTACTTGGCCCATTTGCAAGAGGCAATCTGTAATTAATTCTGTCCAATAAACTTCTAAAAATAGAGCAGTTTTCCTTATCCTACACCCTACCTGACAGTTTCAAATTCAATAATAAATTACTTTCTTAATACATGACTTTTTAAATGTCATTTCTTCTTCTTCTTCTTCTTTTTTTTTTTTTTTTTTTTTTTTTTGCTTCTTAAGGCCACACCCAGGGCATTATGGAACTTCCAAGGCTAGGGTCTAAATGGAGCTGTAGCTGTTGGCCTACCCCACAGCCACAGCAACACTGGATGCAAGCGGCATCTGCAACCTACACCACAGCTCACAGCAACACTAGATCCTTAACCCACTAAGCAAGGCCAGGGAAGGAACCTGCATCCTCATGGATCCTAGTAGGGTTCATTACCACTGAGCCATGACGGGAACTCCCTAAATGTCATCTATTCTTAAAAGCAACCATGGACTCAATGATTCCACTTTCACACTTCATGTTGGTTCCTGGGCTACACTTTCATCAAAAGGGCTGTGAAACACAATCCACATATACACAAGAACTGCTCAGCCCCCTAAAAATGCCAGTTACGATGGTCACTGTCTGAAGATTGTGGTGTGGTGTGCCCCATTTCCATACAAGGCCCCTGGAAAACGATCACTGAACACTGCACTATCAGGAACTTCAAGGGTCCTCATGCCTCATTCCCTGTATCCTAAAAGAAAGCCAGAAGACTAGAGTTCCCAGGTGGCCTAGGGGCTAAGGATTCAGTGTTGTTGCTGCTATGGCTCAAGTTCAATCCCTGGGCCAGGAACTTCCGCATGGCCATTAAAAATAAATAAATAAAAAGGAGTTCCTGCTGTGGCTCAGCAGAGGCAAATCTGCCTAGTATTCCTGAGGACAAAGGTTTGATCCCTGGCCTTGATCAGTGGGTTAAAGACCCAGCACTGCCGTGAGCTGTGGTATAATTCATAGATGTGGCTTGGATCTGGTGTTGCTGTGGCTGTGGTGTAGGCCAGCAGCCACAACTCCAACTGGACCCCTAGCCTGGGAACCTCCATATGCCGCAGGTGCAGCCCTAAAAAAAGGACACACGCACAGAAAACGCAACAAGCAAACAAAGAATAGAAAAGAAAAAGAAAGAAAAAAAAGTCAGAAAACAGACCTCCTCAGGACCTCTTATAGGCTCAGGGAGACCCACACCACTGTCACAGTTTTTAGGCTTCCAGGAAAAAGAAGAAATGCCAAAACAGTTTTAAAAACTGTAGTATTTAAAGTTGTACAATGAACATATTCCTTTTATCCTTCCAGTGCCTTTCATGACTGTATTTGGAGATACTGTCAAGCCATCAAAAGTCTGCATCTGAAGCCTTTAATTAAAGTGAAAGCTCAGGCCAAATGCCCCTGCCCTGCCCTCTTGATTGGCCAGCACCCAGAAAAAGAGCAGCAAAGAACAAACCCAAGGCTCATGAAGTTCAACTGTGATTCAACTACCTGTTCTTAAGGTCCACTGGTTTAGGCCAAGTCTGAAATATGGAATCTCAGCACTAGCAGAGCTGAACTTGGGCTACTTCCACAGTAGATAAAGCAGAACTAGAAATTTCAGGAAGGAATTTTCTACCCACAAGCACATCATCAACCCACACCTGCAAAGACTTAATAGCACTGAGATAAAAGTGATTTAATAACACTGAGTCAAATGCAATCCACATGTTGTCCATATTCTGGGTTATATACTTGAAAATATACGGATTCTGCCTCCAGCCCATTTTCCTCCACTTAAACTGGAAGCCTGCTTATAAAGCTGAGCAGCTCTAAGACCAAAATCAACATTACTTCCTCTCCTCAAAGACTGTCCTTTGAGGGCAAATGTTGGGAATACTTAACCCTCTATTCCCAGCAAGGTCGAAGAAGGAATAGGATAATGTTTAAAATGTAGCATGGAAATTAACTGAATTTACTATCACCAACTGTGGGTGGAAACTGAATACACGGGTATGTTAGCAGTAACCAGGACTATTAATAGTAATTCATCCAATTACGTTGTTTTTAAAGGAAAGACAGGCAAAATTCATGGAAAATGCAATTTACTGAAAATGTTTGGGAGACAAAGAGATTGTCTCGTCCTGGGCTTCTCTAAGAAGTAAAATCTGGGAAAGGTGCTTCCAAGGATTACTCAGTGATACAAGAGTATTTTCTTAGAATGTCCACTTTACCATAGACTATTCATAGTAAACATCCATATTAAAAACTAGCATCAGCTGACTACATAATCTTCTGAATGTACCAAAACCTAAATGTACACCTTAAAATGGTGTATTTCATGGTATATGAATTATGTTTCAATTAAAAAAAATTTTAAACATTAGTTTGAAGAAGACAGGAATTTTACATGAAACTGTACATGAATTTTCATGCTAAAACTTTTTCAGGGTTACTTTGAGCCAACCTGCTCAAACTTCCCCCCAACTTCCAATCCTTTCCTCTGCTCTCTTCGGCTTCTGGGTGTGTTTCAGAGAAAAAGTTGAAGAAGCCCTAATTCACTTATTCTACAAAGGAGGGAAGGAAAGTGGCTTGTTCAAGGGATCTGCTGGTTGGCAACTAATTAGGAAGATGGACTACAATCTACCAAGGTCTCCTGTCTGTCAAGAGCTCTTGATCTCATGTCCTCATGAACTTTCTTTTTATAAAACACTTTTCCAATTTAAAAAGTTCTAAATATTTATTATAGAAAAATCAGAGGGGTTTTCACATTGCTAAAAATTTGAACATTTTGATACATTCCTTACCAGACTCCTTTCATAGGCAAATGTGCCTTTTCTGTTCTTGTTCTAAACTAAAAATAGAAAAATACTGTATATTATTATTTTTCACTTAACATATGTGATAATTATTCCAAGATACTAATTATTCTTCAGAAATAGTTAATGATTGCCTGAAAGGCTTTCATAAGAATGTTTGATAATTTAACAATTGCCCTGTTGTAACATATTTTGAGTATTTCTAATTTTTCACTTTTACAAATAATCTGTGATAAATAACCCTGAAGAAAAACATCACAGAAATGCAGCTAGCTGAAAGAGTTGTAAAGGCTCTGACCATCCTACCTGTGTACAAGGTGACATATCCATCAGACCCTTCTTTACCCCACTTTTTTTTTTTTTTGTCTTTTTAGGCCACACTGAGGTATGTGCAAGTTCCCAAGATAGGGATCAAATCGGAGCTGTAGCCGCTGGCCTACACCATAGCCAGAGCAACATGGGATCTGAGCCGTGTCTGTGACCTACACCACAGTTCACAGCAACGCCAGATCTTTAACCCACTGAGAGAGGCCAGGGATCAAACCCTCATCCTCATGGAAACTAATCAGATTCATTTCTGCTGAGCCACAACAGAAACCCCTCACCCCACTTTTTTTTTAAGCAATGCTACTGAGATACATATTTGTGCTTTTTGGCCCAGAGCTCTTAAAACTCAGAATTTCCTAAGTAAGGAGAGTATCACAGATGTCCTTTGTTATATTAATGAGGTGACTTTGGGATAGTGCCCATCGAGGGGGGCTGTCAGGGGAAACACCCAGGGACAAGAAGTGGAACTTCAGAAAAGTCCCATCCCCTGACCTCTGGGGAAAGGAGGGGAGCTGGAGAATGAGTTTAATAACCAATGGTCAATGGTTTAATCACTCATACCTAAACGACAAAGCCTCCATAAAAACCCCAAAGGACTGGATTGGGACAGCTTCCTGGTTAGTAAACATGTGGAGATTTGGGGAGGGTGGCACCCTCTAGAGAGGACATGGAAGTGTCACACCCCTTCTCACTTACCTTGCCCTATGCATTCTTCTATCTGGCCGTTCCCAAGTTATACCCTTCTATAATGAACCTATAATCTAGTAAGTAAAATGTCTTTCCGAGTTGCTCAAGAAAATTAATCCAAGCCAAGAAGGGGGTCATAGAAACCTCTCATTAATAGCCTTTTAGTCAGAAGCACAGGTAACAACGTGGACTTGTGATTGGCATCTCAAGTGAAGAGCAGTTTCGTAGGACTGAACCCTTAACCTGTGGGATCTGACTCTATCTCCAGGTAGACAGATCCAAATCTCTCCCATTTTAGAAATCCATTTCTACCCACATGATACATTCTGCACATACTGTCTATCCTGGCTCCTCTTCACAGCTCTGCAACCTTGGGGAAATTACTTGGCCTCTCAAAGCCTGTTTCCTCCTCTGTTAAGACCACCATCTACTTCTCAGCTCTGCTGTGAGTTTTCAGTAAGTTAATCCAAGTAAAGCAGTATCTGATACATAGTAAGTATTCAAAAAATACCGGCTATAATTTACCGTGCAAAATCAAGTGGAAGAATGAGAGAACTGTCTGACACAGGGCTAGGGAAAGGCAAAAACTTACTAATAAATACTTTAATGCAGCATTTTTTTAATGATTTTTATTTTTTCCATTATAGCTGGTTTACAGTGTTCTGTCAATTTTCTACTGTACAGCAAGGGGACCCAGTCACACATACATATACACATTCTTTTTCTCACATTATCATGCTCCAATATAAGTGACTAGATATAGTTCCCAGAACAATACAGCAGGATCTCATTGCTTATCCTTTACAAAGGCAATAGTTTGCATCTATTAACCCCAAATTTCCAGGCAATTCCACTCCCTCCCCCTCCCCTTTGGCAACCACAAGTCTATTCTCAAAGTCCATGATTTTCTTTTCTGTGGAAGGGTTCATTTGTGCCGTATATTAGATTCCAGATATAAGTAATATATCATATGGTATTTGTCTCTCTCTTCCTGACTTAATTCGCTTAGTATGAGAGTCTCTAGTTCCATCCATGTTGATGAAAATGGCATTATTTTGTTCTTTTTCTGACTGCATATATATACACCACAACTTCTTAATCCAGTCATCTGCTGATGGACATTTAGGTTGTTTCCATGTCTTGGCTATTGTGAATACTGCTGCAACAAACATATGGGTGCATGTGCTTTTTTTTTTTTTTTGTCTTTTTGTCTTTTTGCCTTTTCTAGGGCTGCTCCCGCCTGTGGAGATTCCCAGGCTAGGGGTTCAATCAGAGCTGCAGCCGCCGGCCTACACCAGAACCACAGAAACACGGGATCCGAGCCACGTCTGCAACCTACACCACAGCTCACAGCAATGCCAGATCCTTAACCCACTGAGCAAGGGCAGGAATCAAACCCGCAACCTCATGGTTCCTAGTCGGACTCATTAACCACTGCACCACCACGGAAACTCCTATGTGTCTTTTTCAATGAGAGTTTTGCCCATATATATGCCCAAAAGTGAGACTGCTGGGTCATACATTAGTTCTATATTTAGTTTTCTGAGATATCTCCATACTGTTTTCCATAGTGGTTGTGCCAATTTACATTCCCACCAACAGTTCAGGAGGGTTCCCTTTTCTCCACAACCTCACTACCATCTGTTATTGTTGACTTGTTAATGATGACCATTTTGACTGGTGTGAGGTGATACCTCATAGTAGTTTTGACTTGCATTTCTCTAATAATCAGGGATGTTGAGCATTTTTTCATGGGCTTGTTGGCCATCTGTACATCTTCTTTGGAGAAATGTCTATTCAGGTCTGCTGTCCAATTTTCAATTGGGTGGTTGGCTTTTTTGCTGTTGAGTTGTATAAGTTGTTTGTATATTTTAGAGATAAAGCTCTTGTCCATTGCATCATTTGAAACTATTTTCTCCCATTCTATAAATTGTCTGTTTATGGTTTCCTTTGCTGTGCAAAAGCTTGTCAGTTTGATTACGTCCCATTGGTTTATCATTGCTTTTATTTCTGTTGCCTTGGGAGATTGACCTGAGAAAACATTTGTAAGGTTGACGTCAGACAATGCTTTGCCTATGTTCGCTTCTAGAAGTTTGATGGTGTCTTGTCTTATATTTAAGTCTTTAAGCCATTTTGAGTTTATTTGTGTGCATGGTGTAAGGGGAAGATCCAGTTTCATTGATTTACATGCGGCTGTCCAGCTTTCCCAGCACCACCTGCTGAAAAGACTGTCATTTTCCCATTTTATATTCTTGCCTCCTTTGTCAAAGATTAATTGACTGTAGGTGTCTGGGTTTATTTCTGGGTTCTCTATTCTGTTCCATTGGTATGTAAGTCTGTTTTGGTTCCCATACCACACTGTGTTGATGACTGTGGCTTTCTAATTGCCTGAAGTCTGGGAGAGTTATACCTCCTGTGTGGTTTTTGTTCCTCAGGATTACTTTGGCAGTTCTGGCTCTTTTGTGGTTCCATATAAATTTTTGAGTTGTTTGTTCTAGTTCTTTGAAAAATGTCATGGGTAATTTGATAGGGATTGCACTGAATCTCTAGATTGCTTTTGGTGGTATGGCCATTTTTACAATATTAATTTTTCCAAACCAGAAGCATGGACTATCTTTCCATTTCTTTGAATCCTCTTTCATTTCCTTGATTAATGTTTTATAGTTCTCAACATATAAGTCTTTCACCTCCTTGGTCAGGTTTATCTCCAGGTATTTGATTTCTTGGGGTGCAATTTTAAAAGGTATTGTATTTTTATATTCCTTTTCTAATACTTCATTGTTAGTATACAGAAATGCAACTGATTTCTGAATGTTAATCTTGTATCCTGCTGAATTTGTTGATCAGTTCGAATAGTTTTTGGGTTGAGTCCTTAGGGTTTTCTATATATATATATATATAGTATCACGTCATCTGCATACAGTGACAATTTTACCTCTTCTCTTCCAATTTGGATACCTTTTATTTCTTTTGTTTGTCTGACTGCTGTGGATTAACACAGTATTTTTAAAAATCAAAATTAATGATGAACAAAATATCACAATTTAAAAGAAGGACACTTTATTTATAATAAAGCACAATGCTGTGCTGTGCCATATCAGTTATCTGAGAAGCTGCCTTAAAATCTGCATCCTGGGAGTTCCTGTCGTGGCGCAGTGGTTAACGAATCCAACTAGGAACCATGAGGTTGCGAGTTCGGTCCCTGCCCTTGCTCAGTGGGTTAAGGATCCAGCGTTGCCGTGAGCTGTGGTGTAGGTCGCAGACGCGGCTCGAATCCCGCGTTGCTGTGGCTCTGGTGTAGGCCAGTGGCTACAGCTCCAATTAGACCCCTAGCCTGGGAACTCCCCATACGCAGCGGGAGCAGCCCAAGAAATGTCAAAAAGACCAAAAAAAAAAAAAAAAATCTGCATCCAAGGCAAGAACCTTACTAACCTTACTCTGGTCTTGGCACTGATTCTACTTCTCCACTCCCCAAAATAACTGAGATAATCATCCCTAATATCTCAATAAAGCCATAGTGTTTGGATACTTTTAGCTTCCATTCTTTATTTATAATTTTATTGGGTGTATGCTGCATGCAATTCATTTTTTTAGGCATCAGGATATAAGACATACAATCCTGATTTTCAATGGGAATATGTGAGTGTCACTGGCAGATGACATACAAAAGACAGATGAATTTTAAAAAAAAAAATCCAATGGAGGTAGGTGCTATGCATTAAAGAATTAAAGAAAAGTGAAATACATAGTGACTTAGGAATTGCTTTAATTTGAGTGGCCAGGGACAGCCTTTCTAAGAAGATGCATTTATGCAGATTATCTGACTGTTCAAGATCTAGCCACAAAAAAATAAAAAGAGCGAAAAATGGAAACACATTACAGGAAGTAAACTAGCAGAAACAGAGGTCAAGCTGAGAACAAGTTCACTGGTATGTTGGAAGTACAAGGCAGCTAATGAGGCCAAGGCATAGCAGTTGCTGGGAAAAGAGGTAGGGACTATGGGAGCATTGGCTACCAAGGGAGAGCTATGTTATGCAGGGTGCTCTGTTTCAGGAAACAGGCTTAGGTTTTATTTGAAGTGCACTAGACAGTCTTGGAGAATTTTAACCAGGGAAGTGATATGGTTTGATTAATGCCAAGAATGGATTTTAAGAACAATAGAGTAGGGTATTTCAGTAACACAAGCAAAAGATAATGGTAGTTTGCACCAGGATGGCAACAGACATGGGGAAAGGTGGAACGATTCCAGATCCAGTCTAGAGTTGGATGAAAAGTGGGTGGTGAGGGGAGGAGATAAAACAGGGATGACTCCTAGATTTTTGGCCTGAGTAACTAGATGAATGGATGTCCTAGACTCCTACTTAGAGAAGCCTAAAGAGGAAAAGATTTGGGTAGAGAGAGGCACGTTCAGTTGGAAATGCTTATTCATTCCAACAAGAACCACTTTTTGTACACTTGCAAGGTCTGCCGGATTGATTTGGAGGATACACGTGAAACAGAGGATTCAGTCTGCGTCCTACATTCTCCAGGTCTTCAACAAAAGCAAGGACACAGCCATGACTGAAGTCTTTATGCTAATGGATGAGTCAGAACAGACTGTAAAACTGGGGCTATAATTTAATTTCCTATGAGATAAAGCTTCTTATGTGAAAAAAATATGAAACCTTTAAAGGTCTAAGTCACACACACACACTATTTGTTTATAAGGTGGCGACACTGCCACATGCACATTTCTTTAGAGAAAACTGGGACTTCAGTGACTATTATTTGGGATGCACAAAAATACCATACAAATAACAAATCATCACCATAACATTTTAAGAAGTAGGAATCCTTGAGAATAAACATTCACCCACAGTTTTTAAAAGTGATTATTTCAGATAATAAAAAAAGGATATGGTAAGTGGTCCAGATTTTCAGGTTACACCTAATCATAAACTGCATACTCTAAAAATGCACTGGTTGGAAAATGACCAGACACACTCTGAAAAGCATTCTGAAGGCCTCATCAAATCAGTAAATACTTCCTTGGGACAGATGGCTCATGCGGCCCTCCCTCATGGAAGGCAACAAATTCAATCTGCAGTGGAGGAAAAGGCCCAGAACTGATCTGAAATGCCATTTTCCACCTCCTTTCATATTCCTCAAGAGATGATCTATGGGCAGGTGTGTGGAAAACGCATCAGCTGAGGCTGGCCACACCAGCCACACTGAGTGCTGAAGATGAGGAGATGGCCTGAAGACCTCAAGGGCTCCCTCCAGCTCCTGGATTTTGTGATTATTTTCCTTCTCCATATGTAGTACAGCATTGAAAAGATCATTCATTATATTTACATTTCTCAAAAAGCAGGGGGAAAAAAACATGACCTATTATTTTTACTATGTATTCAAATATTAATTCAAATGAATTGACTAAAAACTATAGCAATCTTCTTTCAAGGTTAATATGTCAAGATTTTTTTTTTTCCTTTTACTCATGTGGTTCTTCACTTTGAGCCTCTGGAAATAATTATCTTTTGAGATATGGGAATTAAGGTGCTGGAGGGAGTGAGCAAGCACTGCTCCAATTAAGAGAAGCAGTGCTCTGGGCTGCCTCACAAGATACATGGGTATTCAGACTGTATGGTTTTTTTGTTTGTTTGTTTGTTTGTTTGTTTTTAACCACACCCGCAGCATGAAGAAGTTCCCTGGCCAAGGACTGAACCCAAGCCACAGCAGTGAAAACACTGGATCCTTAACCACTGGGCCACGAAGGAACTCCCTGGACTGCAGGATTTTTGAGTTAACATCACTCCAGTATTTTAATTAATGACATTAGGAATAGTAAAGAAGGGCTTCTGTAATGTTGAAGTCTGCCTAAAAAGCATAAAACGAGGAAAGGATCTTGAAAAGAGACTGTATTATAGAAAATAAGAGTTAATGAATCTGCTCACTGGTATAGAGAGTGGTTATCAAGCTAGCAGAGACTTTTAAAAGCTCATGTAGCATCTGAGATTTAATTAAAATGAAAGCTAAACATAGAGAAATGTTTTCAGTTTTCTTACTTTCTTTTTTTATTTTTTGGTCTTTTTGTCTTTTTAGGGCCGCGCCTGCGGCATATGGAAGTTCTCAGGTTAGGGGTTGAATCGGAGCTGTACAGCCATAGCAATGCAGGATCCGAGCCTCATCTGCAACCTACACCACAGCTCACGGCAACGCAGGATCCTTAACCCCAGGGATCAAACCCATGTTCTCATGGATACTAATCCGGGTTTGTTAACCACTAAGCCAAGACAGGAACTCCTTCCCTTTTCTTGAGGAAAGAGAAAGATTTTAAAATGCACATACAAGCTAAACCAAAGTTATGCATTGTTCACATATTTAAAGTTCTCACTTAAGGAGGAAATGTTGATCAAAAACCCTAGTACCTGCTGGGGTTGTCATTAATAGAATGAATACCCCCCAGCCACAGACTCCTAAAACTAATCATTTGCAATGGCTAATCTGGGAGGACTCAAAGAACCACATTTGAGTTTCCCAGTTCCCCTAGAAGCATAAAGCAAAAATAATTTTTAAGACTCAGCATTTTAAAAAAGCTAGCACACTGACCAATGGAGGAAGGAAGTGGCCCTTTGGAGTCAATGCTCAGGGACATGAAAAACAAACCAGTGATGCCTCCTAGACATTCATATGTGCTGTCCAAAGAAAGACAGCATCTGGCATCACAATTTCCCCAGCCCATTAAAGAGTTGCTTCATGATTTGTTTCAATAATTTAAATTTTGTCCTCTAATTTATTTTGCCTGATGGCCACGCCTGCTCCAGTGATCAAGGCAGTGACAATAACAGACATACAACGGAATGGAAATGGAACAGGGCTCTTCTTTTCACTTTTCTCCCCTTCAAATTTTTCAAAAACAGCAGTGATCCATCTGAGTCTCAAACAAGAAATGTCTTCTTCCTTACTCTTAAGTAAGTTGCATGTGGAAATATACCTTTTTCCTGAGAAGAGAATATGACACTCTTTGCTCAGTGGGCAGGAATAAAGGAGGGGCAGACTTACAACCAGATCTGCTCCTTGAGGAAGTCAAAGTAGAGAAAAGCCCACTGGTGCATTTTATTAATGTTTAGTAAGGCTTGCACATATGATGACTTTCTACCATTTGACCGATAAAAAAGGAAGTGAAACTCAATGCATTCCCTCTCCTTTTAAAGTATACATTTATATTTCGGCCTTGCTGTAGCTGCTTTGTTTTTTTTTCCACTCAACACATGCTAGAGTGTCTGGACTTGATTCAACAACTATGAGGAATCATCGAAAATATTTGAGGAGGTGTGAACTCCATCACAGGAATCCACTAGAAGACACAGGCATGGCATGATGGATAGATCGGATTTTACAGGAGAGAAACAAGACAAAGAAACAAGACCAAAGGAAGCTATTACCAAAGGTTCAGGCAGGAGGTCTGAGCCTGAATGTGTGTGAGGGAAATGGGCAAGAAGGAAGGGCCTGAACAATACTGAAAAGGCAGGACAGAGATATGGCTCTGCTCTGCGGTGGTGTGGGAGAAAAGAGAGCCACAGAGGACACTGTGGCTCATACAGGGAGACTGAGGAAATGGGGGCACCTTTAGCACAAATAGGGGATGATACAGAAGGAAATGCTCATTTCAGAGTGAAGCTGATGGGCCACTTTAACATGTGTTATGTTGGCAAATGCATTTACAGGGCATGGAAGAGAATAAAAATGTTCCAGAAACTATCTTGCTGGGCCCATCTAAGGGAAATGGGGCTCAGCGTTCATAGGTGAATGTTAACGACGGGACAAAAGCATCTCCTACACTGGTTGATGGAAGAAAGCTTCCGATGGGGTGGAAAGAGTGGTGGGAAGCAGGAAGATGGGACTGAGATGGCCCACTGTCTCCCTATATGCACACAGCTACATGAAGACGAAAGGGCAGCACAGAGGGCTGGCTGTGAGGTCCTGCTTATGCTCAATGGGAGACTCTCTCAGGACTTTCGGCATCATGTCTTCCTCACTGTTGCTCCAGCATCAGTTAGGACCCCTCTATATCTTCCCAATACAGCATAAGGAATGAGGAATGAGGAAGGCTCCAGAAATGCTAAATTGAATTCACACAAACATTTAGGGCCTCTTATGGCAATGGCCATCATGCGCCACCTCAGAAGTTCCACTAGGCCAGAAGTAAATTTCCAAATCCTATTTTTTTTTTTTTCCTTTCCATTTTCAGCTGCCCCATGGCATATGGAGTTCCCAGGCCAGGGATCAGATTTGAGCCACAGCTACGACCTAAGCCGCACTGCAGCAACGCCAGATCCTTAACCCACTGTGCTGAGCAAGGAATCGAACACAACACTCCCAAGACTGCAGATCCTGTTGCGCCACAGTGGGAACTCCTCCAAATCCCATTAATGCATGTGACAGCTAAGCCTGAGACATATGCCTTCAGTTTGATCAGAAAATTGTGACCCTCACATCCCAAAGAACTATGCTTCAACTGTGTTTCTTCAAACCTCCCCAGAACATCTCAGTCACTATTAAAAGTTCACTTACTTTTGCTAAAGTTAACTGAAAACTGAAAGAGTATAACTGATGTTCCAAATGTAAGGCGTTATAAAGATCTTATAAACTTTACCACTTTGGGACAGTATAAAGCATAAGTAACTCCAAATTTTTAGAGCCCCCTTTTCTCTCTCAACTCCCTCCCAGAAATCAATAATCTAAACCACTGAGGAAAGCAAAAAGGAAAAAATTTTAAATCCAAACCCCAAATCATTAGCTGCCACAATCAGCCCAGGAGCAGGAGGCACAGGGATGGGGTGGATTAATGACTGCAGAACGTTAATTTCAACCTAATTTTAAAGTGAACAAGTATTCCAGCCAACTCAAATTACTAAGTCTTAAGAATCAAATATATAATGCTATAATGAAGATATTTTATAATCACATTATGCTGAGTATTCTGACACATGGCATTAAAGTGTTTTGCATATTAAGAATGTAAGACCATGGAGTTTCCGTTGTGGTGCAGCAGAAATGAATCTGACTAGGAACCATAAAGGTGCGGGTTCGATCCCTGGCCTCACTCAGTGGGTTGAGGATCTGGCTTTGCTGTGAGCTGTGCTGTAGGTCACAGACACAGCTCGGATCTGGTGTTGCTGTGGCTGTGGTATAGACAGGCAGCTGTAGCTCCAATTGGACCCCTAACCTGGGAACCTCCATACGCTGCAGATGCAGCCCTAAAAAAGCAAAAAAAAAAAAAGGAAGAATACAAGACCATGTGGCATGCCCAATTATATATATTTTTTACCAAATCTAAAAAGTGGTTCTAAGAGTCTCCATTGTGGTTCAGCAGGTTAAAAATCCAACTAGTATCCATGAGGACGCGGGTTCAATCCCTGACCTGGTTCAGTGGGTTAAGGACCCACTGTTGCCACAAGCTGCTGAACAGGTTGCAGATTTGGGTGGGATCTGGCAGGCGTTGCTGTGGTTGTGGCATAGGCCAGTGGCTATGACTCTGATTCCACCCCTAGCCTAGGAACTTCCATATGCTTGGGTGTGGCACCAAAAAATAAAAAAAAAAAAAAAGATTCTGATTGAATTGCTCCAATTTTATATACTTACTGATGTTGTCATACCAAATAGGTCATCTGAGAGGGAAAGGGGTACTGCCAAAAATCATTCTAGGGCAATTTGTGTAAACTATCCTAGGCGAATTGAGATACTTGACTGTCTCATTAAAGGTAATCAGGAATGGAAGAGAGTCGTAACAGCTTTAAAACAGCTGAAGAGATGCTGTAAAGGTAAAGAACATAAGACATGGAATAAAAATGAGTATCAGGGCTGACCCATTGTCCTAATATCCCTTAGGGTGCATTTTACAGAGTTAGAGCTAGAGATGCTACTTTCCAGAAGTGACATTTATCTCACAGACCCTAGACTAGGACCTTCAATGTCTTACACTAGAGAGGAAGATAGGACAGCAGCTCAGATAGCCTATGCCCTTATTAGTAATGCTTTATTATGTGGTCACAAAAGAAAATGAGAAATCTAACTTTGATGCCACAATTGACCACGTCATGTTACAAGTGTATAATACTTTATAAAAAATATTAATAATAAAAAGGTCCCACAGAAATGAGAGACCTCGTCAACTTATTTTTGTTGTCAGCTCATGACATAGCAGCAATTTTATAAAGGGTCTGAACTCCCAAAATATACAGTATATTGAAAAGAGGATCTAATACACTGGGACAAAATATTTGCGCAATTGCAAAAAGTTCATAGTAAATTGCATAAAGAGCACTTGCAAATCATATTTAAAAAGAAGAAAAATCTCACACCAGTCAGAATGGCCATCATTAATAAATCCACAACTAACAAGTGCTGGAGGGGCTGTGGAGAAAAGGGAACCCTCCTACACTGTTGGTGGGAATGTAAACTGGTACAGTCACTATGGAGAACAGTTTGGAGATACCTTAGAAATCTATCCATAGAACTTCCATATGACCCCACAATCCCACTCTTGGGCATCTATCCAGACAAAACTCTACTCAAAAGAGACACGTGCACCCGCATGTTCATTGCAGCACTCTTCACAATAGCCAAGACATGGAAACAACCCAAATGTCCATCGACAGAGGATTGGATTCGGAAGAGGTGGTATATATACACAATGGAATACTACTCAGCCATAAAAAAGAATGACATCATGCCATTTGCAGCAACATGGATGGAGCTAGAGAATCTCATACTGAGTGAAATGAGCCAGAAAGACAAAGACAAATACCATATGATATCACTTATAACTGGAATCTAATATCCAGCACAAATGAACATCTCCTTAGAAAAGAAAATCATGGACTTGGAGAAGAGACTTGTGGCTGCCTGATGGGAGGGGGAGGGAGTGGGAGGGATCGGGAGCTTGGGCTTATCAGACACAACTTAGAATAGATTTACAAGGAGATTCTGCTGAATAGCATTGAGAACTTTGTCTAGAGACTCATGTTGCAACAGAAGAAAGGCTGGGGGAAAAATGTAATTGTAATGTATACATGTAAGGATAACCTGACCCCCTTGCTGTACAGTGGGAAAATTTAAAAAAATAATAAATAAATAAAAAGAAGAAAAATCTCTCAATAAAAGCAGGGGAAAAAATTTAATCAGGAGTTCCCTTCCTGGCTTATCAGAAATCAATCTGACTAGCATCCATGAGGATGCAGGTTGAAGCTCCGGCCTTGCTCAGTGGGTTAAGGATCTGGCATTGCTGTGAGCTGTGGTGTAGGCCACAGACATGGCTCAGATGTGGTGTTACTGTTGCTGTGGAGTAGGCCAGCAGCTGTAGCTCCGATTTGACCCCTAGCCTGAGAACCTCCCTATGCTGAGGGTTTGGCCCTAAAAAGACACACACACAAAAAAAGCCTTTTAATCAATTAAAAAGTAATTTAGCCTCACTAGTGTAAAAAGAATTACAAATTCAAATGACATTGATGTAATTAATTTCCGCTTATTAAACTGGCAAAGAGTGTTTTTAAATGATCATATTTACGACTCAGAAATCTAGAGGAAAATTAGCATTTATTCCATGCTGCTAGAGGAAATAAAAACAGCTACAGATTCTCAGGGAAATTCAGCAATAGCCGTCATGTCTTATAATGTTGCTTAGAGCCTATCCCAATGATTCCATTCTAAGGAACCTTCCCCAAGGAAATAATTTTATGAATTTTACAAATACTAGCTACATAAAACATGTATCCTATACTTGGTTAAAAACACCAAAAAATGAAAATCTAAATATTCAACAATGTGGGATTGGTAACATAAATGATGTGAGATCATGCAGCTATGAAAAATGGTATTTTATTACCTTTAATTAAGTACAAAAATATTCATAATAAACATGGAAATGGAAAAAGTAGATTACAAATCCAAATGTAAACATCATACCAGTTCTTGAAAATGTAATTATAACCAGAAACATACATACTAATCTATACATAGAAAAAGATTTACAATGAAGTGTCAAAAGTGATTAGCTGTGTGGTAGATGAATAACTTTTTTTCTTTTTACTAGCATATTTTCTCAATTTAACATATTGAACATACTGTAAGAAGAAAAAATGGTTAAAAAGAAATTGATAAAAATACATTCTAGCCTTTTACAGGACTTTACATCACAAATGGAGCAGAACTGGTGAAAGAACTGAAAGAACACTGGCCTTGTGGTCAGAAATAAAAAATGAGATGGTTTAGAGCCCTACTTGGACTTTCCCAAGGCCCAGCCTTATGAGGATAAAAATGAGATAAAACACACAAGAAAACCTTAACAAGTGGTCCAATACTATATAAAGAAATGATTTAACTAGATGGCCTGCCACTGACAGAACATGTACTTTGGGGAGAGTCATTTTTTATTAATCATGCAGTGATCCACCACTCTATGTTATGAGTATTATGATGCATTTGCAGATGGTTTATGACAAAGTATAAAATGAACTGGCATCCTGGATTAAAACCAGAACCCTCACTTCATTGGCCCCTGATCTAATCAATGGAAGAAAACAAAATAGGACAGTCCCAATGGGTTTCCTGAGAAACTCACTAAAAAACAGGAAAGGAATAAATTCCCACGAAATATATTAGTAGTAGTCATTGCTCTCAGAACCTTGAACACCGTAGGGTTCAAAGAAAAACAGCTGATCAAAAGTTTACCACCCCACCCCAAATTAATGCATACAACATTTTCAAAAGTAAACAAATACTGAAATTTACCAAAATATTACCAATAGCTGTGTTTGGGTTCTGAGAATACAGGTGATGTTAGCTTTTTTTATTTCAAATGATCACTTATTAAATTAAATTTTAAGCAGTCTTTGAAAATGCTAGGAATCCACTGTCCTTGAACCCAACCACTAACCAGCAGTTATGTGACTATTACCTACCTCAGTTTTAGGTTCTTCAAGTTTATCTAGGAAAGGGCTGAAACACATTGACTGCTACCTGAAGACATTTAAAGTGTTGAGTACAAGAGCAGACAATGCTTTAAGAAGGATGCCTTTTTAATGGATAGGAATAGTATCTATGAATGAAACGTTATTTGGAATTATTATTTATTGTAGTTCCACGAATTCCAAGTTAACACATAAGATTAATAGTCTCAAAAGGCGGGTACCTCACATTGGAGAATCCACTTCAGGCCTCTAAAGCTCTTACACCAACACATATCTGAAGATCATTCTAACTTATAGACCCAAAGAAGGAGCTCCCCTTACAGGTTTTGGCTCATGGGCCAAATTTGAGCCTCGAGATCATTTTAAATTCAACCTACAAATGACAAAAAATCCCATATACTACAGTATATGCTGTTACATGTTCAACTGCGTCTTGAGAAAAAGAAAGTGTGATATATCACATTTGTCAAGTATGCCATGATACAGTGGACAAGAATTCCAGGGGTGCTGGTCCCTCTTCTGCCATTAAAATGTTTGACATTGAACAATCACATAAATAACTCCCTTATAAGTATACAATAAGAAAGTCAGAATAGATAAATTCAAAAATGCCTTCTATTCTATCATGATATAAATCTCTAGGATTCATACGGGGCTACCCTTAATTAAAGCTTAGTTTCCCTTACACTACAAATTGGGGGAAAACTCAAGTACCTTTGTCATGAATGACTAATGTCTTATTTTAAGGTTGTCCCACATCATGTTAAGCAACTATAAAAGTAATGCTTTAGGAAAATATTTAATAGCAAGAGAATACATTCATCATCTATTAGTGGAGAAAGTAGGCAGTATGAACACATGATACCTATCCAAAATGTATTGATAAATAGAGAACAGACACCTGATGTTAACAACATATCTGCTTGGTGGCAATACTAGAGATATCTTCTTACTCCATACTTTCTAAATTTGGTACACTATGTTCATAGTCAGAAACTAATAATAAATAGTAATTTAGAATTATTCTCTCTCTCTTTTTTTTTTTTTTTTTTTGCTTTTAAGGGCCTTAGACACGGCATATGCAAGTTCCCAGGCTAGGGGTCAGATTTGAGCTGCAGCTGGAGGCCTATACCACAGCCACAGCAATGCTGGATCTGAGCTGCGTCTGTGACCTACACCACAGCTCCTGGCAACGCTGGATTGTTAACACTCTGAGAGAGGCCAGGGATCGAACCCATGTCTTCACAGATCCTAGTTGGGTTCATTACCGCTGAGCCACAATGGAAACTCCAAGAATTATCATAATAGGGCTCACAAATCTTCAGTCGTACAAGGCAATCTGGCTCCATTCCTCATCTTTCTGAGTTAATTCAGAAGCCAAATATGTCAACAAAAGAGGCTATTTTACAAAGCTTTGTATAAGATGCAAGTTGCCACCATCCTTCCAAGGCACCCAGTCATCTCTGCACCATCAAGCTGTCTCTCTTCATCCACCTTCTTTAGACTAGACAAAAAACCATTCCTCCTCCATCTCCTATTAAACAGTTAACCACTGGGGAACACATTCTCTGAGGCCCCTCAGGTTGGGCCAGTGGGGAAGATGTCTGGGGTCAAGCAGAGCTGCATGGGGGCCCTCATATTAACCCTTGTCATCTCCTCTGCCAAAGTATTGCTCCAGCCTCTGCCATTCACTGTAATGCAAGAGCAGATCTGGTTCACTATCTTGACACAAACTTAGTTTAATCCAGAGTGGGATAAACTATTGGAAGCACAGTCAAATAATCACTGAACATAATATGACACACTGCCTCTTCACAGCAGCTGTGATTCCATAATTACCCCCTCATGACTGGAGTGACAAGAGCACCTGAATAATTCAGGTATTCCATGTCTAAAAACGCCAAGATGCACTCTATCCTGGGGAGAACAGAAATCAAAAGGTGATACAGGAAAAGAGAAAGAGCCATTCAGCTTGGGAGGGATGTTTCATCTCAGCACACTGAGGGTCTTGGCCCACCAGGGACAAGAATTCAGCAAAGGAGCTGGGGAAGGACAAGGGTGTATCTGTCAGCTAAGCTCCTGAAGAGTCTGTCTCGACAGTGGGACTTCCTTATTTGTTTGAAGTATTGTATATTCCCAGAATCTCAGGCACACCCATACTTAAGTCTAAGTACAAAAACACACTGCCAATCCAAATACAAATGGTTCCTCGCCAATTAATTGGAGGCCATCCACCAGATAAGGCTGATTTTCTTTTACATGTTTAATGTGGCACCTTCACAAGAGATAAGAACACCTTAATGAAAATCTACTTGCCTGGCTTTAAAAAGTTTGTACTCAAAACAGATATGAAGTGGCTGTAAAGTTGCTTTACACAAAAACTAGGAAAATAAGGAGTAAAGAGAAAACAGATTTTCCTTAAATTCCAAACTGCTTTGTTACCACGCCACTAAACATACTGCCCTAGGTCATGTTTGTCTGGGTTATGATCACATGCAAAACCCAGGCCAAACCTGCTCTCCATATTTTATTCTTGTGACTTTTCAAGAAACTATAAAATGATCTTTATGTTGAAGAAGATAGAAAAGGCTTTTCTACTTTGGAAAATGCTTAATTACCTAGGTTAGAGGTAAGCTGCATACTCAAAAATGGTTAGGGGAAAAAAATGGTTGTCCTAATTATACATGGATGAGCTAATTAAACTGTCATTCACAATTCATTAAAGCTATTAATAAATTGTACATGGGAAAATGGATATCACAGCTAAATTTACGGGAGTGTTAAAACCTCTTAAAAATAAAGACAGCTAAGAACTGGTGGTGAAATTTCAAGAAGTACATGAACTTTAGACCTCACTTAGGGATACTTCAGGCCTCTTCTAAAGGCCCTAGACCTGCCTCCTCACTTATAAATGAGGAAACTGAGGTCTACTGAAGTTAAGTGAATTGTCCAAGTTTACATCCTCTAACTGATCTTCCCACCACTTACATGGTTGCCACACTTCCTGAATTGCATGTGTTTCTTGGTTCCAAACAGAGAATGCTAGCACGCCCTGCTGCTGTCAGTGCCGAGGAGGGTAAGGAATCCCAGAGCAGTTCACAGGACAAAACATCACAAGGAAAGTTAACTGATGGAGAGGAGAAAGGACCAAATGCTGAAGTGGTAGGTAACATCACCAAGTAAGTACCTGCTAACTGATCCTGCACCAAGGGAGAAGCAACAGAAATGAAAGAAAACAAAACCTTTATTAAATCTGATGTGTCTAAAAGAAACAAAGCTCCTAGGAATTTCAAGGTGAATAATGTCCCTATTACTAATCTACCTATTGACAGAAGAAAACATGATAGAACACTTAAAACATGATAGATAGTATGACACTACCAACCCTAACAGCAGAATCACCACTAGGTCAGTGAAGGATTTAGAGAATAAGCAGAACAAACTTTTCCAGTTCTAGGAATCGTGTGTTTTCTTCTTCTTAAGATTACACATTTTAAGAAAGACCCAAAATTACCTAAGCAAAGGAAACCTCACAGACAGGTCATGCTGCAATGCTAGTAAATGCCTGAACCCCAAACCCTTGCATACAAACCCTGGGCACATGAACCCACTCACTCTACACTGGAAAAACCAACTAGCACAAGGTCCTATACAAGTGGGCCAAGCAAAGCAAAAAGAACAATGGCCCCTACTAGGGACCAATCATCCATGAGGTGTCGGGCCCCGTTTCATGCTAATCATCCTCATGGTGACGCTGTGAGGTTATGTTTTATTACCACCCCCAGTGTGCAGCATAGGAGGGCTCGCAGCATTGCTGGGGAGACTCAATACCCACCCTTAAAATGACCCTGGAACCTCAGGACATAAGAAAGAAGCAGTTGGAAAGCAGCTGCCCTTTCCATCTGGGCTTCATATTGCCAATCAATGTGTGTGTCTCTGCACATATGTCGACACAAACAGCACACCTCTCCCAAATGACTGTGACCTCTGTAAGGTGTCCCAGGACCTCCTCAAGAAGACTCCACACATCCTTGAAGCCTTAAATAAATCCTCCACATTTTAAAGCAATCCTTCCACGTTTACTTTTAGCAGCCATTTTCTCAGGATGACAGACCTGCAGACAGAAGTTCTTATTAAAATAGAAAATGAGGACGCTGATGCTGAGAGATTGAGCAACTTGCCTGAACCCAGAGAAAAAATATGTGGCAAAGGTGGCCCAGGAGACCAGGTGTGCCTGATCCTAGGCACAGGCACCAGGCCACAGAGCAACAGCCAGAGCAAGAGTCTGGAAGTCAAGGTCTGAGAAGAACACGTCATGGACAGCTTCACCCAGGAACAGGACTGAGGTTCAAGGGTGGGGCAGAAAAGAGAAAGAAAGCCCAGAGGACGCACAAGCCACTGGAGAGTGAGTCAGGTTGCGGCAGTCCCCCAGTGGGGAACCAATCAGAACTCAAGTGACTCAGACTCAGATACAAGCAGGATCCAAGACGTGACTCAGGGAGCAAGGCAGGAGCTCAAGGTCAGCCTGGACCACACCTCGGTCAACAGCAGTGAGGGCCTCTTAGTCTAAAAGCCACTGGTTGGAGTAAGGGGGGATGACAGCAGCTGGATAGGGTCCCACCAATATCCCACCCCCCATCAGAGCTATGGGAAGGGGGTTTAGGTGAGCTCCAGGGAAGGAAGTCTACTGCTCCATCTGTACAGAACAGGCTGGTGTGCGTCACTGTATTTTTTAAGGAAAAACATTAAGAGACTTGCATGCAAATTCTTCTTGTGGGCCGGAAACTTTTCCATATTTTCTATATCTTTATACATATTCAAACTGAGAGGAAGCTACGCCTTGGTTCAGAATCCTCTTCTCCAATTCCCTCTTGAATTCTCTGCAATCTGGTTTTTGTCTTGAACCCTAGGAAGAAACTACTCTCTCCACATTCATGTGGCCAAGTCTTACCCCATATGGTATAAAACACCCCCTCTCCCCACCACTGCTTCTTCCTGTACTTTATTTCTTACAGATGTACCTTCCTACTTATCCTGATTCTGCCCTTATTAAAAAGCTCATCATATCTGGCTTAAACTACACATTGTAATGTTCTCACCAGGTTCCCTTCCTGAAATGATGCTCCCCTGGAGGTAGTTATAAATGAGTCCATTAAGCTCACATCCATGTATTGGGTCAGCTCTGAAGTCGTCACCAAATTCTTGGGTCCCTACAAAGGGAATTTCCCATTTCAGGGAACAACATCATTCCTGGCCTGCATTAGGTTAGGCTTGCTCACTTTTTTGCATTAATTCTTCCTTGATTTGTTTCAGTGCCTCCACTCTAGATGGTGGTCACCACGTGATCCAGGAAAACACATTATACCATATTTAAATTTCATTTGGGGATCCACACCAGCAGCTATCTGCTCCGGCAAGTTTTCCCAGAGGCCCACAACTACACTTCCAGCCTTATTTCTGCACCCTACTGTGCATCCATTCTGCATCTTTATTTTATCATCTGCCTTCTCATGTATTAAAAACTAAAAACATCTGTGCAGACAAAGAAGAAAATGTTTAGAAGTGGTTATCTCTAGGGAAGGACAGGAAAAATAGGCTTTCCCCCTCATTTTATACATCTCTTTCCTCTTTGAATTTTCTTACCATGTCACATGTACTACATATATTTTTCACTAAATAAACACTTCTTATTAAAAAAAATCAGTTAACTAGCGTAAAAAGATATGTGTACATGGACAGTCACTGCAATATTCTTATGACCTGGGGTGGGGGGGGAAGGTAGGTAATAATAGGGAAAAACTGGAAACACCTAAATCAATGAATAAATAGAGTCTCGGTGCAATTAATCAGGCCACACCCATAAAAGAAAATATACAGGGCAGCTATCAAAAATACCATATCAGAGTTCCCGTTGTGGCTCAGCAGTAAGGAACCTGACTAGTGTCCAAGAGGATTCAGGTTAGATCCCTGGCCTCACTCAATGCCAGTTAAGGACCCGGCATTGCCGTGAACTGTGGTACAGGTCACAGACGCAGCTTGGATCCTAAGTTGCTGTAGCTATGGTGTAGGCCGGCAGCTGCAGCTCTGATCTGACCCCTAGCCTGGGAACTTCCATCTGCCGCATGTGCAGCCCTAAAAAGCAATACTATGCTGTCAGTTAAAACATCTATAAGACATTAAAAACAGATTATAAAACAACACTGATTTTTTTTTGGGGGGGGGCTTTTCTAGGGCCGCTTCCTGCGGCACACGGAAGTTCCCAAGCTAGGGGTCTCATTGGAGCTGTAGCCACAGGCCTATGCCAGAGCCACAGCAACGTGGGATCCGAGCTGTGTCTGCGACCTACACCACAGCTCACAGCAACACCGGATCCCTAACCCACTGAGCAAGGTCAGGGATCGAACCCGCAACCTCATGGTTCCTAGTCGGATTCATTAACCACTGCGTCACGACAGCAACTCCACTAACTAATTTTTAAAATCAGCATTCTTTAGTAAGAATTGAAGGCACCTTAAGGGCAAGATTTACGTCTTCTACCTTCATCCCAGTATGCTTGAAGACACAGCTATAAAATATGAATACTGAACATAGTCAACCTTTACCAAAATCATCTTCACTCACATATCTAATCAGCCACCACTGATTGTGATGATAATAACCAGCCACCATTGAAGATGTGTTTGACTTATCTTTCACAAATACCTTCACCGTCAATTTACAAATTATACAAAACAAATGAGTCTCTCAACTTTACTAAATGTTTTCATCCAGATGGTCAACCTCTTCACATAAAGCCCAATCTGCTCTCAATCCACGCCTGAGCCCCTCACTTGGATACCAGACAGAGAAAGGGTTCCTTGGAGGAGTTAAGGCTAAAAAGATGAACCCCAAGGCCATTTCTACCACTCAATCTTTTGATTCTCTGTATTCAAATTGTGGGAAAGACCATGAAGGGGGTCATCTTGACAAGTCATCAAATCTAAGAGTACAGAAAGATCTCAAAGGAAGTTTACACTTCAGAGTTTCCAAAATAAGCTTTTGCAGCATTCTCCCTTCCCCAAGATCAGTCAAAGTGACACAAAGCAGGTCTGCTGATCCAGGCCAAGGTGGATAGCCATTGATTGCCAGCCTTTGTAATACAAAGAAGCTCTGCTCCTCACCTCCACTCCTTCCAGCTACCTGTCTAAAGGTACAGTGACGACCATTACAACAAGCATGAGTGGCAAAAAGACAAAACAATGTGTTCATGAGTGGCAAAAAGCATGAGTGCCAAAAAGACAAAAAAATGTGTTCACTTCCCTACTTATCAAAAAGTTTGTGGGGAAGGCTGAAATTAGGGAGTAAGTGTATTTTGCATTTCTCTGTCCCACTTAGCCTGCCTAAAGACAGGCTGATTCAAATTTGGAAATAGTCTCATTTTTGTATTTAAGAGGCAACGTTTGTATTGTTGTTCTAAAAGTTACACTGGGGTAGAACATGACCTCACAGTTCTATAAAACAGAGGAAAATGTTTCAAAAAACTTTTTTTGCTTATGTCAAATCCAAGATAAAAATGAAGACAACACAGAGGATATTTATAAGAAATTCTCTTTTCTATCTCCCAAATTTTAGACATTCTTTAACAAAAATATTGATGGCACACAAATAATAATGAAAATATATTAGCAGTATTCAACTGTGCCTTTGTTCCAAAGGACCCTTAAGTTTATTATATTTTATTTTAAAATGATTAATTCAGAAAGTGAAGAAAAATTAAGATTGTGGGAAAATTAAATTATGTTTTAGCTTTTATAAAGTTATCCTTTAGGTTATTTATCAAAATTCAATACAAATTAGCTGTTACGGGAGTTCCCATGTGGCGCAGCAGAAATGAATTGGACTAGGAACCATGAGGTTGCGGGTTCCATCCCTGGCCTCACTCAGTGGGTTAAGGATCTGGTGTTGCTGTGAGCTGTGTGTGGTGTAGGTCGAAGATTCAGCTCGCATCTCATGTTGCTGTGGCTGTGGCATAAAGTAGCCATTACGCATTTAATTTATATAGTGTCTTCCACATTCAGTTTACTATGCTAAATCAGAAATACATCACTTGGGAGTTCCCGTCGTGGCACAGTGGTTAACAAATCTGACTAGGAACCTTGAGTTTGCAGGTTCAGTCCCTGGCCTTGCTCAGTGGGTTAAGGATCTGACGTTGCCGTGAGCTGTGGTGTAGGTTGCAGACGGGGCTCGGATCCCGCGTTGCTGTGGCTCTGGTGTAGGCCAGTGGCTACAGCTCCGATTTGACCCCTAGCCTGGGAACCCCCATATGCTAAGGGAGCGGCTCAAGAAATGGCAAAAAGACAAAAAAAAAAAAAAAGGAAATATGTCACTTGGCCACTAAACCAAACATTTGGTTCATTCCATCTATTGCTTAATAATTCATAGGTAAGTGTCAAAGAACTGTTCATAAATAAATAATGAACAAAAAGAAAATATCAATTCATGCTGGTGACTCAAACCAAAAGACAAGAATAAGACTAGGAAAACATGAAAAACACTTCAAATGGGGAGAGCAGAGAAATATTTAGTCTACTTTTAAGAACTCTATCAAAATAAGTAACTCTCTATAATTCCCAATAGAGAGGTTTTAATAAACATAAGAAAACATTTTTTAAGCTTATATGACAAAAAATCATATACTCCAAAGGGATGGATATAGGTATATATATAATTCATTCACTTTGCTGTACACCTGAAACTAACACAACTTTGAAGGTCAACTCTAATTTTTAAGAAATCATATACTCCAGGAACAACTGCATGCATCCTTCATCTCCAACAGGCCTACCTGAAAGACATCACTGCTAACAATTTGGAGGGGAGGTCAGGTGAGACAGAACACTCCTAAGCTGCTCCTCTAGGGAGTTACCCCATTCCTGTCGAGTCAGGTGTGTTTTGACAAGGTCTTGAGTTGTTTCTGATGTCCATCAAAGTGGAAGATCCCCTGGTTGTTTATTCCCTGTTGTCTCTCAGCAAAATCTCTGGGTGTTTATTGCTGTTTCCATGTTTATGATATAAAAAATAATAATTTGTATGCTTTGAAAATAGTTGTGTTTTTGAGGGAACATCCAAATGTTGGTGTCAATTAGACAAGAACACTGCATGGAGAGGGGCGGTTTCCCCTTTGCCCTTTCCCAGAAGGAAATCTAACAGAGGCTGGCCTTGCAGTGTGCACATCTCAAAGGGGTGAGCAGAATCAGAAACTGCTTCAAGGGCCTGTCTCCCAACCAGCCCTACCCTGCATGAATCCCTGACCTTCTAAGCCCAGCAGCAGGCCTTCTTTTCGTAAATAAAAACAAAAAAATGTGAGCAGATAGTTCAGCTGAGACTGCTTTGTTAAGGTAATAGTCTTTTGGTGTTTAATCTGCCTGTGTTTGAACAGATAATAAATGCCTTGGCTATGAAAACTAAGGAAGTGAATCGAATACAGGAATATACCCGGCTGGTGATGAGACAAAACTAAGAAACAATTACAATGAACTCTTGGGCCGGTGACCTCACTAAATGCCTGCTGTAGCACAGCCTGCCCTGAAAACCCTACCTGGCCCCTGGAATGTATCCTTCCCCAACACAAACCTAGGGTTAAAGAAACAACTGATTTAAAAACTGTTACCTCACAGATGTTTAAGCATCTGTTTTCATCAAACTCAAAAATCTAGTCAAAAATATTTCGTATCCCACTTAATTGAGTGGCACAAAACATACTTTCTTCCAGGAAAAAAAAAAAAATTTAAGATGGCTTTGAAACAACATGATGAAAACTGTTTCCTTTCCTCAGCACCTTAGTTTGTCACATGACCTTGAAAGGTTCAGTTGAACCTCGGCTTGCATTTCATACCAGCAAACGGTAACATCATCATGGAGACACAATCCAGCCAGGTTGCAACCTGGCTGTACCCAGGTTTCTGACCTCTCTACAATATTATGGCTTTTTTTTTTTTTTTATGGCTGTACCCGTGGCATACAGAAGTTCCCAGACCAGTGATGAAATCAGAACTATAGCTACCAGCCTACACCATAGCCATAGCAACGCCAGATCCTTAACCCACTGAGCAAGACCGTGTCCTCATGGATCCTAGTCGGGTTCATTACCACTGAGCAGTGATGGGAACCCCTTATGCCTTTCATTAAAGCTAAGTGTGTCTAATGCACTGTCAACCTGGCCACAATACTGCCATCGTGGGCCTTAACGGGACAGAAATGAGAGTACTCGAATTTTCAGACTGGTGTTTCAGAAGTATCCGCATTCTTGATAAAACAAGAGAGTGATACCAAGAGTCAGGCTCAGTGACAACTATTCAGCACACCAGCTGCATAACTTTCCCTCATGTCTCAAAATTTCCTGGACAGTTCACTATAAAATCCTATTTAACTCAGGTCAGCCTTCAAGGCCTGTCACATTTCAAAGAATGTTAGAATAATAAGGACTAAAGATTAGGATCCCGGAGATGAAAAGGGTTTTCAAGATCCTCTACCTCGGAGTTCCCGTCATGGTGCAGTGGAAACAAATCTGACTGGGAACCATGAGGCTGAGGGTTCGATCCCTGGCCTCGCTCAGTAGGTTAAGGATCCAGCATTGCTGTGAGCTGTGGTGTAGGTCACAGACGCAGCTCCGATCTGATGTTGCTGTGCCTGTGGTGTAGGCCAGCAGCTGTAGCTCAGATTGGACCCCTAGCCTGGGAACCTGTGCCGAGGGTGCAGCCCTAAAAAGCAGAAAAAACAGACAAACAAAATATGTCTACCTCAAACTCTTCATTTAAATTGCAGACATATAAACTGAGGTACAGGGCTATTAAGAGACCAAACTAAATCTAGATCAGGCTAATGGCAAAACTAGACCTGGTAACAAGGTCTCTTGATTCTTGCTATAGTGCTATTAGGCTGACAAAATGCCCCCAATCATTTCTGTGTTCCTCACCAACACAATAACAAAACTCTTCTAAGGAAGGCATCAGAGGTGTCCAGAGAAAACACTGTATTAGCACTCTGGGTAATATGCTAAATTTTCATTAAATTTGGTCCTGACCATTACATGATTTCTGTTAAACTAGGTCTCTCCTGCATACGCACAGAATAATAGCTGGCCAGATAATAAGCCTGAAATAGTTTAAGATGCAGGAATGACACACTTTATATTATCCACTCTGAAAATGTTCAACATCCGCAGCAATTGCTCTAAGATAAGTATGGGGGTGGGAGACTTTCCAGTACCTCTCCCCCTTACTGAGGTCAAAGAAAAACATTAGTTATACTTTGTTTCTATTAATATGCAAAGCAAATTACATAATAATACATAACAATAACTTCTACTAATACAAAGTTTGTCAAACTAAGAATTGTGCTTAATAATAATTCTCAAAAAGCTTAAATCAATTAGTTAAAGATTTGATGTGTGTAAACATGAAAAGATTACAACAGGTATTTACTTTGTTTACTTCAATTCACTTCACAGATTAATTTTACAGATTAATCCAAAAATCTTTTTATAGGTATTATAAACTTTTAGATGATAGGACATCTAGTAATAACTCCACCTAAAATATTCAGTAGACACTTTCTGATTTAGCTTTGTCCAAAAGCTTCAGCACATAAAACTGTTTG
Source organism: Phacochoerus africanus (assembly GCF_016906955.1). NCBI lineage: Eukaryota > Metazoa > Chordata > Mammalia > Artiodactyla > Suidae > Phacochoerus > Phacochoerus africanus. The sequence goes on from NC_062545.1 coordinate 232,877,916, forward strand.
ACACACTGTTGCCACTCAAAACCAAGATGTTTCCCTTCCCTTCTTCTTCAGTGGGTCCATGAATAAGCCACGTCCATGATAAATAAAGAACTGAATGTGAACTGTTTTTGACTCCTTTTTTTAACCAGAAGTTGTCATTTTTTATCATTAAATGATAACAACAATATGTGCATTGAGCACTTCCTATTAACCAGGCTTTGTTCTAATGGCCTTTACCTACGTCAACTAATTGAACTCTCCAAACAATCTGACAAAAAAGGTAGGTGGTATTACTCTTTTCACACTGAAACCCAGCATTATTCCATCTTAAACGGACTCACAAGACCCTCAAAGTGAGGAAGAAATGTAGAGCCCTCAAAAACGGAATTTGAAGGTAACCACTAGGGGAAAAAAAACTGTTGTCACTTGTGCAAATTTATATCCCTGGCCACTCTGTTACACCCTGTCACAATCCTGTTATATACTACAAATGCCTGGCTTCCTTTCTCATGTCCTGGAATGTGGGAAGAGCTGAGAAAATGGTTTCAAATTCCAGAAGATTAATGTTTTCCTTTTAGTACGAGAATTCCTTACCTTTAAAGCCATATATCCTATGAGAAGGATCAATTTCTAAGGCAAACACTGTTAACACCCTTGGACCAGCACTGCTCAAGTACAGTATCTTAATTCTTTTTTTTTTTTTTTTTGTCTTTTTGCTATTTCTTTGGGCCGCTCCCACGGCATATGGAGGTTCCCAGGCTAGGGGTCGAATCGGAGCTGTAGCTGCCGGCCTACGCCAGAGCCATAGCAACGCAGGATCCGAGCCCCGTCTGCAACCTACACCACAGCTCACGGCAACGCTGGATCGTTAACCCACTGAGCAAGGGCAGGGACCGAACCCGCAACCTCATGGTTCCTAGTCGGATTCGCTAACCACTGCGCCACAACGGGAACTCCAACAGTGTCTTAATTCTTGACATTTGAAATCCTAGTTTTCAAACTCTCCCAGTCCAAGTGTGAGTTGAGAGCCCCATGAAAGGTGACAAAGAATGACATCCTCTCAGCTCTGCTTCTCGGCTGAAAGAAGAGAGCCATAAGTATGGAAGTGAAGGGACCATCTCTTTGCAGTGCAATATGCATGCATTCAACCGTATCCACACTTCGTGAGAGCTCCTCCAGGCCCACTGCTGGGCACCAGGGACAATTCGAAGATGGCAGTCAGAGAGTTATGGAACACCAGAATCATACCAAAGAAGTGAATGAAACAGGAATGGTTTCCCAAGTGCCTAGGTGGATGGGCAAAAGGAATATCATGGATGTAGCTCACATCCAGGTATGATAACATCCTGACACAATAGTCTAAATGAGGATGACAGCTGAGCAAGTAACCTCCCCGTTTTAAAAAATACCTGGAGACAATGTGACAGAAACAAAAGCTAGCAGTGTAAAAATAAAATAATAATATTCACAACAGATAAGGCCCTGTCCCTAGCCCTGGGGATATGTATCAGGTCACTATTTGCACCACAGAGAGGAAGCAGCAGAGTCACTATTGCACGGGAAGCAGTTAAGGCGAGATGAATGCTCCAAGGGCAGCAGAGAGCATGGGGAATTGGCCTGCTCTTTTCCAACTAGGTCAGATTCCGAGGCGGCAGGACTTCATGAGTAACTCAAATGAAAGAAAGGTCAGGTAACTGCAAGCTGAAAAGGTAAGGAAGGCGGAGGCTGCAGGCATCAGGAGGCCCAACTTCCATCAGGCTGGCCCCTCCACCATAGGATGAAGGAGGAACAGGGTGAGTCTTGTACCTGCTGGAGGGAACAAACTGTGGAAGCTGGGGGTGAAGTCCAGTGAGAATGAGAGGGCAGGATTTGTTTAGGCATGTGCTTGGTGCCATCTAGATACTTATGGCGGCCACACTGCTTATGTGCTAGGTCAACCGTATGGCACTGTATGTAGTAAGTGTCCTAAAGAAAAGCCACATGTTAAATGGCAGGCATGTTCTTACAACATTAAACACTATACTATTAGTCTCTGGTTAACTTTACAAGTGTGTTTTTTTAAAGACAAATTTTGCCTTTATAAAGGAAATATGGGCAACTTAATATTTATGAGCATCAGTTGCTTCTTATTTATATCATCAACAGCAGAGGAGCTACTAATTGATAAACTTGTTGGAGGAGTTAAAAGTACAAATAACAGTATTTAACTTAGCACCTAGAGCACAGTAAATTTTCACTAGATGCTGGCTGTTGGTAGTTATTTTTTACGTTTCTTAAAATCCCTTTCAAGGGCCAGAATTTATGCTTTCCATGGTCAGTTATAGGCTGTGTCTCTGCTGTACCCTACTGCCAATACAAAGAGAATACAGACTAGTTTTAACAATTGATCAAAGAAAACATAGCTTAAGAAGGACAGCCCCAAGTCATAAAATACAATGCTAAATAATAATAAATGACTTTCAGATTGTGCATTACTGGGGGTTACTTTGGCCTATTCATTAGGCCAAATTTTTAGAACTTCCTTTGGAGGTTATGAAACTGACAAAATATAAGAATGACTCTATGTTAAAACTGATAAGTATTTTCAAGGAACCAACTTCAGTTCAATTATTTGCTCAAGTTAGGGATATGTTTTTAACTGGGCCAGGATATCTGTCACTAAGTACCTCAAAGGTCAGTCGCAACCTAACACCTGTAACCAGGAGCCAGGTGACGGAGTTGCCGTGGTGGCTCAGTGGTTAACGAATCTGACTAGGAACCATGAGGTTGCGGGTTCGGTCCCTGACCTTGCTCAGTGGGTTAAGGATCCGGCGTTGCTGTGAGCTGTGGTGTAGGTTGCAGACACGGCTTGGATCCCGCATTGCTGTGGCTCTGGCTGGCGTAGGCCAGTGGCTACAGCTCTGATTCAACCCCTAGCCTGGGAACCTCCATATGCTGCAGGATCGGGCCAAGAAATGGCAAAAAGACAAAAAAAAACTAAGGAGCCAGGTGAGGGAAAGGCAAACAGCCAGGTGGCCAGGCAACAGGGAGCAGGAGAGACTGTGGCCAAACAGTTTAGCCTATAAGTCAATCAAAATGGAAAGGGGGTGGGGGTGGGGATGGGGACACCACCATGTACAAAAAGCAAAGTACACCTGCAAGCTGACTGCAAGCAGACTAGCCCTGCAATCCCTAATAAACTCCTCAGTTCTTTGATGATTTCCCTTCTCCCAACTCTGAGGCACACCAAATCATCAGTATTTATGAAAAAAGAAATAAAGACACCAAATGAGAACTAAAGATACTTTGTTATGCATACAATAAAAGCCTTAATATCCCTGTTTTTCAAAGGTGTGGCCTACAAATAGCTGTACAAGAATCATGCAGGGAAAGAGTTCTGCATTTTTATTTTGTAAAATTTTTCTGTTCTAGTCACATGATTAGTTGAATTCTGTCATTCCAAAGTCTCTAGCTTCATTTAAATTTTCCAACTTTCATTCTATAATAAAATATTTTCTTTTCTTCTTGTGGATTATAAGTTGAAGAACCATTAGTTTGTAATCATCTACTTCATCTTTCTATACACAATTTTTTTTTTGTCTTTTTGCTATTTCTTTGGGCCGCTCCCGCGGCATATGGAGGTTCCCAGGCTAGGGGTCTAATCGGAGCTGTAGCTGCCGGCCTACGCCAGAGCCACAGCAACGCAGGATCCGAGCCGTGTCTGCAACCTACACCACAGCTCACGGAAAGGCCGGATCATTAACCCACTGAGCAAGGGCAGGGACCGAACCCGCAACCTCATGGTTCCTAGTCGGATTCGTTAACCACTGCGCCACGACAGGAACTCCCTATACACAATTTTTATTCTTACTGGTCTTACTACATCTTTCATACTTAGACATAATGTGAAATTTACACGTATTAAATGTATTATATTCAAAATCTCCATAAGATACAAATAAACCTTTAAGTAAAATAGAAACTGCCTTCCAAATCAGGATTTTATAATAAATAGTTCTGTGAAAAAACTGTTACTGTACCACTTGCAAATCTTATTCTGCCTAAAAATATGCTTTTGAGGAAATAGCACGAGTCAGTTCTGAATGTTTATCAAAACATTATAGCACAGCATATAATGAATACCCAGTAAGCATTCTTCGCACACTGCTTTATTCCCTCACTTATTTTTTATTTCTATAATTACTAAGAATCACTGTCTTCCTTCCTACTCCCCAGTATTTCACAATCGTTCAAAAGAAAGTATCAAAAGAAAAATCAGAGAAATCTCTCCTTTCCAAATAACTGCTGACATATCTAACGATAACATAATCAATTATCTACAGGAAATTCTTGGAAACTAAGAACCTAAAGAAAAAGTGGCACCGCAATTCTGGGAATCCTGTATGTTCAGCCTGGGCCTCACCCCTAGGGGTTGTAGGATCTGCAGGTGTAAGCCAAATGAGATCTTCTGTACAACCTCCACCCTCTAAAGCCAGGGCAAAGGTGGGTGAACAAATACTTTGCCTCTACATTCAATACCATTTCTTTTTTTTTTTTTTTTTTTTGCTTTTTAGGGCTGTACCCGCAACATATAGTTCCCAGGCTAGGGGTCAAATCAGATACAGCTGCCACCCTACACCACAACCACAACAATGCAAGATCTGAGTCATGTCTGAGATCTATACCACAGCTCACAGTAACGCCAGATCCTTAACCCACTGAGCGAGGCCAGGGATCGAACCTGCATTCTTATGGATCCTAGTCAGGTTCATTAACTGCTGAGCCACAAAGGGAACTCCCACCACTTCTTTTCTATTTTACTCACGTAAGAATACCCCTGAAGTAAATATGATAATCATATCTTCATTCTTCTGGGTATTAGAGAAGACAATAGGTACAACTTTGGTTTTATTTGTTATTAGAGGTAAGGAAGCTATAATTCTACTTAAAATACTGCCCATTCTTTTCTCTCATTTTTTCCATTCCATTTTCTTCTCTTCTAACCCCCTCAAAATCAAGAGATTGGTGAAATAATTGATATTGGTAGGAATCTCTATGATAGGAATCTCTTTTTCTATTTCAAGTCTTTATTTTAGTACATTTGGCTTGACTACTCTAAGACATGAATTTTAATACATTTGAATATAATTTTCAAATGCGTTAGAATGTACCCAGGATTTTGTTTTTATTCAGGTATGGTGAGGAGACAACAGCCACTGAAAACAGTTTGTTACTCACAGTTCCCAAGAGGATGGACACATCATACGTGTGGAGCCACAAGGGGAAGCACCAAGGTCAGAGGAGGCAGAGGATAAGGGGAAAGCATGGGCGAGAGTCTTTACTGTGGTTTTCACAGTAAGAAACAGCAGGCTGATGGCACAGGTTAGTTTGAATAATCTCAGCAGGCTCTGTGGTATAGGGACTGCCCCTTAGTGCCCAGCACAAGGTCCTGGGGAGATATTAGGGCAAAGGGGATAGTGGTTCACCTTTGAGAGCTTTAAAGGAGGTAGTAGGCAGGTACAGGCTCTCTGGGTTGGTTGATTTACATATGAAAAGATGCTCAAAGGGGAGTCAGTTGCCATCTTTAGGATTAGCCAGCCCTGGGAGCCCTAGAAGCCAAATAGTCAAGAATATACAGTTAACACAAAATATTGTTTGTAAAAAAAAATGGGATACTTAAATTAAGACCACAGAGAATCCAAAGGATCATTTTAGCTTATTACATAATTTTCCCTTCATGAACACTAAAATAAGTAGAAAAATATAAACTTATAAGAGTTTGTTTTCTTGCCTTCATTTTTCATGTCTATTTTTTTTTAAAATGCAGTCCTAGGGAGTATAGAAAGACTGAAAATCATTTTGTATAATCAACCATTTCATAAAAGATACATGATATCATTCTCTGCATGAGATCTCTTTAATACAGTTCATTATTTGAAACACATAGCTCAGGATCCAACAAACTAAAAGTCTAAAATACTCTTCCTTTCAAAGCATAGCTAACAAAACCAAAATAAAATGTTCTTTCCTTTAAAAGTAACATCTCGTAATATTTTTACATACAAAATTCAAGTAACAAAAACAGGAGTTCCTCAGTGGCTCAGCTAATTAAGGACCAGACATTGTCACTGCAATGGCTTGGGTTGCTGCTGTGGTGCAGGTTTGATCCCAAACCAGGGAACTTCCAACTGCTGTGGGCACGGCCAAAAAGAAAAAAAATTAAAGTAACAAAACAGATGCTTTCAGAACCTAACTGATTACTTTGCAGTTTGAGTTTATATTCATTACCAAAACCAATGGGAAACAACTAGAAAATCAAATAAAATATACAAAATAATTGTTTAAAGACACTGATTAATAGGCAACACATGACCACAAATAAAGCAAATCCTTTGACTGCCCCCGGATAACTGCCTGAAAGCTGTTTCTACAGAACATGGCAAGAACTGAGATGTAAGTTCAGGGAGGCTGAAAAGGCTAAAAATTGCACAGTAGAATAATGGAAGGAGAGAGCTGTACAGAGAGAAAGAGCTCTAGAGATGTGGAGAGGCACACCTTTGAGTCTGTGGCTCAAAAATGATCTAAGAATGAGTAGGATGACACTCCATGAGACTTGGAGAAAAACCACTAGAAAGCATAATCCAAACAATTCCCAGAGTTCACCCGTGTTCACATTCCCACTGGTCCAAAAGAATCATGGGTCACTGAGTCATCAGAAGCTGAGGTAACCACAGAATAAAGAGTGCTCTAAACTCATGCTAACAAAGCCTAAAAGCAAGTCTAAAAATTGTCAAACTAATTCCATGTGAATTAGCTAAATGACAAAACAAAGTCCACCGCCATTTAAGGGAATCCCCCAAATCCAGCAACCAACAATGTAAAAGATTCACAACGTCTGGCATCCAACCCAAAACAAGAAAAGATGACCTAGAAGCAGGAGAAAACTCAATAAAATTAGATCCAGGAAAGATAAGTTGGCATTATCAGACAACAATATATTTTCAAAAAGCTACATTAATTATGTTCCACAAGCTTAAGATGCAGAGGAAAACGTAAACACAATGAAGAAAATAAGGAATACAGAAAAAAATCCAAAAAGAATTTCTAGCCATTAAAAGTACAATATCTAAGATGAAAAATACAAGATGGAAATAATAGCAGATAAACTGAAGAGAAAACATTGTAAACCTAAGGCCACAGTGATGGAAATGATGAAAAATGAAGCACAGAGAGAAAAAAGACTGGAAAAAATGAACAGGCTCAGTGATATGTGGAACAATAGCAAGTTATTGAACATACTTAGAATTTTAGTCCTACCTGGAAAAGGAGGGGAGTATGGTGGGGATATAAGAAGGAAACATTTGAAGAAACAAAGGGAAAAAGACACATTACATATAGAGACCCAAGGATTCACTACTTTCAAGAAACACTTCAAATGTAATGATAAAATGGTTTAAAAATAAATGAAGGGACAAGATACATCATGCTAACACTAGTTAAAAGAAAATGACTGTAGATATAGTAATATTAGACGAAGTAGGTTTTAAAGCAAATAATATTATCAGGAATAAATATGATCATTTCATAATGACAGAAGTATTGATTTATGGAAAGGACATAATCCTAAATGTTTCAAAATATAAGAAGCAAATGATAGGGCTGCAGAGAGAAATAGACAAGTCCACAATTACATTCAGTGATTTCAATACCTCTTTCTCAAAAAATAGAATAAAAAAAGCATGAAAGACAAAGAGGACATTACTATGCAATTTACTAACATATTTAACAAACACTATTATGCATTTTATCTCATTAATATTTACAGAACACTTTTCCCAACAACAGAAAAAAAAATATTATTTTTCAAGTACCTACAAAACATTTATTATGATAGACCATATTTTGGGCTATAATTCTCATATCAATGAATTTTATAAGACTCATATAAAATATATTCTCTGACTACAATGAACTTTAAAAAATATCAATAAACTTACTATGGTAATCATTTCATGAGTAAGTCAGTCAAATAATTATGCTGTATGCCTTAAACTTACATAGTGCTATTATATGTCAGTTATATCACTGGAAGAAATAAATAATTTAAAAACTTTAAAAATCAACAACAGAAACATATCTCAAGAAATCTTGCAACTAAAAAGCACACAAGAAAAATCAAATGGGAAACTAGAAAATCTTAGAAACAAAATGATAATGAAAACACTGTATGTCAAATGTGAAATGCCACTAAAGCAGTACTTAGAAACTAATAGCACCAAATACCTATATTTAAAAAAAAGTCTCAAATCCATATCCTCAGTTTCTACCTGAAGTAATTAAAAAAAAAAAAAAATAAGAGCACATTAAGCCCAAAATACATAGAAGAAAGGAAAATGAAAGATCAGACCAGAAATCAGCAAATAATGATTCACCACTTAACAAAACATGTGATCATTTCAATAGACACAGAAGCATTTGAGAAAACCCCATATCCGTTCCTTAAAAAAACTCTCAGCAAAGCAGAAATAGAAGGGGATTTCCTGCACTTGATAAAGATAATCTATGAAAAATCTACAGCTCTTATCACACACCTCAGAAGGACTGAATGCTTTCACCTTAAGATCAAGAATAAGACGAAGATGTCCTCTCTTATCACTTCTACCAACAATGTACTGAAAATTCTCTTCAATGCAGTAAGCAAGAGCAAGAAATAAAAGGTATCCAGATTGGAAAGAAAGTCCTAATTCACAGATAATATATGACCTAAGATCAGTATTCAAGATCAAAGATACCACTACATACACCAAATGAATACTAAATTTTTTAAAATATCATTTACAATAGAATCAAACCTATGAAAAACTTAGGGATAAATATGACAACAGATGTGCAAGACTGTACCATACATTACTGATAGAAATTTTTAAAACCCTCATAAACGGGGAGATAAACTGTTTTTCCTAAAAAGTGTCAAGCTGTCAGTTCTCCCTGTATTGATCTACAGAGTTAATTCAACACTTTATCCAAATTCCAGAGGTCTCTAGTGTAGAAACTGACAAGCTGATATAAAATTCACGTGAAAATACAAGGGCTTGGAAGACCCAAAACAAAATTTAAAAAGAATAAAGTTGAAGGGTTAATATCTCATTTAAAAAATTTTTTAAAATAAAATGTAATCCATACCTCATACCATCTATATACATTTAAAAGATTTTCTCCTATGTTTTCCTGTAGAAGTTTTATTTTTTTATTTTTTGTCTTTTTGCCTTTTCTAGGGCCACTCCTGCGGCACATGGAGGTTCCCAGGCTAGGGGTCCAATCAGAGCTGTAGCCACCGGCCTACACCAAAACCACAGCAACGCGGGATCCAAGCCTCGTCTGCGACCTATACCACAGCCCACAGCAACTCGGGATCCTTAACCCACTGAGCAAGGCCAGGGATCGAACCCGCAACCTCATGGTTCCCAGTTGGATTCGTTAACCACTGAGCCGTGACAGGAACTCCCCTGTAGAAGTTTTATAGTTACAGATTTTACATTAGATCTAGAAGGAAACACAGGAGAAAACTTGTGACCTTGGGTTACCCAAAGATTTCTTAGCCACGACACCAATTGCATCATCCATAAAAAGAAAACACCTGATAAAACAGATTTCATCAAAATTAAAAACTACTTTTCAAAAGACATCATTAGAATAAAAAGACAACCCACAGACAAAGAGAAAATATTTACAAAACATGTACCTGGACTTGCATCCAGAAAATATTAAGAACTCTCAAAACTCAATAACAAGGAATCCAGACCAAAAAAAAAAAAAAATGGACAAAAGATGTGCACACTTCACCAAAGAAGTTACACAGATGGCAAATCACATGGAAAATTACTTGACATTAGTCATTAGAGAAATGCAAAGTAAAACCACAATGAGATACTACTTCACACCTACTAAAATGACAAAAATGTAAAGGCCTGACCTTGCCAAACACCAGCAATGATGTGGAGCAATGGGACCTCCTGCACTGCTGAAGAGAATGTAAAATGTTACAACCACCTTGAAAAACAACTTGGTCTACACCTACTATGTGTGCTAGCCATTTAGGTCCTCACTCAAGAGGTCTATACAAGGACCTGTACATGAATGCTCATGGCAGCTTTACAGCTTTACCTTTGGTAACCAAAACTGGAAACAATTCAAGTAACCATCCACAGGTGAACAAAGAAAATGTAGTAAATCCATACAAGACAGTATGCCACAGGCCAAAAAGGAGCAAACCATTGATATATGCAGTAATACATTTGAATCTCAAAATAACTCTAGTGAGTAGAAAAGACAAAAGTAGACATTACCACAGAATCTCATATTTGTAAAATTCTAATAAACGCAAATTAGTCTGTGGTAGCAGGAATCAGATCAGCTGTTGCCCTGGAGGAACAAGGGCTGGGAGGGTGGGAAACAGGAAACTTTGGGGTTTTATGAATCTGTTCTTATCCTGATGGCAGTGATGTGTATAAATGACAAAATTTATCAAAGTTCACATGCTAAATATGTGCAGTTTACCGTATATCAATTAATTAAATCTCAAAAGAGCTGTTATAAAATATAATTATAACAGACTATAGGGACCTATGTGAATTACATTTTACATACAAACAGAATATTTCACTATTTATGTTTTTCTTTGTAATAGGATTTGACTACCCTGCAAAGCAGTTTAAATTTTTTAAAGGTAATTACAGTTCCCCAAAGGAATGAAATTCATTTTCCTTAGGCATGGTTCACTAGAGCAATATGCCTCCCTACAGCAGAAACACAGAATCTCAGCACCAGCCAAAACCTCACCAGTGGAAAAGTAAACAGGGCATTAATAAACATGAAAACAGTTTATTCACCATAAAGTCAGGAAATTCCAAGCTTAGAGACCCACAAAGGAGCAGAAATAATGAATTTGTGGAAAATAATGATATTCAGTCTGTGATGGCACACATGCCTCCTGAAACGCTGCCGTTTTCCAATACTAACCCCTGGCACAAGCGATGGCTTGTGGACCCCACCACCCTCCTATACTGTGTTTTCTCCCAGTGTCTGCACGTGCTTTCTCAGTAGCGGTCAAAGGCCCTGCCCTCCTCCCATGCTACCTGACCCGACCTCAGCACGACACCATTGATTCCTGTTCCATCACCACTGATTCCTGTCCCAGGTCCTTTTTGGCCTGGGTTGGGTCGGTCAGTCCATCAGCTGCCACTTCTTTCCCTCTCTCATGGCCTCTTTCAGATTCATTCTTCCTCATCCTCCCTATGGGCTTTCCTTTCTCAACTGTTTTTAATTTCATCTGCTTTTCAGAACTTCAAATCTTCCTGGGAACTCTAACAGTAGGGAACTTTTTGAACCCTGAGTGCTTCTTGGGAAGAGGAACTGGGGAATGAGAAGCTATCCCATCCCAGTACACAGACACCCCTGGTAGTCCAACAACATTTTCTCACGTGGAGGGAAGATTCTAGTCCCTAGGTCAAAGCCATCTGTCGTCACTCTACACCACCAAGGGTTCATGTCCCCAGACTACAGTTTTTTATATCTGAACGTCACCCACACAACCATTAGGCTTCGGCCACCTGCTGTGCCTAGAACCAGCCCCTCTTCTTCAAAGTCTCCGTCCCAATCTCACTGGCAGATGTCCATTTCCACCTTTCCACGCTAAAGTGCCTCAGGTTCCCCTTCTTAGCCGCCATGAAAAGCTGTGCAGTACTGGTACCTGCTGCTCCACAGATAAGCCTTTAAACCACAGTAAGTGAACAAAAAGCAGACACAAAAGGCCACATATTATATGATTCTATTTATATGAAAAGCCCAGAACAGGCAAATCCACGGCACAGAATGTAGATTAGCAGTGATGGGGCCGGGGCGGGGGGGAGAAATGGAGAGTGACTGCTGGTATGTACAGGCTTTGTTAGGGATGAGGATGTTCTGGAATTGGATGGCGGGGATGACTGAACAATGCTATGAATGCAATAAAAAAAAAAAAAAACACTGTACATTTTAAAATGGTGAGTTTTGTGTTATGTAAATTATATCTCAGTTTTCTAAAAAAGATTCTCAAGAACTTGAAACTGTGCAAAGGCAGAAACAAAGACACCAAGGACTCCACTTGCTTAGCATAAAGAGTTCTAGGGCCACTTCGGATAAAATTAAGGCCCTGCAGGTTAAACGAACCACTAAATTCAAAGGGTGATTTATTTTCCTCTTTTTCTCTGCAGAACAAACTAAAATTAAAGATTTCTTTAGGTGTCTTCCAATTCTTAGACCAATGATAATGAAGGTATCAAGATACCTAAGCATTCATTTACGATACAGTTTCCTTCCTCTTGGACTCTAAGTCTATCTGGAATAACCTAATGCAACAGCAAAGGAAAAAGTCATTTAAATTAGGCTATTAAACAAGGCAGTGACATTCGATGCATTTAATGTATTTCCCAGACACTATCTCAAATGCTTTCCATTTCCCAATCAACAACACTGCTCTGTTCTAATAGATCTGGCCATCAGATGTAATTGGCCTTCAATTACATTTCATTCCAAATTAATCTTCGTAGCACAGCAAACCAAAGGAAAGACAATGCTGTTTGCATTGCACTGTATGCCAGGCCTCTAAAAGAGAACTCCAGGAGAAAAACATGAGCCAGAGCTGACCGAGTGAGTAATTCCTAAGTGCAGGGATCTTACAGGAAATCACCTCCTGTGGGCAGGCTCTTACCCTCTCGCAGAGTCTGGGGGAAGTGATGCCACCAGCATCTGTATCTAGGAGAGGCCAGCGCTTTCCCCAGTGATGCAGGGTGCAAGAGTTTCCGTCAAATAAAAATATGTTGGACAAATCATGACAGGACAGCAGTCTTTCACTGAAGAAATTACAATATACATAAATTTTGAGGCTCACTTAATCTGCATATATCCTGCCCAGGCCTGTGATTTCTAAGCACTGGGAGATAACAGTAATTCCTTCCAAAAGCAGTCAAGCAGCCCATTCAGTCTTCTTCTATCCTCTAAATGCTCCCTTTGGCCTTGCCACCTGCAGGTGGGAAATACAACTGTGGCTCTACTAATGATTTCACACTCTTGTGCTTCCCTGTAATTTCCTAACACACCCGAATTACTATCCAGGGCCCTAAAGCAGCAATTTAAGAATTTCTGCTGGCCTGAAAGTTAATGCAACCATCAAAGTTTCCAATTTAAACTCAGGAATTAGCTTGTTTACCACCCAAGATCTTGCCTCCTTATACAATTAGTCTGATACAACAGTTTAACACTGAAGAATAAAACTAAGGCCAACTTAGAAAAGTCATAAAAAATAAAGATTATGAGAGGCAATAAATAAATGGGATGACCAATCCTTTATTTGGTGAAGGAAAAAACTCATAGGAGAGATTATACATGTGTGGCCGTGTGTGTGTGTGTGTGTGTGTGTGTGTGTGTGTGTGTGTTAGTAAATACCACAAGTTTTACTAACATACTAAGATTTTAAATACCACACAGCAACATGGTTTGAGTAGCACTGGAAAACGTGCTGGCTTACTTACTAGCCACATCAACAGTACTATCCGGTGGATTTTTCAGAAGATCTAAGGCAGTTCTGTGTTTCAATACACGGACGCATTATATTCACGTATTCAGCAGCTACTAAATATAGGCAAAAGCAGTGTTTTCTGTCTCAAGCGTGGATTTCTGAGATACAGAGGGACAGCACCTCTGTTTCACCAACTCACTGCCAAGTTCTTGAGTAACTCAGGCTGAAGGTTTGATCTTTGTGATGAAAGCTGACACAGTCACCAGCCCCTCCTCTCTACTCTCCCCACGTGGGTTCAGTTGCATATTGCCAACCTGCGTCACCTCCGCCCTGGATGTGAGTGAGTTTCCTTCCCCAGATCTGTTCGCTATGCAGCCATCAAGAGGCCCAAGTGTTCACGCCGGGAAGGGCGCACCTCTCAAAGGCAGCAGGTGTGGGCCACAGTCAAAACTCTGGGTGCTGGCAGGGATTCGTCCTTCTCTAGTCCTGTGGTTTTTATGTACATACAGTAGGAAAAGAAATACATCACCTTTGCTTTTTTCAGGAAAAAAGATAAAAGACTTTCTTGTTCTAGATGTTTCACACTCAGATCCATCCAGACCACAGTCAGTGCACTTCCTAGAACATCTGTATCTCAGTTCCAGCAGAGAGCTAAAAACCTAACAGGTGATCAATAATTCATTTCTACATTTTGGACTTAGCAGGTTTGCCTCATTTCTTAAACAAGCAGGTTTTCCAGAGCTATTTTTCTAAATCTAGAACATAAATGGGCACTAAATGTGCTAGAATAGAGCTTTAAAAAAAAAAAAGCTCTATACTCACGATCTTTCAGATTTCAGTGATTCCATCTTTGACAAATAGACTACAATGATACAAATCCTCCAATCTTTACATTCTACAGTAGTGACTATGTACAGGAGCCTACTGAGCATTTGAAACGTAATTAAGGGACTGAATTTTTTCATTTTTATTTAACTTTAATTAATTTTAAGTTAAATTGCTACATGTGGGTAACGGCTACATGCTAGTGCAGGCTTAGACAGACAGGGTCCCTGAAACAGGGGAACAAGCACTGTGGCAACAGAATTTGGTCCAAATCCCAGCTCTGCCATTTACTACGTAACGACCTTGAGCAATCTATTAAACTTTTCGTCACTCCCCTCAAGTGTAAAGTGGCATGTTAGTGGGAAGAATGTCCTGAAATTAAAGATGGTAAAGTAAGCAAAGCCCCTTTTCAATCAGTTACTTTCCCTGCTGTCTTTACTCAGAAGTTAAGACATCTGTCCCCCAATTTATGCTCCTGCAGGGAAAACAAGCAAGCACCCAAATCCTGGAAGGGACTGAACTGCAAATGGCAATTTGTTTCCGGAAAGTGGGGCTAAAATTTTCCATCTCTATTTTATATATTTTGTACCTCTTAAACTTTTTTCCTTAGATAACAAATTTTACTTTCATCAAAAAAAAAAAAAGTGTGAATACCTGTTATGGCACAGTCGTAATGAACCCGACTAGTACCCATGAGGATGCAGGTTCAATCCCCGGCCCCACTCAGTGGGTTAAGGATCCCACGTTGCTGTGGCTGTGGCATAGGCCGTCAGGTGTAGCTCAGATTCAACCACTAGCCTGGGAACTTCCATATATGCCACACATGCGGCCCCTAAAAAGCAAAAAAAAAAAAAAAAAGGAATTTTTAAAGTGCTACTCCAATTTTGGCTTTTTCTTCTGGTATTCCCAAGGCAGGGATGGTGGCAAGGCAGACACAATAAATGTTGGCTCAGAGCCCTTGGGCGGGTAAAAGGACAGGAGGCCAGTCTACATGCCGCTGAGCCTGGCCCAATGCCAGCACCGTACCGTGTGTGCTGAATGCCCAAGGCGCATAAGGGCAATGCAGTTAACTGGATTAACCAGTTAGCACAAGTGCCTACAAGGCTGGAGTTTTCCTCATCCATTCCAGCCCAGGAGATGAGCCCTTCTGTGGTCACATTAGGCTAAATTTTGTTTTGTTGTTGTCTCTTCGGGCTGTATCCGAGGCATATGGAGGTTCCCAGGCTCTGGGTCGAACTGGAGCTACAGCTGCCAGCCTACATCACAGCTACAGCATGCCAGATCCAAGCTACATGTGCAACCTACACCATAGCACATGGCAACACCAGATCCTTAACCCACTGAGAGAGGCCAGGGATCAAACTTTCCTCATGGATTCTATTCAGATTCAGTTCCCTCGAGCCACTATGAGAACTCCCATTAGGCTAAATTAGGAGCAGGTAATTTTCTTTTATAAATTTATCCATCACAGTTCAAGGTAAATGATACCCTCACTCACTACAAATTGAACATTTCTAGAAGACAGCCTGACAAAACATGTACTTTAAAACATGAGTTACTTTTTGATCCAATAATTGCATTTGTAGGACTTTGCCTGGGGGGGGGGGATCAGACAATGAAGATGTCTATAAAAAATGATTGCTCAACATTTTATGTAACAAATGGTGGAAGCAAGCTAAATATTAATAGAGAGTTGGCTAAATAAACTATTATACATTTATATTATGAAATACTATGCAGCCCAAAAAAATTATGCAGATTAATTCTGATATAGAAAGATGTTCAAAATGTTATCAAATGAACCTATCTACATAAAAGAAACAAACTCATGGACTTGGAGAACAGACTTGTGGCTGCCAAGAGGGAAGGGGAGAGGGTGGGATGGACCAGGAGTTTGGGGTTAACAGATGCAAACTATTGCATCTGAAGTGGATAAGCAATGACATCCTGCTGTACAGCAGAGGGAACTACATCTAGTCACTTGTGATGCAACATGATGGAAGATAATGTGATAAAAAGAATATATATATATATGTATGTATGTATGACTGGGTCACTTTGCTGTACAGCAGAAATTGACAGGACATTGTAAATCAACTATAATAGAAAAAAAATCTTTTTAAAAAAACACACCTGTTATATATGCATATTTGTATGTGTTTATGCACAAGAAAAATGTTTAGAAGGACAAAAATCAAAAGGTTTCTAAGTGTTTTTCACTGGAAAGCAGGAATTTAGGGGCTTAGTCTACTTACTGGTCATCTGCTACATTCTAAATATTCTTCCTATAATATATACACAGTATTAAATAATAAGAAAAAAAGAAAAATAAGCCAAAAGCTATCACTGGTGTCAGTTTTACAGGTGAGTTCTGCCACACCTTTGAGGACTGACATGATTTAAATTCTATCAGAATCAAAATGAAGTGGAAATTTTTAAACCACTTTATTGGGCTAGTATAACAAAAATACTGAAGAAAGTCTAATATATGAAGACATAAAATCATAAAAAATAGCAAATTAAATTCAGGAGTTCCCGTTGTGTCGCAGTGGTTAACGAATCTGACTAGGAACCATGAGGTCGTGGGTTCGGTTCCTGGCCTTGCTCAGTGGGTTAAGGATCCGGCGTTGCCGTGAGCTGTGGTGTAGGTCGGCAGCTACAGCTCAGATTAGACCCCTAGCCTGGGAACCTCCATATGCCATGGAAGCGGCCCTAGAAAAGGCAAAATAAATAAATTAATTAATTAATTAATTAATTCAGTAAAACATTAGAACAACAGGGATTATTCCAGTAATTCAAGAATACTTTAATAATAGACTATATAGAGAGATAAATTATCACATAGGTCAGAGTTAGACAAATAATCATCTCAATATATACATATTGACTCTACTTCCAATTTTAAAACAAAGTAACTCTAGTAAACCAAGAAGAGAAGCAAGTATCTTTAATGTTAACTTAAGAAGAAAATTTTCCCTCCAACTTTCAGTAGTAAAACACTAAAGGTATTCCCACTAAATTTGGGACCAAAAAAAGGATGCCTTCTATGGTGAAAAATCACTGAACCCTGTATTGAAAGTTCAAGAAAAATACTAACAATTAAAATGAAAAAAACAAATACTAGAAAGGAGGCAAAATTATTATTATTTAGGGATAATAGAATTGCTTTTCTCAAAAAAGACAAGGGAAACAACTGAAAAATTCTACACTAATAGAATTAATAAAGTTAAGAGACAGTCCACAAATATTCATGGATTATGTACTAGGGTAAATCCTGAGGTAGGTGCTAAGGATACAACAGTTAATAAAAATAGAGATCCAGGATGCATTTGAGAAGCTAAGAGAGGATAAAGTAAAAATACAAGTTTTTCAGACTCTTTTCCTATGTTCACAAACAGAACAAATGCAGGCAACATCAAGTTCCCATTTTCAGGCAATTCAGTAAATAGGCTTCGGAAACCCACTCACAAGTGTACAAAATCAACAGCTTTTCTATAATCAGCAAACACCAGTTACAAGATATAATTTAAGAACGGTCTATTCACTACTGAAATCAGAAGCAAAATATAAAATATCTAGAAATAAATTTAACAGGAAACGTGTAGGACCTATATAAATAAAAGTACAAGCTTCCACTTACTGAGATTAAAAAAAAGTAGTTTTCTTTTTTTTTTTTTTAAACCAGGGGGGAGGCATACCATGTTCCTGGATTGTAAAAGCATAAATTTTCCTCAAATAAATCTATATATTTAACGCACTCCCACTTAAAATACCAATGGGACTTTAAGAAGCTGATGAGAGGATTCTACATTTCATTTGAAGAACAGATGTGTGAGAATGTTCAATATTTTTTCTTTTAAGAAAAACACGAAATGAACTGCTCCCAAAGAGAAGTCATGACATCATCCACGCATTTTCAGACACAAGTGGGCTGAGAGCCTGGCTGTGCTGCAAGATCGCTCCCCTTGTCCTGGGTGTGCAGCAACAAGGCTGGTGTGTATTTTTATACACACAGCCAGTATGCACAGTCAGTATACGGCTTTATCTCTAAATAACCCCTTTTGGCAGAGCAACTCCCCCAAAAAGGCAGCCTCAGAAGCCAGATGTGTGTAAAGCCACTAATGTGCAGAACAGCTGATAGTACAAGGAACTCCAGGAGGAAGGGTTCAAACACGCATTGAGATGCAAGTGAATTTCTCAGAAAAGCCAAGTTGGGGGGCTGGGGGGAGGTCAGAACCTGGTGAATGCATTTTCTGGGTAGTCATGCTCAATATTAAAGATTTCCAGGAAACACAGAATTGAGCAATTCATAAAAGCCTCTACTGGGACTATTATAAGATAATAAGGTAAAATTTAATGTTCTTGCTCAACAAATATTATATACTTGGATTCCTATAAAAACCTTAAATCAAATTTTAAAAAAATTAATAATATTTACCAGTTACATTTACATCTCTTCTCATTTTCAGTAGCGTTTTAGAATATAATTCATTCATATAACCCACTTCCCAGTCATTACCTCCCCACAACACTTTCCAAGTGGATGGAAATTCAACACACATCAAGAGCAGGAAATCAGGCCTGCTTTATAGATACAGATAAGAAATGTTAAGAGCCTGAAGAACTTGCTATGTATCACAGACAAGTGAGCTGCAGCTGAGACAGGGCCAAGCTTTCAGCTTCTGGGTCTGTAAACGGGATACTCCCAACACCCCCTGTTTCCACAGCCACAGAGCTAATGAGATCCAGAGTGCCCTGAAGTTATGGACTTCTATCCTCTTGTACTCAGGAAGGTGTACTCTGTTCTATAGGCTGCATGCCCAAGCCTGACCAGACACGTCTTTAAAATTTTAACACTGATTGTTCCAAGAGGGCCCCAAGATAACAACTAACACACGCCGTTCTTTATTCTTTGCCAAACCCTGATCAAGCACTTTAAAGATACTTACTCATGTAAATCTTTCCAGCACGCCTTATGAATCTGGCCAGTACAATCGCACCCCAATTTAGAGATGAAGAAACTGAGGCAAAGAGAAGCCACCCAATTTCCCAAAGATCTCAGGGGTTCTGCTCCAGGGCCTGGGCTTTCAATCTGGGTGCCAGGTTGCCTGGCGCTGTGTCTGCTAACAAATCTCCATATCTCTGCACACCCCAAAGCTAGCTAAGAGCAGTCTAATGATAAAATATGCATAGGATGGCCCAACCTAAATTACCTGTGATAAGGTTTAATTAATACAAACTGCAAAGCATGGCTAATTTGTGTTGTTCCATTGCCTCCTATGATGATACGTATAAAAATACTCAGATTAAGTGTTCACTGTACTTTTTACATAGCTGAAAATATTCTTGCACAGAGTCTGGAATTATTCAAACTATAAAAATCTAGCCCTCAAATAATAAAGTCAGCTCCTCTGTGTGAAACCTGACTTTGCTGTCTTTGTTATCACTGTGACAATCCTTCTCTGAGTGGCTACGGCCTTGCTGGGATGGCCCTTGGTGCAGCCCGTTTTGTACCGTGTATGCATGTTCATCCTGTTAACCACAACACAAACTCCCTGAGAGCAGGGCACCCCACAGAACCTTGCAAAATACTTTGTATGTGTGTACTTAACATATTTTTGGTGACCAGAGATAAAGTGGAATAATTTTTGTGTGTGGTGAACAAAAAACATTTAAGTCCTATACGTAAATCTTGGATGGACAGCCACATTTAATCATTTTGTCAATTAAGTTCCCATTACTAGCAATTTCTCTTAACTCACCACTCTTACAGAACACTTAACTGGGTGCCAGGAACTGCAACAAGTGCTATATTCAAACAAGCGCTAAACCAATTAAGACACACAACTGTCCTATGACAGTGATCCTATTATATAATCATCCCCATTTTATAGATGAGGAAAGTGAGGTTTAGAAAAACAAAGCAACTAATCCAAAGTTCCACCTCTAAGTCAGGGATGGTGCTGGGATTCAAACTCAAGTTCCAGAGACTGGGCTCGTAACTATCTGTCTCTCTAACCATTTCATCCCCTCTCTCCATGTGGCTCCCCACCAGCTTAAGTCAGACCACCACACCATTTTTACCTACAGCTCAGTCCTCCTCAAGATCTCATTTCCTAAACTACACTCTCCTGTACAATGTTATCAGCTTTAAAATGAAGGCAATAGACAGAACAGTCCTACCAAACTCATACTGCTAGGAGGGTCTTGTCTTGCACATGATTCAGCATATTCCTTTGAAGACCCTTCTGAAAGTGTCCTCTGATCTTGGCTTCAGTGAGAACCAGGCCTTTGTTAAACAACTTTTTAAAGGACACTGCAAACTGTACCACTGATAAGCCTTCTGGGTGAATAAGCATGTTGCTCAATTTGCACTTCACTGAAATGCTCATATATGTGTACACCCTGGTTTCATTTACATCCTCCATTTTCGCTTTTTCATCTACTTCTAATTTACAGTATCTTACGTAAAATGAGAGCATCTTTATATTGCTTTGGAGACAAGACAGAATGAAAGCAGAGTGTCCAATAGATGTGTAGCTTGTTTTAAACAATCAAAGCAGAAGGAAAATTGGTAGATGGGAGTCAGAGGCCTAACCAGAGGAAAACCCTGGGGGCCCACGGACTTTATTCACCCAACAGGCTTGTTTTTATTGTTTGACTGTGTCGACAGTAGTTTTAATTTTTTTTTTAATTAGTTGGCGATATTTAAATTCCAAGATATTTCACACAAATATCCAGAGTCTTTGTTTTCTTGAAAAACTGGAAGGTCTGGAAACCCTAAGCCTGCTCTCCATACATGGCGACGTTTGAAGCTGAACAACAGCTTCAGTGAGCCATGAGATTTTAGAGTTCCCACCCAGATGGTGCCTCCTGTTTAAAACCACCTGTCTCAATCGCCGTGGCATTTGACTTGGCAGCCCTGGACTAAATCAACAGCAAATCAATTCTTGATAGAGAAACCTGCAACTGCAATTATTAGGCAGGATTGTCCAGCTGCTGGGGGAACCTCAGAATATATGCTCTTTTATCTTAAAAGATGAGAATTACTTAGAAATCTCGCTAGAAAGAAGCAAAACGGACACTGGAAAAAAGGCAGCTGTTTACACAACCTCCTAAGCCTGGGTGCATCCTTGAGCTACTGGCACTAACTCCCTGCTAGGTTCCTTCCTCAGATGCCATTTCCCACCCAAACCCCACCACTGTACTGCTGTCCCTGGGACCACACAGACTAAGGCTAAAAGCAAAAACAGACAACCAAGTCATCATTCTCCCAGGGCCCCAATCCCAACAAGACACCCGCCATTCCTTGACTGCCCACCTGGAGGCGCCATGAACACAACAATTCTCCCTTTTCAATGTCAAAACCAAACCACATCCCTTCTTGAAAAACAATGCTGTAGCCATTGTTCAACCCACAGGCATGTGGAGTGTTCATGCAGAGAAGTCCAATTTTCCCCTCGCAGGAAGTTCCTGGAAGGAAGTCGGTGCCCTGAAGTTCAGCCACTCCTCAGACCAGAGAAAACAAAGGCCATGCAGACATCTATTCTCCAGAATGACTACAGCATCCTAGAATAGGAACCAGGATCCTGAGCCGGCAGGAGCCTTAGTTAGCACAAGTGCTGGGCCTTGTGGGCAGGCTCTAGTCGGAAAAGCCTTCCCTCTTCTTGGCACCTTTGAGGAAGGGTAGAGGGTTCTCTGACACACTTTGATCAGGAACCAAAAGTGAGAACAGTTGATTACTTGAAAAGGATTGTGGGTGTGAGTATTCTGTCACCCCACCCAACCTACCACTGTCCCAATGCTTAGGAAACTATAGCCCTCCATCACTGACAACAGCTGTCCCTGGGAGCTTGGTAATAGCAGTGATGTCACAGTACACATGGAAAGTTATTTCTCACACTGCACAGGCACGACTCTTGAAATTCTTCTTTTATCCTAAATTATTTTAAAAGCAATGCATATGCAGTTAAATTTTTCCAAACAGAACTAGATGGTGGGTAATAAGCGGTAAGCGTCTCTAGGCCCATATTTCCCATTTCTATTCCCTTCCATTATTACTGTTCTCACAGTCCTTGAGTGGTTATCAGCTTAACTAAATAACAGGCATATATCTCTTCTTCATGTGTCAACCTCAGACAGAATCTACTGACTTTCTGCCTGCCTCCCTTATACCTACCTCATTTACACCTCCTTCACCTATAATTCTTCCCTCGTTTTCTTGACTGTGCTGTTTTCAGTTCTTCAATTGATTATTTGTTTCAACAGTATTACACAGTAGTTCTTGATATCCCATCACGGAAGAGAAGGAAATTAGCATCAGACACATCCCCCCAGCATCTACGTCTCTTTCTCTCCTGCCATCTAGCCACCAACTCTGTCAGCACTTCCTCTCTTTTTGCATTGCCAGGTTTTTAAATCTTGGGTTAGTTGGTTGGTTCTGTTTTTTTTTTGTTTTTTGTTTTTTCTTCTTCTTTTTCTCCTGTACTTATATTACATCTTCCTTGTCTTGTGTGGAGACTAACCCATGAGCTATTTAGCTACATTTACAACATTATGATTATGCAAGAGTAGTGTTCAACTTGTGGAGAAGGAAACAGAATCCTAGTGTCAATGAACCTGGCTTAACCTCAGGATCAAAAGGGTTCTCCTTTCTTACACTCCAGTAAATGCTCAAAATTATACCATGCTTAAGTTTGCTTTTATTTTCACATTTTTTTGCTTTCCTTTTTTGGCTATACCCACAGTATGGAGAAGATCCCAGATCAGGGATCGAACCTGTGACCCAAGCCACTGCAGTGACAACACTGGATTCTTAAATCAATGAATCACAAGAGAACTCCTATTTTCACATTTTTTTAACCATACAAAACAATTATTTGATTATCTACCATCCTAGTCAATATTCGTATCAATTTGATTTTTTTAAAAATGAAAACCACCTTCATGCAAACTTAATACTATCCTATGTCCATTCCCTTCTAATAAGAGAAATGTACATTATGGCAAACACACAAGGGAATAGTTATTGAGCTAAACAATTCAGCCAATAAAGAGTACCCAAGAGGCCCAAACACTCCAAGGTGTATGTCCAAGGGGAGAGTGAAGAGAAGATACACTTAGCATGGCATTTTTTCTTGCTTTCTTTCTTTTTTTTTTTTCCTGGTGGGCAGGCTGGCTTGTGATTTAACTTCTTGGCTACCTAGTTTTTGTTCCTGCTTATTTGCTTTAAAAAACAACATACAGACAAAAATAAAAACCACACGTATTTGGTGATCTAACAAAACAAAAAATGGTCATAGTACATAGCAGAGAGAAAATTACTTGTCAGGGGATAAAATACTGTCTGAAATAGACAAAAGTTACAGCAGAGGCAGTGCGGCAGGGTAGAAGAACAATGGTTTGAGGGTAAGAAAAAGCTGAGTTTGAATCCTAGATAAATGACTTTCCTTGCAGCCTTAGGAGGTTAACTGACGCTCTCTGAACCTCTGATTTAAAATCTACAAACAGGACTAACACACCTCTTTTGCAGGGGTACTATGAAGACAAAACAGGATGATATGTATAATGCAAACAGGATAGGCCCTGGCGCTTGCAAACCAGTGCTAACACATCAGATCTTACATGCCTAGGAGCAAGTGTCTCTCAAATTAGCTATAATATATGAAGACTGAGCATCAAGCTATATTCTTTCAGGTCCTAGGAGGAAAGAGGAGAGTGGAGTGGGCAAGCAGGCATCATTAAGAATCTAATCATAGGAGTTCCCGTCATGTCGCAGTGGTTAACGAATCCGACTAGGAACCATGAGGTTGCGGGTTCGATCCCTGCCCTTGCTCAGTGGGTTAAGGATCCAGCGTTGCTGTGAGCTGTGGTGTAGGTCGCAGACACGGCTCGGATCCCGCATTGCTGTGGCTGTGGTGTAGGCCAGTGACTACAGCTCCGATTAGACCCCTAGCCTGGGAACCTCCATATGCTGCAGAAGCGGCCCTAGAAAAAGCAAAAAGACAAGGAAAAAAAAAAAAATCTTATAAAACTAAAGGAAATGTACAAAGTGAAAACAAGACAGAGTACTAGACAAAAAATATAACACTACTACAAAATTATTTTACAGTTAGACTCTCTGGAAGATTTTAAGGACTTTCCTTTGATTGTAATTCTGAACTAGACCTTAGTAGAGACAACATTTCGACAAACAACATGTAGCTTATCATAGACAATTAAATCATTCCAAAAGACACCACTTGACTAGCAAAAAGGAGAAAAAAAAATCCTAACTCACAATTTAACCTAACGTATGGTTTAAAAGAGAGAGAAAGGCTTTGTATGAATTACTCTATAAACTGATCACAGAAGTATGAACTCTAGAACTCTGGACAATGAACACTCTCATATATTGTACATGTGCAAGAATCAGGCTCAGAAATGTGGTGTCACTAAAACTTCTCCAAAACCATAGCAATATCTCAAGCTCCACCTCTCACAGTTATATAGATTTTAGATCTGAAATCTAAAGTCTCTTCTTTAATTTGCTTGCACTTGCTTAAATTAATCCATGCTACATCAGTGCTGTAAACCTAAAACGGTTTCAAACCAAAATGATATTTATTACTAGACTCCTACATGCTCACAAAAATAGCTTCTATTTGAAAGTGAGTGGTGAGGTAATGTTAGGATCTGGACCACCATCTAAAGGCATGCAATTCTCCATATTTAATTACATTACTGTGTAGTATTATTAGTAAGCCTTTTCTTTCATTATTTCTTGGCCTTCCATTGGTTCTCCATAAGCTCATGATACATCTACTTTGCATTTCTACTCACTGTCAGTATTCTGCCATGTAACAATGTTCCTTTCATCAGTCAAGGCAGAAGAAAATTGGTAAGTCCTTAAAATGTTCTCTATTTTCATCATCAAAAGAAGAAAAGAGAGAAAGAAAAGAAAATCAGCCCTTGTGTTCATGAAGGTGATACTTTCAACTATTTCAGAAACTCACTTCCGCATATACTTTCTGTGAACTTCCTCTGTAGGAAGCAACTGACAAGACTCTGTCCTTGCAGGAAGGCTCAGCCAGTTTTAGTGCAGGAGGTGAGGGTGGCCACTGTACCCCAGAGCAAGTCAGAATGAGGTAGGTGTAAAAGAGGCATCAAAATTACATTTACTGGGAATCAAGTAAATTCATGGCAGGTTGTCCACTTCCAGGGCTGTACGTTCTGTTTTGTAGCCCACTAGAAAGTCCAGTGGACAGAAGCAGTTTTAAAATACTCATCCCTTTTGGCCAAATTTATCTTAAATCTCATTTCTCTTAACTCATGGTCATTTCCTGAGGAAAAGGAAAAGCTCTTAGGTGCATCTCAAGAATTTATTCTCCAGGTTTTCATCACTGCGCCAGAACTTTTTTTTTTCCTATGGCGCAGAAACCAGAAAGCTGCTAGATTTTTACCCTGCTGCTCAATTTTCACCTTGATTATAATTCCACATCGCTTCCATATAGCTGGTTAACTGCCTAACCATCCATAAGAGTGATTACAGATTACGGAACTATAACAATTAGTTGATTTGACAGGTTTGAGGAAAATGTCATGCTTCTGTGTTAAGCTTCCTAAGGTGGAAAAGTCTCTTGGTATTCGATTCAGGTTCCTAGCTGAAGCTGGGCCACATCTCAGCCGTCTCAGGCCGACCTCTGAAGAAGCTACTGTTCCCCCCTGGCACAGAAGGATGAACACAACCTCTGCAAAGTGTGACTGCCATTATTGGTAGCATTTCATACACACTCATCATGTTTGTCTACGTGCTTATGGAAAGTCTTTTCTACAGAACATTTTTAGCAAAGCAGTATCACTATTCTCAGAAAGAATTTTATAAAAAGGAAATGATTCTGGTCTTCGTGAGGAGGCGTAGGCTCAAATTCCACTTCTGACACATACTGTTCAAAAAAAAAAAGGAATCATTTTACTGCTGATGCTGGGAAATCATACACACATACAAAAGTGAATCCTCTTATCTAAGAAGCAGGCTAAAGACTAATCAATTATGATAATGGCAATGGGCTACATAAACCCCTTAGGAATTTTTCACATGGAAACTAAACTCCACACTTTTTTGTGAGATTGGCAGAGTTTAAGAGAGAGACGTAGATAACATGCGGTAGAGGGAGGCTACAGTCATGCCCCTGAAGTATTATGCCTACAAACATGAGCCTTTTCTGAGAATACTAGGAACTTACTGAAAAGCTTTTTTGATAGTATTTACAGCACCTTAAGATTACAAGGAAACAAAAATGTCAAATATTCATTGCTTCAATGCACAATAGTGAAAAAATAGATTTTCATTAATGAATCCTCTACCTGAATCCAATGTTTGATTCTGTGTTTAAAAAAATGAAAGCCAAAGCCAATATAAGTGTTACCAAGATAAACATTTTTAAGAAGAAGCCCCATAAAGAACATACATAAATGGGTCTCTAACTGGTACCTACCTAATGTACCACTGCTTGACTTCTTCAGATACTTACACTCCCCAGCACTCAGCTGTAATGATGTAGAAAAGACTGAAGAAAGTGTGCAAACACCACCTACATAGAAACATGCCCTTTGTTTTTAACTTAGCAGCTAGTTCTATGCAAAAGCATGAACTATTAGAACTATTACCTAGTTCTACGGTAATAACACTCATGGGGTATATATTTACAGAGTCCTGAACATCAATATTAGACTTTCACAGAATTCAACTGCAGCATTTTTTAAAGGTTCCTATACAAGACAGCTGACCTATCAGTAGCCAGTTCATGCTGCTAATAAGTCTGGTCAGGGGTTGTGTGGAGGTGGCCCTGTTTATTCCCTTCCACATTCCTCTGCGTAGCCTCCAGGTAGGGTATCGCCAATGCCTTTGGTTCTCAGCCTTCTGGGAGACTCCCCCACCCCCTTCTCCAGACCATGAGAGAACTTGTGTGGCCTTGAGCTCCTCTAAAGAGTTGTTACTCACCCCTCATAGCCTGTGGCTGTGTGCTGTGCTTCTCTCTCTCAAGGCCTTTCTGCCCATGGCAATGGCTTTGGCTGATTTATGAGCATCAGGTCTGAGGTCATTTTCTCTGCATTTTATGGAAATTCAGCAAATGTACTAGCAACCTATGCAGGTAAAATCAGCATCGTCGGCATGTCTGGTCATGGTTTCAGCATCATCAGTAGGAGAATTTGGTGACTCCAAAGACCATTCACTCCAGTCCATTCTCTCAGCAGAGCAAATCTTTTCCTGGAAATCACAGTCTGAATTTACTGGTTCCTAGAGAGACAGCCCACTTCGACACCTCAGGGGACAGAAGGACTGAGTGGGGTCCTGCTGTCTTACCAGTCATTTTGCTCAGCACTGGGGGATAGAGAAATAAAATACCTAACCTTTTATCCAAAGACTATTTCCTTCCCCTCAGAAGTCATACTGCATCACTGCCAGAGATGCATATAGAATTTTGGAGGAAAAAAAACTAGAAAACAATAGGAGACTGAGTGATCAGACAGCGAAGGAGGGCACCAAGAGGAAGTGGCTGACTCAGGTACACTACCGGCGTAACTGAATTTATTATAAAGTGCTTCACGATGCTGATGAAATAATTAACCAAGTCCTTGGAAAACATGAGATTCCTAAAAAGATAAAGTCATTACACTTTATTTTTATTTTCTTTAGAACTATCTTACAAATTAATATGCCTTCGCTGTTTTAAAGTATCTTTTAAAAAAGAATCATGAAAAAAATTCATTTCATACAACATCACTTCTCTACAACCTGACCCGGGCAGATAAATTATGAGGTCTATCCTTAAAAGAATTTAGGTCAAAATTTGAAAGGACCCCAGCTGTGAGTAACTTTTTAGATATTATTTGTAAGTACAGGCGAGAGCCCTGGAGTGGACTTGTTTAAGCTTCCGATGCTCTCTGCCACCACAATATTATCACAGTAATGTTCAAATGTGTGGGATGAAGTCATTACAATTACACAGTCCCAAGGTTTTGTGAGAACTGGGCTCCGAGGCTCACCCCTATCTGGAGCCTCGAGCTGTATGTTCAGAAGCATACAACACCTGCAGGAATCTGCAGTTTTAGCAGAAAGAAGCACCCCCAGGGGATTCTGGTGCAGGTGCTCTGATATAGGGGTTCCTCCCACACATTGAAAAACTCTGCTTTGGAGCCAGAGAGAGAAACTCCCTGATTTACTGCTGGAATCAACAGAGACCAAGTTCCCAAGTCAATAAACAGTGAAGCAATTCTCAAATACATTCAGGAACTTAAGAACTGAGAGTAGAAGGCAGAGAATTATACAATTAACGTGGACTACCATTTGATGATCCCAACACTCTGGCAGAGAAATGGCAATTCTACAGCATGAACATAAACTACTTGCTCTGAAATGGTTTTCAAAGAGTCTGTGGAGTTTCGGTTTGGTTTGGTTTTTCCCTGTGGAAATTCCTGTCATACTGCATAATAGAGAAAGCTCAAGAATTAATAGCAAGCAGTGGTTTCTGCAGAAACTCCTCTTCCACAGAGTAAAGGATAGTTGTATGCCTTTTAAAACATCCCCTACTGTTAACAAGGGTGAACTTTCACAGTGCAAAATGCTGTAAGCAATTGGGTGTGGCTAGATTAGTGCAAGGAGAATTTTTTAAAACCAGCTGTCATTCAATTCAAATTTAAATGAACTTTGATCTCAATAATAAACAAGAAGACTTTTTTCCTATTTATTTATTTAGCTGAAGGGTTTAACTTTACAAAAGCCTTTCTATTTGAACCACAAAGACACCTCAACAAAAAAGTATAATCCACCTCTACAGCTGCTGTTATCTCCCAGAATCGCCTAGCATTGCCATAGTTTAAAGTCCCACATCAATATTTGTTTATTCTTCAGCCATGGACATTATAGCCGCCACCACCCTTTGCCTTGTCACATGGCTGCTGCCTAGATATCCTAGCCACACACACTGTTTGCACATACACTGTCCATTCAACAAAATCCTGTTGCTCTAAGCAACACTACCAGCCTCATATAAACAGCCATTCTCTTTCCAAGTAACCTTTGAATCTCACGGAACTCTCCCAATATTGTGTTCTCTGTTACAGAGATTTGACATGTGGGGCTCAGTGTGACTGTTGCTCATCAAACTACAGAATACTCTCCTTAAAGCAGGACCCTCACACCGACTCAAAGGTCAAAGCTTTAAGTCTAAGTTTCTAGGAAATAACCATCCTGGCCCCTCCCACCATCACCCTTCTCACTCTGTTGTTTTTTTCTATCCAGAGTTTTGATCCATGGTCTTTTAACTATTTATTTATGAGTGTACTGGGTAAATATTGGTTTTCCCTACTTCTTTGGAAGCTCCACTGAGGACAGGGATCTGATATTGTTCTTTATCCTTGTACTCCCAGCATTTAGCACAGTACCGGGCACGTGGTCAAAGAAACATTTTTTTGGTCTTTTTTTTGTCTTTTAGGGCCTCACCTGTGGCATATGGAGGTTCCCAGGCTAGGGGTTGAATCGGAGCTGTAGCTGCCAGCTACGCCACAGCCACAGCAATGTGGGATCCGAGCTGTGTCTGCAACCTACCTATACCACAGTTCACAGCAATGCCAGATCCTCAACCCACTGAGCAAGGCCAGGGATCAAACCCACATTCTCATGGATACTAGTTGGGTTCATTAACCCCTGAGCCACAACGGAACTCCAAAGAAACATTTTCTAAACGATAGAAACTAGGAGTTCCTAGAATCAGATCCCACATTGCTGTGGCTGTGGTGTAGGCCAGCAGGTACAGCTCCGATTCGACCCCTAGCCTGGGAACCTCCATATGCCATAGGTGTGGCCCTAAAAGACAAAAAAAGACCAAAAAGAAACAACACTACTTCCCTATGAAGCTCTGCCTTCATGTGGCTTATTATTTGCAAGCAGCACCGTGAAACCTACACAAGTGTCAATATTATCTTGAGTGTCTCTCCAGGTCTGCAGAGTCACTGGAACACAGAGGTGTCCAAGTGACTGTCTTCAAGACTTCTGAAGTGCTTGAAATCAAGCTGAGTAAGTTTTCTGGCAGTTGATAATTACATTTGGGTCCCATGTTTGGAGGAATATCAGAGTAAATTATGCTAAACAAAACCAGATACTCTGATTCACTCTTGGTGACAGAAAAGGACTGGACACCACTAACCTCCTAGAGACACTAAAGGGGTTTTCCAATTAAGTAGTGGCAGGTCCTTGTGAGCATTTCTCAGCAGTCCACCTGCCTGACCACAGCCAGTGCTCTGATATATGGACAAATTGCTCAACTCTTTCAAGTGGGCAACAATATTTATGAAGACTCCCTACTGCACCAGGCCCCATTCCTGGCAATGGGGGTCTACCGATACACAAAACAGCCAAAACATCTTGTAGGGGAAAGACAGAGATATCAGGCAAATCAACGTACAAGATGTGAACTACTGAAAACTCCTAGGAAGAAAGCTAAGAAAAAGCAAGGATTAGGGGGTGCTATGGAGAGTGGCGGTGAGGGAAGTCTTCGTGGAGATGATTAGATGAAGGCTTGAAAGAGAGGACAGAATGAGCTGTGGTGGAGGAACAGTCCAGGACACACACCTCAAAGCAAAGTCCAGGAAACCCAAAGGAGGCTAGTAGGCTGAGGAGCAGCAAGGAGGATAAAGCAAGGAGGAGAGTCAAGGGAGAGAAGAGAAGAAGGAGACAGTGTCAGAGAGTGGAGGAGGGCAGGGACAGAGAAGGCAGAGGGCCAAGAGGCTGTCCACGTTGTTAGCTTGATCTACTCAAAGTGAGCAGGAAGCCCCCAGATGGTTCTCAACTGAACAGAGATAAAGCTGCCTTATGCTTGAACAGAATAACTGACTTCTCTGGGAAGAAGAAACTGGGAGGGAGGCAGGGCAAGGGAACTTCGCTTAATACCTGCCACACTGGCGATAGCATAGCTTTTGTGCTATGCTGTGACTGAAAAGCAATTTAGAGCATGTTGATTAATCTGCTGAAGGATTTGATCCAGCATCTTTCCATCAATAGAGAACAGAATTGCTGCTTTCTCATTTTTCCTCTTTTGAAGGAGTATGACATATCAGAAACATGGGCTTCATGACCAGACTGATCTGGTTTCGAATCCCGCCTGTTCTGCTTACAGAATGGAGAACATGGGTCAAGTTAGGCTTTCTTCTTTTAAAAAAAAAAATAAATGATGAACATACTACCAAGACCTGGCAGAGCAGGCAAGTGATGAATAGAGGACTGCTGTGACCATTAACCATTGTATGATCAGAGACAGCAAGGCTTTATCATAACTCCACCTGCTGTAGAAGGTCTATGAAGACATAATAACATCCTCCTCATTTACCAACCTCAACTGCCAGACTCTCTTTACAGTGCAATACTAGGGATGTTTTCTAAAGCTAGTGCAAATCTAAATGCTTGTACTTTGTCAGAATATTAATTCATGAGATTTAGCAAGGAAGGATGGCAATGGTTATCTCAAAAAGATCAAAGATGAATGTCAGCTATGGACTTAGAATTCCATTATTCTTGGTGATGGAGATAAAATGATGTTCAATCCTAACCCTATGCCAGATGCTACATAGGAATTCCTGGATAATTGCTCAATTTGGGAAATTTAAAAGATAAATTCTCATTTTTTAGCAAAATGTATTTTTTCTTTACAAAAATAGGTTGTCTTTTTTTTTAATTAACCTAGAAAACCAAAGGTTTCACTTGATAGATACATTTCATAATCTTTTCCAACCTGTCATTTCTCATCATTTTCTGTTTACAAAGGCAGATACCTCTGGTGCCTATGCAACATCCACTCCACTGTAACCCTTGCTAGCAAAGCCCCAATCCTGTTAGAGCAGCCATCCCTCGCTCACACACTTCAAAAAGATGGTGGGTGGCCCTGCCCTCAGTTCAGGTGTGAATCCTGAAACACAAAGGGGACCAAGGTCCAGTTTTCCTTGCGAGTGGAGTGAGTAGACCTTGCAAGGCAGACCTAACTCTGAGACTCAGGAACGACTGAATAGTGATACTGGCAGTGGCCATGCCACTGCCTTGCTCTCAAGAAGGAAAGGCCGGAAGAAAGACATCTTGCGGTCTCTAGCTCTGGTGCATCTGGATATGAAGCTGGACATCCCATGGCCAGCCTGCTAAGCACCTAAGGCGAGAGAATCCCAGAGAGGCCAACACTGGAGCCAGAGCCCCCAGCTGGGATGTCCAGAACCTCCACCACCTCTAGACTGTTTGTTACATGAAAAAAATTAATTTCCTTCTTGCTGAAGCCAATTAGAACTGGATGTTTCTACTATCAGCAGTCTGCTCAAACACTGGTTTAATAAGTAATTACTAATTTTCTTTTAATCCAGTATTACTGCTAAAAATTCATTTTGGTAAATGACATCACACTGGCACAAATGAATAAAGAGATGACTTTTCCCTTCTTATTTACTCCTTTTTATAAGTGTAACAGTACATCCCCTTCTGAAAACCCTTTAAAGATCTCATAAATGAACAGAGTAAAGTCTGAGATTTTTTTTTTTAATTGTCTTCATTTCTATGAAATTTACATGTATTCTGGCTTGGTTATTTACAAAAGCTAACGATAACTCTGTGTCCATATATGCTTTGGTATTCTGACAATTATAAGGTTTTAAAGACTTACTACAACCTCTGAGTTGTGCTTTTATTCAGTATGTATTCAGTGTCTCATGGAATTACAGGGTTTTTGTTGAAAATTAATCTCTTGTGAGCCTTTTCCTGAGTCCTTCCCAAAGGCATCAGACTTCTGATACTTTTCCCTGCATTAGTGTCTCAAGAATTCGTGGGGTATATGCGTGCCTGCATGTGTGGGCACATGTATACATACAAGCACATGTGCATTAATCTGACATTATCAGAACTTCTGTCCTTGGAGACAACTTAAGTATAAAAAGGAGATAGGGGAGTTCCCGTTGTGGCTCAGTGGAAACAAATCTGACTAGCATCCATAATGACGCAGGTTCAATCCCTGGCCTCGCTCAGTGGATTAAAGATCCATCTTTGCCATGAGCTGTGGTTCAGGTTGCAGACATAGCTTGGATCTTGTGTTGCCTAGGCTGCGGTGTAGGCCAGTGGCTACAACTCTGATCTGACCCTTAGCCTGAACCTCCATATACCATGGGTGTGGTCCTAAAAAGACAAAATAATAATAATAGTAATTTTTTAAAAATAAAAAGGAGTTGGGATTCAAAATCTTGCCTAATCACTTCGTTAGATGTTGGCTTTCCTGCAGAACGGATTCAGAGAAGTTGAGTGCAGTTACTATATGCCAATAAACAGTGTCTCTTCCCTTTCACACACAAAGAGAAGACATTTATTTGCTTGCTTTCTGAGACACACATGACCTAAGAATGCATTCCTTTCATAACTCCGTGCTGACCTTTCCTATATGTACAAAAGAAAATCTCCACTGGAGTCACTTATCTCAATGCCAAATGAATTTCCGTCAATCAACATGTTTTTAATAGAGTCCTATTAATTTCAGATTTCAAGGCAACTTACATATTTGAACTACAGGAAATGCTTTCAAATATCCACAACAGAAACTGCACTAAGTGAAACAAACAAACAAAAAATCTTGGCAACAAAACTGTTTGTATATGAGTTGGAGAATATTTGCCATTTACAGTTGACATAGCACTATTCACCATTTACAGTTGACATATCACTTGCTTAGTCAGAGAACTCTTCACAGCAAAGGTGGTGGTTTTAATGGAATGTGGACTTGCAGGTGGCTAAAGTGGCTCTTCAAGCTAATCTGGTCACTTCTAGAGAGGTACACCAAAAGTTCACTGATGCCTGCTTTCTCTTTTTCTTTCAGTGATGTTTCTCACCATAGCACAAAGAATGGATTAAGGGTGAGAAGCCACTGTAGAGTGGAAATGACCCCAAACACCAGATAAAGCTTAAAATCAGTCATGTTTCAACAGTAAATACCACAATCCTTAACTTGGACCAGCACTGCAGACCGCAGCAAGAGTCATAATCACTATGACAACCAGCTTTTCAACTTTCATGTCCACATCTCCACTGCCCTGCTCATTACCTTTTCAGCTCTTTTCAGAGTTGGTTCCCTCTTGGTTTACCACTCTCCCCACTTTTTCTCTGATTTCTTTCTGCAAAGCAGAACCACTCAGGAAACACTTAAAATTAGCCAATTACTGTAATTGCCACAAGAAAGTTAAAGTTTTGTATTGGGCTTTTGGCATTTATGCCACATCCAGGTTCGCCATGGATTGGAAACACTAAGATCACAAAATACTATATTGCCTTATAAGCACAGATTTTATCCTGAAAAGAATGAGAAATACTAGAATTTGTTTTTTTTTTTAAGCCTCTCAGACTTTTGACTTTTGAGTGAAAGTATAAAAGAAAAAAAGAATAAGAAAAATTTCTGAAAAATAAAGATGGATATTCTTGATTCAAGAAACCTCCATAGGCGTTCCCATTGTGGTGCAGCGGAAACGAATCTGACTTGGAACCATGAGGTTGCGGGTTCCATCCCTGGCCTCGCTCAGTGGGTTAAGGATCTGACGTTGCCATGAGCTGTGGTGTAGATGGCAGGCACAACTCGTATCCCACGTTGCTATGCCTGTGGCGCAGGCCAGCAACTGCAGCTCCAATTAGACCCCTAGCCTGGGAACTTCCATATACTGCAGTTGAGGCCCTAAAAAGAAAAAAAAAAAAAGAATCCTCTAAAAAAAGAAATCAAAATTATTTTTTTCTCTAACTTTTCAAAAGCTAGCAGATTTGAAACAAAAGAGGAAATAGGTAGATTTTAGGTGGAATTACTTCTTATTATTTTCCTATATTAATTCCAAAACATTTCTTATCTTCTAACAAAACACATTCCAATATTGCTGGCTTAAATATCAAGCTATCTTAAAGACAAGCTTACATACAAAACATGGTGCCTTCATTTGCATTATAAGCTCATTAAATTCAATACAAGTCAACTTAATTTAGCCCTAAATATGCTCTAAAGGTCTAAACCACAAAATTTAGTTTGCCTTCTCTCTAATCGAGAAATTTGCTTTGGTATCCAATTTTTTAATTAGTTGTCAGAAAATACTAATAACAGTATACTGTATGAGATATTCCAGCATTAGTCTTTAGTATAAGCAAAGCAAATAATAAAGGACTATAAACACATTACTGATTTTTGCATATACTGATCTAATGAGGAAAAATATACATAAAAATGCAGGTAAATTTATCATTTATTGTAAGGTATCCACATTTACAATATCATGTGGAATATAATGTGTATATAATATTCATGTTGAAATATTCTTTCAACAGAAAAAATTTTTAAAATGTTATTTCAAGACTAATTCAACTACATGGATACCTAACTGTAAAATATCCTTCCCAAATGATTTATGTAAAATTAAAGTTAGTTTCTAAAGTCATGTTTTAAACTAGTAAAAGTATGAAAAAAACTATAATAAATCTAAAATAAACTATAAAACTATAACACAATCATGAAGTGAGGAAACATTTGTAATTTTCCCTTGA
Organism: Phacochoerus africanus; assembly: GCF_016906955.1. Taxonomy (NCBI): domain Eukaryota; kingdom Metazoa; phylum Chordata; class Mammalia; order Artiodactyla; family Suidae; genus Phacochoerus; species Phacochoerus africanus. Next base: position 232,913,825 of record NC_062545.1, read on the forward strand.
TGAAACTGTTCTATAAACTATGTTGAGTTTGTTTTAGACAGGGTCTATCTGTAGTTATTTCTGAATTCCAGGAATATGTCAATACTCTTTAAGGACTTAATTAGCCCTGTTATTCTGCTTGCTTCTCTTTATGATAAAAAATCTACGAATACATTACCATCCCTTCAGGACTGTGTGGGACATTTTATCCACCCTCCCTAATGGACAACTATCATCTCAGATTCATCTATTTCCTGATGTGTTTGTTACTGGGTCCACTTTAACTCATTTTTACCAACTCCTACTTTTATATCCACTCCCAATACCCCTCCTTCACTAACACCATTCCACACTCAAGTCACCTCTTGAGTGGACTCAACGTGAACCACAATTCCATTCTTGTCTAGCCTGAATTACTTCTATATTTTCCTGCATTCAAGCTTACTTTTACTTCCTTCCTCCTCTTCAAAATCATTTACTTACCTCCTATAAGGATTTTTATAGAACTCTACTTGAAAAATCCAAAGTGTTCTCATAAGTACATCTTTAAGTAGCTTTTTGGCTTTGGGTCTAAATGTGATTCACATATGACTAACCCTAGGATTAGCTAAAATTTCTCCTCTTTCAAGGTAGAGAGTCTAACATTTGAATGTTCTTATTAATAAGTGTTACTTGGTTTAGTAGGACCCGCACTATAAGAAAATCTATTTTAGAATTTAAGTAAATGAGAAATAAGCTTCTACTGGATTATGACCCTGATAGAGTATATTTGTTGCAACTGTTCATATTACTCTATGAACTCTAAGATAAAAGTTAACGGCTATATAGTGCTTACCTGGTGCCACACAAATTTAATTAATTATCGTATGTAAGAACTCATGACTTAATCCTCACAGCAATGATAGTACAGATGACATATTACTATTAATATTCCCATTGACAGATGACGAAACTAGGACAGAGAGAAGCCTTGCAACCTGTCCAAAATGCTACAGCTACTAAGTAGGAAACTCTGATGCAAACTGAGTTCTACAGCGCTAGAATCCATGCCCTAACCACTGTGCTATGTGCTATCTTATTCTCCTAATTTTTATAATTCAAAGGAATATTAAAATGACCAATGATACCCATCAATAGATGAATGGAAAAAGAGTATACATATATGCTGAGTAATATGCCATGGAATATCACTCAGCCATAAAAAAGAGTGAAATCTTGCCATCTGCAACAACATGGATGGACCAGAGGGCATTATGCTAAGCGAATAAATCAGAGAATGACAAATACTGTATGATTTCACTTATATGCGGAATCTAAAAAACAAAGTGAATGAATATACATAATAAAACAGAAACAGAGTTACAGAGTTAAGAGAATAAAGATGTGGTTGCAGAGAGGAGAGAGTTGGGGGAGGAAAGAAATAGCTGAGGGAGATTAAGAGGTACAAACTTTTGAGTTACAAAATAAATAAATCACAGGTATGAAACGCAGTGTGGGGAGTGTACTCAATAATTACGTAATATCTTTGCATGGTGACAAATGGTAGCTAGACTTACCACAGTGATGATTTTGAAAAGTATAGAAATATCGAATCACTCTGTTGTGTAGCAGGAACTACCATAGTGTTGTAGGTCAATTATACTTCAAAAGCAAAGAAACAAACTTATAGAAAAATAGATCAGATCTATGGTTAGCAGAGGTCGGGGTGGAGGTAGAGGGGTAAGAGGAGGGGGCACGGGATGAAAGCAGTCACGAAGTACAAACTTTTAGTTTGAAGACAAGTAAGTACTAGGGATGTAATATATACAACCTGATAAATATAATTAACACTGCTGTATGTTCTAGATGAAAGGTGTTATAAGAATAAATCCTAAAAGTTCTCATCACAAAGGGAAAAGTTTTCTCTAGTCCTTTAATTTTGTATCTATATGAGATGAGGGCTGTTCATGAAAGTCACTGTGATAATCATTTCATGATGTATGTTAGACGACTATGCTGTACACCTTAAACTTTTACAGAGCTGTCAATTATATCTCAATAACAGTGGAAGGAAAAGATAGAACCAAAAATGGTACAACTAGGGTGAAGAATGGAGGTTAGGGGAACGCATCACCAAGAAATCTTCAGGATACAAAATTAAGGTGGAAAGGTGGAAGAATAAAGATATCACTAACAGCATATTCTTACATGAAGTTCTAAAGTTATATTTCATGGGGAATTCTCATCTCTAGAATTCATCAGAGACTTTAGTTTCAAAAACCAACAAGAGTTTGTTTTCATTTAGAAAATAGTCTTTGGCAAACTCTCTATCTGCATATAAAAAGAAGACTAAAGAATTTCTTTTACTTTATATAAAGGCAGTGTCACTTTAGTCACATTTAGCAATTCCTCTGTCTATAGCATGTAATCAAAATCTTCATCAAGAGTTCCCAATCTTCAGTGGGTTAAGGATCTGACTATAGCAGCTTAGGTCGCTGTGGAGGGTCAGGCTCTTTCTGTGGCCAGGCACAGAGGGTTAAGTTGTGTACTACCACAACTGCAGCCACAGCTGCAGCTGAGATCTAATCCCTTGCCATGGGTGCAGCAAAAAAAAAAAAAAAAATCCACATGGAGGAGCTCTCTGGTGGTGCAGTGGGTTAAGGCTCTGGCCTTGTCATTGCTGTGGCTCAGGTCACTTCTGTGGCATGGGTTCAATCCTTGGCCTGGGAACTTTCACATGCCATAACCGCAGTCAAAAAAAGAGAAGAAAAAGAAAAAAGAATCTATACAGAACAGTATCTTTCAGAGGGGTGGAGCACAGTAGAGGGCCTAAGAGGCTGCAGCTTGACAAGAGTGGCTCAATACATGCACCAAAAGACACTCTGCTGTTCCCAGGCCTACCTCCTATCTCCTTTCCTTGAATTAACTGGGACTTGCAGTGGTTTAGGGCTTTCTTTTTAATTTTACTCTATTTGTTGATAAGTCTACAACTTGATGAAAAAGGCAGTGATTTTCACTGCACACATGACAACAGGCACAAGTACTGTCACTGAAGTCATCTGTACCCAGCTCTTACAAAAAAGCCACCGCCAGATAAATTAAGATTTTAAGGTATTTTTCCTTTGCTTACACACATAAACTTAATTTCATAATTTTTATATTTCACAAAAAGAATCCTGACTCAAGGCTATACCTTGTTCTGATCTCATTAAATTAACAAATTTGCAGTGTTTTTTTACAGTCACTAACTCTTCCTTTCTTCTATGGACCTGAGTCAGACATAGATGAACAGTGGCTGCGTAGAAATAATAACAGCTAACTTTTATTGAGTATTTCCTACTGCTAAGCCCTGTGCAAAATATTTAACACATATATTCTTTACAACCAGTGCTGTGACTATGGTTCATTTCACAGATAAGGCAACTGAGACTCAAAAAGAGAAGGTAGTTTTTTACCTTTATCACACAGATAACAAATGTTGAGTCAAGATGTCACAATTGAAACCCAGGCTGGGTGATGCTGGAGCCCCTACCTTTAGCCCCCACACTTCATTCATCCTAAAACACAGCTTAGGAGCTGTCTCATCAAAGAAGGTGATAGGAAGACAGAGGGAATCTCCTTGGGCCTTCTCAAGGCCTCCAGATTATGTAGTCACTCTTTTCTGTAAAACGTAAATCAAAAGGGCTTGAGCTCATCTCCCACATTCAGCTAGCATGCCCACCTCAGCCTTTCACACCTCCAAGGATTCTTGAGGGTTTAGTTGCTCTCTCCCCAGCAGGGCTTGGAGTCTTACGTCACCAGGTCACAGAGCTCTGACCTGGATCCCCCTCCTGTGGTCAAGCTCTGCACCCAATCCCCTGTACAAGGAAGGCCTCGAGCAGGAGGCTGCTCTGCCAAATCAATAATGCCTGACCTGACGGAGGAGGCTACAACTCAAGGCTGGAACTGGCCTACATCCTCACTGGAGACACAGATTCACACTGCATTCGGGCCATGCTATTAATCACTGGCACCCCGAGAGCAAGGGCCGTCCCCATGCACTACCGCTCTTATCCCAAAGGCCACCTCCAGAGGAGAGTTTGAAGAGGCTAGCATAAGTGAACACTGAAACACTGATAAATAAGGCTAGTGACTTCCTTAGAAAGAGGATGGCCCATAGCAGGTAACTTACGCCAACCAAGGAACTAGCTAAAGGGAAGGACTTGCTGCATTTCCTTCACTCAAGCACTAACAAGAGCCACAGAATCAACGAATCAATCTCAATCAATCTCCCTCCCTCCCACTCAGAAGCCAGGGTCCAGAAGCAGAGCCCCAACCGCCCCTCCTCCCCCCACCAGGCCTGTGTAAGAGCTGGTGGCCGTTTACTAAGCAGGAAGGGCAGGGTCAGGCCGCTGGCTTCCTGTTGCAGGCAGCCCCAGGCGTTCCCACTGATACTGAGAATGCACTCAGTTCACAGCAGGAGCAGAAGCAGAGGAAAAAAACCACACTGGCATCTCTCTTGCTGTCTTTTCTTCTCCTCAGCTTTTTAAAAATATTTTACACAGTGTCTACTTTTAACAGACTTGAAGTTAGAACATGGTGTCTGTCTATGAAATACCCTAAACATGAACTGCATAAACCATCACCTCATGATGACTATCATTCGGTGACATTAGTAAATCTATGCTCCAGTTCCTATCTGTGACAAAGTGGCAATATCCCTGTTCTCCACATTCCCTTTTACTTTCTGCAGCTGGACTGTCATTGCAAGCAGTTCCCTGTCACGTAAGCCAAGAAGTACTGGATGTGACTCTGACTTTGGAGGAAACACACATGCACTACAACCTCTATGGGAGTGCCTTCAATTTCTCTGATGAACATAGAGTAGAAATTATCTCCTGGTGTATCAACATGTACAAACAAAAAGAATACACCACGTAAAATAAACCAAAAGAGTGATGAAGTTCATGAAACCACTACTTATTAAAATTATCAGTATTCCTTTGTACTGTATGAAACCAAAGACAAACCTGTTTACTAGCTGTACTTAAGAAGCACTGCAATAAGACCTGAAGAAAAAGATGGATTTGTAATACAGGGCCATCAACATCAACATCTGTAGAGTACCCGTGGACATTCAGAATTATTCCTCTCCTCAAATGCAAAGGGAATCAGAAAGCAAGTTATTTTAGCTTACAATATTCAATTCTAATCACCTAACATAAGAATTTACTCCATCTGGGAAGTCATGGCCAGCCTGGATGGCTAGGAAGGATCTGAAATAGAAAGCAAATTTTTCTGATTTAAATACTTCCCCTCCCGTCTGTTAAACAGTCCCTTAAGCTTGACAGACAAATGTTTCTGCATTTTTCTAAACCCAAATGCAGTATTTCAACAGCTGATAGGGAAATTCATTCACCCAGAAGAGTCTGCTGTCACAGAAACCATTCTCCAATCGTGGAAAGATTACATAATGCCAATCTGCAGAGGAACCAAGGAATTAGGCCTCCAAAGACAAAATCAGTATGAAGACCTCATTTTCTTGCCAAGCGACTGAAAAAGAGAAAAATTTAAACGAGCCTTTGGGGAACTCCTTACTTCAACAAATATTTATCAGTTGTGGGCCTAAGAGTGGGCTAAGAGCTGAGAGTACACAGATGAAAAGGAATTAACAAAGAAGTGATTTGTTCTTATTGAAGCTCTAAGCCAACTCTAAAATCAAATTTCATACACTACTCTACCAAAAATCACCAAATATGGAAAAGAGAAAGTCAACACAAATAAAGAAAGGACAACTTCCCATAACTGAGTTAGTTACCTACTTGGAAAACAAAATAACGTTATGAAAGCTCTAATCTATGGTAACACTTAGTAAATGAATATTTAGGCTTCCTTAAACCAAAGCAGATTACCCCCCACCAGTTTTAGATACTAATTTAGGGGAAGAGTTAAGTTAGTATGCTTAGAATGTATGAGAAGCACACATAGAGAAATCTGCTTATGGAACAAGTAATGCAAGACTTTACTTGTTTATCTGAAACTTTTGTTTCAGAAAACCATCTAATAAAGGTTCAGGCCTATTATAGAAAAGAAACTATTAGTAACCAAAATCTAACATACCACCTTAAATTACAACTGAGAGAAGTAAAAAGAGAGGAATTAATATCAACAATTCATTTTATTACCTGAATTGAAAACTCTGAAATGATTTATAGGGAAATCTAATTTACACCGATGAAAACCAGGCTCACAATTATATACCAGTAGAATTCACAGAAACATGTCAATCTACTGGTTGATCAGTCAACAGTTCAGGCAAAGAAACAAAAGGACCATTAAGGTGTCCACATACAAATCATGAGAAAAGATTACAAAGCAGATGCTCTATCTCATTTATGCCTCAGGAAAAATCACGCCCAGAGATAAGAGATAGTTTTCTGTGTCAATTCAAGTGAAAGTGGTTGCCACTAAAACAACCACAGCTGTAATAAAGAAACCGTGTTTGACAATACATGCAGAAGACGAAGAGTAAGCGAAAATGAATACATAATTACAATGTGTCACCTCACTGACATGGATTATACCAACAAGCATAATAATTTGCCAAGATTACAGATGATAATTAGCCTTCCAATGTGGGACTGATAATACATAGTTCCATTAACATTAAGATTATTTTGGAAAATAACTATAAATGCTTGCTCAGATAAGAGTCATAAACAGGAAACTAGCAAATTCTTACTAATCATCTTTTAATTTGGTAGAATTTACTTAAAATAATCTTTTCTCTTAAAAGACACATCCTAAAACCCTACGCAAAAAAAAAAAATGTTTAAGAGCATATAACTCCCAGTAAAATTCAAAATATTTATAACCCAACGATATACACCTACCAATCAGAAGACACAACAACCAATCAGAATAAATGCACCAATGAGAATAGACACACCAACCAATTGGAACTGACACACCAACCAATCAGAACAAATGCAGGGTTAAAAAACAAAACAACACAATAATACTGCAATAACCCTGTGACTAGAGTATCAGCCGAGCACACAACTCTCTCAGAATAAATAAAGGCACTATGTCTCAACAAGTATTTCTATAAAACAAGAAAATAAGGGTTCTGGGGTTTGGTGAGAAGCAGAAATACCCCCAGTGTATTATTAGAAAGTACTTGTTAACAGGGTTGCCATCAATGATCATGAGCTAATCTGTCAGGTGAATTATTAAAAATATATCATCTTGAATCTTCATACTCCTTGGTACTTTTTTCCCCCAAGAAGCCACAGGTTGGGTTGGAAGACTTAAGTTTTCCCCTGGCTCCAGCCTCTATTAATACGAAGCTTAGAGAGAAAAAGAAGAAAAGAAACATTTGCTGAGATCCTCTCAAGTGTGGGTTTTATCTTCTTACCTATTCTTCCCAACAACACACAAAATAAGATATTATTATCCTCAAGTTTACAAATAAAAGAGCTGTGGCTCCAAGGCTTTAAGAACTTAACTTATGTTACAAGATTAGTAAGTATTAAGATTCAAATTTGGAGGTCACATAACATTTCCAGGCTACTCATGTTGGGGACTATGTGTTTATTTCATCAAACTATTCTGTTTCAAATGAAACCACCCATGTAGAAGGGCATCATAAAGTATAAGAACTGTATATTTATCCAGAAGATAGGATTTGTCAATATGGAAAAACTGCATACCATAATTTTGTACTTTTTTTTGCATTCGTTTTACTTTAGCAGTCAACCATTCCATACAATATTACTCGGTAAAACCATGAAAATTAAAGGAAGGCACGTTTCCTCCCTCAATGTACTGTCTAATTGAGAAACAACTCTTTTATCACTTACTCCTTCCTTTAAGCCACCTCACAGAATTCATGTGCGGAAAGAGATTTTAACAGCTGTCAAGGGCCAAAAAGGACCAAAGTAAATAGGATTATGAAAGAAGAATTTAAAATATTTATGGACAAAGAAAAGAATCCAAAGGAAAAATACAAGAGAGACATGACAAAAAATCAAGAATCCTGATTTTCCTTCTGGTTTTACTGGAAGACAGAGGCACCTGCCATAATTTAGGCCTCATTTGGACACCAAACCAGAGCTTGGGCTATTGAGTCTGACAAGAGCAGCAATGCCTTTTATCTCTTTGCAGTCTCTTCTACACTAGCCTACTTCCCAAAGAGCCCAAATACTGAATATTCTTTGTTTTATTCCCTAATCACACAATCCTACAATCTGCCTGCAGATAAATTCAGTATCTACAAGATTATACCTTTTCAACTATGAATTTGAACCCACAGTCTGACAGCAAAAGGAACTATACAGAGTTAGGACCAAATGGAAACAAAACAAAACAAAACAAAAATATCTAATTGTCACTGGACAGCCCTAAACACACACAGTTCATTTTCTATCATTCTCATACTATCTTTTATCCCCCTCTAAATGATTATTGAGGGCCAAGAGAAGAAAGTCTTATTTTTCCTTTCAACCAACCAGATACATAAATAAATGCTTAGTGGTTATTTCATATCAAAAATCAGGAAAGTTCCAGATCACAGAAAGGTTTTTAAATGCTGGATTTTATGTGTCAATGGAAAAATGAATTTGAGAAAAGATATTCAAAAGAAAAGGGGCTTTAACAATTTAGAAGAAACTCAGCAACCAGGTCAAATATTTGATTTAACCTTTATGGTTAGAAAACCAAATTTCTATCCCTCATATAGGAAATCCATCCAAATACGAAGCAAAAGAGACAACAAAGGAGCAGAAATCCCTGAAGGAATAAAAAGTGCCTTCAAGTGGGAAAATGAGATGAGGCAGCACCAGCCACCCCAAACCTTCTCACTAAAATTTTTCTCTTGAGCCATTTTCTCTGTTTTCATCTTAAAATTGTTTTAGATTAGAAGTCCTGAAGGGGTAATTTTTGCTTTCTTTCAGAGCACTCTCCTCTCCTGTAACTCCTATTAACTCTGGCCCATAAGGACCAAGCAGGGCACCATTACCTTCAGAGATACGGGCCCAGAAAGGAGGTTCTCTTTCTGGTGGATCTTTATCTTAGACCCTGAGATTAGGAAAGTTAATCTCACTGTTTTTCCCTGGACTGGACTATAAACTGTGCTTGTCAGACCTGAGCAAAGTGGAGAGCAGCGGTGATCCACTCATCCATTGCGCAAACACATGAGCAAACCATGTGCTAGAAGCTGCTAGGAAAGAAGATGAATTACAGATCCTACCTTCAGGGATCTGAATCTGGCATGGAGGACAAGAAATGCATAAACAACTATAATTACAAGATGGAGCCAACTTTGTCCAAACCACCCAATGCAGCCTTTCAGCTGCAGGTACCTGCACCTCTCTGCCTGAGGGCTTTCTCTCCAAGTCAGGGACAGCCACTTAACAGGCCACAGGTAGCAGGAAAATCCCCAGTTACAATGACCATGCAGAGATGGTACATGAGTACCCCAGCTTCCCTTCTTTTCAGGTGGGACAATTTTATAGCACCAATGTTCTCCAAAATATGTTCTGTAGACCCATGCCAGCAGCATCAGCATCATCCAGGAAGCGTATGAGAAATACAGACTTTCAGGTCTCACTCCAGATTAGAGTGTAACTCTGCTCTATAATAAGGTCCCTAGGTGAATCTCATGCATGTTAAAATTTGAAAAGCCCTGCGTGACACCATCAACCAGAGCTTCTCCCCAGGCTTGAGCTCAAACTGCACACCTTGACAGCTGATTCTTAAATGTACCTTTAAAATGATTTTTAATGTACCTTTACTGGCTGCCTTCCCTCAGGTACCTCGCTTTTCCCCTGCCAACCAAGGCTTCCTGCACATGCCCAATAAACAGAGACATATGGCAAAGATAAAACGTCATGAGAATTCAAAAGAGACTCCGAGTAGTAGAGAGATCAGAGCTGTTCAGGAAGAGGCAGCAGCTGCAATGGCTTTGCACAGAGAGAGATGAGATGGAGCAGGGGGAGGAAGGGAGAAGCATGGGGAAGGGAGGGGTGAAGAGAGATAATGGCAAACAGGTGAAGACGGAGAAGGGAAGGGAAAGCGTTAATGCCCAAGAGTTTAGCCAGAGTGTCAGATACAGGAAAGCAATCAGGAAAAATAAGTCTAGAAAGGAAGGTAGGATCAGATGAACCTGACCTACAGACACAGATCTGGCCTCTATTTTGCAACTAATGGTTTGAAGAGCAGAGACCCATAGTCAGTATAGTTTAAAAGTCACCTGAGAGCCAGATGAAACTGTAGGGAGTGTGGGCAATTTGTGTCTACACCATCCCCCATCATCTGTCACTGATGCAGGCTCAGCCCAATGGGAAAGTGGGGGTTTGCCTGGACCACTCTGGAGAAAGAGAAGTAATACTATCTGAAGGATAGAGAAGCGAATGTTCTGTGTGTACATAATAATGTCGACTGCAGCAACCAAAATGTATTACAAAAAGAGAAAAACAATCATAGGACCCCTGTGCAAGCACCTGGACAGGGATTTGGTCCTTTCAGGGAGTTCACACAGCCATCACCCCATGAGGTGCAGTATCCATGCCAGGGGCCAGACTGAGATGCCAATACCCTGCCCTGGGGCACCCGTGTTAACCAAGCTGAGACCCTCAGGAAGTGATGACAAAGTCAGGGGTCCCCAAGACCACCCCTGCGTTTGAGGGCTCACTTGGCAAACTCCAGAGGACTCAGCATACAGTCATCCTCATGGCTATGACTTATTACAACAAAACAAGGTCAGCAAAGGGGAAAAGGAATATGGAGCCAAGTTTGAGGGAAACCAGGCCCAGGCTTTGGAAGGTCCTTTCCCACTGGAGTCACACGGGATGTACTTAATTGTCCAGCGCCGAGTTGTAACAATACATGTGAAATGACATCCACCAAGGGAGCTCACCTGCACCTAGGAGTCCAGGGTTTTTAATCAGAGGGTCAGTCACATAGGCACCATCTGCTCAGCACCAGCCAAAATTCCAGACTCCCCAAAGGAAGGCAGGTGTTCAACACAAACCACATTGTTCATGCAAACAGTTCATGCACCACTCTACTCAACTCGAATGTGGTGAGAACTCTCTGGAAATCCAAGCTCCCAGACACCAGTCAAGGGCCAATCCTGTCCTTCCCAAGGACAGCAGCCAGACCTACTATGTTGACCTCTTCCTGCATGGGGTCACAAGACATTCTTGGAGCTTGAGTTCTAATGATGCTACTGATTTAAAGCGAGACAAACGGTCACAACAGGCATTTTGCGGAATTTGGGGGTGTTTGTGTATGTTCAATACAAGGACACAGGTCATCAGTTCTACCTGCATAAATTTTTGTTGTTGTTGTTGTTGCTATTTCTTGGGCCGCTCCCGCGGCATATGGAGGTTCCCAGGCTAGGGGTCGAATCGGAGCTGTAGCCACCGGCCTACGCCAGAGCCACAGCAACACGGGATCCGAGCCGTGTCTGCAACCTACACCACAGCTCACGGCAACGCTGGATCGTTAACCCACTGAGCAAGGGCAGGGACCGAACCCGCAACCTCATGGTTCCTAGTCAGATTCGTTAACCATTGCGCCACGACGGGAACTCCCTACCTGCATAAATTTGTTCTAACCTGTCAGCTACTTTCAGGAAGTAGTAAGATACAAAACAAATTCATTATGTGTGTATAATAAGAAATGTAATTACACATCTCCATCTGACTGCAATTATGTCAGTAAAAAAGAAATATATACCCCTGTCCCAAAAGATCCCAATTCATTAGAACTGTCTTCTTCCCCTGAAATATGGAACCAGCCAAAAAATAAAAATAAAGAAGTGCTGCTTTTCAAACACAAAAAAGTCTGTCTTAGAGGAAAAAACTCTACCAGACAGTAAGGGATAGGGATAAACCTACTATTGCTTTTTCCCCCATTTCTTAGCAAGTGTCTAATTAGTACTGGGGGGGAAAATCTGAAATCTTACAATTAAAACATTCTTAAGCATCAATTAAACTGAGATATAGTACTTTTCCCCTTTTGTTTTATCATGCTTTCAGAAACAATGCTTATCTGAAGGTCTCCTGAAATTTGCCTTTTGTAAATTTACTGCAAAGTGATGATGGAAGTTGAGATATTTACATAATGTGTGCTAACTTAAAACTCTCTAGAGTAACAAATAAAGCAAGGTTTGAGACTAACCTTCTAACTCACAAGGAGAATATTTTGCAATGTAACATAATTTTCTTAACCTCGGTGATATGACCTTGGCTTGATGGGGTAAAAGATCATATGAGGTGACTGGATGCATTTCTTGGCCTGCCTGGAATAAATTTCAGTTCTCTGTTAGTGAGGTTTAGCACTGTGTGTAATGTTATTCCTCATGAAAATGAGAGAGAGGTGCCAAGCATTCTTTGCCACCTGGATTGTTGGGCTTGACCAGAATATTTCACCAAAGCAGATTCTGCCCATCCTACAGTCAGAACTAAATTGACATTCAGAGGCCAGACTGCATTTGTACCCTAAAAAGCACTGATACAGAAACTAAGTCTTTCTGGTTTCGAGATATCCTATTCATCACCCAGGAACTAAAAGGAAAGGAACAATCATCAGGAAAACACGTGCAATAAAAGAATTAGTACTAAGATCTGCCCTTATCTTTCCTTTTTAGCTGGAAAAGAACACTTGAAAACACACCAAAGAGCAATCTAAAAGATGATCTTTTTTTTTCAAACAAAGGACACTTGTGAAAATGAAAACCTTGAGACCAAAATATCTAATTTTAATTAAAGAAAAAAAATAATTGTATAAATACAGATTCTTTTTTTTTCTTTTGGCCACACCCACGGCACGTGGAAGTTCCTGGGTCGGTGATCAAACCCACACCAGAGTAGTGACCCAAGCCACATCAGTGACAAGGCCAAATCCTAACCCACTAAGCCATGAGGAAACTCCTAAATACAGATTCTAAGGCTGATAAATTTATTCACCGCATTCCCTTGCCCAGGCAAGCCACCCACTGGAAGAAGGGAAGACATGAAAAAAAAAAAATCAAACAGCCTCTGCACCATCTGATTTACCATGAGTTCTAAGAATTTATATGCAAGAACATACAAAAAGGATTAGAAAAAAGCACTCATGTAGCGATGCATTATTAATTTCAATTTCAACAGATATGAATTACACCTCATCTGCTCAAAGTAAATGTCAGCACAACTCCATTTTTTTTTTCTTAAAAGGAATCTTAATCATTGAAATTACAGAAGAAGCACACTTACAAAAAGGGACGCTCCTAAAACAGCACTTTGGTACATCAAGGCTACTTCCACACGCAATCCTTACCTCGTGAGAGTCCACACAGCCTGGAACCCAGCCATAATTTATCCCTACACAGTCAGCATATCTTTAAAACTGAGGTCTGGCTTCCAAGGCTGAAACCTCCAGAAAAGCATACAATATCTTGTTAACTATGACTGGATTTAGGACAGTGTGCCCTGTTGTAAATCCAGGTATGGAACAATTTTAAAAGGTTTGTAGAAAGGCCAATTTTTTTTTAGGATGGCTCTCATGGGTAAGAGAGAAGGAAACAAAAAGGACATGGGCCATTTCAACAAGCTACAACAATCGGGGCTTCAACAGAATACATTCTGGTAAATTACCAAATTAATGAAGAAATAAACTTCCTCCTATAGCACTGCTTATGAGGAATAAACCTGTTTTTCCAACAAGATGAGACCCACAACAGTGACATTAAGGTGTGTTTGAGCAACACGCATACACATGGGCAGGGAGAAAGATTGCCCCTCCGCAGGTAATATGCTCAAATCATCATACCGTTACTTTTTCAGTTAAAAGTTCTAGAAACAGGCAATATCCTGGGCTGCCCTCTGTCCAGAAATCAATATCCGCCCACTGTGAAGAAGGGCCTTCTACCTGTGACTGAAAGCCACTCGAGCAAAGGTCAGATTCAAGAGACAGGTTGTAAGAGAAGACAAAATCTCTTAATTTTTTTGCTAAAGAAACAAAATAATTTACTATCAGCTTATCTTCCACCATGATCACCACCATCCAAATGGAAAGACTGAGTTTTTTTCATATTAAATTATACACACATATACATACATCATACACGGAAACACAGACACACTGAATAAAACCACTTCCACTCAACCACTGAATTTCCTAAATGAGGAAAGTTTAATGTAATTGCTAAAAATGTGAGCATGATGTCAGATTCTGTAAAATAAAGTACACAGAATTTTAAGTTGGCTTTCTCTCTTTAAGAACTACTTGCTTTGGAGTTTCCATTGTAGCTCACTGGGTTAAGGAACCAGCGCTGCCGCAAGCTGCAGCACAAGTCGCAGATACAGCTCAGATCCGGTGTTCCCAAGGCTGTGGGGTAGGCCGGCAACTGCAGCTCCAATTCAATCCTTGGCCCGGGGAATTTCCATATGTTGCAGGTGTGGCTGTAAACAAACAAACAAACAAACAAAAACCCAAAAACTACTTGCCTTCTGGGGAGAAAAAGAACAATTAAGCCGATTTGGCTGTAAAGAAAATAGATACCAAATGAAACGTGCTTCTCCAAAAATACTCCTTTTCTCTAACACTGGAAATTAGATCAGAAAGGACAAGGAATAGAGAAAATGCTCCTTTGCTCCTCAATGATAATGCCCATTATAAACTGACCAGCAACCTAAACCTCAGGATGTAAGGAGAGAATAAAACAGACCAGGCACAGTGTGCACTGGCAGGGGTGCTAGCACCTTCCAGCCACATCCCCACCCCCACCCAAAGGCTGGGCAGTGAGAGCTCCACTGAAGCAGGACAACCGAAACTTCCATGACAAGAGACCAGGCCACCCGTCAATGAAAGAGGAGCAGCTGTACCTTTCTGGATTTCTCAATTTCTTTTTATATCAACACAAATTAAATCCCAAGGTCAAATTCAGGTAGTATACTTTTGGTTTCATTTACTTTTGATTAAGTAAACAACAAACAAATAACCAAATCAGGAGGTCCCCACCTGGCTCAGCCTAACAAACTCCATGAGAACACAGGTTTGATCCCTGACCTCGCTCAATGGGTTAAGGATCTGGTGTTGCCATGAGCTGTGGGGTGGGTCACAGACGTGGCTTGGATCCCATGTTGTTGTGGCTGAGGGGTAGGCCAGCAGCTATAGTTCTGATTTGACCCAGCTGGGAACCTCCATATGTTGTGGGTGTGGCCCTAAAAAGATCAAAAAAAAAAAAAAAAGAACTACAGATTCATAATAAATGATGGACTGTGGGGATGTGTTCTGAAATCTAATACCTTCTGTACTTTACTGGCAGAAGTAACAAAAGCACTCATCTTAACATAATTCTTTATGAATCTTATTGTGATAGGTTCATCTGCTTCCTTTGAAAATGAACTGGGAAAGAATAAAAATACTAAGAGTCGGGGCGGGGGGGGGGGGGGGGGGGGACTGAAATGATCTCGACCTTGGAAAGATGTTCCCAACAGAATCAGGATGAAATTGAATAGGAGTAAGAACTCTTAAAAAAAAAAAAAAAAAGGAGTTCCCATCGTGGCGCAGTGGTTAATGAATCCGACTGGGAACCATGAGGTTGCAGGTTCGATCCCTGCCCTTGCTCAGTGGGTTAAGGATCTGGCGTTGCCGTGAGCTGTGGTGTAGACTGCAGACGCGGCTCGGGTCCCGCGTTGCTGTGGCTCTGGGAATCTCCATATGTCGTGGGAGCCTGGGAATCTCCATATGTCATGGGAGCGGCCTAAGAAATAGCAAAAAGACAAAAAAAAAAAGAACTCTCAGCAACCGGACTGGGGCGGGGGGAGGGGGGGATATGTAAATATATAGTAAATGCAAAAATGTACAGGATTGTATATAGATCATAGATGACCATAGGTCAAAAACAAGGCTAGCAAGGTAGTACTGTATTGAAAAAAAATCAGTAACAACTATCAAGGTACTGGTAGAGAAAAGTTACAGAAGCCTTCCGCACGCAAAGTTGTTGTTTTGTGGGATGATTCATTTGGACAAAAGACCAAGACTTCTGAAGTTACATGCATCTCAGTCCAGAAGATGCAGAAATATGACCTACTCTGACATCATAAAAACCTATCTCAAGCCTAGCTAGGTTCCCTTGTGTTGTGTTTTGTTTTTCTTAAGAAGAAAACAGGAGTTCCCATAGCGGCACATAGGAAACAAATATGACTAGGAACCATGAGGTTGCAGGTTCGATCCCTGGCCTTTCCCAGCGGGTTAAGGATCCCACATTGCCTTGTAGGTCGAAGACACAGCTCAGATCTGACATGGCTGTGGCTGTGACTGTGGCCTGGTGACCTCCATATGCTCCAAGTGCAGCCCTAAAAAGCCAAAAAAAAAAAAAAAAGAAGAAGAAGAAGAAGAAAACAACTGGGATGATAAAGGACAAGAAGTTATTCCTGCCTTATGAGAAATGACAGAAAAAACTCATAACGTTAAACATAAAGAAAAAAGCAAGCCCCAGAAGTGTCATGAGGACAATTTCAGTTATTTGGAAAAGTAGGTGTGTTCCAGTGGGTTCCAGAGTCCCAGTGTCCCCAAAGGACGGATCCTGAAACTAGTTTCAGGACAGGTTTCAGCTCAGTATATGAACACCTTGGAAGCAACGCAGACGACCAAAGAGAAATAATTCCTCTTGGGGGACGAATCTCCCATTGCTGAGTGTAGAGAGGAACAAAATAACAATAAAGTGGAGGATGTTATAGAGGTGAATCAAGAACGGGGTGCAAGCTTGGACTTTAAAGCACATAAGAGATGCTATAATTATAACTCTCTATGAAAGACTTCACATGGGTTAATTATAGTCATCAAGACTCATAAGGCAGACTTCCTGGAAAGAAGGCAGAGTGCTCTAAAAAACAATAACAACTTCCTTTCTACCCTTCAAAATGTACAAAAGAAAAAAAAAGTAGAGAGGAAACCTCATCTTTGTTAATAATAGCAAATGGCTTATCAACCAGAAGCAATACAAACAGACCAGAGAGAGAAAACCTGCAGTGGTCTATTCATAGCTCCTCCACTGGTAATAAAATGCAGTGTTGAGGGAAGCAAGTGGAAAAGGTTCCTGGTATTCCCCAACTTGAAGGAGTAAGTAACTTCTTACTAGACTCACCTCCACTACCAGTGGAGGTGCTAGAGACACTACACAGCCAAGCAATCCCAGTCTCTCCCTCTGATCTGGAAGTGCTGAGGGCTGAAAGCAGACCCATGCATACTGGTCTAAGAATACAGAGAGATATAGCCAAAAGGTGCACAGAACAAAAATCCTGTAAACAGCGAGGCATCATTGCTCATCAAATAAGAACGATTTCTCATCACACTGGCTGGCTCTTCCAAAGGGAAAAGAAAAATGGAACTGGTTGTAAAATACAATAATATTATGAAAAACAAAGGTCACAGACTGAAGCTGCCCACTGCCACAGAGCCCCTCCTACCACCCTACTCCAACAACTGAATGGCTAAAAATAGAAAATATACTATCATCTTCCAGCGCTCCAGCTCAAGTGCTAAGGGAAAGACACACACAGACCCAAGACAAATAGGGAAGGAAGTCAATGAGATTCCACCCACACTATCTTTGGACATACAGTGGGGCAGGACAGAATTTGGAGCATTCCTAAGAACAAATGAAGACGAAGCACAGAATGTGCAGGAGGAAAATGAGGAGAACATTTGGAAGATTTACTCTAGGAAACGAAAGAAAAAAATAAAGTATAACTACTTCGTACTATCCAGAAAATTTAAGGAAATGTGGACTGTTTGAAATAGGGTATTACAAGAATAAAAGAAAATTGTCAGAGCTAAAAAGGGAAATAAGGAGAAAAAAATAATATCGAAGAGCTTAAATATGTACAGCAGGTACTTCTGTCATTTAAAAACTACCTATTGGAGTTCCCGTCGTGGCGCAGTGGTTAACGAATCCGACTAGGAACCATGAGGTTGCAGGTTCGGTCCCTGGCCTTGTTCAGTGGGTTAACGATCCAGCGTTGCCGTGAGCTGTGGTGTAGGTTGCAGACGCGGCTCGGATCCTGCGTTGCTGTGGCTCTGGCGTAGGCCGGTGGCTACAGCTCCAATTGGACCTCTGGCCTGGGAACCTCCATATGCCGCGGAAGCGGCCCAAAGAAATAGCAAAAAGACAAAAAAAAAAGTAAAATAAAATAAAAACTACCTATTGACATTGACATTTCTATGCCCAACACTGTCAAATCAGTACTGCAGATAAAAAATTTGAAAAAATCACATAAGAAAAAAGGATGGAGAAATGAAGCAATCAGAGGGAAGTTGACAGCTTTGGCAGAGAATCAATAGAAATCCAATACTTACATTACCAATATGCTTATTAAACAAAGAAAAAAATTGCTGGGGGATGGAGAAAATACTGAATGATAAATTGGGAGAAATCCTTAAAATAAAAGACTATAATAAATATATGGATGAAATGGTTCAGAGTTTTTCAGGATAAATGATAAAGACTATAAAACACTGAAACAAAACCTAGTGAAGTTATTAAACTTCTAATGTTAAAGAAAGAAAGAAATATCCAAACAGAAAAAGCAATCATGGAGTTCCCTGGTATGCAACAGGTTAAGGATCCAGCATTATCACTGCTGTGGCTCAGGGAGCAGCTATGGCACTGGTTCCATCCCTGACCCTGAAACTTACACATGCCACAGGTGTGGCCTGAAAAAAAAAAAAGCAAATAACACAAGCAAAAAATCCAGACTTCCTGCAGACTTCTTCTCATCAAATTTAGATCTCAGAGAACAATGGAGCAACATCCACCTTGGGGCAAGCAATACAGATAGAAAAGAGGTGTAACCCAAGAATTCTATACCCATATAAGTCGTCATTAACATGTGAATGCCACAGAAAAGCCTCAAATACACAAGAACTGAGAGAATATATCATCCATGGACCCTTTGTGAAATAGCTGAAAGTAGAGTCCAGTCAACTCATAGGTGAATGAAAATAAATAAATGTATACAATTAAAGAAACTGAGATATGAAATCTCTGGTGATAAGCATATATTTAAATACTAAATTAATGCAAAATATGTAGTTTTAACTGCAGGCACAAACAGATATAAGTATTAAAATTTCTGAGTGAAAACTGAATAATAAATAAGCAACACAACAAAATACTTAGATGAGTTTCTTTAGGCTTAACTAGAAAGGATTCCCTGTTATCATAGCAGGTACTGAATATGAAATCAAAGGATTAAGAATTTTTTAAAGTTTGAAAATAACTCTATGCATGATCACCAAACTATGGAATCATTTTTGAAATGTTAAAGATCACACTGGGTGCAAGATCAAATGCTAACTTTATGCCAGCAAAGATGAACAAAAAACACTGAAGAAGAATACATATGAAAAGAGAAAAGCAAACCATTCCAGGATTAAGTGTAGATATAGTGAATCTGAATAATCAGGAAGCTGTCATCAAGGGGGGAGTAAAAGAGACAAAAAGTGAATTAAAACAATAACCATGGAAGTGATTTTGAATACCATGTACACCTCTCATTCCAAATACCCTTTTTAAAATTAAAGACAGATAATTTCAGTTTTCCACATGTGCACCATTTCAATGACCATCAATAAGCTGTAGAGACAGACTTGAACTTTTAGAAAAATTGTCCTTAGCCATGAACAAATTTATGTTGTTCTTACAGCATTCGATACATTCGATATGGTCTCAGAGAAGATAAAGAAAATAAAATATATGTATGAAATAAAATGTGTTAATAGTACTATTAGATATTAAGATATAAAGAATATAAGGAACCTTTTTTTTTTTTTTTGGCCACACCTACAGCATGTGGAAGTTCCCAGGGCCGAGGATCAAACCCATACCACAGCAGTGACAACACTAGACCTTTAACCTGCTGAACCACAAGAGAACTCCTGAAGAACCGTTTTAAGTCTGGTATCACTAACTTGTCTATATTAGACAGGAGTTAAAGAAAAAAATTCAGAACATGCCATTAGAATGCCAGGGAAAACAGAGAATGGAAATAATATAGATCAGGGGTTGGTAAATTACAGCCAGAGTACCAAATCCAGCTTACAGCCTGTTTTAATAAATAAAATTTTACTTGGACATAGCTGCACTCATTCATTAATAAAATATTTATGACAGAATTAAATAGTTACACCCCAAATCTAAAAATGGAGTTACCATCGTGGCTCAGCAGTTAGTAAACCCGACTAGCATCCATGAGGACATGGGTTTGATCCCTGGCTTCTCTCAAGGCGTTAAAGATCCAGCGTTGCTATGAGCTGTGGTGTAGGTCTCAAATGTGGCTCAGATCTTGCATTGCTGTGGCTGTGGTGTAGGCTGGCAGCTACAGCTCCCTAATTGGACCCCTAACCTGGGAACCTCCATGTGCCTCAAGTGTGCCCCTAAAAAAGACAAAAAAAAAGGTAAAAATATTTACTATCTAATCCTTTACAGTTTTTCAATCCCTGTAGTAGCTGAACAAATTTCTCCACTGGGCATGAACAGGACACAATAAATAACTATGGCATCTCTGAAGCTGATAAACTGAGAAACCTAACTTGAAGAATACTACTGAAAGTTATATATAGACTACCAAGAGCAAAATTAAAAGCAAACTACACACTTTTCAAATTATCAGAGGTGGAAAACACAACCAGAAACCCCAATAGAAACCAAATAGCAAAGAAGAGAAGGAAGGAGGGAGGAAGGAATGGAGAGGGGGAAAGAACTGCCAGAAATCAAGAGAGAATCCGAAGACGCAAAAGAACCTCACAACTGTATCTGTTATATTAACAAGCAGAAGGAACTCACCTATTTAAGGGAAAAGATCCTCAAGGTGAGGTTTAAAAACAAAAAACAAATTCTGAGAGCAGCAACGGCAAAGAGATTAAGAAGAGTGGAGGGGGGGGGATGGAGAAATACACAAAGCAAATGGGAACAAAAGAACTACACATTAAATTTTGCTTTATCTGTGTAAATACTCTGCTTTGAGGACCTAGAAAGTGTCATGAGAATTAAATTCACATCATTATAGCATTACTTTTTTATGTAAGCTAATGCTATTATATCTTAAATCAGAATTCAATATAATAATAAAATAATAATAATATATAATAGCATTAACTTAAGAAAGTATATTCGCTATAACGATACGAATTCTCACGACACTTTATACATTCCTCAAAACAGAGTATTCACACAGATAAAGCAAAATTTTCTGGAAATAGCAGAAACTGCCATCAACACTAAAGTAATGGAAGACTAGCTCAATTCTCAGTACTTGGCAGATTCACAATGCAATATAAATGAGAGTCACCACAAGTATAAGCAATAAAATTAAATAACAATATATCTGTGTTATTATACATGTGTGTACATATCCTATGTACCTATAGAACAAAATTTAACTATGTATTAAGCTACAATAAATTCAAAAAGCAAAACAATACGGACCACATTCTCCCATGAAAATGATGTAAGACAAGGAGTAAATAACAAAGGTTGAAAAAAATCAAAACCTCTTGGAAAATTTTAAACTATCTTAAACAATCCTGATTCAAAAATAAAAATAAAAATCATAAAGTTAGAACATCTATAAAAGAATGATATGAATACCAGATAGTAACAAGTAGAAAAATTCAAAGCTTTAGCTTTAAAGTTGTAATTTAAATCAAGAAGATGTCAAAAATAAATAACCTAAAAATTTTTTTAAAATTTTTAAACTACAACCAAAGGAGTTCCTACTTCAATGCAGTGGGTTAAGACCCAGTGTTGTCTCTGCAGCAGCTTGGCTAGTTGCTGAAGCATGGGTTTGATTCCTGCACTGCTCAGTGGGTTAAGGATCCAGCATTGCTACAGCTGTGGTGTAGATTGCAATTGTGGCTCAGATTTGATCCCTGACCAGAGAACTTCTAAAAGCAGTAGGTATGGCAAAAAAAAAAAAAAAGTACAACCAAATAAACCTATAGAAATATCAAAAAAAAAAGTAATAAAGACAAAGCAAAAATAAATTAATAACAAAGGAGCTCCTGTCGTGGCTCAGCGATTAGCAAACCCAACTAGCATCCATGAGGACTCAGGTTAAATCTCTGGCCTTGCTCAGTGGGTGAAGGATCTGGCATTGCAGTGAGCTGTGGTGGAGGTCACAGACATGGCTCGGATCCTGTGTTGCTGTGGCTGAGGTGTAGGCAGCGGCTACAGCTTCGATTAGACCTCTAGCCTGGGAACCTCCATATGCCTCAGGTGTGGCCCTAAAAAGCCAAAAAAAAAAAAAAATTAAAATTAATTAATTAATTAACTAACAACAAGGACACAAAGACCGTACAGTGGAAAAAGAATGTCTTTTCAACCATGGTGCTACAACTAGACATCAACTTGCAAAAGAATGAAATCAGAACCCTACCTCACACCATATACAAAAATCAACTCAAAGTGGATCAAAAACCTAAATGTGAAACAAAAAACTGCACGACTCTTAGAAGAAAACATGGAGGTAGATCTTTGTGACCTTGGGTTTCTTACATGTAACACTAAAAGCGTAAGCAACAAGAGAAAAAATACATAAACTGAACTTCATTACAAGCAAAAGCTTTTGCGTTGCAGCTTTTTGCAAACAGCCAAACTTGTCGTATAACCTTATCAGTTCTATTTTTGCTCGTAGATATTCATCCTAGGGTACTCCAACCTTTCAAAGATAAAAAGGTCAAATTTCTAGAAATATCTCAGTTAATACGGTTGAAGCTAAAAGTGATGAAAACTTAACTAAACCGAAAGTAAACCTAAAACCTAAACTAAATAATAAATTAAGGCATTTATCAGTTATTTTTATAGAGGCAGTTTGGGAGTTCCCACAGTGGTGCAGCAGAAACAAATCTAAGAACTGTAAGATTTCGGATTTGATGCCTAGCCTTGCTCAGTGGGTTAAGGATCTGGCATTACCATGAGCTGTGGTGTAGGTTGCAGACACGGCTCGGATCTGGCATTGCTGTGGCTCTGGCATAGGCTGGCAGCTGTAGCTCAGATTAGACACCTGGCCTAGGAACCTCCATATGCCACAGGTGCAGCCCTAAAAAGACAAAATGACCCCAAAAAAAAGAGGCAGTTTAGAAAAGAAAATGAAGACTTTATGATAGAAATTAATTCAATACAATGCCAATAAAAACTTTTTTTTTTTTTTTTTTGTCCATAAGATTAACAAAAATCTGAGAGTACAATGTGCCAAAACAGTTTCTAGCATATACCAGTGGTGGGAAAGTAAACCAATACAACCTTTCTGAAAGGCAGGGTGGGGATGTGTATCAAAACTTTAAATATGCCTGTATCACTGAACTGATGATCCAACTCTGAGGAACTTATCTGAAAGGGGCACTCATGTAAGTGTACAATGATAGATCCTCTACAATATTCACTACAGCACTGACTACAAAAATAAAAATAAAAATTTAATGGACACTAAATATATATCAACAGAGGTCATGTATAAACAGTGGTTTGCTGGCAAATACTTAACAACTAGTTCTGCAAGGGCAGGGTAAGGGGATTTCTGTGTAACACTTTTCAATTTCTGTGATGTAAATACTACCATCGTGGCTGATTTCAAGCTACAAAAATGATGTCAGTGAATGCAGAGCTGAAAAGAAATGTGTACAACTGGCTTTTATGAGCAGGTGTAAGCTAGCTACAGCATAGCCACTATATGATTCTAATACACTGAAACATCAACAACAAAAAATACACTAGAACACAAAAAAGCCGTAAGTATGATGCAAAGGATTTATATTCCATGGCAAGACACCCACTACATATTACTGAATGAAAAAAGCCAATTACACAGAGAACAGCTTATGTTGTGTAATCTGGGATAGTGTGAATTTATATGTTTAAGTATTTCATGTTCATTTTGAAAGAAAAAGAACCCTACAACAGTGATGCGTAAACATTATATTCAATCGTTTCACCCATAACAGGAATAGTAAATCTGACTTTCAGAAAATATCTAAACCAGTTAAGATTTTTATTTAAAAAAAAATGAATAGCAAAAGATCAGCAGATTTGGCTTCAAGGCAATTTAAAATGTCTGTATTAAATAACATACAAAGAAAAAGAAAAACAACAGACTGAGGTTATTTTCAGTAAATACAAAAAAGGCTAATTTCGTTTGTATGTTCAGAGCTCATAAATGGGCAATGGAAATGAAGCGACAACTTACACAAGAAATTCAACTAAAACAAACGTATGGGAAAATGGTCATTCTTAATAGTAATCAAACAAGCGCAAATTCTTAAATTACGTACCATGATTGGCCTACTAATTTACTGATAATCTCATAATACTGTCCATGATGTTGCAAACTGTATATGATAATTTCAGAATATCTTTAAGGTATTCGAGAGCTATAATGTGTATAAATGTATGTAATCGAGAGCTATAAAATTTTCCCTATCCTCTTAGAGGTAACATTTCTATCCAACTATTCTAAGAAAAGTGTGTAAGTGAATGTGTGTGTTTTTAAAATAAAATTCTATCTCCATCAAGAACTCCATCACAGTATTACTTTGAAAATGGAAAACATTCAGAGAAACCTAAATGTCAGTTAAAAATAAAAAAAGAGGGAGCTCCTGCTGTGGCACAGTGGGTTAAGAATCTGACCTCAGTGGCTTGAGGTTCGATCCCTGGCCCAGCACAGTGGATTAAAGGATCCTGCATTGCCGTAGCTATGGCTTGGATTCAATCCCTAGCCAGGGAACTTGTATACGCCAGAGGTGCAGCCATTAAAGGGAAAAGAAAGAAAAAAAAAAAAAAAAAAACGAGCAAGCAGGTTAATATGTATCCTCTAATTCATTATCATACAGCAATTCCAAATGTTAATATGAAGTTTATATAGCCACACAGAAAATGCTTACAATATAATGTTAAATTGTATAGTATGATCACAGACAGGCAAGAAACAAAAAAATAAAATAGACTAGAAAGGAGCATTTAAAAAAAAAGTTTCTTATGTTAAATGAGTACATTTTGGATAAACTTATGAATAAAATTTAAAGCCTTTCATATGTTGTCTAAAATTCTATTGCATTATTTATAAAATTTCAAAATTACTGAAAAAAAAATGAAAAATAATATTAACATAAGGGCTATTATTACTTCAAAGGCCATCATGAAAACAATATAACAGATTTCTTAAGAAAGTAAGAAATTCCTTTTTTTTTTTTTTTGCTTTAGGGCCACGGAGGTTCCCAGGCAAGGGGTCTAACTGTTGCTACAGCTGCCAGCCTACGCCACAGCCACAGCAATGCCAGATCAGAACCTCGTCTGCAACCTACACCACAACTCATGGTAACGCCGGATCCTTAACCCACTGAGTGAGGCCAAGGATCAACTCATGGTTCCTAGTTGGATTCTTTTCCACTGCGCCACGACGGCAACTCCAACAATGTAAGAAATTCTTATGTGGAAGAAAGTAAATATTTCTTGACTCAAACATTGTCTATTTAATACGATAGATTTTCTCATTATTAAACTTTTTAAACTATTTTCGAAAGCAACCATAATACCAGAGGATATTTATCTCAAGTGCTCTTCTTTATTTCATTCCAAAAAGAAAATAAAAAATGATATAAATTCAGTCAGTAGCATACTGCTTGAATATATATTATGGAAAGGAAGAATATTTTTAATAGAAAAAAATAAATATCATGTGACTCTGTGATTCAGTACTAGGGATGTACAAAGCATTAATTGATTCTGAGAAGGATACATTGTAATTTGAGTAGCAATTCAGAGATAGACCCTAGGGATTTAGAAAAACCCTACTGGAGAATCCCTGTTCCCATAATAAGCATGGCCTGGAGTATAAAGACCTACAGAAAACGTGTTTCTCAAAGGACATATCTGATGATTTTAGCAGAAATATATACGGAGTCAAGATTTCCCTAAAGAAATATTAATTAAATCTTATGATTTTCTCCATCAAAATGCAACCCATTATCAAGATTGTATAGATAAGGGAAATACAAATTATTTATCAGAAACTGATCAAGCAACATACAGGTTATCTTCTCCCAGAAGATCGGAAACTTATGGGACTTCTCATTCCAAGAGCTGAAATGTGCCCCCCAATTTTTTTTTTCCAGTCCTTTTAGGGCCGCACCCGAAGCATATGGAGGTTCCCTGGCTAGGAGTCAAGCCAGAGCCAAAACAACTGGCCTATGCCACAGCCACAGCAATGCCAGGTCAGAGCCACGTCTACAACCTACACTACAGCCCATGGCAATGCCAGATCATTAACCCACTGAGTGAAGCCAGGGATTGAACCGGCATTCTCATGGATGCTAATCAGATTTGTTTCCACTGAGCAATGAAGGGAACTCCCCCAGTTTTTTAGTCACTTCTAATGTGCTTCAGATAACATCTTAGATGGTAACCTAACACATAGTAGGAGATACTAGGATACTCATACGATATCCCAGTCATTAGTCCTTAAACACATCAAGGCCTTTTCATCTCCAGAATCCATGTCCGGTCCAAGCGTGGCTCCAAGAGGAGCAGGTATTATGATAATTCATTCGTTCTTAACCCACCAGGGAGTGACTGTTAATACAAAAAAAAAAAAAAAATTGAGGCTGATTTCAAATATCTTTTGTTTCAACACTTATTAGCTCTGCTCTCAAATTATTCAAAATTATTCAAGTTGTTCAAAAAATATTTGCCTACATTTTGAATCAAGAAATCCTCTCAAGGTAATTCTATCAGGGACAAATGCAGCCCATTTTGAATGCTGGTCATAAATTGGCTTGAGGAACTTTGAATAAATCTACTCCCTGGACCTGCACATGATAGCTCAGAATGGCAACAGCCTGTAAGAGAACACAGCCAATACACAGGTACCTTTCTCAGCTAAAAATTCTAAGTCACTTCTATATTACATGCCTCCACCCCAACATGAACCCACTTGGCAAGAATATCTCATAACACAATTTATCTACTCATTGCCTCAGGCAACTAAAAGGTACTCCATTGGAGGAGAAGCAAGCCACTTAAAAGCAGATTTCCCGGGCAAGAGAAATCTTAATAACCCATCACCAGATTAGCAGAGTTCTCAATACAGTAATATATGCATCTCTATCACCTTAAACAGCTAACAGGAAAAAATAAAAAACAAAAAGCAAAATCAAAAACAAAAAAAAAACCTTTTAAGGGGGCCTGATTATAAACTTTCTTTCTTTTTTTTTTTTTTGTCTTGACGCCATTTCTTGGGCCACTCCCGGGGCATATGGAGGTTCCCAGGCTAGGGGTCGAATCGGAGCTGTAGCCACCGGCCCACACCAGAGCCACAGCAACAAGGGATCTGAGCCGCATCTGCAACCTACACCACAGCTCACGGCAACGCCGGATCGTTAACCCACTGAGCAAGGGCAGGGATCGAACCCGCAACCTCGGATTCGTTAACACTGTGCCACGACTGTAACTCCCTAAACTTTCTTTTTAATGTGTGGACGGTTTTTCTCAGGACACAGCATGACATGAGCTTTCTGCCTTAAACCATCTAACCACCTCTCTCTACCTAGAGAGTGTGTGCAACAAAAACACCCCCCCAAACAACCCAGACTTCTATGTGTGCTCATCTTCCAACACAGGATCTGGAAAAGGAAGAGCACAATAGAGGTGACAATGATGAAGAAACACTGTAGGGCAGTGGAGCGGACAAGAGGAAGAAGCAGCATGGGCCAGGCTCTTCCTAATCAAAGTCACCGACTCAACAGGGCACCTCTCCTTTGCTCTCCTCTCCTTCCTCCCTTCCCTCCAGAACCTTGGGAATACATGGCTGCACCACCCCTACAAGTAGCAACACCCTCCACCCTGCCAAGCCCCACCAGATTCCCTGAGGACTCTCCCTCACCTGCCACTGTTCTCCCTTTCCCTGCACCTGTCCAATTCCAAAACTGAAATCAAGATAAGTGAGCCTGACGCTGATAAGATAACAAAAAGGCCGTGGGCCAGGAGGAAAGTAGGGGACAAGAATGCCAGATGCCTGCCTGGAACATCCAATGGAACTGGGTCCTTGCAACAATGTTTCTCCAGAACTAGAAAGAGTCTGGCTGTTCCTGCTTTGCTCATAGAGCCCTTTCTCCAGAACGCGCAGACAAGGAACACAGGAAGTTGCTTTCTTTCTTTTCTTTTAATTTTTCTTTTCTTGGCTTTTTAGGGCCGCACTGGTGGTATACGGAAGTTCCCAGGCTAGGGGTCAAATCTGAGCTACAGTTGCCGGCCCATACCACAGCCACAGCAACTCAGGATCCAAACCACGTCTGCGACCTACACTACAGCTCACAGCAGTGTGGGATCCTTAACCCAAGCGAGGCTAGGGATCAAACCAGTGTCCTCATGGATGCTAGTCAGATTCGTTTTCGCTGAGCCATGACAGGAACTCTGGAAGTTGTTTTCTTAAGTTTCTCTGATCATGGCCATGACAACTAAGGGCACAGCAAATTATATGTATATGTAAATATCATTTAAAACAAAAAAGTATGAAAACTCCTTACTTTATATTATGAATGTGTCCACCATTATCTGTCCTTCTGGCTTCAATGAACATGCCAAGGAGCAAATGGGCACAGTAACGGAAGAAGAAATGGACACAAGTGATCCATCCAAGGGTTAATTCCAAATCTTTCCTGGAAGGCCAGGCAGTAAGGACCAGGAAAAAGGGACCGACTGGCTCCAAATACAAAGCAGAGTGCAAAATGCCCCGTCAGGATGTCGGAGGCACCCCCAAGTGCTCAGGCTCAATGAGCCAACCTGCTCTCACTGAAAAGGGCAGAAATGGGCTTGGGCAGCAGAGATTCTTTGTTGGCAAGTGAAAAGCACTGCTTTAAGCCCCATGAAGAAAAAGTAGTGAGTGAAAGGCAGCTGCTTAAGAGTATCTATGAAAACACACCCAGGCCTGAGCAGGGCAGCTCAGGAACCCCACGCCTCTCAGGCTCCATGCCTCCCTGGATGTCGCCCTTCCTGCAGGAAGCAAGAGACCCATGCTGATATGACAGGAGGCTTTTGATAGCACTCCCTGTGAAGGCACTGAGACTATCAGCAGTGTGCCAGGCGGCCCGAGGGGCAGCTCTGCACAGACCTGCTAAGGCCTCCTACCCAGGACCATCTGAGCCGCCTGTAGTGGGGAGGAGTCCATCGGACCCGGTATTGCCTCTGGAGATGGTCCATAACCCTGGAGATAGCTGGGGCTCAGGAGCCTCGTCCAGGGGTGAGTTTGGGGGAAAACTGGCAGAGATGCCAAAGCTTCGGAGGGGAAGCAGTAAAAGCTTCAAAGTTCAACCAGCCCTTAGATTTGGTCCAATTTCTTCATTCTATGACTTTTCTGTAGAAATAGTAAAGGAGCAAAGAAAAAAAAAAACACCCTTGGTTAGCTCAGGGAGTAAGGGCAGTACTTGATCTCCTGTTACAAGCTTTTGAAAAGATACTCATAACTACACTAACATGCAGAACCACAGGAGTATTTCATCATTGGGTCAAATAACTTTCACAAAGCCAGTGTGCCACTGTTTTTGTATGATTTACCAATTTTCAAAAAATATAACACAAGAGTTAGAAAGAAAAGACAGTTAAAAACTCTTAACATGTACCCTAGCATTCTTTTAAGGGCAAACCAGGAACAAGAATTAAAGTCATCCTGTATTATTAGAACAAGTCACAGGAAATGGGTCAGCTCTTTAGGACAAGAGGAAAATTGCATTTGCCATCTGCAGAAAGAACCTGTAATATAATGAAGGAGCTCTGAAAATCGTAGGTCCTAAAATATCAATTCACATGGCAAGATAATATCATTGCGTCTTTACCTTAAAAAATAAACAAACCCAAAAACCCACTCAGACTGACTGATTATAACAAAAGCAAAGGCTGCTGCTAATGCCACCCTCTCTATCTGGATAGAAACACAGTTAGAAAGAGATATTTTAAGGCTCTCCAGTAACTGAGAGGAGGACTTTCAAATCATTAAATGCGGAAGATGGGCTATTACCCAACACAGGCCCACAGCACCTACTCCCCTTCTAGCAAACACACTGCACCCTATTTTGAAACCCAGTGGCCTGTGATAGATTATCCAGCACTGGATTGCTAGCTTTCTGCTGGTGACCATGAACCAATCTCAAGTCCCTGCCCTCCGGAAAAAGAAGGCGAATTTTACGTTTTGTTCAACAACGTATTTTGTTTTGCAGACCACAGTGTTGCTACAGAAAGTCAACCATTCCAAAAGGCACATTCCCAAGTGTCTTTCTTTTAAATGCATTAAAGCAATCTACTTCCCCTCTCACCAGCTCATAGCCACATGATGTTTGCTATAAGCACCAACTTGAAAGTTCCCTAAATCTTAAAGAAATACACACACCAGAGAATCTAAGGAACCCTTCCTAGAATTTGGTAAAGGAAGCTATGACAAGAGAGTAAATGTGCGGGTGGGAGTCCACAGGAGGATCTTTTGGGGGCCTGTGGCAAAGAGGTGGAAGAGTGAATAAATGAGTAAGTGAGATACTGAAGCATTTCCCTCTAGAAACGACTGGTCAGCAGTCACGAGGAAGTTCATGGAAGATGCCACCAATCACCCCACTTGTCTCTTCACCAAAAAGAAACATAAAACACAAACAATAAAAGTTTAAAAGATAAAAAAAGTTGTCTGTTTTCTTTTCACAGCGGCATGTGAGGCATATGGAAGTTACCACACTAGGGGTTAAATTGGAGGTGCAGCTGCCGGCCTACAGTCTACACCACCACGGCCACAGCAACTGCAGATTCAAGTCAGGTGTACGACCTATACTGCAGTTCACAGCAGCACCAGATCCTTAACCCACTGATCTAGGCCAGGGATCAAATCCGCATCCTTATGGATACTAGTCAGGCTCGCTACCGCTGAGCCACAATGGGAACTCCTGAAAAAAGTTTTTAAAACATAAAAATGAAGCAAAATAAAAATTCTTTTTCAATTTCAATTTTTTTACTAAGTGATCATGATCAAAAAAAAAAAAGTCAAATTCTGGAAAAAGGCAATTAATTCGTGAATTTCAGTTCTCCAAAGGGGGGGAAAAAAACATGAGGCTACCTACCTTTTAGAAAAAACATGAGTATGTTTCTAAACATCACTATCACTTCCTGCAACAGAGCCAAAAAGTCTCATTCCAGCTCTTTTTCTCTAATTTGTGGATCAATTATTGTTCCCTTCTGTGAGGTTTCAGAAATATAATGGCATTAATAACATTCTGGTTCCCAACCGCACCACAATCCATTACACACTTCCTTGAAACAACTATTTTGTTTCCAGAGCAGTCAAATTGCTCACAATCCAAAATTAATCCTGTAATAAAGGTGTGTGGAATTTTCAAATTTCAAAGGACTTGGATGTGTAAATTTTCCATTCAAACTGCTAGATAAACTGCTTTTGACTTTTCAACCCAAAACAACTATGAGAATGTTCAACTGAATCAGTCTCCTGAGTCAATGAGTGAGAAGCACAGGTGGAGACAATGACAACTTCGCCTTTAAAACCAAATTTCTTTTACAGTGCCCCAGGGGGTCCACAAAACACAAAGAGGAGTGATAAGCCAAGGACAAATCAATAACATCCATTAAAAGAAAACAAGATGTTTTAATTTACCCCCTCCAACTGCTCCACTTTCTTTGGGGATCCCAGCTGTCCACCCTGCCCCCATCCTCCTACCCCTACAAGCCCCCAATTACCGAGTCCCAAGTTACCAACAATGGCTGTACACCAAGCTAGACGAGGTGCATCACTAAGCAGCAAAAAAAAAACAAGGGCCACTATCTTTGCCCTCATGCAGCTTCCAATTTAGTTACAAACACAAGTCATTAACAGTTTTCCATTAGCTGAAGGCAAAAAATGATATGCTTGCTCCAAGGAAATAACATACATACATAAAACTCAGGAGTTCAAATTCTCAAGACCATTTGCTTGTCCCAGTTGTGTAATCCTGGGAAAGCTTCTAGAATGGCCTTCAGATTATGCTGTCTTTTTCTTTGTATTAAGAGCCAATAGAAAGGCCAAAGCCAGGAAGGATAAGACTCAACTAGTCCGGCAGAGGGGAGTCAATTGTGAGATGACAAGAACTTTGAAAAGTGCTTGCCAGCCTTACCTGACGGCAAACAAGAAACGAGGAGTGTCTTGTGTAGCACATTATTTTACATTCAGTAGGTGCTTAATATGTGTTCTTATGACCAGAATTCTGTATGCAACTGTTCTTTTTTATGGTATGCCCGATAAAAAAAAGATAAAATTTAGAGGAAATATTTGTTTTCTAAAAACTGTCAAGTGTTTGTTGAATGGATGATCTGAAATATCTTGATACGTTTATTTTTAAATAATACTGATTTTGTTCTTAAAAGTGAAACATGAGGCTTTTAACAAAATAGTCTGCACTGGTTTCAGAAGTTATGGCTAGGTATAAAGGTCAACCCCAGAGCTATTTAGCAAATTCAGTTTTTGGTTCTCAGCACTGCAACATGGATGTTTATTTTGCTTGTAAAACCCAGATTCATGACCATCTAGGATTTATGAACTCAACTGTGACAACATGTTTAGGTCCTTTTTCCCTTTTTACATGTTAGATGAGAAATCAGATTTTTTTACGTATCAGTAGCAATTCATAGGTGATTGTCGAACAACGTCCTATAATTTTATTAGTAACAGCTGTTCATACAAAATAGTGGTCGGGTCTGAGAATAGCTTTCTTTAATGTTATTCCATTCGACAGAGCAAGAGAAAGCATTCACTGTTTACGGTAGCCAGTTATTGCCACAGATTTAATTACCAACAATCACACATTTTACCTTCTATTGCTATTTCACACTTTCCTAGGATTAATTCTGCAGAGATCTTAACATTGCCTACAAGCCATTATAAAAGTTTCTCTCTGAAAAAAAAAAAGTCACTGGCCTCCCCCTTCAACCAGAAAATTAGACTTTAAACTCGTTGCTACAAATACTTGTATTTCCCTCAACCCAAAACACAGAGTCAGGAGAAAACAGATTCTCTCCACCTCCTCAGGGAGAAAGCAATCCTAACCTTCTTAAAATGGCTTCTCTCTCTTCTAAGATGTACCCTTTGAGCTCCCAATTTTTCCTCTACGACACCCAATCCACACTTCCATTAATTTCAACAGAACTAACAGCCTTCCCTTAGAGAAAAACTAACACAAATCCTGGAATCAGAATCATCCTCGGCAAAGCTTGTTCATTTCTTTTCAAGTATAAGTTTGCCTGGATCATGAAGAAAAATGTGTTCCTTTTCTCTGCTAAGTTTAGCATAGCACACAGCCTCACAACTCCAAAAGCTGTTTCAGGTTCTTAGAAATTCATCCGTAATAAAAATCATAACTGTATTTAATAGGCATCTCTGAAAACTGAACATAAGCCATCTCTTACAAAGTACAGCTGGGTTGTTTGATTTTTTTTTTAATGGAAAAGGCTATAAAATTTATTTATAATTAACAAAATGGCTACTAACTTACTCTTCTGGTTCTCCTTTCTAACCCCCAAAAAAATATTTGAATAGATATATTCGAGATAACCTCACTGCTCACTGGGTTTTAATTTGTGCCCCAAATTCCTATATGAAGAAATAATACATAAGCACGAGACTGATGGTTATATGGCAGATCTAGACAATGAATTTACGTGATTCAATGCAAAAATCTGAAGGCTTTGCGATACCATCAGAGCTAGAGTTTTGGTGTTTATGAGCAATGTTCCCACTTCACTCTTCAGATTCAAAGTATAAAGACTTTGTTCCCCCAAAAAAAAATGAAGAAAGAAAAAAAGAGGAAATGCATACAAACAAATCTTGACATTTAGAAACATATTCAACTCTTGAAAGCCAAAAGGGTAGCAAAAAAATAAAACGGGATGGTCTTAAAGGAGCCTCATAAACACCATATTATGGTATTCCAGGGAGATTTCTGTTATTAGGGCGGCTTAGAAGGAAGCCTTCATTCTGCGATTCTGAGTAGCCATCCTAGACAGCCACTAAGCTCTAGGTTAACTCAGGCAATCCACATCCCCATTCTCTGCCCCATAAACTCCACAGAGGGGTCGTGGGGTAGATGATTTTATCCAGATCTGCATGAATGAACTCTCTACACAGTCTAAATTTGTCAGAGCATACCCAGCCTTCCAGGTGTCTTCTTGCTCTGTAACTGCTCAGTTTTCAGGACAAATGTATAGCACTCCAATTGAAAATGTTCTTTTTGCAATTCCTAAAATTTAATCATGCCGTTCTCCTCGTGTAATTACACATAGGTAAATCATAAAAATCTGTTCAGTCACCACCTGTCCTCTAGAGAATTTAAAAATTCACTCTGATGAGGGTATCATCAAGAAAAAGTATACGGCAAAAAGACGATAGGGTTAAATTAGCTTCTACACGAAAAAAAGTAATCAAGATATGGTATGGTTTCTTCCTTTTTGTTCCTTTAAACTTTCATATTTTAAGCATGACTGTTATCATTCCCAAATGCACCCAGCACAGAACTGTAGTACACTGTTCAATAAGTGATGTAACGTATTACATTAACACTTCTCGTCCTGGAATGCATTTCTATTCTACTGGCTCAAAAAATTACACTCAATTTCTTTTAAAAAGATCATCATTTCCTCTCCCACAGAATAATAACATTACATACCCTGCCTCTATAACGTATTCATTGTTTTATGG
This sequence comes from Phacochoerus africanus, assembly GCF_016906955.1. Taxonomy (NCBI): domain Eukaryota; kingdom Metazoa; phylum Chordata; class Mammalia; order Artiodactyla; family Suidae; genus Phacochoerus; species Phacochoerus africanus. Next base: position 232,948,519 of record NC_062545.1, read on the forward strand.
TCCCAATTTCTACGGTTTTAAATAAGTTTACTCATTCAACAAATACTTACTGAACATTCTATATTAGAGATTGTGCTAGAAGCTGGGGTGTAATAGTGAGCAATATGAAAATAGTCTCTACCTTTCTAAGCTTCCAGTGGAGAAAGGAAGAAAATCTCCAATCACATATGTAATTCAGCTAGAAGCACAAGAACATGTATTTCTTCATCTAAACTGGCCTAAACTCTGCCTCTTCAATAGGTAGAATCCAATCAATAAAAAAAGGTCTACTAAATCCTATTTGATGATTAAGATCTGAAGAGTACATTTCAAAAACATGTAAAATAAAAACAAGTTAGTGGGGGGAAAAAAATCTATCTTCAAGGATCTGAAAACAATTTTTTTTAACATGAATGTCATTGACCGGAAGCAGGAATTCAATGCCACTTGTTTTATATGAACTTAAAGACATATTAAATAGTGTGACTTATGTACTACCAATAGAAATATTTTAGTTAATATTCACAAATATTAATTAATGGAAACATGTACACTACGTCTAGGAAGTACATAAAAACTTCATGTTAAAATATTCTTTTGCATATCTATGTAGAATACAAACACATCTTTCTTTGAGGTGTCTAAGAAAATAATAATATAAATTAATTCAGAGAATGAATAAAGAAAACAACAATTCAAAATATGATATTTTATGGTAGTAGGTTTCTGGGTTCATTTTTTAAAAAGAATAAAAATCAAAATATAGAGCACTATAGAATTTGGAACAGTGGCATAAATGCTGGATACATATCAAGACAGCCCAAGTTTTACTGCCATGCTTTCATCCAAGCAGGTAACCACTATTTTCTCTTTCTAATTTCTCCAATTATTAATATATAAAACTGACTAATTATGTGAACAAATGCAAGGGGCCCCTGCCAAATAAATCCATTAAAATGGCATCATGCTTTGAACTAAAATTTTGAAGATAATTTTACACTGAATTTCATTTAAATAAAAGGGCGACTCCTCAATTTAAATGAAGTAGTTAAAAATATTGGTAAAGCTTTGGAGAGGTTTTATGAATGAAGGTTTGGTGCACTTATCAAAGCAGCACATCAGTAGTTCCTCAAAGGGAACCCCTCCCCAGAACCTTCCCCCGGTTCAAATCATTCATCACTTCTCTCCTAGACTCAAGGAAACGTGAAATCACATGCATACACACACACACACACAAACCTACACTTAGTATATAACACTGACAATGTAAATAGTGTAGGTTCTGCAGTAGTTATGTTACAAAACCAACATACCTAGACATGAACACGTATATTATTTATTTCTTGTAAATAACAGAAAGCTGTATACTTTTTAAATGCTACTAACAAATGTAGGTGCTAGATGGATGTCTTTTTTTTTAACCACTTCTACTAGGCCATATTAGGGAGCTGAGGTGGGGCTGTATTAAATCCTACTCAAAGATCTAATGGGGGGGGGGGAGTTCTTCACACTACTACTTCAAGAGTAAAACTATTTTAATTTTTTCCTCATAAAATTATCTCCAAGTTCAATACTTAAAGCACAATATGTCACTTAAATACACAGTATATATGTAAGTAAGCATCCATCTATGGGTATTTCCCCCAAAGCCCTCCTCCTATTCAAACCTAGGCTCTCAGACAAACCCCTGAGCTCTAACTCATAGCTGTTAGGAACCCACATTTCAGCAATGGGGTAGGCTTGAGACCTCAAACGCCCTATTCACAGCTAAACAGAAACAAATAGACAGTAAACAGGGCAAAAGAAAAACCATTCTAGAGTCACACATGCTTTTCCCCTTAATCATACACTTAACCAACTCTATACATTTCTCTTGCCCTGTCTTCTCATTCTTGAGAATACAGAAAACATTCAACTACACCTTTTCAGCCATTAGAAGTAGCTCAAAATGAGAATAAAACTAAAAATAAAAAGACCTTCCTTTTCCAATTGCAGTTTTCCCCCTTCCCTGGCTTCATTCCCTAAAGCCCACCCCTTTTATCCAGGGTTTGCCTTCTGTTCCTTAAAAACATGTGCACATTTATCTAATCTCATTTTCAAAATGAAGACATTAAACATGTCATGTGAATTAACCATTTGTAACTATTTGTCATCATTATATTTTGTTCCTTCTTGTAAATAATCCAGTACATAAGCAGTTCCTTCCCAAAGGCAATTGGTTCCTTGAACCAGGAGATGGAATGCTCAAGATAAGAAAGAAAATGCATGCTTCTCAAATCAGAATTGACAATACAATATTCTTTTCTCCCAGAAATGTCTGAGAAACATATTTATTATACACGCGAATATCCAGAACACAAGTAGAGACATTTTTCAGGCCTGTTACTGCAAAGCCATTTGTTCTTCCTACCACAACAGCTCAGAGTTATGTCGCCCTGATTTGTATGTGAACGTTGATTCTGAACATTCTATCAGAGATAATAATCAATAAAATTCCTAGACGAGAAATGGTATTTTCTTGCTAACTTAGTGTTAGGACAAAATGATGGGTTATTTTTTAGAGATTAAAGAGAAATTTTTGCTGTTCACTTCCCGTTTTCCTTCTAGCCCAGATTCCAAAGATATTAAAATCCTGTCCGTTTTAAACAAAAGGTTTCTATTTGTTTCCACGGGAGTAATTGAGAGGCTGTACTGGCTTTCAGTAGTAACTACTGTGAATTCAGGCCTACATCTGGGTTGCCTCATTAAACAAAAGATACCCGTCGCTGTCAACAACCACATCGCACAATCTCCTGTATCCCCTCATCTTTATCTGAAAGGAATGGTGGAGAAACATTCCTGTCACCATAAAGAAACTCTTCTGGGTCCCTCCTTTTGGTGGTCTGGTGCACTCGTGTGACACATCTGGGCTTGCCTCCCCGCCTCCCCCCCAATACATAAGCCCCTTTCTTCGAAGAGCCAACCACTGGGCTCCCTCAACATCACTCCTTGGAGAATCCAGCCGCGAGTGTGCCCACCGTTCCACCATTCCCTCTCGACCCCCAAAGCACTGACAATGGCTGCAAACAGGCTACCCCACTGCACGCCATCCCACAACGTGCCCTGGCTCCGCTCGTCACCCTGGGGCGACACACACACAGCTCCCCAACTCCACCACCCCACCGGGCGCCGGGGCCACGACACTGGAAGTTCAATCCTTCAGCCCACCACCCTACCACCGTGCCTCTCCCCGAAGCAATCTGCTAGGTAGCAGATGCACCGCAGATAAACGCGCATCGCTAGTGCACAGCCCTCAGGGATACCAAAAGGCACACGCCAAGGCCCTGGGCAGGGCAGCCCCTACCCTTCTGCGCGCGCGCGCGGGCGTGTACGCGCCCGCGCGAGTGCGGGAAGTGTCCGGGGGCGCGCCCGGGGAGGGCCGGAGCGAGCCGCAGGCGCCCGGGGGCGGGGGCCGCGGTCCCGGGGGCCTGAGGGTGGCGGGCAGGGGGCACAGAGGCCCGGCGGGAGGGCCCGCGGCGGCCAGCCCGGGCAGTACTCACCGAGCAGCAGCAACTTGAGCTCTCGGCGGGCGTCCCGCTTGTCCCTGCGGAGCTGCCGCTCAATCTCGTCGTTGATCCTCCTGGCTTCCTTGGCCTCCTCGCTCAGGCAGCACGCCATGATGGACTCCAGAGTCATTCTTCCAAAGTGCCTCCGCTGCAGCCCCGCCGGCACCCCCTGCTCAACAAGCGCGCACACACACCCTCCCGCCCTCGCTCCCCCGAGGCAGCGGTGGCCGCCGAGCCCCCGCCGCCCGGGCGCGCGTCCGGGACGAGCTCGGGGAACCGCCGCGGAGTCCGCGGCGAGGGCCGGGGCCACCAGGTGGGCCGGGGGTGCGGCGGGAGCGTGCGGCTCGGGCTGCCGGGAGGAGCGAGGCGGGCGCGGGAGGCGGCCGCGGGCGCTGGCTCGGGGGGCGCGCTAGGGAAGGCCGCCGCGCCCGGCCTCGCTCAGACGCCCGCGCCTCCTTCCCCGGGAATGGGCGGCCCGCCTCGCCCCCCGCGCCGCCGCCGCCGCCGCCGAGGCTCCCCTAAGCCGTGCGTCCGGCGGCGAGAGCACATCCACCGGGGCGTCCCCGCAGCGAGCGGCCGCCGACGGCTCCCCACGCCTGGCGCGCCTGCTCCTCACCGCTGCCTGACACGGCTCCCGGGTGCCCTCGGCCCTGCCCGCGCCCACCGCCCGGCTCGCGCGCAAACCCGGCTAGCCGGCCCGCCCGGCCGCCGCGCGCTCCTCCGCCTCCGCCTCCGCCCCCGCCAGGCGCCCACCCCCGGCCTCGATTGCCAGGCGCGGAGCTGCTGCTCAGTGCTCGCCCTCCCCCTCGCCACACACACACATTTTCTTCTTCTCTGAACTAGAGCACAGATCCGGGAGGGAGGCGGCGGCGGCGGCGGCAAGAGGAGGAGGAGGGAGGGAGTGGGCGCGGGAGGAGGGGAGCGGGAGGCGGTGCCTCCCGGCCCCTCCTGGAAGGCTTTCCTGGGCTCGCAGCCGACACGGCGCGCCTCCCAGTGCGGCTCTCGCCTCGCTCGCGCCGCTCGGCGGCTGGACCGGGCCCCTCGGACTCTGCGGGCGCCTCCCGCTCCCGCGCCCGGGGTCTGGCCCGCGGGATCAGCGGTCAAGGCAGTCCCTGGCGGGGGGGCGGGGCCGGGTCGCCGAGGCGCAGCCCGGGCCGCCGCCAACCTGCAGCTGCCGGCCGACCGCCCGGGCGTGGTAAAACGGGAATATGGCGGCCTCCGCCCGCCTTCTGCCCACCGGCCCCGGAACGCGGCCGCGGCCCCACCGGGAAGGCGCGGGACTCAGCCCAGCGAGCCCCGTGCACCGGCCGGCGCTGTGAACACCCGGCCGCACTCTGAAGGTGCCCGCGGCGCTTGCGTCCCCCGCCCGCCGATCCGCTTTGCCGGGCAGCTCTTCGCCCAGTTCAGTGTTCTCTCCAGTTCCTATTTCTAAAACGCCATTTGGTTAGAAAGTATCTCGCGTCACCTCAGACCCCCAGTTCAATCACAGAAAATAAAATACACTCAATCTTGGAGTGCTACTGGAGGAAAGAAGGAATTGTCACTGGTTCTTGGAGAGGGACGGGGAAAATTAATAGGAGAAACATTCCACGAAGTTACTGGAGGTAGAAATCTAAATCTTGAATAGAAAAGTGAAGCAGCCCAATTTCCAAGAGCCTCTTGATACTGTACAACTTTTCAAGCCATTGAAGTTGGTTTTGTTTTGTTTTTGACAAGCTCTCCTCTTGTTTTTTAAAAAGGCACGCGATATTGAACAGCCAATTGATCGAATTTACCATTCTAGGTCGAGATGGTATTATACCTTCTGGGAAAATGCAAAATAATGTGAAATAAAAGAAAAAGAAAAAAGTGAGAAAATAAGGATCGCTCCAGCAAAATTCCATTCTAGTATTTTGTTTTTCCACTTTTAATTGAGGCAGTTTACTTCCAAATGTTATTTGCTTATTTTGTTGTAACATATGACTGATAAATGGCCAAAAAAAAAACCTCCTTGCTCTTTCAGATTCTGTAGCTATAGGAGATGAAATCATTCTGCTTTCTGCGGAAATGGAGCTGGAGGTACTGAAAGTAAATTGCATCTTAAGAAGAGAATCCCTTTTTCACACTATATGTTTACTTTGAGATGTCTCCAGTGCAACCCGCTGACCCAGAATGTAAAGTAAAGGCATGACTCTACTATTGCTACAGGTCAAGAGCGCATATAGGATTCTTGGATGACAGGTGTGTGACTTCCTTGTTTCATTTGCCATTACCTCTACTGATTCACCCGCCAGGACTTAGATCAAATGAGTCATCCAGACCTAAGATCTGTATTTTAGACTCCCCTTTTAAAGGATATTTGGCCTAGAAAATGCAGTTATCCCTTAGTTAAATTCAAGGATGCAGAACCTGCAGATAAGGAGAACTGATGGTAATTAAATTTCACCTTGGCCAGGAGAGCAGAAAGGACAAACCTCATCCCTTTTATGGGAATGCTGTGAAATTAAAATTTAAAATTAAGTGACTAATGAAATCAAAAATTGAAATTCGATATGCCAAAACTGTAAGTGGCTTCAAGGGAAAAATTTAGTTACAAGTTTGCATTCTCTAATATATGTGTGTACATAAGTTTCAGAAAGATACAAAACATCAGAAAAGTCAAATGACAGGAAGCTTCAAGTGTCTGGTTTTCTAGCCAAGGATCCTCTGAGATTTTTGAAAATTTCTCCCAAACTGTCCTATCAAGCTATCAGTTTTGACTGAACGGACCTATTTTTTGATGACTTTAATTGTTTCAACACATTATAGAACAATAAAAATCTGTTTTGTCAGCCCTTTATGCCTAGCATCAGAGACACTCTTTAACTATTTGAATGGATTAGACAAATCATTAGGACAATTAGGACATTAGGACAATTAGGACAATGTTCCTTCACATATTGGGAAGAAATCAGGAAGTAAGGAAAACCAACACTCTGTGGTGATAAAGTCATGTATGAGTGTCAATAAACAGGAATACTTTAATTCTGAGCCTAGATCTAGTCAGAAACTTTTGCACATGTATCTGGAAGGCATTTGCCAAGCAAATATCTAGGGAACAAAATCCACCTAGAAAGTCCTGAAATCCACCTAGAAAGTTGTTGACCATAATCTAGAAGGAAATATGCTAAAATATGCAACTAAATGTGGATCATGTTACAAAGTTCCAGTTCATTAAATCAACAAACATGAATGAATTCACTGCCTTCCGTATGTAAATAACTAAGATGAAAGTACAGGAAGAGAGGAGTTTCTGTTGTGGCTCAGCAGGTTAAGAACAGGACATAGTCCCTGGAAGGATGCAGATTCTATCCCTGACCTTGCTCAGTGGGTTTAAGGATCTGTGTTACTGCAAGCTGCAATGTAGTTTGTAGGATTCAACTCCTAGCCCAGGAACTTCCATGTGCTGTGGGTGGGGCTGTAAGAAGAAAAAAAAAGTGCAGGAAGAGAGGTAGTAAGATGAACAAAATAAGGTCCTTGCCCTCAATAGACTTAAAGTCTTAGGGCATTAAGAGGCTCTGAACAGCTATAATCAAAGAAAATGGAATCAATTTGTATTAAAGTTGGAATACAAGTAACAATGTAAAGGTATAAAAAGGAAGGAATAATTCGTCCTGTTAAGGAGAACTGAAGAAGACTTCACAGGAAAGGAGACATTTGCAATGAAAAGGTTTTCAATAAGTATGTATCTACACCACTTAAGAGTAATTTCAGGAGTTCCTGTTGTGGCGCAGTGGTTAACGGATCCGACTGGGAACCATGAGGTTGCAGGTTCGATCCCTGGCCTTGCTTAGTGGGTTGAAGACCTGGTGTTGCTGTGAGCTGTGGTGAAGGTTGCAGACGCAGCTCAGATCCTGCGTTGCTGTGGCTCTGGCATAGGCTGGTGGCTACGGCTCCGATTCGACCCCTAGCCTGCGAACCTCCATATGCCATGGAAGCGGCCCTAGAAAAGGCAAAAAAAGACAAAAAAAAGAGTAATTTCAAATTACCCCCAAATAGTGATATGATAAGCCATTCTGAGAATTCAAGGGCAATGACTAGATAGCTGAAAAGCTGATCATAAAACCTTGGGAGCAGTGACCACTGGAGGAAGATTAGAAGACTGTCACCTCTTCCGTGGCATTCTACCTCCACTATCATGTCACCCTGTCCTTTGGGTACTGGCAAAGAAAAACAGTCAAAGGCAGAGTTCAGTCTCCACGAGTGATCCTGAGGCCAAAGAGTGAAAAGACCACAGTCATACCCTTGTAAAAGAGGGTCTGCTGGGGAAAGAAAAGCCTGTACTCCTCCTGTTCCCAGAGTAACTTGACAAGGCTGCTTCATAGCGTGCATTGCACCACTATACTAAATATTTGTCTTTTTCTCTCTCTTCATTTCTCTCTTCCTCTCTCACGAGATTAGGAGCTGCTTAAGAGCAGCTTGTCTTTCATAACTCTTTTCAGTGCACCCAAATGAATACCTACCAAGTACAGATACTCAGTAAGGGATGAATAAACACATGAATACCAGCACCTACGTCAACAACAAACACACTCACAGACCACCTATCCCAGGCAGTGCACTATGCCAGATGCCTGAGGTGTACAAAGCCCTTAAGGGCTTAATAATCTATTTGGGCAGGCAGTCTGCATGCATAAAACAACAAGGTGAAATGAAATGAGCTTCGCTGACTGCTAACCTACAGTTTAGAGAATGGATTGCAAAAGGAGTTCAATCCAAGTCACCATGCCAAGCAACCTGAAGGAGTCTGGATAGGCATACAATGGTTATCTGAAAGATCAATTAAAAGTCAGCCTAAAGCATTGCACATCCTACAACAGCTGGAAAAGAGCTGCTCCATGCAGAACTTGCTTAGCACTGTTGTGTGATCAAGGAATAAAGTGGCTCGCTGGTAGGGAAAGCAGGCCAGCAGGCCCGCGAAGACTCAGAGAGTTATAAATGGCGACACCTAGAGGAAAGTCTTCATAACAACAGAAAATTTAAATGTGTTTTTTTGGTGAAAAAGGGTTTCGAGGCCAACATTTTGAAGGTGAAAACCCAGGCATAAAATAAAATAACTTCTTCTGAAAGAGAAAATACCCATACTGAAAAGCCATCAAACAGATATTCTAGATGAAGTAGAGTACCTCAGTGACATCTTTCTACTGCCACCCTTAGAAATGCATCCAAGTGATCCTTTGGCTCTAATGAAATATACCTATTTTGTGCTTAAACAAGGTTAGCATTATCACAGGCAACATTGTACCTCACAGCATGAGGTACACGTGAAGCTGGGCACACGTGAAGCTGAGTAAACCAATGTTTCATCTAGAAAAGCCATTTACTAAGGTTTGACAAATGAATTAATGAATATATACTAAAATCAAATAATGAGGCATCAGGTCACCCAAAATCACGATCAAAATCTTTTGGCATCCAAAGGGTAAACAATGACTTAGCTAGTATAGGAGTTTCCTTCCTGCCCTGGAGTTACTATAAGTTGCAGCCTGGCTTTCCTGGACTCCCACCTAGAAACAGGCTGCAAACTCAGTGGGCTCTGAGCTGCAGAAATGTTGCCTTAAACACAAAAGTGTTATTGCAAAAATTGAATTAGAAGTTCTTGCTGTGGTGCAGTGGGTTAATGACCTGGCTTGTCTCTAAAGAGGCACTGATTTGATCCCCTGCCCAGCACAGTGGGTTAAGGATTCAGTGTTGCCAAAGCTGTGGCATAGGCTGCAGCTCTGCCTCAGATTCAGTTCCTGACCTGGAAACTTCCATATGCCATGGCGGAGGCCAAAAAAAAAAAGGAAGGAAGGAAGAGAAAGAGAAAAAGAAATATTGGATTAGCTGCCAGAATTTAAATATCAAGTGAATCCAGGACCTGTTGTATAGCACAGGAAACTCCACCCAATATTCTGTGATAATCTATATGGGAAAAGAATCTGAAAAAGAATGGATGTGTGTATATGTATAACTGAGTCACTTTGTTGTATAGCAGAAATTACCACAATATTGTAAATCAACTATACTTCAATTAAAAAAAAAAACACGCAGAAATCTGGATTTCAGTTACTGGTCAAGATCTGGCAATCCCAGAATCATATTTCCAGAAGACAATTTTCCACAACTTGCTTTACTCCCCATTGTTACAAAACCTAAAACAGTTTAAATTCCACATATAGTAATAGGCTATAGCTGAGGGCATTTTAGGTGAGCCCTGGAAGGTAGTTAGCAAGGTGAGGATTGGATTTTTGGAATTAAGCAGGTAGTTGATAGAAGCAATTGATTTCTGTCCCATTCTTTGTTTCCATATTTTTATATCAAATAATCATTTATCCCATTACAATCATCTCCCTTTGATGACTTCTTATGTAAAGCTCAATAAGGACAGAGATCTTTGTCTATTATGTTCACTCCTGAATCCAGTACCTAAAACAATGCCTGGGATATAATAGATGTTTAATTGACATTTGTTGAATGCATAAAAAAGGGACCCTCCAATCAAAGAGGCCACATATTGGTCACATGGCAGTATGCTTCTTTTTTTTTGTTTGTTTTCCCCTTAGCCCGATGGTACCCACCAAAGCTTGGCCCACTCTGCAAAACATTCATTCATACTTTGCTTCAAAATCTTGCCTCAGATGGATTCACCAAAGAAAATTAGCCACACTAGGGAATCAAAAAAGGTGGAGATGAAACATTGGTCAAAACCCAGATGGAAATGTGCATTTATTCCATCTAAATCAACTTTATAGGAAAGTTGATATTCCTGTCACAAATTCATTTCCAGTAATGAGCATGTTATATATTGGAGATCATGCCACAATATATAGTCAAAATTGTTAATTGCTGAATGTGTGATAAATTAATGAAACACAGCACATGTTGATGAAAAATACATAAGTAATTAAAGTATCTGTTGTGCTTCCTTTTTAGTGACTGAAATGGTCTTTTTTTTTTTTTTTGTCTTTTGTCTTTGTTGTTGCTATTTCTTGGGCCACTCCCGTGGCATATGGAGGTTCCCAGGCTAGGGGTTGAATCGGAGTTGTAGCCACCGGCCTACGCCAGAGCCACAGCAACGCGGGATCCGAGCCGCGTCTGCAACCTACACCACAGCTCACGGCAACGCCGGATCGTTAACCCACTGAGCAAGGGCAGGGACCAAACCCACAACCTCATGGTTCTTAGTCGGATTCGTTAACCACTGCACCACGACGGGAACTCCCCTGAAATGGTCTTAATAATAACCTTTCAGTTAGTTACTATCCTGGTAAAATTTTCAATCTGCCATCCTGAATGTTACCAAGATGTAAGAAAGCTAATGACTTCTTAGTCTTAAATGAGACTAGAAAATATCTCTTCCTGACCACAAATTAGATATAAAGCTATCCTTTTTTTTTCTTTCCCTGCCTATTTCTTAGGCCTACCAAAAATCTGTTTGAGCCACAAAAATTTCCAAAGGCCCCTTCCAAATATGTCAGTGTACTTCTCTCTTTCCATCTTATACAAATTCTTTCTTGGGAGGCAAATTTTTAAAAATTGAAGTATAGTTGATTTACAATGTTATCTTAGTTTTAGGTGTACATCAAAGCGATTTAGTCATATATATACTTAGAACCTCAGTCTTCAGCCTACTGTGTTACATACATACACATTACTGTCACTGAGGTACATATTGGGTAAATGAAAGGAAACCGGAACACTTGTTCATATCTCTCTTTGTTATTATTATTATTGGTATTATTATTATTATTATTTTGTCTTTTTTTTGCCATTTCTTGGGCCGCTCCCGCGGAATATGGAGATTCCCAGGCTAGGGGATGAATCGGAGTTGTGCTGCTGGCCTATGCCAGAGCCACAGCAACAAGGGATCCATGCCGCATCCACAAACTACATCACAGCTCACAGCAATGCCGGATCCTTAACCCACTGAGTGAGGCCAGGGATTGAACCCGCAACCTCATGGTTCCTTGTTGTATTCATTAACCACTGAGCCACGACGGGAAATCCTTATTAGTTTTTTTAAAGTGAATCACTTACTGTATTTTTATAGCAGGAGGGAGAAAAAGTGTTAAAACACTTTTATGTATTTTTTCAAAATTTTTTCCATTATAGGTTATTAAAACATATTAAATTATGTTCTCTAGGCTATAACGAAGGTCCTTGTTTATCTATTTTATATATAGTAATGTGTATCTGTTAATCACAAACTCCTAATTTGTCCCTCCCCTGCCTCTTCCCTTTTGTAACCATAAATTTGTTTTCTATGTATGTGAGCCTATTTCTGATTTGTAAATAAGTTCGTTTGTATATTTTAGATTCCACATACAAGAGGTATTATATGATTTTTGTCTTTGTCTGACTTTCTTTACTAAGTATGATAATCTCTAGATCCATTCATGTTGCTACAAATGGCATTATTTCATTCTTTTTTTTATAGCCGAGTAATATTCCATTTTATGTGTGTGTATACATCTTCTATGTCTTGGCTATTGTAAATAGTGCTGCAATGAACACTGGGTGCATGTATCCTTTCAAAGTATGGTTTTATTTGGGTATATGCCCAGGAGTGGGATTGCTAGATCATATGGTAACTCTATTTTTAGTTTTTTAAGGAACCTCAATTTTGTTCTCTCCAGTGGCTGCACCAATTTACATTCCCACTGACAGTGTAGGAAGATTCCTTTTTCTTCACAACCTCTAAGTATTTGTTATTTGTAGACTTTTTAATCATGTCTGTTCTGACTGGTATGAGGTGATAGATACCTCACTGTAGTTTTGATTTACATTTCTCCAATAATTAGAGATCTTGAGCATCTTTTCATGTGATTGTTGGCCATCTGTATATCTTCTTTAGAGAAATGTCTACTTGGGTTTTCTGCCCATTTTTTTAGTGGGTTGTTTTAATTGTTTGATATTAAGCTGTATGAGCTGTTTGAACATTTGGGAAATTAAGCCCTTATTGGTAGCATCATTTGCAAATATGTTCTGCCATTCCACAGGTTATCTTTTCATTTTGTTTATGGTTTCTTTGCTGTGAAAAAGCTTATAAGTTTAATTAGGTCCTATCTGTTTATTTCTATTTTTATTTCCACTACTCTGGGAGATGGATCCAAAAAGATACTGCTGCAGTGTATATCAAAGAGTGCTCTGTATATGTGTTCCTACAGGATTTTTATAATATCTGGTCTTACATTTAGGTCTTTAATCCATTTGAGTTTATTTTTGTGTTTGGTGTTAGACAATGTTCTACTTTCATTCTTTTAGATGTAGTGGTCCTGTGACAATGATTGAAGAGGCTTTCTTTTCTCCATTGTACATTCTTGTTTCCTTTGTCATAGATCAACTGGTCATATGAGTGCATGGGTTTATATCTGGGTTCTCTATCCTGTTGCATTGATCAGTGTGTCTGTTTTTGTGCTAGCACTATACTGTTTTGATGACTGTAGCTTTGTAGTATGATCTGAAGTCAGGAAGTGTGATTTCTCCAGCTCCATTCCTTCTCAAGATTGTCATGGCCTTATATTAATTCTTAAGAGCTGACTGGAGAGAGTTCTTTCAACAATATGGAATGGAGCCTAGGTTAGAGTGAAGTGAATGAGGTACTTTTTTTTTCTGTAAGCTCCAGTATGATCCAGTAGAGAACTATTGTTGATCTTCCCCTTATTTAAAATGCTGATAATTTGTGCTTAATGGTTTTTTGTATTATTTTTTTAAGATATTGACTTAAGATATTATTTATCTTGATTACTTAGATTTTTAGTGGTCTCTTAAATTTTGCATCCAAGACAAATGTCTCACTTGCCTTACCCTGCCCTGGCCCTGATACAGAAGTTATACAAGTTGGTGTACAAGTGGTGAATTTGTCACTTCATGGAAGGAATGAGCAGTAGAGGATTATCTAGTCTTTACAACTTAAAAATAGGCAGGATTTCTGCCTGTGTATCTGGAACAAAAAAACTGGGTTAAAAAGCTATTGATGGAGTTCCCATTGTGGCTCGGGGAAACAAATCCAACTAGCAACCATGAGGTTGTAGGTTTGATCCCTGGCCTCACTCAGTGGGTTAAGAATCGGGCATTGCCGTGAGCTGTGGTGTAGGTCACAGATGCGATTCAGATCTGGTGCTGCTGTGGCTGTAGTGTAGGCCAGCAACTACAGATCCAATTCAACTGCTAGCCTGGGAACCTCCATATGCTGTGCATGTGGCTCTAAAAAGACAAATAAACAAATAAATAATAAACAAAGACAATACAAATGAATCTGTATATAAAATAGAAACAGACTCACAGACATAGAAAACAAAGTTATGATCAGCAACGGGAAAGGGGAGGAGGGACAAATTAGGCATATGGCATTAACAGGTACAAATTACTATTTGTAAAATAAAGAAACAAAAAGGATTTACTATAGAATAGCACAGAGAACTATAGACATTATCTTATAATTGTCTATAATTGAAAAGTAACCTGAAAGCTACATACATATTTTCATACATACATATATATATATGAATCATTTTGATATATACCCCAAAGCTAATAAAACATTGTAAATCAACCATAAGAATAAAAGAGAAAAAAGTTGTAGAATGAAAAATAAAATTATGGGATTGGTTTGAGGTCAAAATACTTGTGATTTTTGTCTAAATTTAATCTTTCTTTATCATTATAAACTACTCTGAGGCTTTAATAATTTCAGAGATTTTTATAGACCTATGCATTTACCTAATCACGACAAACACTATTTTAACTGAATAATAAGCCATATAGATACAGCTAAGTATTAAAAAGTTGAAAGCCATTTTATTTTAGGGAATTCAAACAAAAACTACATTCAGTGAAAAAAATCTATTTTGTAGTAATCCAAAATATTCCAGGCTTTAACACAAATCCACCAGATACCTAGTTTGGATACATCTTAAACTTGTTCTATATATATTTCAAAAAATTCTTTCTGAAACTGCAAAACATGCTTTTAACTCTTTGCATCTAGGAGTATAGCTTGTCCAAAGCAAATAAAACTTCTACTGGCTAAACCTTCCCTTTCATTCATAATTAATCCGAGGGAAGGATCAGTTCATTTAGCTTTATGAGTACTGGACCTCAATGGCAATATTTTACAGGGATCTGGGAAAGGGTGTTACCAATTATTCAGGGGAAAAAAAAAAGATTTCCAGGAAGATAGGAAGTCCTATATAACATCTACCTTGTCAAGCCATAGGCTACAAGCTGGGCTTTTGCTACTGTATTTGTAGGGAGAATCTCCACATAGAGTACATTTCAATTGATTTTAAAAACTAAGAATTTCCAACAGAACAAAGGGTGGGAAAAAAATGTAATGTATACATGTAAGGATAACTTGATTCTCTCGCTGTACAGTGGGAAAATAAAATAAAATAAAATAAATAATGAACAAATAAAAAAATTTTAAAAATTTAAAAAATAAATAAAAATAAATAAAAACTAAGAATTTCCATCGTGGCTCAGAGGTTAACAAACCCAACTAGGATCCAAGAAGACTCAGGTTCTATTCCTGGCCTTGCTCAGTGGGTTAAGGATCTGCCCTTGCCATGAGCTGTGGTGTAGGTTCAGATGTGGCTCGGATCTAGCGTTGCTGATTGACCCCTAGCCTGGGAACTTCCATATGCCAAGGGCGTGGTCCTAAAAAGACAGGGGAAAAAAAAAACAAAAAAAACCTCTAAGAACCAGATTAAGGGTAAAGCAATTTCACAGGAATCCTTTCAACCATTCAGTCCTTAAATCTTTTTAAAGTCATCACACATCACTTCTCTTGGACTCTATGTCCTGCCAAGTGATTAATATCTGAAGGTCTGGAATCACTCAAATGCACCTAAATTACAGAATTTACCTGAAGTACATGCCATGCAATATTTTTCAGTTGAGTCTGCCTGGAGAATTTTGAGGCGTGTGGTGGAATGTCAATGAGATGGCAGATTGCTCAGATGCCTGTCATTGGCTCAGAAATGCCACCTAAGCCATGTCATTGTGCCAAAGGTATTTATTTCAATGTACATCTTTCCACAGGGATGGGTGTGAGGCTGCCTGTTCCACTAACTGCAATTCTAGGACTACAGATTTTAAACTTCTTCAAGGCAAGGATAGGAAAAGGTTATCTGAGGATTCCAGAATCATTCTCTTCTCTTCTCTTCTCCATGAGGAACACTTCAGTGCCAGGTTGATCCACAGAGGCTTGGTGCCATGACTCTGGAAGGAAGAATATTGGTAAAATGGCAGGAAAATAATTTGTGTCTCCTTGATGCATCATATTCCAATGATTTTAATTTTATTTATTCTTCAGCCACATTTGTCAACTTGGTAAAAGGGACATGTCTTGCAAAGGCTGCTGTTATGTCACTGAATGACAGCCTCAAATTCTATGACTACTCGTGGGGACCACTCATGGCATGTCTTAGGATGAGAATTGGCCAGGATTGTATTAGAGTAATAGGGGGAGAAGTGGGCAGGATGAGGGGAGGTTCCACAAGTTCTCCAATTGAGGCCTAACAGGAGAGATTTTGCTCTAGGTTCTGCCTCAGGCAGTTCAGTATCACAGTGTTCCAGGATTAGAGCTACATGAACTCACAGTTCAAATAGCCCCATTCGTTCATTCCATCCTTTGTATTTATTCACTCATATATTCAACCAATTCCCATTTTGCAGCAAAGCAGGATACAGAAAGAGGAAGGAGTCTATGATTAAAAGGACTAGAATCAGGATTGGGAAAGTTGGCCACAAGGCAGGGAGTTTGGAGCCCGCCTCTGGTTCCCCGGGACAGGACAGGCCCCTGGGGAATTAGGTTCAAGGGAGGTTAGGAGAACAGAATTTAGGGGCAAGGACCAAATCGGGTGCACTGCCTCACATGGAGATTCATCACAGTGAGAACCATCGCTAATGGCCAGAAAGTGGGGTTGATGCTGGTTGAGCCCCAGAAAGTCAGGCTTACCTGAAAGTTCTGGATTTGTTCTGGCAAGTGGAGGTGGGCTAATCCTGTGCTGGGCACCCACTGCTATTTGGAGAAGGCAGGCCCTTGACAACTTTTCTTTTTCCAAAAAGGATCTGCTTAATGATTTCCAGTTCTAGGTTTAGCTAAAACCAATTTCCAAGAATGTATATAGGTGTATAACTGGGTCATTTCAAGCAGAAATTGACAGAACACGTAAATCAACTATAATAAAAATGTTTTTAAATAAAATAAATAAAAACCAGTTTCCAACAACTTTTAATTTCTTCAAAATTAATCATTCATAATTTTTTGTCTTTTCTTCAATAAAGCCTTTTCATCCACAAAAAATAATAATCCAAACAGATATATTATTCCGAAGCTTTACTCATAGGTGAGTTTTTTTTTTTTTTTTGTCTTTTTAGGGCTGCACCTGCGGCACATGGAGTTTCCCAGGCTAGGGGTTGGTCAAATTGGAGCTGTAGCCGCTGGCCTATGCCACAGCCAGAGCAATGCCAGATCTGAGCCAAGTCTGCAACCTACACCACAGCTCATGGCAATGGTGGATCCTTAACCCACTGATTGAGGCCAATAATCTGCAACCTACACCACAGCTCATGGCAATGGTGGATCCTTAACCCACTGATTGAGGCCAATAATCAAACCTGCATCCTCATGAATGCTAGTCAGACTTGCTTCCACTGAGCCATGATGGGAACTCCACTGAGTGTTTTTTTTTAGGAAATAACATGAACTTTCAAAATTAATATTGCTTCCAGAATTATGTAACGCACATTCCCAAATAATGTGGGAACCTCCATATTTTGTTCTGCATGGTAATTGTTAGTAATTTTATTAAATTTTTTGTGATAAAGAGAGTAAGACAAAGAGTGAAAGAAAAGAAAGGAAGGGAGGAAGCTGTTGTGGAACCTGAAGATACTCGATAACAAAGAAAGGACAGAGAATATCATCTAGGGTGTCAGTCTAACAATTTAGACCATGTCCAAAGTAAGAAGCCATACTTATCATATTTTATAGCATTATTTTCTGATTATAAAATAACACATGCTATTACAGAAATTTGAGAAATATAGCAGTATAAAGGAGGATAATAAAATTACTCTGAAGCCCAGCATGGCAAATACTTTGCTCTGTATGATTTGTCTATTTTCTATGCAAATATAAATAGGATTTTTTTGAACAAGGTTAGGATTAGATAACACATCCCATTTTGAATGTCTGCACTTTTTACTTAGTAAACTCTTATGTTTTATTTTTTTTTCTGGAAAGGAAAAAATTTCAATGGATTACTTTTTTTTCTCACATTATCATGCTCCATCACAAGTGACTAGACATAGTTTCCAGTGCTATGCAGCAGGATCTCATTGCTCATCCATTCCAGGTTTCTCACCCTTATATATTTTATAACATATTACTTCATCATTGAACCTTTAATAACTTATACTCACCTTTCTCCCAACAGTGAACATTTAAGTCTTGACTTTTTCTCCTCATTATCGTAAATAGCACTGTCACAAACATCCTTCTCTAAATCTTTTTGTTTGTTTTTGCTTTTTAGGGCCGTACCTGCGGCATATCGAGATTCCCAGGCTAGGGGTTGAATCGGTGCTATGTCTGTTGGCCTACACCACAGCCACAGCAACGCCAGACCCAAATCCTGTCTGTGACCTACAGCACAGTTCACAGCAATGCCAGATATTTAACTCACTGAGTGAGGCCAGGGATCGAACCCACACCGTCATGGTTCCTAGTCAGATTCATTTCTGCTACACCACAAAGGGAAGTCCATCCTTGTTTAAATCTTTATGAGCATCCCTGAATTGCCATCCCAGTCAGAAATTTAATGACTGGGAAAGAAGATTCAAATCACACTATAGATTATTTTTACGGAGACAGTTCAAAACCAGAAGTTTATCAAAACACAAGAGAAGTGATAGGCCCGTTTTTTCATCTTAAACAACCTCCCTAATTCCTACCACCTACTAGACCTGCTCTGTTAGTCTTCATGTCTCCCTCCTCCCACCTGGCCACTCCTGAGCCATGGTATTTACTCTGGAAGGAATAGCACCTGGTGGTGCAGGCGAAGCAGAGCAGAGGGAGCTCAGATGCAGGACTGGAATGACAGGAGGACACTGGGTGAGCAATGAGGAGCACTTCCAGCCTAGCACTGGTGGAGAAGGCACAGCTGTAGATCCGGTACAGCATTCACAGGGCCCACCAAGTAGGAGCTGTGGCCACTCAGGGCTACAGAAGGGAGTTCTAGCAAATGGAATGAGCCAGCTGTGTGGAATGAGTGCTACTGAGTGATTAAGGAGCTAGTAATTACCTGTAAGATCTGTCCATAAGACTAGCCAAGGCTAAAGTTCAGAGGCAGGGATTCAGTCTGCAAGCTCAGGAAGTGGTAAGGGTTAGACAAAGAAACAAGGAAGCAGGTCCAGGCCTGGAATCATAATTTTGGAATGAGAAAACTTCTAACTTGGGGCTCAAATAAGTTAACAAATCACCTGGAGCACAAACCCCATGTAGGGGAAGGTGTGTCAATTACATGAGGCAAAATTATGCTGCAATAGCCAACATCCCCTACATCTGAACAGTTTAAAACAATATTTTACATCTTCCTCATGCTACACATCCATGGCATGTCAGCAGGAGGGCTTCCATCAACATTGTCCTTACTCAGGAATCCCAGATTAATGATCTGCATTAGCTACATTTGTGGCAGTGGAAGGAGAGGACCGGAAACCCAGCTTCAGTAATAAAATAGTTCCACTCATATTTTCTTGTCCAGAGCAAGTGACATGGCCATGAGTAATTTCAAGGGATCATGAGCCTGGAAGGAGGGATAAACTGGAAATCTTGGTGAGCACTGGCAGTGGCTGCAGGATAATGACCAGAACTAGGTTCTAAAGAAGAGACACTATGAAGGAGGGAAGATTCGAGACATTAAACTACACATTACTTGGAGTCCTAACAAACACCTCTTTATCTGGAATCTATGGTGGCACTTAGGTTTCATGTTCCAATTGATTTTGAGAAGTAGCAGAGACATGGTGGGCGCCAATCTGGGGGGGGATGATGTAGTTAGAGAAACGCCACAACAGCTGCTTCTTGGGTTCATGACCCAATAGGATGAATTCTCATCTGTCCAGCTATTGGTCACCACTTTACTTGTGCCTCAAATTTCTACTTTTTTTTCTTTTTATGGCCATACCTGCAGTGTATGGAAGTTCCCAGGCTAGGGGTTGAAATGCAGCTGCAGTTGAGATCTATGCCATAACCAAGGCACCATCAGATACCAGCCACATCTATGACCTAAACCACAGCTTATAGCAACCCCAGTTTTTTTTTTTTTAATGGTCTTTTTAGGGCTGCACCTGCAGCATGTGAAGTTCCCAGGCCACTGGCCTACAACACAACTCCCAGCAATACCAAATCCTTAACCCACTAAGGGGGGCCAAGAATTGATTAACCTACATCCTCATGGATGCTAGTCAGATTCATTTCCAATGAGCCATCATGAGAACTCCAGCAATGCCAGATCTTAACCCACTGAGTGTGGCCATGGATCAAACCCTCATCCTCACAGAGACAACGCTGGGTGCTCAACCCAGTAAGCCACAATTGGAACTCCTCAAATTTCTACTTTTAGATACAATTTTCCCTTGCTATCTGAAAGTAGAGGGTTCCTATGAAATTTTTTGTAAGCCAAAAAGGTATAAATAAAGAAGCAATTTCCTTGAGACCCATCTTGCTAACAGATGCACAAAATTAATTGAGATGAAGCACGGATGCTCACAGACACAGCTCAAAGCTATAGAAGCTTGATGCTGAGATGCTGAGTGTGGTTCCTCAGGAAGGAGCTTGGCGGTACCACTCTTGCTGGTTTGGTTGTGTGCTGCCTCTATAACGACTCTCTGAGAAACAAATGCTGACCTCTACTGTTGCTTTTCACTTTTTTTTGGCTAAAAATCCAATTTCTTTCAGTACTGATGCAAGTCTTTTATAAAAGAGAGATGGATTAAAACAAACTTCTGAAAAGTAGAGGATACCTGTACTACTGTCCTATTATTGACATCACCCCCCAAATAGGGTTTTCTTGATTTAGCTCCCATGGGGAAAAAAAAAAGCACTTCTGTGCATCCAGAGATGTAGCGACAAAAGTCAAACAGCTGGATGACATTATGAGACATGTATATCTCACATATATTTGGGGACATTTGTTTAAAGTAAGTTAAATACCACTCAGGCCTTTAATTTTGGTGATGATGACAAAATGACAGAATTGTAGTTTTTAGAGGTCTTCTTAGGTTCTTTACAACGTTAAAGTACTTCCAGGATACCTGCTGTGCCCTTGGGACTGTGCAGGATGTAGCTCCTGACCTTCAGCAATTGTACCAGCAAGATGACAGGAGAAAGTAAGCGCTCGCTTGGCATTCATTTCAAACATAGTTCAAATTTTGAAGGATCTTCTGAAGCTTCAGAAAAATGCTAATTTCACATTCAAATTAACAGGCAAGAAGCTTGTGGTTTTTCTCTTCAAGCTTTTCCAGAGGAAGATTTTTAACTTAGATGTAGTTCATCTCAACTAAGGTAGGGGGAGTGGAATAATCAAGCAATTCTGTGGAAAGCATTTATTTTATAATTACCCTATGTCAATGTCATGTCATCACAAACAGAAAGTGTAGCCTCCAACACAGGCTACTTTTCTTTTTGGCTAATTAACAGTATGTATCTACAAGTCAAGCTTCCTAATTGATTTGCAAAAGTTTAGAGTTATCAACAAGGCTCCCATTGTCAACACCATGCTTAATTCTTGTACGCATTCTGATGAAGTACATGACTTGAATAAACATGTGGTTCAATTTCTGCCGTCATGGGTTCACTTAAAGAGCTATATACCCAGAAATAAGTGCTTGCACGTTTTAAGTGTGTGACTGTGAAGATCTCCCAAACATAGATTCCTTATAATGTTTTATTCCCGTTACAAAAATAAAAAATGTTCAACTACAAGAACCATTATAAATTCTCTCCTTTCCAAAGAGAATTTATATATTATAAATAAAACATTTGACATGTATAGAAGATCTAAAACATTTAAAAACTACATTCCCAGGAGTTCCTGTCATGGCACAGTGGAAACTTATTTTACTTTTGAAATTAAAAATTATATATACATTTTAAAATACATTTATTTGACACACAATATAAACGTACTTAACACCACTGGACTGTACACTTTACAAATGGCTAAAATGGTAAATTTTATGCTATGTATATTTTACCGAGATTAAAAGGGTACATTTATTAAAAAGTCTAGGTGTCCTTGCATTCGGCAATTAATTTTTCAATACAACACCAGTATGATCCATGAAAAAAAAAAGTTGGACTTCATTAAACTTAAAAACTTCTTCTCTCAGAAAGACACTATTAGGTGAATGAAAACACAAGTCACGTATTGGGAGAAACTATTTGCAAAATATATATCTAATGGAAGACTAGTATCCCAAATATATAAAGAACTCCTAAAACTTAACAAAAAGAAAACAGGCAACTCAATTTACGAGTGAGCAAGAGATCTGAACAGACATCTCACCAAAGAAGATAGATAGATGGCAAATAAGCACATGAAAACATGCTCAATATCATATGTTATCAGAGAATTGCAAATTTAAAATGACAAAGTGATACCACCCACCTATTAGAATGGCTAAAATCCAAAACATGGACACCACCAAATGTTGATGAGGGTGTAGAGCAACAGGAACTCTCATTCACTGCTGGTGTGAATACATAACAGTATTGTTACTTTGCGAGATAGTTTGGCAGTTTCTTACAAAATTGTTTGAATTTGCCAAAAGGAGCTGAAAACTTACGTCCACATAGAAACTTGTACATGGATGTTTATAGCAGCTTTCTTTAGAATTGCCCAAACTTGGAACCAACCAAAATGTCCTTCAATGGGTGAATAAGTAAATAAACTGTGATGCATCCAGACAATGGAAAGAAATGAGCTATCAAGCCACAGAAAGACAAGGAGGAAATTTCAATGCGTATTTTTAAGTGAAAGAAGGCAATCTGAAAAGGCTACATATTATATGATTCCAACTCTGACATTCTGGGAAAGGCAAAACTCTGGAGACAGTAAAAAGATCAGTGGTTGCCAGGCTTTCAGGGGAAGAAGGAAGGGAAGGAAGTATAAGAAAAGTTTTAGGGCAGTGAAATTATGCTATATTATACTGTAATGGTGGATAAATGTCATTATACATTTGTCAAAACCCACTGAATGAATAACACAAAGAATGAATCTTAATGTAATCTATGGACTTTAGTTAATAATTATGTACCAATATTGTCTCATAAAAATGAACAAAAAATTTACATTAAAATAGTATTTATCTTGAAAAATCACTTATTAACCAAAATAAAGGTCACTGTTTCCAGTCACAATTCTGCCTTAAAAATATTCATTTCCATAATTACCTCTTGGTTCTTTAATAATGCATGGTAATTTATGGTGTCTGAAGCAACCTCTAGAAACTTTCAAGCAGATAATTTTCATATTATGTAAGAGTGATATGATCACTGACTCAGTAAGAGTTCTAAGTGTCATCATTTTTACATTTTGATTAAATAATTTCACTATCTTGAATAAATAATCCACATGCAGTTTGGATATCTAATTTCTCAAGATGCTAATAAATGTTTCCAGGGGAAAAACATCCATAACTCTTAAGAATTCTGTCATTTCTGATAATACAGCACTAGGAAAAAGGAAAAATGAGATGCCCACAGAATTCATTTAACATAAATATATTATTATTCTCTGTGAAGACACACACAGATGTAATTTTCACAACATGGATAGGTCAGCTTTTTTTTTTTTTAACTTTAGAAGACAGAGTTTATTTCTACTTAAGCAACACTCTGGGGACCTTCAGAAGGTTAAAAAAAAGCCCAAGCATTTTGGGATGTCAGTACTGGGTCTGGGACTGAGAAGGACTTTTCTACCCAATCACAGAAGCAAAATAGTATAAGTAGCAGCATTGAGAGTGATGTGGCCAATACAGACTTGCTCTGGCCAAGGGATCTGCTCAGGCGTAGAAATTAACCAAAGGGGCCTCCTGGCACCAGTGCTACTCAGAGATACATAGGCTTCTGAGTTGTAATAGAATATTACTCATCAGCTGGAAATATGAAAGTTGGAGTTACTTTTGAGGTGAGAGAGCTAGACAGAGTTGGGCACTTGTGGACAATCCCAGGTATAGGGCATGGAATTGAGTCTATGACCCCAGACCCCTCAGAGCACCTGGTGTGGAAGAAGGTCACCAAAGTCAAAGCTAATCCTTTCTGTACAACAAACACTGTTGCTCAGTGTCCCACTGATGATATGGACGGGATAACTGTAAACTCACCTTGGTGGCCCAATTACCACTTAGGAACAGGCTTGGCTGCCTGGGCCTTGACAACTCTAAGAAACCAGGGAGTGATACTCATTTTAACTTTATTCTCATGCATGACTCTTTGTCCAATGTTAAAATACTACTTTCATCCAGAGTAAAACATAGTCAGACTTGTATACTGTCACGAGAGCAATTATTCCCATTAGACATCAGGCCTCAGGAATCAGCCTTACCTGGAGCTACACGTTTTGAAATGTCAGGTATTTTCTCATATAAGTTGGCAAGTCATCCAACTCGCTATTTGATGTTGCAATCAGGTGGATCATGTTATAGATCAGTAGATACTCAAATCTCTATCCTGCAGGGGAATGCTGACATTGGCATGAGACAGCTTGTTCACTTTGGCTGTGTAATATGCATATTTGGCCTGCTGAGCAAATATTATGCAAAGGGAAGATGCGTCATATACTAACGTGATGGAATAGTAAAGCTGAAAGATGCTAGATATTTAACCTTGCACTCTCATTTTACATGTATTCCCCTCAAAACACTGTAAAATTCTAGAGGGCAAGGACAATGTCTCATTTATTTCCACACAGTCAACATGGCCTGCTTCTTTATACTTGGTGTGTAAAATAATTTAGATTATTTACATTACAATCCCTCTGAGAAGGAAACTCTTCTGTTTATTGCAAGCATGTCTTTGCTCCATGAGCCCCTCATACTAAGGCCAAGGCCCCCAGAGTTGTGGTGTTTACTATGTCTAATGGGTCAAACTTGTTTACTAGTGCCGCAAAAAGTAGAGAGGGAAAATCAGCCACTTCCCCAGGGATGGGTCTTTTCATTGCCCCATCATGTCAATGTGGGAACAGGAAGTACAAAGGGCCCAGTGCAAGGACCTCTGCATTTCAAAAGTCCCCTGGGGATCAACACCCGTTTAGGGGGGAAGGAAGCAAGATTGAGCACAGGGAGAAATTCTGCTGAAATGCCTGTCTGACAACAGCCTCGGCAGACCATGTGGGACCTCTGGAAATAAAATGGACCATACTGATGTTCCATATTCAGGCCAAATGACCAGGTCTTTATATACCTGCCACTGTTAATCTTTGGATGAAGACCACCCAAGAAAGGGTATGACCTTGGGTGAGGTGGCTCTTTGCAGTTGACACGGTCCCTTAAAGGGCTGATAGCAGAACACGGTGTGACAGCAGCACCCTCAGCAGCTGGAACAACTAGTCTTTCCTTGAATCCTCATCACCTCCACCATATCTGCCTCCAACCATTGAGCTATCACTTGGGACCCCTGCCATGGCAGGATGGTTCTGAGTTATTCATTTCCTCAGGGCAGTAAATGGGGCACGGATATCTACATAACCAAAAGTTGGGTTTCTTGTTTTGTTTTGTTTTTTTTCTTTTTCTGTCTTTTATGGCCCACTGCATATGGAAGTTCCCAGGCCAGCCTACGCCATAGCCACAGCAATGCCAGATCCAAGCCACGTCTGTGACCTACACCACAGCTCATGGCAATGCCAGATCCTTCATCAAGGCCAATGATAGAACCCACATCCTCAAGGATCCTAGTCGGGTTCACTACTGCTGAGCCATGACAAGAACTCCTACATAACCAAAGAGACTCATTCTGAGGACTTTCCCTATACAAAGATCGTTACTTTGCAACTTGGACCAAATTTATCAGAGAAAGAAAATCGTCTTGGGAACAATACTAGTATAGTCTAGCTGGGGTAAATGTGAAGCTCTGAGGACTAGGGCCAAAGCAACACAGGAGATGGCTAAATTGCAAGGTGTGGAAAAAAAGAGAAGTTTGTTCTTGAGATAGAGGGTGTAGACAAAGGAGTCCAGAAAAAGGACCTAACCAGGGATCAGGATATGAACATTACTTGAGGAGAAGGGACAATAAGGCAGCCTGATGGCTGACTTATGTTCACAGAGTTGCCTCCATGGTGACTTTGAACTTCCCCAGTGCTTGAAGTGAACAGTGAGCAGCTTTTTGAAAAATAATATTTCAACATATCCAAAATAGAAAAGTATAGAGAATATTAAATACATATGTCTGGCCACAACCCAGAATTAACAGCTATCAACATCTAGCCATGTTCTCTTCTGGTCTTTTAGTTTTTTTTTTTTTTTTGTCTTTTTGCTATTTCTTTGGGCCGCTCCCACGGCATATGGAGGTTCCCAGGCTAGGGAGCTGTAGCCACCGGCCTACGCCAGAGCCACAGCAACGCAGGATCCGAGCCACGTCTGCAACCTACACCACAGCTCACGGCAACGCCGGATCGTTAACCCACTGAGCAAGGGCAGGGACCAAACCCACAACCTCATGGTTCCTAGTCGGATTCGTCAACCACTGCGCCATGACGGGAACTCCCTTTTAGTTTTTTAATAAAGAAATTTTTAGAGATGGAGTTCCTATTGTGGCTCAGTGGTTAACAAATCTGACTAGGAACCATGAGGTTGTGGGTTCGATCCCTGGCCTTACTCAGTGGGTTAAGGATCTGGCATGGCCATGAGCTGTGGTGTAGGTTGCAGATGTGGCTGGGATCCCAAGTTGCTGTGGCGTAGGCCAGCAGCTATAGCTCCGATTAGACCCCTAGCCTGGGGCCCTCCATATGCCACAGGAGCGGCCCTAGAAAAGGCAAAAAAGGCAAAAAAAAAAAGAAAAAAAATTTTTCACAGATATAGTGGAAACCCCTTGGGGCTTCTCATTTAACCCATTTTCTGCCCTTGCCAGAGGTAACCACTAAGCTTAACTTGATGTATATTTTCTCTGTCCATATTTTTATACTTTTACTACAATTGTATAATTTCAGTTTTGTGTGTTTTAACATTTACTGAAACATTACGCTGTGTTTTACAAACTGATATTGCTTTCAACTTTGTGTGAGATACAGCCATGTTCATATATATACATTTATTTCATTTATTTTTACCTGCTATATAGTATTTTACCACATGGTTAAACTTCTCTTTATCTGGACCTATAATGATAAATAACAAGATTGTTCTGTCATTTTTTTATTGTTTCCATATTTTTCTTTTACAACCGTTTTTATATTTTTCTTTCTTTTCTTTCTTTATTTCTTTCTCTCTTTCTTTCTTTCTTTCTTTCTTTTTTTTTTTTTGTCTCTTTAAGGTTGCACCCACAGCATATAGAAGTTCCCAGGCTAGGGGTTGAATCAGAGCTATAGCTGGTGGCCTACACCACAGCCACAGCAATGCAGGATCTGAGCTGCATCTGTGTCCTACACCACAGTTCATGGCAATGCTGGATCACTAACCCACTGAGCAAGGCCAGGGATTGAACCTGCATCCTCATGAACCTGCATCCTCACGAACCTGCATCCTCATTGAACCTCCTGATACTATTCAGGTTTGTTACCACTGAGCCATGAGGGGAACTTCTTTCATATTTTTCTTTCACAACCAATTCTGTAGTAAATACCTTTGATACCTTGATACAAAATGCCTTGAAGTGAAATAGCTAGGGTTTTGTTAACAAGATTAAAATGGCAGCTTCCTAGAAAAAAAGAGCAACAAAAACAAATACAAAAGAGTTAATAAAATGACAATAAGAACATACTTATCAATAATTACCTTAAATGTAAATAGACTAAATGTCCCAACCAAAAGACATAGACTGGCTGAATGGATACAAAAACAAGACTCATATATATGCTGTCTTCAAGAGACCCACTTCACTTCTAGGGACACATACAAATTGAAAGTGAGAGGATGGAAGAAAATATTCCATGCAAACAGGAATCAAAAGAAAGCTGGAGTAGCAATACTCAGATCATATAAAATACACCTTAAAATAAAGAACATTATAAGAGACAAGGAAGAACATTACATACTGATCAAAGGATCAGTCCAAGAAGAAGATATAACAATTGTAAATATATATGCACCCAACATAGAATCATCACAATATATAAGGCAACTGCTAACAACTTCAAAAGGAGAAATTGACAACAACGCAATAATAACAGGGGACTTTAACACCCACTTACAGCAATGGACAGATCATACAGACAAAAAAATCAACAAGGAAACACAGGCCCTGAAGAAGCATTAGACCATATGGACCTAATAGATACTTATAGGACATTCCATTCAAAAGCAGTGGAATATACATTTTTCTTAAGTGCACATAGAACATTCTCTAAGATTGATCACATCCTGGGCTACAAATCAGACCTTGGTCACTTTAAGAAAATTGAAATCACATCAAGCATCTTTTCTGACCACAATGCTTGTATGACTGGAAATCAACAACAAGAAAGAAACTGCACAAAACACAGACACGTGGAGACTAAATAACATGCTACTAAACAACCAATGGATCACTGAATAAATCAAAGAGGAAATTAAAAAATACCTAGAAGCAAATGACAACACTGATACAACACTCCAAAACTATGGGATGCAGCAAAATCAGTTCTAAGAGGCAAGTTTATAGCAATACAAGGCCACCTCAGGAAATTAGAAAAAGCTCAAATAAACAACCTAACTTTACATCTAAAGCAGCTAGAGAGAGAAGAATACACAAGACCTAAAGTTAGAAGGAAAGAAATCATAAAGATCAGAGCAGAAATAAATGAGATAGAAATGAAGAAAACCGTAGAAAAGATCAATAAAATGAAAAGCTGGTTTTTTGAAAAGATCAACAAAATTGATAAACCCTTAGCCAGACTTATCAAGCAAAAAAGAGAGAGGGCTCAAGTCAATAAAATTAGAAATGGAAAAGGAGAAGTAACAACAGACATCACAGAAATACAAAGGATCATAAGAGACTACTACATGCAACTATATGCCAATGAAACAGAAAACCTAGAAGAAATGGGCAAATTCTTAGAAAAGTACAAACTTCCAAGACTAAACCAAAACAAAATAGAAAAGATGAATGGACCAATCACAAGTACCGAAATTGAAACTGTGATTAAAAAACTTCCAACACACAAAATCCAGGACCAGATGTCTTCACAGGTGAATTCTATCAAACATTTAGAGAAGAGCTGACACCTATCCTTCTGAAACTATTCTAAAAAATTGTAGAGGAAAGAATACTCCTAAACTCATTCTATGAGGTGACCATCACCCTGATACCCAAACCAGACAAAGACACCACAAAAAAAAGAAAATTACAGGCCAATTTCACGGATGAACATAGACGCAAAAATCCTCAACAAAATTCTAGCAAACCGCATCCAACAATACTTTAAAAGGATTGTACATCATGATCAAGTGGGATTTATCTCGGGGATGTAAGAATTCTTCCATATCTGAAAATCAATCAGTGTGATACACCACATTAACAAACTGAAGAATAAAAACAATATGATCCTCTCAATAGATGCAGAAAAAGCCTTTGACAAAATCCAACACCCATTTCTGATAAAAACCCTTCAGAAAGTGGGCATAGAGGGAAACTACCTCAACATAATAAAGGCCATATATGACAAACCCAGAGCTAACATCATTCTCAATGGTGAAAAGCTGAAAGAATTCCCGCTGAGATCAGGAACAAGACAAGGATGTCCGCTATCACCACTACTATTCAACAAAACTTTGGAAGTCCTAGCCATGGCAATCAGAGAAGTAAAAGAAATAAAAGGAATCCAAATTGGAAAGGAAAAAGTTAAACTATCACCATTTGCAGATGACATAATACTATACCTAGAGAATCCTAAAG
The DNA here is from genome assembly GCF_016906955.1 of Phacochoerus africanus. NCBI lineage: Eukaryota > Metazoa > Chordata > Mammalia > Artiodactyla > Suidae > Phacochoerus > Phacochoerus africanus. Next base: position 232,978,135 of record NC_062545.1, read on the forward strand.
ATGCTATCAGAAAACTGTTAGAGCTCATCAATGAATTTTGCAAAGTTGCAGGATACAAAACTAATACACAGAAATCAATTGCATTTCTATAGACTAACAATGAAAGATCAGAAAGAGAAATAAGAGAAACAATCCCGTTTACCATTGCATCCAAAAGAATAAAATACCTAGGAGTAAACCTACCTAAAGAGACAAAAGACCTGTACTCTGAAAACTGTAAGACATTGATGAAAGAAATCAAAGATGACACAAACAGATGGAAAGACATACCATGCTCATGGATTGGAAGAGTCAATATTATCAAAATGACTATGCTACCCAAGGCAATCTACACATTCAATGCAATCCCTATCAAATTACCAAGGACATTTTTCACAGAACTCAAACAAAATATTTTAAAGTTTGTTTGGAAGCACAAAAGACCCAGAATAGCCAAAGACATCCTGGGAAAGAAAAATGGAGCTGGAGGATTCAGGCTCCCGGACTTCAGACTATACTACAAAGATACAGTCATCAAAACTGTATGATACCAACACAAAGACAGAAAAATAGATCAGTGGAACAGGATAGAAAGCCCAGAATTAAACCCACTCACCTACAGTCAACTAATCCATGACAAAGAAGGCAAGAATATACAATGGAGAAAAGACACCCTGTTCGATTAAGTGGTGCTGCGAAAACTGGAAAGCCACGTGTAAAATAATGAAAGCAGAACACTTTCTAACACTATACACGAAAATAAACTCAAAGTGGATTAAAGACCTACATATAAGACCAGATACTATAAAACTTCTAGAGGAAAACATAGGCCGAACACTCTCTGACATAAACCACAGCAATATCTTCTTAGATTCACCTCCTAGAGTAATGAAATTAAAACAAAAATAAACAAATGGGACTTAATTAAAAGTTTCTGCACCACAAAGGAAACCCTAAACAAAACAAAAAGACAACCCACAGAAGGGGAGAAAATATTTGCAAATGAATCAACTGACAAGTGATTAACCTCCAAAATTTATAAATACCTCCTGCAGATCAATAACAAAAAAACCCAAACAAACCCATCCAAAATTGGGCAGAAGATCTAAATGGACAATTCTCCAAAGAAGACATACAGATGGCCAAAAAACACATGAAAAGATGTTCAACATCATTAACTATTAGAGAAATGGGGAGTTCCCACTGTGGCTCAGTGACTAACGAATCTGATTAGGAACCATGAGGTTGCGGGTTCAATCCCTGGCCTCACTCAGTGGGTTAAGGATCTGGTTTTGCCATGAGCTGTGGTGTAGGTTGCAGATGTGGCTCAGATCTTGTGTTGCTGTGGCTATGGCTGTGGCTGTGACTATGGCCGGCAGCTGTAGTTCCAATTAGACCCCTAGCCTGGGAACCTCCACATGTCACGGGTGTGGCCTAAAAAAGACAAAAGACAAAAAAAAAAAACTATTAGAATCAAAGCCACTCTGAGGTATGACCTTACACAGGCCAGAATGGCCATCATCAAAAAGTCTACAAACAATAAATGCTGGAGAAGGTATGGTGAAAAGGAAACCCTGTTACACTGTTGGCGGGAATGTCATTTGGGGCAACCACTGTGGAAAACAGTATGGAGATTCTTCAGGAAACTAAAGATAGAATTACCATTTGACCCAGCAATCCCACTCCTGGGCATTTATCCAGAGAAAACCATGACTCAAGAAGCTACATGTACTCCAGGAGCTCCTATTGTGGTGCAGCAGTTAATGAATCCATCTAGGAGCATGAGGAGGTGGGTTTGACCCTAACCTTGCTCAATGGGTTAAAGGATCCAGTGTTGCCGTGAGCTGTGGTATAGCTTGTGGACATGGCTCTGATCTGGCATTGCTGTGGCTGTGGCGTGGGCCGGCAGCTGTAGCTCTGATTCAATCCCTAGCCTGGAAACCTCCATATGCCACGGGAGTGGCCCTAAAAAGCAAAAAAAAAAAAAAAAAAAAAAAGAGGAGGTCCTGTCGTGGCGCAGTGGTTAACAAATCCGACTAGGAACCATGAGGTTGTGGGTTCGGTCCCTGCCCTTGCTCAGTGGGTTAACGATCCGGCGTTGCCATGAGCTGTGGTGTAGGTTGCAGACACAGCTCGGATCCCGCGTTGCTGTGGCTCTGGCGTAGGCCGGTGGCTACAGCTCCGATTCAACCCCTAGCCTGGGAAGCTCCATATGTCGCGGGAGCGGCCCAAGAAATAGCAAAAAGACAAAAAAAAAAAAAAGATACATGTACTCCAATGTTCATTGCAGCACTCTATACAATAGCCAAGACATGGGAACAACCTAAATGTGCATTGACAGAGGAGTGGATAAAGAAGATGTGGTATATATACACAATGGAATATTACTCAGCCATTAAAAGGAAAGAAATAATGGCATTTGCAGCAACATGGATGGCTCTAGAAATTATCACAGTAAGTGAAGTCAGTCAGACAGAAAGACACTAGTATCATATGATATCACTTACATGTGGAATCTAAAGAAAGGATGCAATGAACTTCTTTGTAGGACAGATACTGACTCACAGACTTTGAAAAACTTATGGTTTCCAAATGAGACAGGCAGGGGGTGGGGGATGCACTGGGGGTTTGGGATGGACATGCTATAAAATTTGGTTGTGGTGATCGTTATACAACTATAAATATAATAAAATCCACTGAGTAATAAAAAAATGGCAGCTTTCTAGCTGAAATCTTTTAATCCTCCATAGGACCCTCCATTGCATTTCTCTACAGTGTCTCACACAGTAACTGACAAAGAACAATGATGTAATAAATGTTTTTTGAATGAATGAATTGCAGATAAAGAAACTAAGGCCAAGAGAGATAAAGAGACTATTACCATCATATGACTAGTGACAAGGTCCTATCTAGAACACATTTTTTGGCTCCAGGGCTGACCCTAAGTTCCAGTTAGAAGTAAAGATGCTCAAGTTCAACTCCAAATCTGCTTGAAAACTGAAGGAGAGTGTCATTAGATGACCAATGGCCCCCCTATTTGGTACTTGTTTCCACAAAATGTTTTGAGAGGTCAGGAATTATGAACATTTCAATAAACAATTTCAATTAAACAATAAGAATGAGAACATATAAACTAAATTATTTTGGACCGACTTTAGTGAGGTCTGTTTGAGCTAGTATCTATCATCTCTACCTCTCAGCTGGGGGTATATTTATCTTTTATTTTACAAAACAGTCCTGAGGTTGAACAATAAGTGAACGGATAGCGGGTGGTGGGAGTCAAGCATCTCGCTGTTGGAGTGAGAGATTACAGATCAGCAAGAGGGAAAGGCTAGAATAACTATGTACTACTGACTTAGAGTTGAAGACATCAGCATGAACTTGTATTTAGCTTACAATAGATACAGATGGATAAATACATAATTAATAACAGATATGCATGTATATACAAGTTAGTTGTATACACATATATATTTTCAAGCTCTCTTTGCTAAGAAGGCCTAGAAATAACAACACCCCAATTGCAACAAAAACACTCAATGCCCAGATCTTGGTATCTAACACCAATTTGCAATAAAAAGAACCACATTTCCCTGGACCAATTCTATAGTTGGGGCAGGGAATGTACTGGATTACCTGGTAGTGCCAGAACATAAGGAAGTGCTAAAAACAATGACAACAAAACAATGCGGGTGTGCAAAAGGAACACAGGAGACCACCAAAAGAGCGGCTCATGGCCAAAGCTGGAACAATTTTTATTTTTTTGCTTTTTAGGGCTGCACCCATGGGATATGGAGGCTCCCAGGCTAGGGGTCGAATTGGAGCTACAGCTACTAGCCTATGCCACAGCCACAGCAACACAGGATCCAAGCCATGTCTGTGACCTACACCACCGCTCACGGCAACACTGGATCCTTAACCCACTGAACAAGGCCAGAGATCAAACCCATAACCTCATGGTTACTAGTCAGATTTGCTTCCACTTTGCCACAATGGGAACTCCAAAGCTGGAAGAATTTGAGCAACAAAATAAATAAGGCAGTAGTGAATTATAGTTTAAAATATAAGATAAATATACACGAATCTGTATTCATATAAATAAATGCTTGAATACATAAATAAATAAGGGAAAATAATCAAATCTCTGGTACAGAAGAATTTCCAATCATTTCTGTAAATACTGCCCCCTCAAGAAGAGAGAGCACAACTCCTCACTCCTTTAGCATGGCCTGTGAGTAGTAATTTCCTTACAAAAAGTACAGTATGGAGGAGTTCCCATCATGGCACAGTGGAAATGAATCTGACTAGGAACCATGAGGTTGCAGGTTTCATCCCTGGCGTGGCTCAGTGGGTTAAGGATCAAGCGTTGCTGTGAGCTGTGGTGTGGGTCACAGACGAGGCTCAGATCCTGCGTTGCTGTGGTGTAGGCTGGCAGCTGTAGCTCTGATTCGACCCCTAGCCTGGGAACCTCCATATGTCACAGGTATGGCCCTAAAAAAAAAAAAAAGAAAGAAAAGTATAGTATGGAAACAGGAAAAAAGAATAATTTTAGAGTAGAAAAAACTAACAAACACACATCAGCCATATGCAAAAGTTTCATATTATCACTAGTAAGTCATGTTGACAGTATGTACCTGGAAGTGATGGTATATTATCTCCATGGTCTTCCTCCCTAAAACCTTAACCTCATTCTAAGCATGAGAAAAACATCAGACAAACCAAAGAAACAAGGAATCATTAGACAAATACCACACAAACCAATTGTACAGAGTACCTGACCAGTATGCCTCAAGACTGTCAAGGTCAGTGAAAACAGGGAAGTCTGAACAACTGTCGCAGTCTTGAGGACCCTAGGGAAACTAAGGAAACATGACAACTAAATGCAATGTGGTATCCTTGCTGGGGTCCTGGGACAGAAGAATATTAAACAAAAGCTAAGAAAATCTGAATAAAGTATGGACTTCAGTAAATAATAAAATTATTAATCAGTATTGCTTCACTAGTTGTGATTACTTTATTATCCTAAAGTAAGATGTTAACGGTAGAGGAAATGGGGTGTGCAGGGTGTATGGGAACCCTTGACTAGACTTAGAAAGGAAAGGAAGTGATTAGCTTTGTTTTCTATTTGTTTTTATATTATTTTTGTCCTCTACTAGGTAAAAAAAGTAACTCGTTGACTATTTCTATTTTGTAAGGTTGATTACTGCAGTAAAAATGTATCTGCATACAGCCTGGTGAAGGATTTACAGGTCTCCTGGTTAGGTCACCCATTTTCTCTTCTAGTGCATGGTTCTTGGGCTTGTTAGTGTTCAGCTGCCTTTATCAGCAAATTAGCTGTCTTTCGGCATATGACAGATTGCTAAATATCCCAGGCTGATTCACTGCCTGATTCTCCTAGGAGATCCTCCTAAATGGAGGAGAAATAATGATGGTATTCTTGCCAGTCACTGTTTTTCATTCCACTGATGCTTCTGAAGTATTAAAAGGGCAGGGCCTTTTTAGAGAAGACTTTCATTATTTTTAAAGGAATATTCTCTCGTAGAAAACTTTTGGGTGTGTCCCTTCTTACAATGATTTCCACCTCTCTGAGTCTCTCAGCTATTTCATTCACTGGCTCTGGAAGTGGGCATTGCATCATTTTTACCGTAGGTAGCCTGGCCCCCTAGCCACTGCTGATTGGATGGATCAGTGCCAGCTCCTGGGCCCAGTGGACCCATCAGGATTCCTTCTTGAAGATTTAGAACTAGGCCTGGGATTTCCATCTTAAAACTCAGTTGGCCTCTTGAGTTGAGGAGATGAAAACTCTTGGGACCCATGGCACAATTATCTTTAGCCATGTTGGTTTCCTAGTGCCTGTAACCAAAACTGTTTTCATTGGAGCAAATCTATTCCTAGTGCGTATAGAAGAGAGTGAGAAAGAAAGCTAACATAATGATGTGCCAAGTCTTGTGCTAGACAATTTGTATTTATTTTCTTGAGAATATCTGAGTCTTAGTGAAATAAAAATTGTCCCAGTAATATGATCACAGGACTATGTGCACATCAGAATCTTAATACATCTCCAAGACTTGAATATCAATGTCTATCAAATATATTGACAGAGAGTGAGTTCTGCCTTTCTCATTCTAAATCATTTCTGGAATATTTATTGTTGTGGACATGTATTGGTTTTGGCATTCTGGTATCTATTTAAAAGATAGAAAAAAAAAAAAAAAGACATTGTAGCTGGTTTATTTTCAGCCTTGGTTAGCAAAAGGTGTTTTAAGTGCTTGCTTGAAAATCCTTCTCAATTTCTATATATCTCTTTCCTCAGAGTAGAAAGTACTGTCAAAAATATGCCAGGGCATGAATCTTGGCATGCAATCAAAGCGATAACCGGAGTTCCCGTCGTGGCGCAGTGGTTAACGAATCCGACTAGGAACAATGAGGTTGAGGGTTCGGTCCCTGCCCTTGCTCAGTGGGTTGGGGATCTGGCGTTGCCATGAGCTGTGGTGTAGGTTGCAGATGCGGCTCGGATCCCTTGTTGCTGTGGCTCTGGCGTAGGCTGGTGGCTACAGCTCCGATTGGACCCCTAGCCTGGGAACCTCCATATGCCGCGGAAACGGCCCAAGAAATAGCAAAAAGACAAAAAAAAAAAAGCAATAACCTACATTTTCAAAACAAATACAGTTTACCGTGCACTTTCATGTGTTATTTCATTTAATACCTTACATGTAAAGGAGATGTTGTCTTCGTTGCTATGATGAGAAAACAGATTCAAAGAGGTTAAAAGACTCACTCTAGATCCACCACAATGGCTAGGAGTTACATAGGAGAGTACTTCTAATATGCCAAAATACCTTCCATATTTTAACCCAATGGTGGAGGGAGTTTATCACATTTCTATTTTATAGATGTAGAAACTGAGGCAAAACTGTCAAAGAACGTATCCGAGGCCATATCACAGGCACGTGCTATCTGCTAATCGGCAAAACCAGAGCTCGAATCCTGACCCAAGTCAAATGATTTTTGCACAGTCTCATTAAATACAGCAATGTGCCAAAACCCAACGTGTGGAAACAGGAATGAAATTGACCACATTGAGGGGGGCAGATCATCAAACTAGAATCTGTAGGTGTTATTTTTTCCTAACACTCTAATAATGATGCATAAAGATTTACATATTTTGTGTTAAAATTTTACTATTTTAATTAATCAAAATTAAAATAATTTACAGAATAGCACATATGAGGGAAGTATTTTGGAATTTTCAATTGGAGTACTTTTACTTAGTTCTTTTTATTTTCCAGTTTTTTTGTTTTTTGGTTTTCATTTTTTATTTTTATTTATTTTTTGCTTTTTACGGCTGGATCTGTGGCATATGGAACTTCCCAGGCTAGAGGTTGAATCAGAGCTACAGCTGCTAGCCTATACCACAGCCACAGCAATGCGGGATCTTAGCCACACCTGCAACCTACACCACAGCTCACGGCAACACCAGATTCCCGACCCATTGAGCAAGGTCAGGGATCGAACCTGCATCCTCATGGATAGTAGTTGGATTCATTTCCTCTGTGCCACGATGGGAACTCCCTATTTTCCAGTTCTTAAAAATCAATTAATAACTTGCATCCCCTAGTCCTGCCATATTTAAATCTAATTGAAAGTCATTTAGCATTTAAAATTAATATGAAGCTTGCCTTTGGAGAAATAATATTTCACAAATAACACATATAGATAGATAGTACAGAATATAATAGTATATTACAAAGAGTAAAAACATAGTCTTAAGAGGTTAACTGAACCAGAGGTATGTATATATGTGTGTGTATAAAATTGTGTATAAAACTGTGCAGCTTTAAATTTTACTGATTGGCAAATGCCTTTAAGGAAGAAAACTGGCTTTTTGGTGACTTTTTTTTTTTCCCTTTTTAGGGCTGCATGACATGTGGAAGTTCCAAGAGGTTGAACTGGAGCTGCAGCTGCAGACCTATGCCATAGCCACAGCAATGTGGGATCTGAGCCACATCTGTGACCTATACCACAGCTCACATAAACGCCAGATCCTTCACCCACTGAGCAAGGCCAGGAATCGAACCCAGTCTTCATGGATACTAGTCGAGTTTGTTACCACTGAGCCCTGACAGGACTTAAAAGTAGGATTATAAATGATATCTGCCAGTTAGAGCAACTTGACTTACAGTATCAACATTTCCAAAGAATTATTTGTCTCTAATCACATTTTCCAGTCCTATTTTTTTTGGTATATTTCTCCATTTTCCAATTTATGAAACAAAGATAATGATACTGATTTTCACGCATTTATATAAGAAAATGAATTTGGCACAAAATAGTGGTAATCTTCCGTGGGATTTCCAAACTTCCAGGAGGATAAGTTGGGTGGCTACCAGCTAAAACCTGATAGTCTCTTAGATTAGACTTGGAAACTGCCAAAGAGGAATTGGAAATCCATAGTGTGGCCAGAGAGCCAAAGGCCATGGCTTAGCTCTAAATCAGGCCAGAGAGAAAGGTCAATTCAATCAACAGGGCAAGGAAGTTAAAGCAAGTAGGAGACAAAAGAATAGGAAGGAGCAAGTGATTCCAGAACAAATGGAGCCAGCACATTCTAGATGGATGTTGCAAGGGTGAACTGTCATGGAGAGAAGATGGCCTCCCTGGGGTGCAGAGTTCCTAGGGAGAGGAAAATCTAGTACAGAGTGTGGGTTATGGCATTGTTCTGGAATTTTGCTTTTTTAGGGCAGCACCCACAGCATATGCAGATTCCCAGGCTAAGGGTCCAATGGGAGCTGTATCCGCCGGCCTATACCACAGCCACAGCAATGCTGGATTCAAGCCACCTCAGTGATCTACACCACAATGCATGGCCACCCTGGATTCTTCTTTTTTTTTTTTTTTTTCTTCCCACTGTACAGCAAGGGGGTCAGGTTATCCTTACATGTATACATTACAATTACATTTTTCCCCCACCCTTTCTTCTGTTGCAACATGAGTCTCTAGACAAAGTTCTCAATGCTATTCAGCAGGATCTCCTTGTAAATCTATTCTAAGTTGTGTCTGATAAGCCCAAGCTTCCGAGCCCTCCCCCTCCCTCCCCCTCCCATCAGGCAGCCACAAGTCTCTTCTCCAAGTCCATGATTTTCTTTTCTGAGGAGATGTTCATTTGTGCTGGATATTAGATTCCAGTTATAAGTGATATCATATGGTATTTGTCTTTGTCTTTCTGGCTCATTTCACTCAGTATGAGATTCTCTAGTTCCATCCATGTTGCTGCAAATGGCATGATGTCATTTTTTTTATGGCTGAGTAGTATTCCATTGTGTATATATACCACCTCTTCCGAATCCAATCCTCTGTCGATGGACATTTGGGTTGTTTCCACGTCCCGGCTATTGTGAATAGTGCTGCAATGAACATGCGCCACCCTGGATTCTTAACCCACTGATCAAGACCAGGGATCGAACTCACAATTTCAGGAATCCTAGTTGGGTTCGTTAACTGCCGAGCCACGAAGGGAAGTCCATAATTTTGCTTTAATGCAAATAAGGAAATCTTTGTTTCCCTCTTACTTTGGAAAATTTCATGCACTCGCAATAGTAGAAAGAAGAGAATGATAAATCTCCATGTACCATCACCTTGCTTTAAATATTGCCACAATTTTTGCCAATCTTTTTTCACTTATTTCCCCTCCACTTATTCATTTATTATTCTGGCTGGAATATTTTAAAGTACATTCTAGACCTTTGAGATTTCATATTCTTCATTATGCATCTCTAACTCGTACTACATGAAATATCTCTGATGAGTAAACTGAAAAATTAACATCTTTAATGTTATGTAATACCACATTTATATTAAAATTTTTGTCTCAAAGCTGTTTGGTTTAGATCAGGATCCAAACAATATACACATGTTGATTTTGGTTGTTTGGCCTCTTAAGTTTCTTTTCTTCTATCGTAGTCCTCCTTACCTAACTGCCTGTTTTCCATGTCTTTGGTTGGAGAAACTGGGTCATTTGTCCTATAGAGCATTGTCCCATATTTTGCATCTTGTCACTTATTCCTCTGTCTCTCTTATTTCCCCTAAACTGGAATAGAGATATAGATACTTGATTGAATTCAGATTAATTAATTTTTGGCTGCACTCAGTTTGCAGAAATTCCCAGGCCAGGGATCAAACACATGACAATGCCAGATCCTTAACCCACTGAGCCACGAGGGAACTCCCAGATTAATTTTTTTTTAGGCACAAATATGTCATAGGAGGTGTTATAAATAAATTATATGCAACACATGAGAAAAATCTATAGGCATGGTTTTACTTGGCCCATACATTTTGTTTATTTGGCTCATATATTTAAAAAAAGTAAAAGTTGAGTTAGTTTTTGGATTGACTTGAGTTTGGGCAGGAAAGAGATGGCCTCTCTTTATAGGAATATGGACAGAGTTAGGAGAAACAACAAAGGATGACAAGACACTCTGGGGCTTGTAACTGTGGGGAGCCATCATATCCCCATCCTGGAACGGCCTGTGGACAGGAGCCTTTGGCAGAGGATAGTAGCCATGGCCAGCCCAAGCCAACCCAACATCTCGCAGTAAGGGAGATGGAGAAGTAGCATTTCTTTCTCAGTGTCATCCCTCCCCCAACAGTCCACTGGCTGGTGACTCCTACTTGTCGACCTCAACAAGAAGAAGCAAAGCAAAGCAGCCCATTGATATTGATCCTAAAGGCCACCCTCCCTGCACAAAGTGGAGTCAAGAAAAGTGGAAAGTGGATCTGGAGGGGCAAACACTTGCCAATATTTACAAATCGAAATATTTTTCTTTAAAATTCTGGGTTTCCAGCTTCTCTGTTAGATGAGACAATCTGGCAGCCCTGAGTCTTGGTGTTGACAACTAGCTACAAGTAAGTACTGCAAAGATACAGGAATGGTGCTGTGGATGTCAGATCAGTCCTAGGAGAAAAAGGAATGAAGAGAGAAGAGAAGAAACTTTCAAACCCAAAGGAGCTGAGGTTACTTTGAATTAGCCAGATGACGTTTTCTGCTATTAGAAGAAATGGAAGCTCATATGAATTTAGCTCAGTTTGATGAGAGAAAAATAAAGAAATGAAATTTTTACACACTTGAGTATTGCATTAATACCAAGTTTTATTTGTTTGTTTGTTTGTCTTTTTCTAGGGCTGCACCTGGGGCATATGGAGGTTCCCAGACTAGGGGTCTAATCTGAGCTACAGCTGCCAGCCTACGCCACAGCCACAGCAACTTGGGATCCAAGCTGCATCTGTGACCTACACCACAGCTCACAGCAATGCTGGATCTTCAACACACTGAGTGAGGCCAGGGATGGAACACACAACCTCATGGTTCCTAGTCGGATTTGTTAACCACTGAGCCACAACAGGAACTCTGCATTAATATGAAGTATTATTATCCTCCTGGTAATAAGAAAAGGAATACAGGAGAGAAAATCCACGTATACTTAGAGGTGTGCTGAATATACATTTTGGCTGATTGCCAAATGGCTGTGTGTTAAAATGGATATTCTGCTGAAGACAGTCATCATATTTTAGAATGAACGCCTAGCCTACAAGAATAAATGTGAAAATATTTACTGAAAAGCAATCATTATAAACATTTCATTCTTTTTTTTTTGTCTTTTTGCCTTTTCTAGGGCCACTCCCGTGGCATATGGAGGTTCCCAGGCTAGGGGTCGAATCAGAGCTGTAGTCACCGACCTACGCCAGAGCCACAGCAACGCGGGATCCGAGCCGCGTCTGCAACCTACACCACAGCTCATGGCAACGCTAGATCCTTAAACCACTGAACAAGGCCAGGGATCAAACCCGAAACCTCATGGTTCCTAGTCAGATTCATTAACCACTGAGCCACGACAGGAACGCCAATCATTCTTAAGAATTTTAGTAACCCACTAAAATTTTTGATGGTATAGTGCAAGATTGATCATTTCTCAGCACCACCAGCTCCTAGGTGGTTACTAAGGTCATTATTCTGCACATTGCTGACACTGAATATTCAGGGTCACCATAAACGGTAGTTCAGATTATTTACTGCTCAAGGCTAGGTAGTGCCAGTCGCTGTGTGAGATCTGTAAATAGGCATTTTTTTGGTTGCTTTGTCTTTATTATTTGTTATTTATGGATGAAAGTTGACTAATCATGTATGTTAATGTATATAATATAAAATTATTCTTCCTTGGGAAATGTTGAAGTGTAAATTAATATTCTGCTCTCCTCCATGATGAGAAAAATTTACAAACATATTAAATTCCTTTGTATATTCATGGCCCACATGGAAATAGGTAAGATTAAATACAATTCTTAAGACTATAAGAAAATACTAACTTAAGGCTATTTGGTAAATAATTACAAATAAAATTTTATTGCAAATTTTATAAATTATTAAAATTCTATTACCTAATGTTGAATATTCTGTCTCTTATTATTTAAATTTTTATAGGATTTGTTGGTCCCCAAAGTATTTAACATTTTTCCTAAATGTTTCCAGCTAGTGCACTCTCTTAATATTCTTATTAAGTTTCAATCTATTTTTCCATTCATCTAATTATTTGAAAATTCCTAGGTATTTTTGTACATAATTTTCATAACTTTGAAAGTTAACACTGGGAGTTCCTGGGTGGTCTAGAGGTTACGACTTGGCACTTTCACCGCTGTAGCCTGGGTTTATCCCCTGGTCTGGGAACTGGGGTCCCACATCATGCCACTGCATGCCATGGCCAAGAAAAAAAAAGCCATTAGTAATTGTCACAGCACGTTAACCCACAGAAATAAATATGCATTTATTTCAACTGACTAGTAGAATTTCAATATATAAAGCACAGACAGGTATTTTTCACTTTAAGTTACTTATAGAATGAAAGCAAATACTCAGATACTCACAGAAAATTTGAGCAAAAGGTTTTATGGGCTTAACTGAAGCTATTATGCTGATGATGTGTGATGGTGACCTGTCTGTATACACTGTAGTTGGTCGTGGCCAAATTCAAGAATATGAGACATGAGAGTGAAAAGGGTAATCAGCGTTCAAGTTTTCACAGGAAAAGCTGAAGCCAGAGACAAAGAGCAGATTTTGGCAGAATATCAAAGCCAATACAGGTGTAGCGCTAGTTATTATCTGAGGATATTATTCTTCTGCATACTTAAAAATAAGTGAGTTACCCTATACAAACCCCTAGGCAGTAGGATAGTACAATCAGCTCACATGTAATGAAAACTTACTGTCTGGCAGTACATTGTGACAAAAACTACATTTATCATTCAATATAATCTTCCTGACAAAAATGAAGTCAGTACCATTAATATACCCAGCTCAATAATGAGGAATTGAAAACAAAATATTTTTTTTTAAGGGCCACACCAGCAGCATATGGAAATTCCCAGGCTAGGGGTCGAATGGAGCATCAGATGCTGGCCTATGCCACGGCCACAGCACCACAGAATATGAGCCACGTCTGTGATGTACACCGCAGCTCACGGCAAAGCAGGATACTTAACCCACAGATCAAGGCCAGGGATGAAACCCACATCCTCATAGTTATTAGTCGAGTTTGTTACTGCTGAGTCACAATGGTAATTCTGAAAAGAATTTTTAAAAAATCATACTCATTGTGGGAAAGCCATATCCAGAAAATAATTTAGTGTAACATGTGGACTTTAGGTCAAGAACTTGCCATAAATCCTTGCCCGCCATAGAGAGGAAGAGAGACAAAGAACATGTATTCATCCCAGACACTAGAGTATGCTAGGGGGACTCTAAGCCAGCAGCAATGATGGGTAGCTTGAAGATACAGGGAATGTGGGTCAAAAGCAGGAGGTGGGAATGATGAGAATAGTGAGCAGGACACAAGAGGCAGAACCAGAAGCAAAGCTTCTGCTTCCTAAATAGATGTTTTTCACTTTTTCCCCTTTTCTCCATTCCCACAGCCACTGCCTTGGTTCCTGCTTTCCTGACCTCTCTCCTGGACTATTGTAGAAGATTGGAAATGAGAATCAGAGACTTAGGTTAGAGGATAGAGAAAATACATAAAATACATAAAGTTCTCATGGAGTCAAAATGACTCAATCATTTCCCACAAACATATATTTGTATACATAATTTAACTACATTCATGCACATCAAAGTTTGAGAAACACCAAGTTAACATGAGAAAAAGACAAAAGGAAGATCATTTACGTCTGTGTGGTCAAACCAGCTTTCTTAGATGACTATCAGTTCCATTATGTTGATGGTAAATGGGTAAAAAAATCCAAAGTGTTTACTAGGTTTCCTTAACTCTAAGCCTCTGTAACTTTAATGCATGCTAAGAAATTTTACTTTCCTGTATCTGTGAGGATTTAGGGAGTCACATCCTATGTAGGATTCAGTTCTAGGTTTTAACTATAAATTAAACTACAGTTATAATTCTCTCAACTTCCCTAAATTTCCTTTCTGGAATGCAGATCTGCTCACATTGCAATTCTTTATAAAATCCTTGAATAAACTGAGCTGTTAACCTTTGATTTCATTGTCAATAATTCCAGAGGACAATAGGTGAGCCCAAAAGCAGCCCTTATCCACAACGGAGAGACATGCTGCGTTCTATTATCCCCCACATAAAAACATGTGACTCCTGGGGCACAGGTCATGGTTCGGGTTTGCTGTTAAACTTGATTTGAATAATCATTTCATTGACTTGAATAAACCACATGGGCAGTGTCACCTAACGGTTACAGCCTCAATCACCACAGATATCATAATCCAAAGGTGTTCAGACATCAGGAGAAGTGTATGAATTTGTACCAGTCAGACTGAAGCAAGGCTGTGCCATTCTCAGTACTGAACACGTAGGAGGGACATGGGAGGTGTCTGTGTTCAGGAGCTGCTATTAAGCGTGCTGGGCACAAGCCTTTTCAAAATCTGGCCCCTGTCAACCTTCCAGCTTTGTCCTCTGCCACTAGCCACGTGTATCACATTTTTCACCACCCTGACTTGTGCCCTGTATAATACCTCCATTCCTCTGCGCA
Source organism: Phacochoerus africanus (assembly GCF_016906955.1). Lineage (NCBI taxonomy): Eukaryota > Metazoa > Chordata > Mammalia > Artiodactyla > Suidae > Phacochoerus > Phacochoerus africanus. The sequence continues at coordinate 232,993,153 of NC_062545.1, forward strand.
TTGAGCACTTCCTGTCTGCAGTGCCCTTCCTGTCCTGCTTAGCAGAACTTTTCTTTGACTCTCCTCTTAATGATTTCTCTACAAATTGTTCTTCCCTGATTTACCACCTCTCTCTAAAGTATAGTTCCTTCTTCTTCTTCTTCTTTTTTTTTTTTTTTTTGGTCTTTTTTCCTTTTCTAGAGCCGCTTCCCGTGGCATATGGAGGTTCCCAGGCTAGGGGTCTAATCGGAGCTGTAGCCACCGACCTACGCCAGAGCCACAGCAACTCGGGATCCGAGCCACGTCTGCGACCTACACCACAGCTCACGGCATACACCACAGCTCATGGCAATGCTGGATCCTTAACCCACTGGGCAAGGCCAGGGATCAAACCCGCAACCTCATGGCTCCTAGTCGGATTCGTGAACCACTGAGCCACAACTGGAACTCCTACAGTTCCTTCTTCTGACACTGAAGTTATGTATCACTTTTCTTAACTGCAATGTAATCCATTATTTACAGAACAGAAGGAATGAAGGGATGGTGAGAGGGAAAGCCGAAGAGGCAGAAGGTAGGAGAGAAGGAAGGGAGGGACTTAGGGGAAAAGGAGGGTAGATAGTTTAGGATGGAGGATAGTGATGATTATAAATATAACCTGTGAGACAGGCTTTTCAAAAATGGTAGGGTCAGAGGATCAAAATATTGCTTCTCCAGCCACAGCTCCTTGATGTCCAACACCCCATAAAATCTCCTCTAGAGTGTCTGCAGCCACACCTGTCTCCCTACTCAAGGTTTCCTTGCTTGTTTCCATGCCCATTAGGTTTACCTAACTATTCATCTTTCTCTTGTAATCTTGACTCTATTCTTCATGAACTCCTCTCCTGGTCTTATCAAGATGAGATCTTTCAACTCTGCCCCACCCTGAGTTACATCCTAGAGCATCCTACGCTAATTTGATTATGCATGTTTTTCTCTTCCTTTTCATCTCCTGGAGTGGATAAACAAGAGGGTTTCTTTGGCAGAGCAAATGAATATTTGCTTATTTATTAATGCACTCATCTCCCATCACCCGACCCTATCCATTCACCCACTTAGCACACATTTTCTGTGTGTTACTAAGTGGAAGGTATTGCCAGGGGCTGTATAACCTACTTAGACTAGAGATAGGAATCATTCTTTGAATCTTCCTTTCAAAGACTTTTCTTTTGCTCTCCTCCTCTCACAAAACCCCACATAACTATTCTTATCTTATTTCCTTTGCTGGTCTCTATCTTATTCTTTGTAACAATTTTGCTTAAAAAATTTTTTTTAACAGTATAGCAACAGTCAAGCAATAGAATTGTGCTCTGCTTCAGGCACAGCAGTTTTGGAAGCATCAACATAGTGCTGAGTTCATGTTTCTATCTTTCAGGCAAATTTTTGCTAAGAAGCCCTTCTCTTGTCCAGTTTCCTTGGAGACATTTTTCCTCACCTAAGGGGCTGGGGTGCTTTATTCCCCAGAAAATCCCTGACACAAGACATGAGTTCAGGTAGCCATTTTGAGGAGGTTTTTTTTACTGTAGTAGCCAGAAGTGACCTTTACTGTGATCTGGTTTGGAAGCAAGTGGGAACAAATCACCTGGTCCTGATTTACCCTGGAGGAGGAAAGGCCAGCTTATATAATCTGTCTTCAACTTCAGTCCCTTTTTAAAAATTTATTTATTTATTTATTTATTTATTTTATTTATTTATTTTTAAGGGCCGCTCCCACAGCATACGGAGGTTCCCAGGCTAGGGGTTGAATCAGAGCTATAGCTGCCAGCCACAGCCACGGGCACAGCAAGGCCAGATCCAAGCCGTGTCAGCGACCTGCACCATAGTTCATGGCAACGCCGGATCATTAACCCACTGAGCCAGGGATCAAACCCACATCCTCATGGTTCTTTTTTTTTTAATTTTTAATTTTTTTATTACTTAATGAATTTTGTTACATTTAGAGGTGTACAACAATCATCACAACCAAATTTTATAGCATGTCCATCCCAAAGCCTCAGTATATCCCTACAACCTGTCTCCTTTGGAAACCATAAATTTTTCAAAGTCTGTGAGTCAGTATCTGTTCTGCAAAGAAGTTCATTGTGTCCTTTTTTTAGATTCCACATGTCAGTGATAGCATTTGATGTTGGTGTCTCATTGTATGGCTGACTTCACTTAGAATGATTACTTCTAGGTCCATCCATGTTGCTAAAAATGCCATTATTTCTTTCCTTTTAATGGCTGAGTAATATTCCATATACCACATCTTCTTGATCCACTCCTCTGTCAATGGACATTTAGGTTGTTTCCATGTCTTGGCTATTGAAAAGAGTGCTGCAATAAATGCTGCAGGACATGTGCCTTTTCGAGTCATGGCTTTCTCTGGATAGATGCCCAGGAGTGGGATTGCTGGATCGAATGGTAGTTCTATTTTTAGTTTTCTGAAGAATCTCTCTACTGTTTTCTGCAGTGGTTGCACCAATCTACATTCCCACCAACAGGTTCCTTTTTCTCCACACCCTCTCCAGCACTTATTGTTGGAGACTTTTTGATGATGGCCATTCTGGCTGGTGTAAGGTGGTACCTCATAGTGGTTTTGATTTGCATTTCTCTAATGATGAGTGATGCTGAACTCTTTTCATGTGTTTTTTTTTTTTTTGGCCATCTGTATGTCTTCTTTGGAGAATTATCTGTTTAGATCTTCTGCCCATTTTTTGATAGGGTTGCTTGTTTTTTTTTGGTATTGAGCTGTAGGAGGTGTTCATAAATTTTGAAGATTAATCCTTTGTCTGTCGATTCATTTGCAAATATTTTCTCCCATTCTATGGGTTGTCTTTTTGTTTTGTTTAGGGTTTCCTTTGCTGTGCAGAAACTTTTAAGTTTAATTAAGTCCCATCTGTTTATTTTTGTTTTTACTGTCATTACTCTAAGAGGTAGATCTGGGATGTTGCTGTCATTTATGTTGGAGAGTGTTTGCCCTAGGTTTTCCTCTAAGAATTTTATAGTATCTGGTCCTATATGTAGGTCTTTGATCCATTTTGAGTTTATTTTTGTGTATGGTGTTAGGAAGTGTTCTACCTTCATTCTTTTACGTGTGGCTTTCCAGTTCTCCCAGCACCACTTATTGAACAGGGTGTCTTCTCCATTGTATATTCTTGCCTCCTTTGTCATAGATTAGTTGATCGTAGGTGCATGGGTTTAATTCTGGGCTTTCTATCCTGTTCCTCTGATCTATATTTCTATCTTTGTGCCAGTACTATACTTTTTTTTTGTCTTTTTTGTCTTTTGAGGGCTGCACCCACAGCATATGGAGGTTCCCAGGCTAGGGGTCTAATCAGAGCTGTAGCTGCCAGCCTATGCCAAAGCCACAGCAATGCCAGATCTGAGCCGCATCTGTGACACACACCACAGCTCATGACAATGCCGGATCCTTAACCTACTGAGTGAAGCCAGGGATTGAACTGCAACCTCATGGTTCCTAGTTGGATTCATTTCTGCTGCACCACGATGGGAACTCCCATATGGTTTTGATGACTGTTGCTTTGTAGAATAGTCTGAAGCCAGGGAGCCTGATTCCTCCAGCTCCATTTTTCTTTCCCAGGATATCTTTGGTTATTCTGGGTCTTTTGTGCTTCCAAACAAACTTTAAAATATTTTGTTTGAGGGAGTTCCCATTGTGTCGCAGTGGTTAACGAATCCGACTAGGAACCATGAGGTGGCGGGTTCAGTCCCTGCCCTTGCTCAGTGGGTTAACGATCCGGCTTTGCCATGAGCTGTGGTGTAGGTCGCAGACGCGGCTCGGATCCTGTGTTGCTGTGGCTCTGGCGTAGGCTGGCGGCTACAGCTCCGATTAGACCCCTAGCCTGGGAACCTCCATATGCCGCGGGAGCGGCCCAAGAAATAGCAAAAAAAAAAGACAAAAAAAATATTTTGTTTGAGTTCTGTGAAAAATGTCCTTGGTAATTTGATAGGGATTGCATTGAATGTGTAGATTGCCTTGGGTAGCATAGTCATTTTGATAATATTGACTCTTCCAATCCACGAGCATGGTATGTCTTTCCATCTGTTTGTGTCATCTTTGATTTCTTTCATCAATGTCTTACAGTTTTCAGAGTACAGGTCTTTTGTCTCTTTAGGTAGGTTTACTCCTAGGTATTTTATTCTTTTGGATGCGATGGTAAGCGGGATTGTTTCTCTTATTTCTCTTTCTTTCTTTTTTCTAATAATTTTTTTTATTTTCCCACTGTACAGCAAGGGGGTCAGGTTATCCTTACATGTATACATTACAATTACATTTTTTCCCCCACCCTTTCTTCTGTTGCAACATGAGTATCTAGACAAAGTTCTCAATGCTAATCAGCAGGATCTCCTTGTAAGTCTATTCTAAGTTGTGTCTGATAAGTCCAAGCTCCCGATCCCTCCCACTCCCTCCCCCTCCCCCTCCCATCAGGCAGCCACAAGTCTCTTCTCCAAGTCCATGATTTTCTTTTCTGAGGAGATGTTCATTTGTGCTGGATATTAGATTCCAGTTATAAGTGATATCATATGGTATTTGTATTTGTCTTTCTGGCTCATTTCACTCAGTATGAGATTCTCTAGTTCCATCCATGTTGCTGCAAATGGCATGATGTCATTCTTTTTTATGGCTGAGTAGTATTCCATTGTGTATATAGACCACCTCTTCCGAATCCAATCCTCTGTCGATGGACATTTGGGTTGTTTCCATGTCTTGGCTATTGTGAATAGTGCTGCAATGAACATGCGGGTGCACGTGTCTCTTTTAAGTAGAGTTTTGTCTGGATAGATGCCCAAGAGTGGGATTGCAGGGTCATATGGAAGTTCTATGGATAGATTTCTAAGGTATCTCCAAACTGTTCTCCATAGTGGCTGTACCAGTTTACATTCCCACCAACAGTGCAGGAGGGTTCCCTTTTCTCCACAGCCCCTCCAGCACTTGTTATTTGTGGATGTACTAATGATGGCCATTCTGACTGGTGTGAGGTGGTATCTCATGGTAGTTTTGATTTGCATTTCTCTTATAATCAACGATGTTGAGCATTTTTTCATGTGTTTGCTGGCCATCTGTATATCTTTTTTGGAGAAATGTCTATTCAGGTCTTTTGCCCATTTTCCCATTGATTGATTGGCTTTTTTGCTCTTGGGTTGTATAAGTTGTTTATATATTCTAGAGATTAAGCCCTTATCAGTTGCATTATTTGAAACTATTTTCTCCCATTCTGTAAGTTGTCTTTTTGTTTTCTTTTGGGTTTCCTTTGCTGTGCAAAAGCTTGTCAGTTTGATGAGGTCCCATGGGTTTATTTTTGCTCTAATTTCTATTGCTTTGGGAGATTGACCTGAGAAAATATTCATGAGGTTGATTTCAGAGAGTGTTTTGCCTATGTTCTCTTCCAGGAGTTTGATGGTGTCCTGTCATATATTTAAGTCTTTCAGCCATCTTGAGTTTATTTTTGTGCATGGTGTGAGGGTGTGTTCTAGTTTCATTGCTTTGCATGCAGCTGTCCAGGTTTCCCAGCAATGCTTGCTGAATAGACTTTCTTTTTCCCATTTTATGTTCTTGCCTCCCTTGTCAAAGATTAATTGACCATAGGTGTCAGGGTTTATTTCCGGGTTCTCTATTCTGTTCCATTGGTCTGTCTGTCTGTTTTGATACCAGTACCACACTGTTTTGATGACTGTGGCTTTGTAGTATTTCTTGAAGTCTGGGAGAGTTATGCCTCCTGCTTGGTTTTTGTTTCTCAGGATTGCTTTGGCGATTCTGGGTCTTTTGTGGTTCCATATAAATGTTTGGATTGTTTGTTCTAGTTCTGTGAAAAATGTCCTGGGTAATTTGATAGCGATTATGTGGAATGTGTAGATTGCTTTGGGTAGTATGGCCATTTTTACAATATTGATTTTCCCAATCCAGGAACATGGAATATCTTTCCATTTCTTTCCATCTTCTTTGATTTCTTTGATTAAAGTTTTATAGTTCTTGGCATATAGGTCCTTTACCTCCTTGGTCAGGTGTATTCCGAGGTGTTTGATTTTGTGAGGTGCAATTTTAAAAGGTATTATATTTTTGTATTCCTTTTCTAATATTTCATTGCTGGTATACAGAAATGCAACTGACTTCTGAATGTTAATCTTATATCCTGCTACTTTGCTGAATTTATGAATCAGTTCAAGGAGTTTTGGGGTTGAGTCCTTAGGGTTTTCTATGTATAGTGTCATGTCATCTGCATACAGTGACAGTTTTACCTCTTCTCTTCCTATATGGATGCCTTTTATTTCTTTTGTTTGTCTAATTGCTGTGGCTAGGACTTCCAAAACTATGTTGAAGAGCAGTGGTGAGAGTGGGCATCCCTGTCTTGTTCCAGAGTGGAGTGAGAAGGCTTTCAGTTTTTCCCCATTGAGTATTATATTTGCTGTGGGTTTCTCATAAATGGCTTTGATTATGTTCAGGAATGTTCCCTCTATACCCACTTTGGCAAGGGTCTTGATCATGAATGGATGTTGGACTTTGTCAAATGCTTTTTCTGCGTCTATTGAGATGATCCTATGATTTTTGACTTTTTTTTTTGTTAATGTGGTGTATGATGCTGATTGATTTGCGTATGTTGAACCATCCTTGTGAACCTGGGATGAACCCAACCTGGTCATGGTGTATACTTTTTTTGGTATGTTGTTGGATTCGGTTGGCTAAGATATTGTTGAGAATTTTTGCATCTATATTCATCAATGATATTGGGCGATAGTTTTCTTTTTTGGTGGTATCTCTGTCTGGTTTTGGAATGAGGGTGATGGGGGCATCATAGAATGTCTTTGGGAGTATTCCTTCTTCTTCAACCTTTTGAAAGAGTTTAAGGAGGATGGGCACCAGTTCCTCTTTATATGTTTGATAAAATTCACCTGTGAAGCCATCTGGTCCTGGACTTTTATTTGTAGGGAGTGATTTTATGACCTCTTCAATTTCATTTCTAGTGATCAGTCTGTTCAGTTGGTCTGTTTCTACTTGATTCAGTTTTGGCAGGCTGTAAGAGTCTAGAAAACTGTCCATTTCTTCCAGATTGTCAAACTTATTGCTGTATAGTTGTTCATAGTATTCTCTTATGGTTTTTTGTATTTCTGCTGTATCCGTTGTGATTTCTCCTTTTTCATTTATAATTTTGGTTATTTGGGTTCTTTCTCTCCTCTTTTTGGTGAGTCTGGCCAGGGGTTTGTCAATTTTGTTGACCTTTTCAAAGAACCAGCTCTTGGTTTTATTAATTTTCTCTATTGTTTTTTGAGTCTCTCTTTTATTGATTTCTTCTTTGATCTTTGGAATTTCCTTCCTTCTGCTGATTTGAGGCCTTTTTTGTTCTTCTTTGTCTAATTCATTTAGGTGGAGGGTTAAGTTGTCCATTTGGGATCTTTCTTCTTTTTTGAGAAAGGCCTGTATTGCTATAAATTTCCCTCTGAGCACTGCTTTCGCAGCATCCCATAGATTTTGAGCGGTTGTGTCTTCATTATCATTTGTTTCAAGGTAGTTTTTAATTTCCTTCTTGATTTCCTCATGGACCCATTGGTTTTTTAGTAGCATGTTGTTTAGTCTCCATGTAGTAGGTATTTTCTCTTTCCTTTTCCCATGGTTGGTTTCTAATTTCATGGCATTGTGGTCAGAGAAGATACTTGAGATAATTTCTATGCTCCTAAATTTATTGAGATTCGCTTTGTGTCCCAATATGTGGTCGATTCTTGAGAATGTTCCATGAGCATGTGAGAAGAATGTGTATTCTGCTTTTTTTGGATGTAGTGTCCTGAAGAGATCAATGAAGTCTAACTTTTCTATTGTTTCCCTTAGGATCTCTGTTGCTTTATTGCTTTTCTGTCTAGAGGATCTGTCCATTGATGTGAGGGGGGTATTAAGGTCTCCTACTATGATTGTATTCTCATCAATATCTCCCTTTATGTCTGTTAATATTTGTTGTATGTATCTGGGTGCTCCTGTATTTGGGGCATATATGTTGACGATAGTAACATCCCCTCCTTGGATGGATCCCTTAATCATTAAGTAGTGTCCTTTTTTGTCTTTCTTTATGTCTTTTGTTTTAGAGTCTATTTTGTCTGATATGAGCGTTGCGACTCCTGCTTTTCTGTCATGTCTATTGGTGTGAAATATTTTTCCCCACCCTTTCACTTTCAATCTATGTGTATCTTTTGTCCTAAGGTGAGTTTTTTGTAGGCAGCATATTGAAGGTTTTTGCCTTTTTATCCACTCAGCCACTCTGTGTCTTTTGATTGGGGCGTTCAGTCCATTGACATTTAAGGTGATAATTGATAGATGATTATTTATTGCCATTTGAACCTCGTGTTCCAGTTGATTCTATGGTTCTCCATTCTTCCTTTCTTTTTTTTTTTGGTTGGATGGTCTCCTGTTATTATCTGCTTGAGTGTATTCTTTTTTTCATTTTTTGCAAATGCAATATTTGGTTTTGGCTTGTGGTTGCCCTGTTTTTAAGTATGCTAACCCCTTCCCATAATTGTGTGTTTTAGCCTGATGGTCCTGTAAGTTCAAACACTTCATTACTATATTAAAATTAAGAAGAGAAACATACAAACAAACAAACAAAAAGGGTTATTTACTTCCTAACATCCCTTGCCCACATTTTATGGTTTTGATGACTCTTTTTTATTTTTTTCTTTTTAATTTTATTTTGTTTGAAGCATGTTCATGATTAAATCTGTATGCTGGCTTATTTGAGTGACTGCTCTCTGATTGCGGTTTCCTCAGTCCTAGTTCTTCCTCTTCTTCTTTTTGTTTTTTTTTTCTTTTCTTTTTTCTTCCCTTTCCTTCCTTTCTTTTTGGTTTAGAGAAGCCCTTTCAATATTTCCTTTAACCTGGGTTTTGTGTTGCAGTATTCTTTAAGTTTTTGTTTGTTGGAAAACATTTTTATTTCCCCTTCTATTTTAAATGATATTCTTGCTGGATAGAGTATTCTAGGTTGTATATTTTTTCCTTTTAGCACTTGAAATATCTCTTGCCATTCCCTCCTGGCCTGTAGTGTTTCTGTGGAGAAGTCAGCTGATATTCTTATGGGGGTTCCCTTGTAGGTAACATTCTGTTTTTCTCTTGCTGCCTTTAGGATCCTCTCTTTATCACTAACTTTTGCCATTTTTATTATGATGTGTCTTGGTGTGGGTCTGTTTGGGTTCAGTTTGTTTGGGGCCCTCTGTGCTTCTTGTATCTTGAACCCAGTATCCTTTAGATTTGGGAAGTTTCCAGCGATAATTTCTTCAAATATATTTTCCATTCCCTTATCTTTTTCTACTCCTTCTGGAATTCCTATTATGCGTAGATTGGCCTGCTTTATATTATCCCATAGGTCTCTTATATTGCTTTCCAGTTTTTTGATTCGGTTTTCTGTCTGTTGACCGGATGGAGTGATTTCCATTATTCTATCTTCCATATCACTGATTCATTCTTCTGCATGATTCATTCTGGTTTTTACTGCCCTTAGTTCAGTTTGCATCTCTGCAAATGAATGTTGTAGTTTTTCTTGGCTCCTCCTTATATTTTCTAGTTCCTTTCGGAGGGTATCTGCATTACTGTTCATATCTTCTCTTAATTCCTTCAGTATTTTCACTAGTTCTCTTTTGAACTCCAGGTCTGTCAGACTGCAGAGATCTGTTTCATTGTTGACTGTTTTAGGTGAGTTCTCCTGTTGGTTTGACTGGGGGTGGTTTCTCAGCTTCTTCATCTTGCTTGTTGTTTTCTTTCTCCTGAGGGAGTTGTACTCTCCGTTATCGGGCAGTGTTTGCCTTCTCGGGGACTAACCTTCAGAGGCGAGGTCTCCGTGCCCAGCCTCCACCCAGGCGTCTCAAGTTTTGGTGACTGTGCCCGTAGTTCAGATGGTCCGTTCGGTTCTTGATCGGCTTTTCCGTACTCCAACTTACTGCTACACTCTTCTCTGCATCTGGAGATTCCTCCGGTTCGTTTGATCTTTCCCCCATGTAGGTGACTTTTCAGGGTGCGGGATCCCTTTCTCCTCCGCAGCTCCCTTTCGGGAGGGCCCATCCCACTCAGATTCACCTTCTCTCACTCTCCTCTTTTCTCCTGTTCTGCCCAGTAATGTCACGAACTTCTTGCCGTTATTGGAGTTTAGGTTCTTCTGCCAGCGATTGGTTGCTTTTCTGTGCGAGTCATTTATTCTGTAGATGTGCTTTTTTTGTTGTGTTTGTGGGAGAGGGCGAGCGTGTCCCCCTACTCCTCCGCCATCTTGTCCTCCCACCCTTACTTCTCTTTCTGATCTTTCATTGTTAGTCTATAGAAATGCAATTGATTTCTGTGTATTAGTTTTGTATCCTGCAACTTTGCCAAATTCATTGATGAGCTCTAACAGTTTTCTGATAGCATCTTTAGGATTCTCTAGGTATAGTATTATGTCATCTGCAAATGGTGATAGTTTAAGTTTTTCCTTTCCAATTTGGATTCCTTTTATTTCTTTTACTTCTCTGATTGCCATGGCTAGGACTTCCAAAGTTTTGTTGAATAGTAGTGGTGATAGCGGACATCCTTGTCTTGTTCCTGATCTTGGTGGGAAGGAATTCTTTCAGCCAAAGTTAGTAGAAGGAAAGAAGTCATAAAGATCAGAGCAGAAATCAATGAAATAGAAACAAAGAAAACCGTAGAAAAGATCAATGAAACGAAAAGCTGGTTCTTTGAAAAGATCAACAAAATTGATAAACCCTTAGCCAGACTTATCAAGCAAAAAAGAGAGAGGGCTCAAGTCAATAAAATTAGAAATGAAAAGGAGAAGTAACAACAGACATCACAGAAATACAAAGGATCATAAGAGACTACTACATGCAACTATATGCCAATGAAACAGAAAACCTAGAAGAAATGGGCAAATTCTCAGAAAAGAGCAATCTTCTAAGACTAAACCAAGACAAAATAGAAAAGATGAATGGACCAATCACAAGTACCAAAATTGAAACTGCGATTAAAAAACTTCCAACACACAAAATCCAGGAGCAGATGTCTTCACAGGTGAATTTTATCAAACATTTAGAGAAGAGATAACAACATTCTTCTGAAACTATTCCAAAAAATTGTAGAGGAAGGAACACTTCCAAACTCATTCTATGAGGCCACCATCACCCTAATACCCAAACCAGACAAGGATACCACAAAAAAAGAAAATCACAGGCCAATTTCACGGATGAACATAAATGCAAAAATCCTCAACAAAATACTAGCAAATTCAATCTAACATTACATTAAAAGGATTATACATCATGATCAAGTGGGATTTATCTCAGGGATGTAAGGATTCTTCAATATCCGCAAATCCATCAGTGTGATACACCACATTAACAAACTGAAGAATAAAAACAATATGATCCTCTCAATAGATGCAGAAAAAGCCTTTGACAAAATCCAACACCCATTTCTGATAAAAACCCTTCAGAAAGTGGGCACAGAGGGAACCTACCTCAACATAATAAAGGTCATATATAACAAACCCACAGCCAATATCATTCTCAGTGGTGAAAACCTCATGGTTCTTAGTGGGATTCGTTTCCACTGTGCCACAATGGGAATTCCAACTTCAGTTACTTCTTAAATGCATACTACTCAAAATGTTAAATAGTAACCAGAAATGGTTCAAGAGGTAGTCTTTCAATGGCAGTCTTTCTGAATTTTACTACTTAAAGCAGAAAAAAAAAAGAAAAAAAAGTGGTGGTGGCATCTTCACTCTTATCAGCTCTGGTTTGCATTAGACAGTGGTCTCAAAGGCTTAGAAGCAACCCAGGGGTTCTGGCAGGGGCCTCAGGGCCTTCTAGAGGCAGAATGGACTGGCTTCAAAGCTAGTCTGCTTTCCCATTATCATGTTATTCCCATTCATCAGTGCATTGCTGATGACCATATACTATTTTTTAAAAAGTGGGAACAGATAAGTTCTTCTCAATTTTAATTTTTAAAGCTTTTCTGTGTCTATAAAAGTAAAGAATGTTTAAGTGTAGAAAATTCAAAAAAGGCAAAGAGAATAAAACAAAATTGGTTTTGGTTGCACCCACAGCACACAAAAGTCCCTGGGCCAGGGATCAAACCCATGCCATGGCAGTGACCTGAGTCATAGCAGCAACAATACCAGATCCTCAACCTCTAGGCCACCAGGGAACTCCTAAAAATATTCTAATTAGCACTTAGAGATAATCACTTTTAACATTTCTACATATATCTTGCCTATGTATATACAGAAATTATATACATTTTTATACTAAATTAATATCACATTATACATCTTCATGTATAACTTTGTTTTTTTACATATTGGATATAAACTTATTCACTTGAGCATTGATTTTTAAAGATTTCAGTTTTTGCACTGTGTAATATTTTACTATTATTTGACATCTTCAAATAAAGCTATTTGATTTTTTTAAAAAAACTGTGGCACTCATTCACCTTTTGCGTGTGTGTGTGTATGTGTCTTTTTAGGGCCGCACTAGCGGCTTATAGAGATCCCCAGGCTAGGGGTCCAATTGGAGCTGTAGCTGCCGGCCTACACCAGAACCACAGCAACACAGGATCCAAGCCGCATCTGTGATCTACACCACAGCTCATGACAAAGCCAGATCCTTAACCCATTGAGCAAGGCCAGGGATCGAACTGCGTCCTCATGGATGTTAGTCAGGTTCGTTAACCTCTGAGCCACAGCAGGAACTCCCTCATTCACTTTTCTTTAATGGATATATTCACACATAAACCTACCAGTCAATGTTTTCTGGCCATCAAAAATTCTCTCTAGCTCAAGAACTAAAGTAGCATTTTTTTAAAAATAAGAATTTCTTGGCAGTTTTATCCTAAGACTGGCCTTTATAGGATGTGTATATTTTAGGACTTGATTCATAAGAACATTTACATTGACCTTTTTCTTCATTTGCTTTAGAAATGTACCAGATGCAATGAGTCTAAGCATTAGTAAATGCTTTTAATAAAAAATAAATACCATTTCTCCTGGGAATAAGAGGTCATATATTTTATTTGCATAATGTTAGATAACTACAAGTGAAAGGAAAATCACAGTGAAAGTACTGATTAAAAAGAATCTTCCTCTTTCTTTTTTTAATGGCTGCACCATATGGAAGTTCCTGGGTCAGGAATTGAATCCAAGCCAGATCCTGTAACCCAATGCACCAGGCCAGGGATTAAATCCTCACTTTCAGAGAAACCTGAGCCACTGCAGTCAGATTCTTAGCCCATTGTGCCACAGTGGGAACTCTCTAATCTTCCTCTCTGAGGAAAAGTTGTTCTGAGACCATCACCATGTATTCTCTGTTGAAAATTACTCACTTTTGTACAATGAAATACATCTTGAAACGTACTGCCAAACATACCAGCTTACTGAATTCTTAAAACAAGTTTGTGAGTTGGGCAGGCCAAGGTTAATATTCCATTTGATAAAGAGTTCAGTAAGCCAGCTGCTCCATGGCCCCAATGATTCCCACCTGATGTTCATGGCCTCGCCCCTTGAGTGTGGGCTGGTCCTAGTGACTTGCTCCTAATCAACAGATTACAGCAAGGGTGACTGCATGTCACTTTGTGATTAGCTTAGAAAATACTGCAATATCTGTCTTACAAGCAGATGCTCTCTATTGCTTCTCAGCTTGGATGCTTGAACAAAGCAAGATACCATGCTGGAAAGGCCCATGAGACAAGGAATTAAATCTACCAATGACTATATGAGCTTGGAAGTGGATCTTTCTTTAGTTAAAACTTGAGATGTTGACAGCCCAGCCAACTCCTTGCTTGCAACACTGGGAGACCCTGAAGTATAGAAACTAGCGAAGCCAGGCCCAGATGCCCAATCCACAGAAAAAAATGAGACAATAAATGTGTATCGTTGCAAGCTGCTTTGTGGCAATTTGCTATATAGCAATAGATAACTAATACCGTGGTAGCCTAAGGCTGAACGTAACCTGTCTATAGAAATAGTAAAATATGACCACAAACCCTTTAACACTCCTGCCATCCATATGTGAGTTTATGACCCCTCCACTTGCATCTGGGCAGGCCTGTGCTTGCTACCATCCACAGAGTTCACTGCAAGTGATGCTATGTGACTTCTAAGGCTGGGATGTAAAAGGCCATATAGCACCTACTTTGTTAACGGAACATTCACTTTTGAAGCCCTGAGCTGCTGTGTAAGAACTACTACTCTGAGATTGCCATGTTTCTAGAAGCCCAAGACGCTTGGAAAGGCTCCATGTACCCACTCAGGACCACTGTCACAGTAGAGCCTACTCATCCCAGCCCAGGCACCAGACAAGTGAGTGAAGAAGAGTCCAGGTAGTTCCAGCTCCAGTCACTCAAGTTTCCCGGGTCCCCAAACTCACAACCCAAAGGGAGATAAGTCATGCTGATTTTGCACTTAAAAATTCCTAACCATGGGATTTCTGGATATAGTGAACTGTCCAGAAATGTTGTTTCAACCTACTGATTTTAGGGGGTTGTTATACTGCAATAGCTAGAACACTGCCCTATATCACTGGCACAGCATATAAGTGGCAGAGTTACAACTTAGATCCAAGTTTTCACCTTACTTCAGCATTCTTTTTGCCACTCCAGATGTTGCCTTTTTCTCTAGGGTGTTCACTTTTTTTTTTTCACTTTTTTTTTTTGTCTTTTTGGTATTTCTTGGGCCGCTCCCGCGGCATATGGAGGTTCCCAGGCTAGGGGTCAAATCGGAGCTGTAGGCACCAGCCTACACCAGAGCCATAGCAACGCGGGATCCGAGCCACGTCTGCAACCTACACCACAGCTCATGGCAATGCCAGATCCTTAACCCACTGAGCAAGGTCAGGGATCGAACCCACAACCTCAAGGTTCCTAGTCGGATTTGTTAACCACTGCACCATGATGGGAACTTCTTTTTTCACTTGTTAGGAAAGACTCTCTACTACAGCAGTGGTCAACTTTGGCAGCATACTGGAACCGCTAGAGAAGAATTTAAAATACTGATGTCTGGATCAGGTCCTCAAAGATGCTGACTCTTTGGCTTGGGGTGCAACCAAGGCATCAGAATTCTTATAGCTGGTTCTAATATACAGCCACATTTGATACCCACTATTCTATACTTAAATGCTGACCTGTG
The DNA here is from genome assembly GCF_016906955.1 of Phacochoerus africanus. NCBI lineage: Eukaryota > Metazoa > Chordata > Mammalia > Artiodactyla > Suidae > Phacochoerus > Phacochoerus africanus. The sequence continues at coordinate 233,008,287 of NC_062545.1, forward strand.
CCAAAAATCACACCTGGGAATGATCAAATCAATTCTCAATAATTCATCCTAATGAAAGGAACCAGAGGCAGAGAGAATCAAAAGAGCAGGTGATTTTAAAATTGGAATTCTATTATATAGAGATTTTGTGTGAGTATGTGTGTGCATGAAAGTGTACATGCACATCACTGTGTGTGTGTGTGTGTGTGTGTGTGTGTGTGTGTGTGTGTGTGATTATTTAGGAGGCAGAAAATTAGCTCCCCATTTGTATATGACAGACAGCATGCTAAGCATTAGGAGTTACAATAATGTTAAGTCCCAATATGTTTGCCCTGAAGTAATTTACCCTCCGGTAACAAGAGAAAGAAGAGGAGAGCCTGGAACCTAAGAAGTCCTAGATTTTGGAGGTATTACAATCCCACCTAGGAGGATTCATCACACAGGGCAGTCATAATAAGTAGAGAACTGTGAAGTCACATTGAAATGTAAGTGCTGAGCATTGGATAATCTCACTAGCTAAATCTTGATTCTGAAAATCTTGATTCTCAAAAACCAAAATTGTATGTGTGCTCAATAATCTAACAAATATTTACAGTTCAGAGAACTTCAGAGTAACCTGCAAATCCTTAGAACCACAAAAGTTAAAATTCTTGAATATGAGAGTCTATACTGTGAAGTCTAATTCAATAAAGATATAAACAGTCAACAAAATATACAACCTTGATACATTAAAAATAGTAATGATAGATAAATAAAGATCTAAACAGTAGTATAGCAGTATAGAAGAAACAATTGCTTTTTATGATTTGTTTTAAACCAGAAGGGTTAAGAAATTTGGCATGGAGAAGTTATAAAGGATGTGTGTGTGTGTGTGTGTGTGTGTGTGTGTTTGAGTGCCTACATATATACAATTACTCTATATCCAAGCTACATATTAAAAAGCTAGCAACAATATTGTATTATAATCATCAAACTAGCTACGAGACTAGATCTTAATTGTTCCCACTACAAAAAAGAAATGTAATTACATGATATGATAGAGGTGCTACTTGTTACTACAATGGAAATCATATAGCAATATATAAAGTATCAAATTAACATGTTGTTGGGAGTTCCAATTGTGGCTCAGGGGAAACAAGCCCAACTAGCATCTATGAGGATGTGGGTTCAATCCCTGTCCCGGCTTAGTGGGTTAAGGATCCAACGTTGCCAGAGCTGTGGTGTAGGTTGCACATGTGGCTCAGATTTGGGATTGCTGTGGGTGTGGCCGAAGCCAGCAGCTGCAGCTCTAATTCTACTCCCAGTCCAGTATCCCGCATGTGTAGCCCTTACAGAAAAAATTATGGGAGTTCCCATTGTGGCTCAGTAGAGGTGAATCTGACTAGTATCCATGAGGATGCAGTTTCCATCCCCAGCCTTAATCAGTGGGTTAGGGATCTGGCATTACCGTGAACTACGATGTAGTTCACAGACGCAGCTCAAATCCCAAGTTGCTGTGGCTGTGGTGTAGGCCAGCGGCTACAGCTCTGATTCAACCCCTAGCCTGGGAACTTCCATGTGCTACGGGTGCGGCCCTAAAAAAAAAGACAAAAAAATTTAAGTTCTGCACCTTAACTTTGTACAAAGTCAGGAGTTCCCTTATGGTGCAATAGGTTAGGGAAGGATCTGGCATTATCACTGCAGCAGCTTGGGTTTGATCCCTGGCCTGGAAGCTACAGCATGCTGCAGGCATGGTCCAAAAAAAAAAAAATTCATGCAATGTTTTATGTCAAATATTTTTCAATTAAAAATTGCAATTAAAAATTTTAAGCTATAAAATTTTTATTGTTTGCAGTCATGAAATAAAAACATTGAAATTGTGTAATTAAACAAGGTAAAATTTCAAACAATGGAAGAAATGACTGACTGGATTACAAAGCTAATAGTTGAATAAATATGTTTTGAGGTGACACAGGAGGTATTATCACAGAAACCCCATGTCAGTTGGATTAAATCTCATAAAACCACCATTTAGAAATGTATTTATAAGTGTATATATTTTATGTACCATTAAAAAAAGAAGAATCAAAATTAGAGAAAATTAGAGGAAAATTATCAAAACTAGAGAAAATTATACTGTATAGTTCTAATTGTAAATGTGTTGTGTTCATGGCAACATAGTTCTGTGATAAACAGTAGGTTCTTCTTTTAGTGGACACCACCTGTGTGTGTGCACCAGCAGAATACGCCAATTCCATCTTTATCCTCCGTTCTAACTCTGCAGATCTGTGCGTTTATTTCCTCGACTGGCTGCCCATTACACCAGCATCCATTATTTGTGACAAGCTTTTGCTAGGTATTAGCCTTAAATTGTGTCCAGGAATCATCCTACTTTGCAAAATAGAGCTTTAACTTCTTTACACATTTAAGAAAAACACTAGGCTTTCCCATTTCCTATTTAAGAGGGATTGTTTCAGGTTCACACTGAAGAAACCGTAAGCAATAAATCTCACCATACTACTTGGGCAAATCTTCACGGCAAAGGTACTTTTTGATCTGGTTCTGAAGGAAGCCTATTAGAAACTGTCAGAAATATCTAAACACACACAGTGGTGCATTGGGTTAAGGATCCAGTGTTGTCACTGCTGTGGATGGGGTCTGTGGAGTCTCTCGGGTTCCATCGCTGACCTGGGAAATTCTGTGTGCTATGGCATGGCCAAAAAGAAAGGAAAAAAAAGAAAAAGAAAAGTGGGAGTTCCTGTTGTAGCTCAGTGGTAATGAGCTCGACTAGTATCCATGAAGACACAGGTTTGATCCCTGTCCTTGCTCAGTGGGTTAAGGGTCTTTCATTGCCATGAGCTGTGTGGTGTAGGTTGCAGATGCAGCTCGGATCTGGCATTGCTATGACTATGGTGTAGGCCGGAGGCTACAACTCAGATTTCAGCCTAGCCTGGGAACTTCCATATGCTGCAGGTGCAGCCCTAAACACACACACACACACACACACACGTAAAACTTGCAAAAATTTAATCAAATTACAAGAAAACAGCATAAAATCTGTCCACAAAAATTCTTGAGTATTTGGCATGTGCTTGGTATAGATAACTTTTTCTGCTTTAGAAAAGGGAGATTCCCCCATGAGATGGAGTGGATTGAGGTAAGGGGACCTTGCCAGAACTTCGAATTTGTGTGCATATAAATACATGAAAAGAAGGAGGAGTTCCCGTCGTGGTGCAGTGGTTAACGAATCCGACTAGGAACCATGAGGTTGCGGGTTCGATCCCTGCCCTTGCTCAGTGGGTTAACGATCCGGCGTTGCCGTGAGCTGTGGTGTAGGTTGCAGACGAGGCTCAGATCCCGTGTTGCTGTGGCTCTGGCGTAGGCCGGTGGCTGTAGCTCCGATTTGACCCCTAGCCTGGGAACTCCATATGCCGCGGGAGCGGCCCAAGAAATAGCAAAAAGACAAAAAAAAAAAAAAAAAAAGAAGGAGCAGTTGTAGAAGTAAAGGAAAAACAATGTGTAAGAGAGGATATGCAGCAATGCACTCCCTTACAGAGAGGGAGGACTCATCCAAAAGTGTGTTGGTGAATGGATATCACCACCTTAGAGTAGAATCCTATAATTTAGTAATTTTTCAAAAATGTAATAATCCATAAATATCTACTCCATAGTTGACTGCAGTATTCTGCTTTTGGTGGCTGCCACTTTCATTTCTACTCACCAGTTCCTCTTCTGAGAGTTTGCCACACATCTGCATTTGCACAAGACGGGGGGGGGTATTTTTAGTGAGCAAAGGGGCAGAGGAAAGTCAGAGGGAACCAGGTGGCTACTCGTGCTAATGACTCATTGTCTTGGCGTTAAGCAGAAAAGAGATGCCACGATCTGTTGATGCCTTTCAGTTTTCTATCTATGCCAAGTTCATTTCCTATTTTCTGAGCACTTTCTTTGGCAGCTCTGCAGTCATCAAATTAAGGGGACCAACACTGTGATAATTAAATGTTTTTCGGTTTTTTTTGTCTCTTTGCCATTTCTTGGGCCTCTCCGGCGGCATATGGGAGGTTCCCAGGCTAGGGGTCGAATCGGAGCTGTAGCTGCCAGCCTACGCCAGAGGCGCAGCAACGCGGGATCAGAGCCGCGTCTGCGACGTACACCACAGCTCACGGCAACGCCGGATCGTTAACCCACTGAGCAAGGGCAGGGATCGAACCCACAATATCATGGTTCCTAGTCGGATTCGTTAACCACTGCGCCACGACGGGAACTCCCTGCTTTTAGTTTCTTATTGCTTGGTATTGCACCTCCTTCCACGGTAGTATACAAGGCAGAAGGTGGATTTGCTCTGGAAGCTGGAATTACTCTGCTCTCAGTGATAGGCAAGATAAAATTTCGGTAATGTTTGCATATATCAAAAATCATTTGTGAAGCAAGCAAAGCCTAAATACATACATATGTACATAAACCACAAACAATGAAATACAGGGAAAACCGGAAGAGGTGTTGGGGAATGGGATAGGGCGGCTATTTGATTTTACTTTCTGTTTACAGGAAACAATTTCTGAGAGATTTTTCTCCCTTGCAGGTTCTGTCCACATGTTCTCAGAATTTGGAAAAGAAATGTGTAGGTGGGTAGAACCCGTAAACATTTGCTAAGGACTGGTTCAGATAACCTGCTCTGTAGATCTTTATGTGATGACAGGGGATCATCACTTTGACGTACTGTTGATCAATAAAAGGAAACTGCAGAACAGTGGGTATGATAGGATCATTTTAAAAGATGCAAAGAAAACTCTCTGTGTGTATGGGTGGATGTGTAGATATTTCTATCTTTCTATCATTTGTCTATCTATCCATGCATAGAGAAAATCTAGAAGAAGGCACACCTAATTTTTTTTTAATTCAATGATTTTTATTTTTTTCCATTATAGCTGGTTTACAGTGTTCAATTTTTTAATACTGGTTAATTCAGGGGAGGAAATTTGGTAGGGATGGAGTGGGGGCAGTGATGAAGGATGACGTTTAACTTTACATATTTATGTATTGTTTGAATAGTTTGCAATTAATTAATTCTGAAGTTTAAGGATTCCTCACAAAGAAAAGATAACAAGTAAATAAATCACCAGCTGGGATCTAAAACACAAAAGAGATTTGCTTAAAATGACAGCATAATAATTTTTTTAGCAATGATAAATTAACTGCTTTGATCTCACTATATGTTTGTAAGAGCTTATGGGGGAAAAAATGACAAATGTGATTGGTTATAATGATGTCTTCAAAGGCAAATATCTTGTTCTCTAGAAACAACTTAGAAATAATAGGAGATAAACTCTGAAGGTGATGGTGCTACAGAACAGAAGGACCTGGGATTGAACTGTAGCATTACTGTAAACATGCATCTGAGGTGATACAAACAACACAGGACAACAAGAAAACGTATATGTTTGAACAATACTGGATGCATTACTTTACATTGTGAATTTAATTTAGTAGGCTTGTGATTATTCAGTGTTATGGACTGAATTGAATCCCTCTCCCAATCCATATGTTGAAGCCCTAACCTCCAATGTACTGTATTTGGAGATAGGTCCTTTAATGAAGTAATTAAGGCTAACTGAGGTCATAAGGTAAGGCCCTAATCCAATAGGACTGATGTCTTTATAAGAAGAGGAAGACACTCCAGGAACATGTGTGCACAGAGAAAAGCCAGTGAGAGGGTGGCCATCTGCAAGCCAGAAAGGTCTCACCAGAGGCCAACCTTGCTGGCAACTTGATCTTGGACTTTCCAGCCTCCAGAACCATGAGAAAATACATTTCTATTGTTAAGCCACTTGGCCTGGAGTATTCTATTATGGCTGATGTCTTTATAAGAAGAGGAAGACACTCCAGGAACATGTGTGCCCAAGCTGACTAATACATCCACCACTCCATTGCAAGTTTTGCCAAGAGTAGGGAGAGGGTGTTATAGGAATGAACAAGACAAGGACTCTGCCTTCTAGGACTGAAGCATAGCAAAGAATGATTAACAACATGACTATGAAGCTAGACTATGCTGTGTGACCTTGAGCATGTTACTTAACCTCTCTGATCATCGATTTTCAATCTGTAAATTGAGCACAATAGTATGTAGTGACATTATGAGAAGTAAACACTATTTGTTTTTTTTTTTTTGAAAACTTATAAGACCTATAATAGTTGCTGTCATTTTGTGTATTTATTTATTTATTTTTAAAATTTTTTTATTTTCCCACTGTACAGCAAGGGGGTCAGGTTATCCTTACATGTATACATTACAATTACATTTTTTCCCCCACCCTTTATTCTGTTGCAACATGAGTATCTAGACAAAGTTCTCAATGCTATTCAGCAGGATCTCCTTGTAAATCTATTCTAAGTTAAACACTTACTATTTGTAAAGAACATAGAACAAATTGTCTGGCACACAACAAAAACAATTTAAATAGTTTTTAAATAGATGAGTGTTGTCCACTGGAAAAGAGGATATGAGATCAGATATATGAAGAATAACTTTAAACAATAATGATTTACATACAATTTTCATTTAACACCTCAGATAAACTTATGAATTCTCTATAAAAATTATGGAGCTCCTCAATTAATGCAAATTCAAATTATGATATTAGAAGATAAAATTAATCAGGTATCAATATTGGTTAATAAATTGTGACAAACATACTCATAAGATGTTACTAATAGGGAAATTGGTTGTGAGATATACAAGAACTCTTTGTACTATCTTTGAATAAGTGGAAGTCTGAAACTATTCTAAACAATTACTTTTAAAAAAGAAAATTTACTAAGGAATAATTATTTACTTTTCTGAAATATTGACCATTAAGTGGTAAAATTTAGGAACTGAGCCATAGTAATCTTTAATCTAACGCCATCTATTTTACGGAGGACAGTTGACTTCAGCTTCCTTTACTAATATCTAATTTCCTTCCTTCCTTCCTTCCTTCCTTCCTTCCTTCCTTCCTTCCTTCCTTCCTTCCTTCCTTCCTTCCTTCCTTCCTTCCTTCCTTCCTTTCTTTCTTTCTTTCTTTCTTTCTTTCTTTCTTTCTTTCTTTCTTTCTTTCTTTCTTTTCCTTTCTTCCTTTCTTCTTTCCATCTTTTTAGGTCCACACCCATGGTATATGGAGTTTCCCTCCCAGGCTGGGGTAGAATCAGAGCTATAGCCACTGGCCTACACCACAGCTCACAGCAACGCCAGCTCCTTAACTCAGTGAGTGAGGCCAGGGATACAACCTGAGTCCTTATGGATGCTAGTCAGATTCGTTTCTGCTGAGCACAACGGGAACTCCTAATTTTCAAGATCAAATTCACACAGGAAACAATACAGAACAGAAAACAGGGCACTAACCTAGAAAGTGTGATGTACGATGTTTCATTGAGCTCTGCCTTCAATTGGAGTGTGGCCTGGTGCACATCACAGTAACAGTCTGGGCTCAGTTTTCCACTGGTCATACTCAGCTCGAACATTCTCGATTCTGAATTTTTTGTGCATTTACTTCACAAAGTAAGGCAGCTCCAGGGAGCAGACTCTAAACTATAGAATAGACATATAAGCCTATAGAAAAAGTACTGTATGCAGTTTGTTTGCCAATTTTTGACTGTGTGTGAGTGGGTTGTAAAACAACTGGACGACACACATTTTTAAAAAGATTCAGCATCACAGACATAGAAAACAGATTTGTGGATGCCAAGGGGTAAGGATGGATTGGGAGTTTGGGATGGGAGGGAAGGATGGATTGGGAGTTTGGGATGGGAGGGAAGGATGGATTGGGAGTTTGGGATTAGCAGATGTGAACTATTATATATAGAATGGATTAAAAAAAAACAAGGTCCTACTGTGTAGCACAGGGATCTAAACTATATTTATGTATCCCGTAATAAGCCATAATGGAAAGTGATATGAAGAATATATAACTGAATCACTTTTCTTTACACCAGAAACCAACACAACACTGTAAATCAACTGTACTTCAATAAAAGAAGAGAAAAAGCAAAAAGAAAGACTCAGCTTTCAGGGCCAGGTTTTCATAGTGCGTACTATGCAATAAATAAATCATTCAGATTTGCACAGGAGTAACTACTAGCCAATCCTGACACTAAAATATTTACAGAAAGCTTGCAAGGGGGCAGTGACATTCTAATTAAGTGCACATTATAAGTGCATGTTATTAACAGATAAAATTTGATGCAGAGAAAGAAGGGGGCTAGAAATGCCCTACAAAGGCAAGTGAAAAAGAAAGATTATGAACCAAGGAAAGAAAATTTCAAGCCAAAGAAAACAGCTTTAAAAATTGCTAATGACATCATATCAGAAACCAGATACAAACATATGTTGAAGAAATGCCATCATAGATACACTGTGATGAAATAATATACAGACCACCTGTTCAGAAAGTACTGAAGAATAATAAGAGCTATTCAATCAACAAAACTAGGGAGAAATTTAATTGTTCCAGGAGCCCTTTTCTATTCTACTACCAGTTTTCATGAATAAATTATCATTCATATTGTAATGCTTACTATAAAAGTTGTAATATTTTCCTTTTGTGAATTACTTTCATAACACATATGCAATAATTACTTACAAATTAAAACTCAAAGATTTGTGAACTATAATTTCTTTTTTATCTAAATATCTCATAGTCTCATCTTAGCACATTATTAAATGCATAAAAGCTCCATATCCTTCATGACCACCACACCTTTGATTAAACGGGATTGCACACTGATGTGTAATGAAGTTTATTTTTCTTTTAACTTTTTTTTTTTTTTTTTTTGGTTTTTAGGCCACAGCTGTGGCATATGGAAGTTCTCAGGTTAGGGACTGAATCAGAGCTGCAGCTGCTGGCATACAACATAGCCACAGCAATGCAGGCCTACACCATAGCTCATGACAATGCTGGATTCTTAATCCACTGAGCAAGGCCAGGGATCGAACCCACATCCTCATGGATACTAGTCAGGTTTGTTACTGCTCAGCCATGATCAGAACTCCATCTTTTAACTGTTTTTGACAGCACTGATTGAGACAAAATTTCAGGGAAATGGACAGCTACTACACTGACTTTGATCTTGATGTAATTTAAAAGATTTGTGCTTGAAATCTGCAAAATAAAGGCACACTTAATTGTTCTTTTAACAATATTAAACAACCATTTCAAGAGTCAGTCCCCTAGGGCAGATATATACAAGCAGAGTGTTTTGCTCATGTATATATTCTAGGTAGAGTAAAAGGATTCTCTTATGCTGATTTTCTGTCTGGAAATATGCTTCATCAAGGAAAAGGCTGGACGGAAGCAGTGTTTTTTTTCTTATAGTCAACAGAAAGCTCTTCCAGTACAAGCACTGAAGCAACTGAGCCAACAATTGTTCTCACCTTTAGCTCTCATGATGCACACACTGTTGCCAAACACCAATTAAATGCACTAAAGCTGCAAATAACTTAGTGTGGTTGATCCATATGTATATGCAATCAGCTTAATAAAACTTTGTGCCTCTGTTGGACAAATTTCTAACCATTCTATTCTCATTCGAGACCACCACATTGTACAACATCAGGGGACACTATTCACATTTTATTCAACATATAACTCATTGTAGGAAATGGGAATGGTGCCCTCTATGAATTGTACAGCATAGCTTCCCTGCGATAGCTCACAAAAACCACGAGGTGGAAAACATATATCAATAAATCTCGTTACTAAATTCTTCCTCTCACTTTTAGCTAAATCAGACTTTCAAAGAGAGACCCTGTCCTAGATGTTTTGTTTTAGTTTTCCTTTTCCTTCCCAGCATTCCCTTCTTTGGAACAAAGTCTTTTCCCCACTCTCAGCAATTTTGATAATGTTATCAATCACCTGTGATTACAGTGCTGGGCAAGGCACCCAGGGCTGACTAATCATAGCAGGTATTGCCTAGATAATAGTGATTAGTCCAAGGGTCAGCATGTGATCTCAGCAGGGCCAGAGTTCTTCCATGAGATGTGATGCAGGGTGAGAATGGAATTCTCGGCATATTGGCAGCCATTTTCTCCAGTAGAGGGAAATCACCCACGTAAAATTGGACCAAGAGATAAAAGCCAAGTAGAGAGAAGAGTAAAGGGATGAGAGATAGAGGAAGATATTCCTGAGGAAATCTACTTGAGTTCCCGGATTTACCTCTAATCTCTCAAGTGTGACTGCAAATAAGTTGATTGTCAGACTATGATTACAAGTTTTTCATTCCTCTCAGGAAACTGTTCTGAGTCCAGTCAGTTCAAAGCCATATACTTCTACATCCTCTGTCACAAACAGAAAAAAAAAAAAGCTTCTTTAAAAAAATTTAAATATTGGCTTTATTAACTCACTTGACCCATGATAATAAGGTAATACTTCCAGAAAATACTTAAGGTTGCTAACACTATATTGGCAATGAACTAAGTGGACTTTTTTTTTTTTTTTTCCCCACTGTACAGCAGGGGGGTCAGGTTATCCTTACATGTATACATTACAATTACATTTTTCCCCCACTAAGTGGACTTTTAAAAATATCTTCTTCATTATACAACCTTTCAGAGCACAATTTTTGAGAATAAGATAAGGGACACTTGTGTTACTACCACCAAATGTTACCAAATCTTCACACATTGCCACATTAAGCAAGAGGAATTCATTTCCCCTTTTACATGGTATAAGTTCATTCTCAAATTAAGTGCATAATTAAAGGAAAAGTCAAGCTGTGAGCATTAGTTTGAATCCAAATTCTGTCAGTAACTTAGTGGAAAAATTTGGACAAATTATGTAACCTCTCTGAGCCTGAGTCTCCTCACTGTCAAAATGGAGACAGTAAGAAAAAACAAACAAACTGTGTTTAGATTTTCTGTTTTTTGCATTTGAGAGTTTCTTATCTTCTATATTCTGATTCCCTTCACAAAACTTGGCACAGAATAGATATATAACAAATAATTGTTAGGAAACCTGGATGTATTAATGAACACATATTTACCTCAGAAGTTGTCACAAAGAACATAAAAGATAACATAAAGTAAAAGTTACAATACTTAACACATCAGAGTTGCTTTTAAATATTAGTTCTCTTCTGGAGTTCTTACCATGGTGCAGTGGGTTAAGAATTCAATTGTAGCACCTCAGGTTGCTGCAGAGGTGTGGGTTTGGTCCCTGGCCAGGTGCAGTGGGTTAAATGTTCTGGCATTGCTGCAGCTACAGCGTAGGTCGCAGCTGTGGATCAGATTTGATCATTGGCCTGGGAACTTGCATATACCAGGGGTGCAGCCATAATTAAGAAAACTCAGAAAATAAAATTATGCTTCCTAGGATGAGTGTGGGAGTCGAGTGATATATATATATATATATATATATATATATATATATATATATATTTCCCACTGTACAGCAAGGGGGTCAGGTTATCCTTACATGTATACATTACAATTACATTTTTCCCCCCACCCTTTCTTCTGTTGCAACATGAGTATCTAGACAAAGTTCTCAATGCTATTCAGCAGGATCTCCTTGTAAATCTGTTCTAAATTGTGTCTGATAAGCCCAAGCTCCTGATCCCTCCCACTCCCTCCCCCTCCCCCTCCCATCAGGCAGCCACAAGTCTTTTCTCCAAGTCCATGATTTTCATTTCTGAGGAGATGTTCATTTGTGCTGAATATTAGATTCCAGTTATGAGTGATATCATATGGTATTTGTCTCTGTCTTTCTGGCTCATTTCACTCAGTATGAGATTCTCTAGCTCCATCCATATTGCTGCAAATGGCATGATGTCATTCTTTTTTATGGCTGAGTAGTATTCCATTGTGTATATAGACCACATCTTCCGAATCCAATCCTCTGTCGATGGACATTTGGGTTGTTTCCATGTCTTGGCTATTGTGAATAGTGCTGCAATGAACATGCGGGTGCACGTGTCTCTTTTAAGGAAAGTTTTGTCCAGATATGTGCCCAAGAGTGGGATTGCTGGGTCATATGGTAGTTCTCTGTATAGATTTCTAAGGTACCTCCATACTGTTCTCCATAGTGGCTGTACCAGTTTACATTCCCACCAACAGTGCAGGAGGGTTCCCTTTTCTCCACAGCCCCTCCAGCACTTGTTATTTGTGGATGTACTAATGATGGCCATTCTGACTGGTGTGAGGCGATATCTCATGGTAGTTTTGATTTGCATTTCTCTTATAATCAGCGATGTTGAGCATTTTTTCATGTGTTTGCTGGCCATCTGTATATCTTCTTTGGAGAAATGTCTATTCAGGTCTTTTGCCCATTTTCCCATTGATTGATTGGTTTTTTTGCTGTTGGGTTGTATAAGTTGTTTACGAGTGATATATATATTAAGTGCCACGGTCAGAATTTAATCAATGGGATGGAGGCCATCTAATAAATGACTGTTGTAATTTTTTGTAAACAAGGAGACCAAGGCATAGAGTGCAAAGAAAGCAATTGGAAGGTTTTGAATAAAGAAGAGTTTTGATTCTAAATGTCACGTTCCACTCTACTTCTTTGACTTCCCAGCAATGCAGCCTGCAAAAAGCTTCTTCACACTTTCTTCAATTTCATCTTTATAACAACCTTAAGAAGTTTATGCAGGGAGTTCCCGTCATGGCTCAGTGGTTGAACCCGGCTAGGAACCATGAGGTTGCGAATTCGATCCCTACCCTTGCTCAGTGGGTTAAGGATCCGGCGTTGCCGTGAGCTGTGGTGTAGGCTGCAGACGCGGCTCGGATCCCGCGTTGCTGTGGCCCTGGTGTAGGCCAGCGGCTTCAGCTCCGATTTGACCCCTAGCCTGGGAACTTCCGTATGCCGAGGGAGCGGCCGAAGAAATGGCAAAAAGACAAAAAAAAAAAGTTTATGCAGAAAATTGCTCTTTAGCTCTGTGGGGAAATGATTTTTAATGCATGAGTTTTTTTTTTCTTTTTTCTTTTTGTCGGCCGCACCTGTGGCATATGGAAGTTCCCAGGGAGGGGTCAAATCAGAGCTGAAGCCTCCAGCCTACACCAGGGCCGCAGCAACTCGGGATCCGAGCCGCATCTGCAACCTACACCACAGCTCGTGGCAACGCTGGATTCTTAACCCACTGAGCAAGGCCAAGGATCAAACCTGCAGCCTCATGGATCCCAGTCAGGTTCGTTAACCCATGAGCCAGGACGGAAACTCCAGTGGATGAGTTTTACTGGCTGTTCAAGCTAACTGAAAAGGTTGGCCAGCATCACAACCCCAACAAGGAAAGAAGTCAAGCAGAAACACAAAAGGATAATGCACATGTCAACTGAGAAACTAGGGAAGATGAGGCTGATGGCACTAGTCCAGGATATACACATGCAATAGTGACTCACAGCAAATAGAATTTAAACTCAAGTGCACATGATACTCAAAGGCAGTTCCCTTACTTTTTTATTTTAGTTAATTGCCCAAAAGAGTTGAAAAGAGTTTCCAGAAAGATATAAAGAAAGATTTTTCTTACTCCTTCAACCCACTTCATGTTCAGGAAGCCAGGTTGTTGTTGTTATTATTATTACTATTATTATACGTACGGTAATATTTAATATAATAGGTAACATTCGGAGTGCCTAATTTATGCTAAACACTATGAAAAGTATTTTAGTTCTAATTCTTTCAACAATCTTTCAGTGTAGGTATTATTATTCTTTTGTTATAGAGGAGAAAGATTAGAAGAGTTCTCTGGTTACAAAGTAGAGAGTGGGTCATAAGTAGAAAAGAACCTCTGGTAAGAAAGAAGCCCTAGCTCACTCAGTTGGAATTCTCTTCTTTCTTTTTTTTTGCTTTTTTTTTTTAGGGCCACACTCGCGGCATATGAGGTTCCCAGGCTTGGGGTCCAACAGGAGCTGTTGCTGCCAGCCTACGCCACAGCAACAGCAACACCAGATCCCAGCCACATCTCCAACCTACACCACAGCTCCTGGCAATGCCAGATCCATAACCCACTGAGCAAGGCCAGGGATCAAACCCACAACCTCATGGTTCCTAGTCGGATTCGTTTCTGCTGAGCCATGACGGGAACTCCCTGGAATTCTCTTCTTCCTCTTTCTTTTCCTCTGTATTTCCCTCCCTCCATCCCTTTTTCTTTATGGTTACCAAAGAGGAAGTGTTGGGGGTAGGGATAAATTAGAAGTTTATATTAGCAGATACAAACTACTACATATAAAATAGATAAACAACAAGGTCCTACTCTATAGTATAGGGAATTATATGCAATATCCTGTAATAAACCATAATGGAAATGAATATGAAAAAGAATATGTATATATATGTATAACTGAATCACTTTGCTGTACACCAGAAACTAATACAACATTGTAAATTAACTATGCTTCAAAAAAATATTTAGGCAGCTTCAAAGCACTCAGGCTGGTGGTTATCAGGGGAAAGACATACTTGGGAAGTTGAAGTGAGTTTACTTTCCATCTTGAAATCTCCATCAGCCTAATAGATTCAGCCATCACTCCTAAATATGCATACATCTTTCACTTAACAAGTATTCACTGAGTGTATGTAAAACTGCTATAAGCACCACTAACCACCATTAACTTAATGGTCAACAAGAATTAAAAGCCATTGAGATGGGTGAAATTATAGAGTTCTCCTTTAAGGGCTATGGAAAGATAAAGAGGGATGTTATTTTTCATCTTTTATTTTTTCTGGCGGTACTCATGGACTATGGAAGCTTCTGGGCTAGGAATCAAATCTGAGCCACAGCTGCAACCTATGCCACAGCTGTGGCAACACCAGGTCCTTAACCCACTATGCCAGGCTAGGGATGGAACCTGCACCTCAGCAGCAACCTGAGCTGCTGCAGAGACAATGCTGGGTTCTTAACCAACTGTGCTACAGTGGGAACTCCAAGAGAGAAGTTATTAACTGGCTGAGGAGTTCAATGAAAAAGTTCAATTTCATATTATCAAATACCTTTCTCTTCTTTATCCCATGGTTTTGCCCCAGATGATAAAAACCATACTGTCGTTTGAGAACACATCAGCTAGACTTGAAATTCACATGTATTAGTACTCTGACTCAAACAGTTTTTGAAGAGAAGGAACTTCCTAGGTTTGTGCAGCACGATGGACCCAGGATTCTTCTCAGAGACATTTCCTTACATTGCCTATTTCTCCATGGATAAATGTCATCAACAACCATATGTTGTTGTGGAAGAGGCTGTGTTGGTATAGGGCAAAGATTCGAGTACTGACACTCAGGAAATCTGGGTTTTATAACTCCCAGGTCATTCACTAGTTGGATGAAAACACTGAGCCTCAGTTTTCTTAGCAGTAAAAAACAGATTGCATGACTGGATAATTTTGGACTATTTCAGACAGAAGATTGTGAATCACGACAGTTTTTAGAGACCTTATTATATTTAACTACTTGTGATGTCTGTATAAACAATGAGCCCATCTAATTTATCTGTTGATTTATTCATTTAGTTATTTATTCGTCCTTAGCATACTACAGTTAAGATCATGAGTTTTATGGCCAAGTCCTTTGATTCAGGAATTGGTTTCTCTACTTACTAGATAAATGACCTTGGACAGTTAACTTACTGACTTCTTTGTGATCCTGTTTCCTTATTTCTAAATGAAAATAACTTTATCTTCATCATAGACTATTGGAAAGTATATTAGTCAGGACTCTCCAGAGAAACAGAACCAAAAGAATGTATGTATGTACAAGGAGTGGTGAGAGAGCGTGTGTGTGTGTGTGTGTGTGTGTGTGTGTGTGTGTGTGTACAGAGAATGAGAGAAAGGAGGTGGGGTGGGTGGTGGTTTAAGTGTTAAAGGAATTGGCTTACATGACTATGAAGGATGGGAGGTCCACAATTAACAAGACAGGCCAGTAGACGAGATCCAGGGAAAAAATGATGTTGTGCCTTGAGTCCAGACAGTCTGCTGACAGAATTCCCTCTTTCTTGGGAGAGATCAGTCTTTTTCTTAAAGCTTTCAGATGATTGGATGATACCCACCCACATGTCAAAAGGAGGGCAATTTGCTTGATAAAAGAGATTAAGTCTATGGATTTATGTTAATCTTATCTAAAAAAAAATACTTTCAGAGCAACATCCAGATGTGTTCAACGAAATATCTGGGTGCCATGGCCTAACTAAGCTCACACATAGAATTAACTATCACAAAAAGAATACTGATAATGTGGGTGGGTGACAAATTTAGCATAATGTCTAACACAAAAAGCAAATAATAAAAACCAGCTATTCTTATTGCTGGTGTTTTGGTATTTTTTATTCTTTATTTAGAACCTACCTTTTTTCTTTTTCTGTTTTTTTTTTTTTTTTTTTTTTTTTTTTTGCTGGGTGCTAGGTTAGGTTCTGAAGATATAACAACTCACAAGACAGAATCTTGGTTGGTCTTCAAGGAACTTAGTATAAACATGGACCCTAATAAGCTACCTGACCATTGCAATACAGAGTTCTAAATACTGTGATGGGGAAAGAATACTATGAGAACTATAAGTACTATGATAATACAAGGAAGGGGCCTCAAATCAGAATGGACTGAGGAATAACTTATCGAAGAATTAATGGGTAAATAGACTATGGTCAGGTAAATGTACATGGAGGGGGAGGAAGGAAGTGCATGGAACTAGAAATGAGAAAGAACATATTTTCATAGAACTGCAAGTGGTTTATCATTTGTTGAGGCATAGGGTAGAAGAAGCAAGGGAGGACAAAAAGAGTTCCTGTCATGGCTCAGCAGTAACGAACCCAAATAGCATCGATGAGGATGTGTGTTCAATCCCTGGTCCTACTCAGTAGGTTGAGGATCTGGCATTGCCTGGAAACTTCCATGTGCCACAGATGCAGCCCTAAAAAGAAAAGAAAAAAAAAAAAAAGAGGGCAAAAAGGTAGAGAGATGGATAGGGTGAAGCCTCTAAAGAACTCTTACCAAGATAAGCAGTTTAGACTTTATCCCCAAATCAATAATAATCTAAAATACATTTGCAATGTTGGAAATAGAAGAGCCAAATTTGGGAGACTTTAATAGGTGGGTGACTAAGATCTGATGATTGATTACATCTTTGAGGTAGAAAGAAGGAGGAAAGCTAGGACATAGGAGTGAGCTGGGCTATGTTTAGAAGCAACTATAACTCTTTTGAACCTAATAAAAGACATTTTGAAGAACATTGGAGGACTTTGCACTAGTCATCTATACTTCCTGTTCTTCATTTTCCTCCTCTATAAAATGAAGATGTTAGACTCAAAGCTCTTTGAAAGGCCTTCTCTTCCTCTAAACTTCTGTTATCCTGTGGCTACTTTTAAACTTTTTACATAAATAATTTTTTTTTGGAAAATGCTTTTTGTACTACCAACTCAATAACTGAAGAGCCATAGAGAGCATCATCATAGTGGTATTTACGATTTTGCGAATATTACAGGATGTCACCGTGAGAAAGATGAGGAAGTTAGATTACACATTCTAGTATCTTTTATGATGTTCTGCTTGAACTGTCAGAAAAATAGAGGTGGTTGACACTGCAGATTTAAAAAGATTAGTTGAATTGTTCTAACTAGAAACAGTAGATAAGCAAATTTCTATGACTAGTGAACGGACCAAAAAAGTTGATTTGTGAAAAAAATGCATGTGAGCGAGACAAGCAAGATCTTTTTTTCTATTGCGTGTGAGATAGCATACATATATATTGCTCTGGTTTCAAGCACTTGATTTATCTTTTATGGCACTTGAAACCTAGCATTTTCTCTATAGCATAAAGTTTATTTGGTTTACTAATAAAGGACCTACAGAATCTGAGGGAGAGGAAGAGAGCAAATGAGAATTGGAACTGAAAACCAGTCCAAATGGTCATCAAACTCAAGCTGAATTTGAACAATTACTCAGAAATCTTTTTGAACAAGAATTGAATGGTGAAAAGATTTTTCAGAGCTAATCCAATATAAGCCATTTGGAACCTGGTTGATGAGTTACTGCAATTCTTTTCATCTGGAAAACTTAGGGAGCTAAACATAAGGGTGTGATTCAACTCTCTGATCTTATTGTTATTATTTTGTCCTTTTAGGGCCAAACCTGCAACATACGGAGGTTCCCAGGCTAGGGGATGAATTGGAGCTATAGCTGCTGGCCTACACCACAGCACAGCAATACCAGATCTAAGCCACAGCTTCCAGCAATGCCGGATTCTTTATCCCACTGAGTGAGGCCACATATCAAACCTGCATCCTCATGGATACTTGTCTGATTCTTAACACAATGAGCCACAATGGGAATTGCTCAACTCTCCCATCTCCTGGAAGAGGGCTGGGAGCAAATGTCTTGCATCATAAAAACTGTATTTGGAGTTAGTTGTCATTATTCAGTTGAGCCCAGAGAAAACAATTAGAGGACATTTTATCAAAAATTCGGAATGCATTTCTAAATTAGATGAATTTCAAGTTGGTTGGGGGTATCTCTAACTTGCTGGACAGCATATTAAAAATAATCAAAAAAATTAAGGATAAACAACAAGGTTCTACTGTATCCAATGTCCTGGGATAGACCATGACAGAAAAAAAATTCAAAAACAATGTATACACACACAGACACACACACACACAGACACACACACACACACACACACACACATACACACATATAACTGAGTCACTTTGCTATACAGCAGAAAGAGGCACACCATTGTAAATCAACTATATATTAATAAAAATTAACTAGAAAATGATCAACAAATTTAGTTCTAAGGAATTTTTTCTCATCTTATTGCACTTAAATAATTTTTCTCATCTTATTGCACTGTGATGTAAATAATCATTATAGAACATATTAGTAACTCTAATTTTCTTGGGCGAGAAGGAGATTCTGTGTTCCAGCCTCATTTTGACAAAGTCTGTCATAATGTTACGGAGTTCTATTCTAAGGGCTGTGGGATTTATCTAAGGGCTAGATGAATTCAATAAATTTTCTGATCTCAGTAATAATCATAAGTAATGTTTATCTCTTCACTGAGTAATTGAATACTGAGTCACATTCTTCCCTGATTTAATTCTACACCTGTGAATTACCTCTTCCCAAAAGATATTCTCAAACAATCCTTTCATTGTACATCTAAGACTCTTTTCAGTGTGTTTTATTTATAGATCAAAATTTTTTCTAACAAATGCTACCACAATGTAAATTTACTTAAACATTTAAGTTTAAATATCTTATTCCAAGCAATAAGTGAATTTAGTTCACCCTAGGATTAGTGAGCCAGGTTAGACTTAGCCTGAATAATAATACTTTATATAATTTTGCTGATGTCACACTAAATCTATTTTGTCTCTGTTTTATTTTGTTTTTACTTTTTTGGCTGTACTTGTGGCATGCAGAAGTTACCAGACCAGGGACTGAACCTGTGTCATGGAAGCGACTTGAGCCACTGCAGTGACAATGCCATATCCTTAACCCACTGAGCCACCAGGGAACTCCTATTTTGTCTCTACTTTATTATAATCCTCTAAGGCCAAGGACAGTGCTTATTTTTCAAAATGTGTTTCAAATGTTTTCTGGAATTTTCATTCCCTGTTGGTATCCAAATTAAGATGAGTTGACCAAGGTGAGGCATCTGGTGCAGCATTTGTTGTCTGGACTAGGGGAACTAACTACAATTGAGGGTGCTTTCTGAAATGGCAAGGAAAGGAAAGGACTGGAAGTGTGAGTCCAAACTTAAGGCATCAGACAATGTTGATGGACAAGTCAGGGAAATTATGAGGTAAGCAAGCAAGTGAAAAGGGAAAGAACGGGAGTTCCCGTCCTGGCTCAGTGGTTAACGAATCCGACTAGAAACCATGAGGTTGTGGGTTCGATCCCTGGCCTTGCTCAGTGGGTTAAGGATCTGGCGTTGCCGTGAGCTGTGGTGTAGGTTGCAAATGCGGCTCGGATCCTGCGTTGCTGTGGCCCTAGTGTAGGCCAGCGGCTACAGCTCCAATTCGACCCCTAGCCTGGGAACCTCCATATGCCTCTGGAGCTGCCCAAGAAATGGCAAAAAGACAAAAAGAAAAAGGAAAAAAAAAAAAGAAAATTAAAAAAAAAAAAAAGAAAAGGGAAAGAACAAGAAACAAAACAAAAGAAGCAAGTTAAGGGTCCAAAGCTGAGCTGAACCTGAGTGCAGGTGCAAGGGCAGGACCAGGAACACCAATGTTCTGTGGTCTCTGTCTCTGTCCTTGCGGACTCTTGAGCAGACCAGACTGGACTCCTCATGAGCCATGAGACATTTTTCCTGGCCTAGAAGCAGCATTAAGTTGCTTGTAGGTCCAGTCCTGGTGCCTGCTTTGCCTTCAAAGGATGGAGACACCTCCTTTCAAGCAGAAGAAGGAGGTCAGGAACCATCTAACTTCAAAAGTTCAGAGAAAGGGAGAAAGAACATGAGTCATTCCCAAAAAGGTTCAAGTATGTTTTGTCTCATTTCTGTTTTATTTACAATCCTTTTCCTCCCCTACCAGAACTCTGGCCCTAGTAAAATGGCTTCTTATTAGCACCACGCTCTAACAAACTAAGCTAACCAGTCACCTCCTAGTAGAATTGCTTAATGTATCTTTGGTGTCTACTTTATATGTGACCTGTGCCTGAAGTTTCTTCCTTAGTGAGGACAGTGGGGAGGTGAGGGAAGACATAAAACTGAGTGTTCCCTAGGGGTTTGCATATGAGGCTAACATTCTCTTCCATTTAAAAAAAATTATTGGAGTGTATTTGAATATAGTCCACTTTGATCCTTCCTGGATTAACACATCTGACATGGTCTCTCTTTGCAACGCCTCAACGTATACCACAAAGGAATATCCCTAGGATGTCAAAAGAAATTAGCTCTTCTAATCTATGCCATTATTCCTTTTATTTATTTGAGACCAATGACACGGACAATGCAGGCCCTTAAGGCCATAAACGAAAAAAGCAGCTGCTCTAAAATCTGAGAGACCTCATTTCAAGTCACATTATGGACTAAACAAAAGAAGCTCCTCTAGTCTCTTTCCCATCACTGTTATCGACAAAACAAAAGATCACCGGATTAGATTTTCCGCAAAATCCAGGTAATAATATATTATGTTAATAAAATGTGACATTACAGCATTAAGATAGCTCAATAAAACACACACACACACATATTCATTATCAATTCAATTCCTTTTTACCACAAAGAAATTAAAGTCCTAAAAAAGCCAGAGAGGCCCCATTAGATGCCATATTTTCTTCTTCTAGCAGCTGTAGCCAGGGGATGCTTCCATTATAAAGTAGCTCTTCAGAATCTAGAGAATTCCAATTTAAAACCTCTCATGTTTATCACTTTCCCAAATGTTACAGAATTAACTGAACACACAAAATGTTGCAGCAATAGATCCCTATCTATTTAGATAAGACAAGAAGACTGGTTACTGTCTAATTATCAAGTTCCTTAGACCAAAATATTTCAAAACATGATCTCTAAAAATTACGGACTTGTTTAGCAAGGATGGGGGTAGTGGGCAAAAACAGAGAATCATCCCCACAAAACTAAAGCAGCACCACTTTAAAAAGTAGTTTTTTAGGAGTTCCCGTTGTGGCGCAGTGGTTAACGAATTCGACTGGGAACCATGAGGTTGGGGGCTCGATCCCTGGCTTTACTCAGAGGGTTAAGGATGCGGCGTTGCCATGAGCTGTGGTGTAGGTCGCAGACGCTGCTTGGATCCCGAGTTGCTGTGGCTCTGGCTTAGGCTGGCAGCTAAAGCTCTGATTAGACCCCTAGCCTGCGAACCTCCATGTGCCGCAGGAAGTGGCCCTAGGAAAGATAAAAAAAAAAAAAAAGTAGTTTTTTTTTATGTATTAGGGCTCCTCAGAGTATTTCATTTGAAAAACAGGTTCTGATCTTACTGAAAAAGTTTGGAAACTATTGCTTTATCAAGTAATGTTTTCCAGGAGTGCCCTTGTGTTGTAGTGGGTTAAGGATCCCGCACGGTCACTGCAGCAGCCTGGGTTGCTATTGTGGCATGGGTTTGATTTCCCAGCCTGGGAACTTCTACATGCTGCAGCTGCAGCCAAATAATAAATAAAATGTGCTTTCAAGGTGAAATAGTACTCTCAGACCACTTCCAATAAAAGTCTCATAGTCAAGAATCTCACTGCTCTATAGCTGTTGATCTTGGTGGAGCTGGAGGGGAGGGAGGCTGGGAAGGAACAGGCAGAGAAAAATAGAAAAGCTTCATTGTTTCTATTCACCAAGTACAATCAATCAATCTATGCCAGTTGCCCACTGACCATTACCTATGAACTTAAAACTCAAGCGGCTACCCAGCAATTTCATTCCTGGATATTTGTTTGAAGTCCACAAAAAGCCTTGTATGGGGATGCTTGTAGCAAACTTATTCATCATAACTCCAAACTGGAATCAGCTCAGAGGTCTATCAGCAGGACAAACTGTTGTACATTCATGCAATGGAACAAATGAGCAATAAAAATGAAATTTCTGATACGTGCAACAATGGGGGGGGGGGACTCAAAGCTATTTTTTTGAGTCAGCCAAGCGTGACTAGTAACAAAATAGCACCCACTGTATGACTCTATTTAGAGGAAGTTTTAGACTAGGCAAACTTAACATGTAGCAGAAAAAAAAATCACAACAGTGGTGACTTCAGGGAAGGGGGTTGACTGAGAAGAGACACAAAGGAAGTTTCTAGACTGATGGAAATTTTCTACATTTAGATTGTAGTGTAGGTAACAGGACTATATTTGTGGAAAGTGATAAAATAATATACTTCAGAGTTGTGAATTTCACTCTATGAACATTTTATCTCAATAGACTAAACTTATGGGGAAAACATTCAAGTGAAAATTTATAGGAAAATATTTTAAAAACTTCATGAGCTCAGAGTAGAAAACAATTTCTTAAACAAGATATACTAAGTTCTATGCATAAAATATTGACAAATATCCTTATTAAAATTAAAAGTCTATGCAAAGAGGAGATGTACAGAAAAGGTCAATTCAGAAATGACCAATAAAGATTTAAAAGGATGCTTGATCTTAGGAGTAATCAGGGGAATACAAATTGTTGAAAAAGAAACAATTTCACACCTATCAGATTACAATAACTTCAGGGTCTTATGATCTGGTAAAGCTGTGAGACTATAAATCATACTGTTATTTTGGGACTGCCCATCAGTTCAGCCATTTTAGTAAAATACCACATTCTATGCCTAGTAATTGAATTTCTGTTATACACCCTAAAGAAACTCATTCCTGGGTACAAGAAGCATATGCAAGGATGGTTATTATAGCATTGTTTGTATCAGTGAAAAAAACAATTCCACCTTACTGTCTATTAATAAAGAGAATGGGTGATATAGTCATATAATGTACTATTACATGGCAGTTAAAAAGAATAAACAAGATCAACATGTATTAAGATGGATATATTTCAAGGACATGTTAAAATAAATACATTACTTAGTTTTATAGAGATTATTTATATCCAAATGTGTAAAAACTGGATCTTGATACTGGCTACATCTTGGGAACAAAGAAAGGAAAAGTGAAATAATGGTTGAAAAGGACGTTATCTGAAAATGCGATATTTAAAAATTACTTGAAAGAAGCATTATTATGTAAACAAACAAATTTTGGTTCATTTCTCATACCTTATACAAAGATGAACCCAAAGTGAATCATAAACTTTTGGGTGTTGATTTTAGTTTGTGACTTTGGGTTAGGTGAATTAGCTCTGGGGTATGACACTTAAAGCACAAGCCATAAAAGAAAGAAAAATATGATAAATTGGACTTCATCAAAGTGCAAAACTTTTGCTCTGTGAAAGATACTACTAAAATTATGAAAAGACAAGCCACAGACCATAAGCAAATATTTGCAAATCACGTATCTGACAAAAAACTTCTATACATGAGTTCCCTTTGTGGCCCAGTGGTTAACGAACCTGATTAGGATCCAGGAAGATGCAGGTTTGATCCCTGGCCTTGCTCAGTGGGTTAAGGACCTGGAGTTGCCATGAGCCATGGTTTAGGTTGCAGACATGGCTCGGATCCCAAATTGCTGTGGCTGTGGTGTAGGCCAGCAGCTGCAGCTCTGATTCGGCCCCTGACCTGGGAACCTCCATATGCCACAGGTGTGACCCTAAAAAGCAAAAAAAAAAAAAAAACCAAAAACCAAACCAAAACAAACCCCCCAAACCCCCACAAAAACAAACAAGAAAAAAACAAACAAAATCCAAAAAACTTGTATACAGAATATATGAAGATTTATCACAATTAAACAATAACAAAATGATTTTTTTTTTTGGCTTTGTCTGTGGCATGTGGAAGTTCCTGGGCCAGGGATCCAACCCAAGCCACAGCAGAAACCTGAGCCACAGCAGTGACAGTGCTGAGTCCTTAACCAGTAGGCTACCAGGGAACTCCATGATTTTTTTTTTTAAATGAAAAAAGATTTGAACAGACACTTCACTAAAGAAGATACATGGATAGCTAATAAGCACATGAAAGATGCCCAACATCATTAGTCATTTTGGAAATACAAATTAAAACCATGAAAAAACACTAGACTTAACGGAATACCTTTTTAAAGAAAAGAAACTGACAACTCCATGCTGATGGAGATGATGGGCACCTGAAATTTCAGCTATGCTGCTGGAAAAGCAGTAGTCCACTCCCTCTGGAAAGTCTCAAATAATGAAATATAGGTGCTGACGTTGAAATCTGGCAGTCCATGAGGAAGTGGTAAGAGCAAGAGAGTATGGGTCGGGTACCCGAGGCATCGGTTTGCATCCCCTTGTAATTGTATTTCACTTCCCAATTTACTGAGGGCTCTGTTGGGTTCTTGTAAGTAGGCCAATCCAACCATAAAAATCCACCATCTTACATCTCCCACAAGGCTTTTTACATGACATTGACTAAGGGACACAAGAAAGAGGAGAGAAAACAGGGTGTCTACCACCAGTTCCAGACACAGTCACACCAATGGCCTGCACGGCAGTGTCCTGGGTATTTTGGGGTGAGTCTGCTCTGTCTCTAGAGGAGAACGGCCAGGTTTGCCAGGAGGATTCTCAGATTCCACACTCTCACTGAGGTTCCTGAGTGAGCCTAGTGAAGAACAAGAAGGAGCAGGAAGAGGGGGAGGGAGAAGGAGGGAAGGAAAGGGAAAGAGCAAGAGCCCCTACACCCCTGCCAGTGCCAGGCAGGTTCCCTCCATGTGGAAGGAGGCCCAGAGTGAGCCTCTTCACAGCTTAAAATCCTGCGGGAACTTGTGCCCACATCTGCATCTCCTTTACCAGCTCCTCTAGAGCTGCTGCCCTGCACCAAATATTACTCATATGTATAGAAGATTTAAATACTGATCACGATGCTTATGAATTTTTTCTTTCTTTCTTTCTTTTTTTTAAGGGCCGCACCTGTGGCATATGGAAGTTCCCAGGCTAGGGGTCAAATCGGAGCTATAGCTGCTGACCTACACCACAGCCACAGCCACATGGGGTTTGAGCCGTGCCTGCGACCTATACCACAGATCATGGCAACGCCAGATCCTTAACCCACTGAGAGAGGCCAGGGATCGAACCTGTATCCTCATGGATATTAGTCGGGTTTGTTACCGCTGAGCCAAAACGAGAACTCCTCTTATGAATCTTAAAAGTCCTAAATCCTGTCCTTCCGTCTACTATGGTAGACAAGGATGTAAAAAGTAAAAAAAAAAAAAGAAATCCCTAGGAAAGTGCCTACTTAATTTCATCTCTATCCTCTGGCAACTCAAGGAGGTAAATTAAAAAAATCAACTTTGGTAGTATAATTTGTATGTGATAAAATGCACGCAATTTAATATGTACAACTTGATGCATTTTAACAAGTGTGTATTTCCGTATGTAAGCACCCTTATAATTGAGATAACAGATCATTTTTGTCATGCCAAAACATACCTATTGCAGCCAATCTCTGCTCCCAGGAAAACGCAGCTTTGCTTTTTGTTACCATAGATTAGTTTTGCCTTTTCTAGAATTTCACATGGAGGAATTATACATTATCATGCTTTTATATCTGATTTCTTTTGCTCACTCTAATTTTTGAAATTCATATACTTTATTGTGCATGTTAGCAGCTCACTCCTTTTTTATGGTGAATAGTATTCCAGACCATTTTTTAACATAAGAACAATTTTTTCATCACTGGATTATGAGGTAGGCAGGATAGCAAGCTTAAATGCCTAGAGAAGCCAGTCACGTAATATAAGTGAGAGAAAGAGGCTGGTGTAAGAAAATTTATGCTCAAAATACTAGACGCTCTTGTTGTATCTTTATTTTCTAGAGAAAAAATTTTCTTTAACTGTGAGGAAAATATAAGTATGATGACAGATGGTAACTGACATGATTTTGGGGGGATAGCAAGGAATGAAAGAGATTGTGGCAATTTACAAAGCCCCCCTCCCTTTTGTGTGCCAATTGGCATGAGGAGGTTCCTGGGCACAGATCGAATCTGTGTCACAGCAGTGACAAGTGCCAGATCTTTAACCACTAGGTCACCAGCAAACTCTAGTACCCATATTCTTAGGGAAGAAACTTTGCTACGTGCGAATGGGGGACGAGGTTTCAAATCTTACTGTCCTGGAGAATCAGGAAACCTGGATTTGTATGCGAAATCTTAGTTTTAAATGTGGGAAATAAATTTAAATTTTATTTAAACACTGGACAGGCCCCCCACTCCCACCCCCACCCCAAATCCAGGTGCCAGATTTGGATGAGGAAACAGGAGGCACTGCATTGTGTCCTCTTATGGCACAGACTAAACGCTAGCCCAAGCCACCCCCCACCCCAGTGTGCTTTCTGGAGAACCACTCTGGTGGTAATGGGGACCTCCCAGCCTAAAGGAAGCCCAGGGTTGGCTCACCTCATTGGCTGCAGGGAAGAGAAAGTAAAAAAGAGAAGCAAAAGTCATTCCAAGGTCCCAAGAAGAGAGGAAGTGCATATTTGCTACAAGCCAGTTATTATTACCTTTCATTTCTCCCACACTGCAGCAGTGTGGGAATACATACATTGAAATCACCTGGCACAGAGAAGCTGCAGAGGCCCAGATCCCCTCTCAATATACTTAATTAGAATCTCTAGTGGCTGGGCCCACTGTGGATTTCGTATCCACACTGAAGTCTGACGCCCACTGCATTGGATTTTTCCGCCTTTAGTACAAGCGGTTAGGTCGGCATTAGGAGTCCGTGTGGTTCTACATCTAGGACACCTCCTTTATGGGAAGAACATTAACAGAGACAAGATAAGGTCTTGTGTGCCCCCTAGGGGTTAGCTTGGACAATGAACAGCTTTAGAGATTTAGAGCAGCTTTTAGATTTTCAGAGGTGTCAGGAATAAATATAATAGGTAGTATTTTTGAGCCTTTATTGGCCTCAGGCATTGTGAGTGGCCACTCACATGAATGATTTCATTTAAGTCCAGGAGGCAGGTGATATATCCGCTTTCTACGGGGGAGGAGATTCACCTGTAAATCCAGTGCTGTGGTTGATCATGCGGTCTACCTCAATATAATTTCTTCTCTTGGCTTCCAAGACATCGTACGCTTTCACATTTGCTACTATTTCACTGGTTCTTCCTTCTTAGTTGTCATTTCAGTCCTCCCATTCTCCAAGACCTATTAATTTTGGAGCACCCCAGGGATCAGTCCTTGGTTTTCTTCTTTTCCTGTAGCAACTTTCTTTCTTTCCTTCTTTTTTTTTCTGTCTTTTCTAGGACTGCACCTATGGCACATGGAGGTTCCCAAGCCAGGGGTAGAATTGGAGCTGTAGCTGCTGGCCTACGCCAGAGCCACAGCCCCAGCAACACCAGATCCGAGCCGCGTCTGCGACCTACACCACAGCTCACCACAACGCTGGATCCCTAACCCACTGAGCAAGGCGCCAGGGATTGAACCCTCAACCTCATTGTTCCTAGTTGGATTCGTTTCCGCTGCACCTCCATGGGAACTCCTGTACCAACTTTCTGAGTGACAATGACTCCCAAATGTCTATCTTGTGACCAAACTCTCTCCTGAATCATAGATTCATATATGCAGCTCCCTACTGGGCATGTCCACTTGGATGTCTCAAATTTAACATGCCTAGGAGTGAGGTTCTCATCTTCTCCTACAGACCTATCCCATACCAGGTTTTCCCTATACAGTTGATGAGATGCCATCCTTCCAACTGCTCATACCAGAAACCTTGGTCTCCTACCTACTCCTCTCATGCACACCACTCCCCTCCACCCCTACAGCCTCCACCGATGTTTGAGTCCTCATCATCTCTCACCTGGATTATTACAGCACCCCCCCCCCCCACCGCCGTTCCCATACATTCCATTCAGGAGACTATACCCAACAGAGAAACCAGAATGATCTTTGCAAAATGTAACTCAGATCATATCATTTCTCTGCCTCAACTCCTTCCAGGGCTTTTCCCATTTCATTCAGACTAAATGCTGCAGTCCTTAAAAAGGACAATGAGATCTTTTACCAGTAGGCTTGGCTCTGGGTCTACCTCTGCCCTCCTCTCCTGTTGGACTCCCTCCTCGTTATTCTACTCCAGCCACGTTGGTCTTCAGGCTTTTCCTGGCATGTCCCTGACTTGTTTCTGCTCAAAGACTTCTGCCCTGGCTCATTTATCTGCCTGAAATATTCTTTACCCAGAAATCCTTTTACTTAAGTAGTTCACTTGCAAATCTTCACTCCTGTCACCCTCTCAATAAGACTGACCTTGTCTTCTCTATTAAAAATTACAACCTGTAGATTTCCCTGGTAGTGTAGTGGGTTAAGGATCTGGCATGGTCACTGCAGCAGCTCGGGTGGCT
The DNA here is from genome assembly GCF_016906955.1 of Phacochoerus africanus. NCBI lineage: Eukaryota > Metazoa > Chordata > Mammalia > Artiodactyla > Suidae > Phacochoerus > Phacochoerus africanus. The sequence goes on from NC_062545.1 coordinate 233,037,086, forward strand.
GCTGGGGCAGGGGTTCAATCCCTGGCCCAGGAACTTCTACATGCTGCAGGGATGGCCAAAAAGAAAAAAAAAAAAATTAACTCTGAATATAAAATCTTAAACTTCTAGAATACGGAAGAAAATCTACTGACTTTTATTTTACCAAAGATTTCTTACATAGAAAACCAAAAGAAAAACCTACAAATGAAAAAAAAAAAAAACTCTATATATCTGAAAAAGGGTTTAATGCCTGGCCTGGGGACTTCCATGTGCGGAAGAATAGCTGAAAATAAAAAAAATTTGCAACCTGCCCCTCCTCCTATATGCCCCAAATCTCTTATCTATCATGTTCTACTTTTCCCTAGCATTTGATGACTTTCCAATGTATTATGTAATTTAACTATTATGTTTTTAGTTATTTTTTCTCCCTTCATTAGAATGTAAGCTCCAAGACGGTTTTGTCTGTTTTTTGTTTTTTTTACTACCATATCCCAAACACATAGATCAACCCCTGAAATACAATAGAAATATTTGATAAATAAGACATGGAAGAGGTACACACCAAGTCCTAAGTATTTCAATAACCCATTTGAGAAGTAAAACTGTATACTAAACAATTATTTTCTCCTTAAAGAGAAGCAGAATAGCTCCATGAAGTATGTTGAGGCAGTTTCTACACCTACAGCCCCCCAGTTGGAGAAGGAACAAACAACAATGAACTGTATCATTCACCTCTTCGGGAGTAAAGTTGAGTTCCCACCGGTTATGTCACTCAGAGCTGGACACTGTCTTCTTTACTCAATTTGTTTAGGAAATTTAATGCCAAGTTACAAGTAGTATTTTTCCTTATACTGCAAAGCAATAAACAGTCTGTTGGTGTACATTTTTTTACATACTATTCGGGATTAAAAGCTCCCAGAATTTGTAACTCACAAAAGGATGCAATGTAAAATTCTGTGAAATGGAGTCTCTATAAATAGGTCACTGAGTAAGGCTGACTTGCCATCAGGTGTACCTTGATAAGAGATGCAACAAATAGCTCTGCTTGGTGCTTTCCGAATTGTCTGCAACTATAATTCTCATACAGAGGCAGGTGACAGCTTCTTGTAGTAAGAGTTTCAAGGCACAGTATATCTCATTTGGATGAGTACATGTATATGTATTCTTCATGTCCTCCACTTAGCTGGTCAAACCCAAGCTGATCAACTGTAGAACCCATCTCTCAACCTCCAATATAGACTGCCCTCCAAAGGTTCAGGCTTCTGAAAGAAATCCATGTCCTCTTCTCCCTGCTCTTTGTCACCAACCCCAAATCAGGCCCTCATCTCACATCTAGTCTTCCTCAACTTTCCCACCATTACAACCATATGGCTGCTCCCAACCTGGTGTGCTTAGAAAAAGCGAAAGATTAAAGGCCAGATCGTGCAGACCTTGAATGAAAAATCTGACGTGTTTGTTTCTACAATTCACTTTTGTCCACTGAAAAGCCAGAGATTTCCAAGATTTAGTGTCAGAAAATAAAGGAAGGGGGCAAGAAAAACAGTCTGTAACTCCTGAAACATTGATCAAATTTACTCATACAAGTTCTCAATAGTCTGACCACACGTTTAACTATTTAGATTTATAGTTTTCTCAAAATTGAATAATTTGCTTCAAAGAGTCAGCTAGACTATTTGAAGGTGAAAGAAAAGATTCCAGTCTATGTCAGTGACTAAATTGTGTCAGTGCTGTATTTTTTGGTTGAAAAAGTAAAATCAACTCACAAGTATATATAAACATCAGGCAACATGATAATCTCTAGGTCCATTCATGTTGCTGCAAAGGGCATTATTTAATTCTCTTTTATGGCTGAATAACATTCCATTGTATATATGTACATCTTCTTTATCCAATCCTTTGTCAATAGACATGTAGGAGTTCCCATCATGATGCAGCAGAAACAAATCCGACTAGTAACCATAAGGTTGCGGGTTCAATCCCTGGCCTCACTCAGTGGGTTAAGGATCTGGCGTTGCTGTGAGTTGTGGTGTAGGTCGCAGATGCAGCTGGGATTCTGTTTGCTGTGGCTGTGGTGTAGGCCGGCAGCTGTAGCTCTGATTAGATCACCAGTCTGGAATCTCCATATGCCACAGGTGTGGCCCTAAAAAGCAAAAAAACGAAAAAAGAAAAATATACATTTAGGTTGTTTCCATGTCTTGGTTATTGTGAATAGCGCTGCAATGAACTTTGGGGTGCATACACGTCTTTTTGAATTATGGTTTTCTCTAGATATATGCCCAGGATTGGATTGCTGGGTCATATGGTAGTTCTATATTTAGTTTTGAGGAACCTCCATACTGTTCTCCATAGTGATTGCATCAATTTGCATTCCCACCAATTCCCATTCCCATTTGTGAGACAAAAGACAAAAGAGAAAAAAAAAAGGCTGCCTGAGATGTTTGTATATTTTGAAGATCAATACACTGTCACTTTGTAGATTTTTTCCCCATACTGTAGGTTATCTTTTTTTTATGGTGTCCTTTGCTGTGCAGAAGCTTTTAAGTTTAATTAGGTCCCATTTGTTTATTTTTGTTTTTTTTTATTTTCATTATTCTAGAGGGTGGATCAAAAAAAGATATTGCTGCAATTTATGTCAAAGAGTGTTCTGCCTATGCTTTCCTCTAGGAATTTTATAGTATCTGGCCTTACATTTAGATCTTTAATCCATTTTGAGTTTATTTTTGTGTATGGTGTTAGAGGATGTTCTAATTTCATTTTTTCTTTTTTACACATAGCTGTCCAGTTTCCCAGCACCACTTTCTGAAGAGATTATCTTTTTAAAAATTTTATTTTCTTGCCTTCTTTGTCATAGATTTGTGGATTTATCTCTGGGCTTTCTATTATATTACACTGATCAATGTGTCTGTTTTTGTGCCAGTACTATGCTGTTTTTTATTCTTTTTTTGGCCACACCTGCGGCGTATGGAAGTTCCCAGAACAGGGATCAAATCCGAGCAATGCTGGATTCTTAACCCACTGTGCCACAGCAGAAACTCTAGGTACCATGCTGTTTTGATAACTGTAGGTTTGTAGTATAGTCTGAAGTCTGGGAGCCTGATTTCTCCAGTTTTGTTTTTCTTTTTCAATATTGCTTTGGCTCTTCAGGGGTCTTCTGTGTTTCCACATAAATTTTGAAATTCATTGTTCTAGTCCTGTGAAAAATTGGTAATTTGATAGGGATTGCATTGACGCCAGGCAGAGAAAGACAAATATCATATGATGTCACTTAGATATGAAATATAATTAAAAGATGATACAAATGAACTTGTTTATAAGACAAAAACAGACTCAAAGATTTTGAGGTTAAACCTAGAGTTACCAAAGGGGAAACTGAAATGGAGAGAGGGATAAATTGGGAGAATGAAGTTGGCACATGCATATTACTATATAAGAGGAGATAACTAACAGGGACCTACTGTATAGCATAGGGAGGTATACTCACTGTTCTGTAATAATCTATATGGGAAAAAAGAATAGTTATATGTATATATATAACTAGTTCGCTTTTCTGTAAACCTAAAGCTAATACACCATTGTAAACCAACTATACTCCAGTTAAAGATATATAAACAAAAATATTTTCACCATAATCAAAAAAGTATATAAAAATAAAATAATAAATTTTAATCAGAGTGACCATATTTTCCTGTAGCCATCATTTATCCATAAGGAACCACTCCAAAACTTGACATATTCCATGGGAGCCGGTATCTCCTCCTTCACAGTGACACCCAGGCCACCGCACTCTCACTTTCCTAGCCACTTCTCAGTCTTGTTTGTGGTCCTTCTCATCACCCTGGCTTCTAATCACTGGACTGACTGCCATGGACTCAGTCTTGGAACCTTTCCTCTAAATTCTCTCTATCAATGATATCAGCCAGTTTTCATGAAACTGTTTATACTGATGACTCCCACCTTCCTATCTCTAGCTCAGAACTCTCCTCTGAATTTCACACTCTTCTAAAAGAAAGGTGTACTTGACATCTCCATTTGGATATCTAATAAGCACACTGAATTTAACATTCCCCAAACTCAACTCTTGATATCTGCCCCACCTCCGCCCAGCAGGTTTCCCCATCTCAGTAAATGGCAACTCTATTCATCTAGCTGCTTAATCTAAAATTCTTGACTTCTTTCTTTCATAATGCCCCACATACAGTCCTTCAGTAAATCCTATTGGATCTATATTCAAATTGTATTCAAATCATTTTTCACCACCCAATCATTTTTTACCACATCTTCTGCTACCATCCGGTTAAATTGAAGCAATCAGCATTTTTTTCCCCTGAATTATTACAAATAGACCCCTAACTGGATTCCTTGCTTTTACTGTTGTTCTTTCTACAAACTACTCTCTATATTAGTGGTCCTCACAGTGTGGTCCCAGACTAGCAGCATCAGCATCATCTAGGAACTTGCTAGGAGTGCACATTCTCCTGGACCACATGAAATGACTCCATCAGAAACTGTGGGGATGGAACCATAGTTGTAATAAGCTTTCAAAGGTGATTGTGATGTGTACTTAAGTTAGAGAACCACTGCCTCACAATAGTGGTTAGCCAGAATGATCTTTTAAAAAATATACATTGGGAGTTTCCGTCATGGCTCAGTGGTTAACGAATCCAACTAGGAATCATGACGTTGTGGGTTTGATCCCTGGCTTTGCTCAATGGGTTAAGGATCCGGTGTTGCCATGAGCTGTGGTGTAGGTCGAAGACATGGCTCGGATCCCGCATTGCTGTGGCTCTGGCGTAGGCTGGCGGCTACAGCTCGGATTAGACCCCTCACCTGGGAACCTCCATATGCCATGGGTGCGGCTCTAGAAAAGGCAAAAAGACCAAAAAATTAAAAACGTTAAAACATATATATATATACATCAGATCATGGTCACCTCTCCCTTTAAAGTCCTACAGTGGCTTTCTAAATCATTAGAGTAGGAGCTTGTATTCTCATGATGGCCCACAAGGCCCATTGTGAGCCCTTTCCCATTCCCACAATGTCTGTAACCACCTCTCCATTCTCTCTTCACTCACAGTAACTGAGCCATGCTGGTCATTTCGCTATGCCTCAGGGTCTTTGTGCTTGCCATTTTCTTTGCCTAGCATGCCATCCTTTCTCCCTCCTTCCATATAACCACATGGCTCTCTCCTTCTGCCCCCTCTAGTCTCTTCTCAAATGTCAGCTTGTCAGAGGGCTTTTCTCATAAAATAACAACCCCCACTCCCTGGGCTCCTTTCTCCCTTACTCCTCATTATTTTTCTCCATAATGCCCATCATCATCTGGCATAGGCTATGCTGTGCAAGTTTATTTGTATAATGGTCATTGCATCTTTCAAGACTATACATTCTAAGAGGCAGGGATCTGTATTTGTTAGGTTTACTACTGTATTGCCAGAGCCTGGAACAATGCTGCCATGTGGCAGATGCTCCATAAATATATGCCGAATATGTGAATATCTAAATAATGATGATCAAAGCTTCCTTCTGGGGAGATGATATATTTATTCCAATGCTACTACCATTGCTCAAAATATTTTTAGGCCAATAGTGGAAGTAGGAAAATCAGTCAGAAAAAGGCTATCTGCAATAATCCTAGAGAGGGCTGATCAAATTCAAACAGGTGTTGGCAAAGTCTATATTTCAAAGTGATTATCCTCTGAATACAATCTGAATTCTAGATGCAGTGGGTTAAGGTCAATTTTCACATTACATATGGAACCAATCTCAGTATTTATGAGGGACCACCCCATTAAAAAAAGTAAAAATACAATTGCTCAGCTTAAGTGCACACATTATTTACTAGTCCCATAATCATGTGACATTTGACTATTGCAGAAATCAAATTTCCCCTTGAAAAGTGAAACACAGAACCACTGAAGACATTTATGGGCTCTGAATGCAATTCCGTGTATGATGAAAGAATAATTCTGATTTTTATGAGCACGCTTTTATATTTGTGTGATTTAATCCTCATAGCAGTCCTTCAAGGTCCTTGTTATTAACCCCATTTTTCAGATGAAAGAAAGGAGGCTCAGAGAGGGGAGCTAATTTCCCCAAGGGCTCCCAGCTGCAGAGGATTTAAATCCAGATCAGTTCACACGTGTTCTTGACAAATAAGAGCAACATCCTAGGAACAAATGTAGATGCTGCCTAGAAGAGAATACTTATTGGGAGCAATTCAGTATGTCTTATTTAATTTCTTTCTTTGACTTCATATTCACATGTCACGAAGACAACTCCAGAGAGTGGGAGCCCTGCAGCAAATACAGGATGTAGGCAGGACACCATGGTCGGTTGTGTTTTCCTGCAGCTGAGACTGGGAACCAGCCTCCTTTCGATGGCCAAGATCCTGGGTCAGGTGGCGCGGTTCCTCCAGACGCTGTTTCCAGTGTCCCCTGGGAGAAAACATTACCATTGCCATGGGGATTTGATGCTTTCCAGGGCTATGTAGCCAGCATTATCTTGAGACAAGGAACTATTGTTTGGGTAGAAATAGAGCATGTTTCTCCCTGGGGACTTGGGTTTGAATAAGGATTCACATTTCAACAATGCCTGCTTTTGTAAAAATGGCTTTTTTTTTTTTTTTTTTTTAGGCTTATGTGATTTTGTTTCAGACTCAGATCATGGCTCCTAACAACTATTTCTCCTACAATGTTTCTTAAGAACGTTAGTATGTGTTCCTGAGTGTTAGGCACTTAGGGGATAAACATCCCATTGCATATTAACACAAAGCCTTTGTGCTATTCTGAGCAGACTCTGAGACTGCCGTGACAGAAAGACCAGGGGCAGGAAGAAAAGGGTTCCTGGGTGGGAATTTGCACTTCTGGAGAGCAGCTTCTAATGCGACAGACACTTTAGATATGTTATTCCAACTAATCCTCACAATCACCTGAGCAGATATTATGCAAGTTTTACAAGTGAGGAATGTAATTAGGTAACTGGAGCAAAATCACACAGCTGGTGAGAGTGGAATCTGGGATCAGTTCCCAGATCTCACTCCAAATCTGTTCTCTTTCCATTTCCTGTTCCATGCTCCCTTGCTGACCTTTCAAAATTTCATTTTTCTCAGATGAACCACCTGGCGAGAAGAGTGTGTGAAAATGTGCTTGTACACGCTTCTGCCACATATCATGTCACATAATAGGTACTCAATAAAAGTCACATTTTCTCTCATCTTCCTCCTGCAAGATCTCTTCTTACCTTTTAAGTTTCTCTTTTCCTCCTTGCTCCTATTCTTTCAAGTCCTGCTTTCTTTTCACTCTCATATGCTTTTCTCTGTAGAAAAACAAAATCTAAAGATCTCATTCCCACTGGCAACATAGGTCTTGAAAAAAAATCTCCTAGAAATAAGCCAATAAGAACAATGCAAGGAAGAAAACTATAAAATTTTATTGACGATATAAAAGACCTGAGTAGATGGAAAGCTATACATGTTTCAGGATGAAAGATTCGATACTTTAAAGATGTCAACTTTGCAAATTAATCCATAAATTCAATGCAATCCCAACACAAATCCTAACAGGAGATTTATTGAACTTGATAAGTTGATTTTAGAGTTCACATGGAAGAGAAAATGCAGAAGAACAAGCAAAAAAAATTTTTTAGAAAGAACAATGAGGAATAACCTGCTTTTCAATTACTGAAATATGTCAAGCTTATGTTAATTAATGTTGTATTGGTTTGGAATAAAAATATGAACCAAATTGAACCAAAAAGAACAATTCAAGAATAAAGGAAAAAAAAAAAAGAAAAAAGAAAAAAGAAGTTTCCATTGTGGCTCAGCAGAAACGAATCTGACTCGAATCCATAAGGATGCAGGTTCTATCCCCAGTCTCAATCAGTGGGTTAGGGATCTGGCGTTGCTGTGAGCTATGGTGTAGGTTGTAGAAGCGGCTCGGATTTGGTGTTGGCTGTGGCTGTGGTGTAGACCAGTGGCTGCAGCTCTGATTTGATCCCTAGCATAGGAAGCTCCATATGCCGTGGGTGCGGCCCTAAAAAGACAAAAAAAAAAAAAAACAAACCCAAAAAACCAAAGAGACATTTAGGATATAAAAAAGGAGCATTTCAAATTAGAGCAAAAAGGACAGATTGTTCAAAAATGATATTAAGAGGGTTGGAAATCCTTAAAAAATTAGATTCCAGTATCACATCATACACTCAAAATCCAAATGGATTACACTCTAAACGTTAAACTAAAAAATATGACAAGTCATAAAGGAACTAGAGTAAAATATATTCCATCAGAGTTTACAATTTTAGGGAGTGATGAAGGCCTGCCTAAGGAAGACATGAATTCCAGGAGCCACTAATAAAAAGACCTTATTTCAAAAAGTTAACAGTTCTGTACAAAACAATACATCAAAATAAAAGGTTCCAGTCAAAGTTTTTATAAAACATGTGAAACAAAGTATAGTATATAAAATATATTAAAACCTCCTAAGATGGAGTTCCCGTCGTGGCGCAGTGGTTAACGAATCCCACTAGGAACCATGAGGTTGCGGGTTCGGTCCCTGCCCTTGCTTAGTGGGTTAACGATCCGGCGTTGCCGTGAGCTGTGGTGTAGGTTGCAGACGCGGCTTGGATCGCGTGTTGCTGTGGCTCTGGCGTAGGCCGGCGGCTACAGCTCCGATTCGACACCTAGCCTGGGAACCTCCATATGCCACAGAAGCGGCCCAAAGAAATAGCAAAAAAAAAAAAAAAAAACCTCCTAAGATTATTAAAAGACATAAAGTATAAAACTGGGGAAAATAAATGAAGAGATAATTCAAAACAATTAAAATAATGATAAAGTATAAAAAGATGCTTAATCTCAAAATAATAAGGGAAATACAACATAAACAACAAGGTATACTTTATAAGCGATCAGGCTATTAAAAATTCAATAGACTGATAGCAGTATTGTCAGGTGGAAATGGGAAGTTTCATATATAGTCTCTAAGAGTGTAAACTGGTACAGTCTTTTTTGATGACAACTTAGAAACATCTACAAAATTTAAGATGAGTATATTATTTTTTTGGTCTTTTTGGGGCCATACCCCAGCATATGGAAGTTCCCAGGCTAGGGGTTGAATCAGAGCTGTAGCTGCTGGCCTACACCACAGCCAAAGCAAAGTCAGATCTGAGCCATGTCTGAGACCTACACTGTAGCTCATGCCAAGGCTGGCTCCTTAACCTGCTGAGCAAGGCCAGGGATTGAACCCACGTTCTCATGGATAATAGGTTCGTTACTGCTGAGCCACGATGGGAACTCCCAATAAAAGTATATTCTTAGAGTTCTTAAATTCCATTTCTAAGAATCGATTCTTTTAAAATATTCACGGATATTCATGACCTGAATAAACATGGATAGTCTTTGCAGCTTTATTTATAGTAAAGAAATACTGGAAAAAGACAGAGATTTCTCTCAACTAGAGAATGGGTAAATGAAAAATGGTACATTTATATTGTGATGATTGAAAAAAAGTGAGGTAGATTTATATTTACTTCATAAAAGAGCTCCAAGAAGTATAGTCAAGTGAAAAAAAGAAAGATATCATGTGCTATGGCTAAAGAGGATTTTTCATTTTTTTTCATATTATTTGCATTATTTGTAGTAAGCACATTTTGCTTATGTAAATAAGAATAAAAGGAATCTTACTTAACTTGATCCAAGCAACCATAGCAGTACTATTGCTATTCTCATGTATTCAGTTAAGTTTACTGGGCTACACCTTCCCAGGTCAGGGATGGGTTTGTGACACTACATACTGGCAAGAGTCTGGAGGCCCAAACGACCAACAAAGCTGAGGTGATGCTAAATTAGCACAAGAAAGGAATATTTCTCCTCACTCCCAGCTCAGTGTTGTAGCTATCAGCAAGAACCATTTGCTTGCCAGACAAAGACAAGTATCACATGATATTTAAATGTGGAATCTAAAAAAAAAAAAAAAGAACTTACATACAAAACAGAAACAGATCTACAGACATAGAAAACAAATTTATGGTTACCAAAGAGGGAAGGGGCAGGGGCGGGGGTGGGAGGAATATATTAGGAAGTTGGGATTAACACATACATACTTCCATATATAAAACAGTTAAACAACAAGGACCTACTGCATAGTGCAGGGAACTATAATGTGTGTGTGTATGTGTAGAACAGGATCACTTTGTTGTGCACCTGAAAGTAATTCAACACTGTAAATCAACTATACTTTATTAAAAATAAAAAAAAGAATCACTTACTTAATTCCCTCTTTTGCTTTGGGCTTCAGTGGGAGCCCTTCCAACTGCTGTACCTACCACCCCAAAAGTATGGCATCCATCTTCTGTTTCTTGCTAAACTCCCTCCTGTCACAGGAGGAAAAAAGCACTACATATTTCTCTCTTCCCCCTCTTTTCCAAAACCTTCACTCTTGTTTAGCTGAAAAAAAAAATTTGTAATATAAACCTACACAGATGCATGAAGAGTATGTATTAGACTATGCATCAAACATTTTTTCCTGGAAAAATTCCTTTAGAAAATCAAAAAGAAAACTATTATTTATAATAAAGTCATTCTTTTCGTACAATATTTCTTTGCATATATCTTTCTTCTAATTGTTTTGCAGTCTTTTTACACCATTTTCAAAATATTTCTCTTCTAATTAGGTTTTCTATCTTCTAATTATTTTGCATTTTTTTTTCAGATGAGTATATGGGTTAGCCTAAGGTTTACATGATAGCAAGCTAGCACTAACACTATAAGTGATCAGAAAACTATGAAAGCAGGAGGAATAATTCTGCACATATTGAGGAACAACCAAAGTACTTGAGCATTTGGAGCAGAATGAAGTGGTCTAAAAATCAAGAGACTTCAGATCTGCCATTCAACGCCAGTCATTGCATGCAAGCTTGGACAAGTGTGTGTCCTCTTAGATACTTTATAGACAGATGAGTTTCTTTATCTGTAAATTAAGTGTATTGGGTGACAAAATTTTAAAACTCCCTTCTATGATAAGATTCAAAGATTTCCATTGATGACTGGGTGTGTAGAAAAATTGACAGGAGCTCCCGTTGTGGCTCAGCAGAAATGAATCCGACTAGGAACCATGAGGTTTTGGGTTCGATCCCTGGCCTCGCTAGTGGGTTAAGGATCCGGTGTTGCCGTGAGCTGTGGTGTAGGTTGCAGACGTGGCTCAGATCTGGCATTGCTGTGGCTCTGGCGTAGGCCAGCGGCTACGGCTCTGATTTGACCCCTAGCCTGGGAACCTCCATATGCCGCAGGTGCGGCCCTAAAAAGGACAAAAGACAAAAGACAAAAAAAAAAATTTGACAGACAGAACTTAGAAACAGAAACAACAATGGACCTAGAGATTATCATACTAAGTGATCTAAGTCAGAAAAAGACAAATATCATACATCGCTTATATGTAGAATCTAAAATATAATACAAATGAACTAATTTACACAGAAGAAACACACTCACATAGAAAACCAACTTTTGGTTACCAAAGGGTAAAGAGGAGGGGAAGAATAAATTAGGAGTTTGGGATTAGCAGATACAAACTACTCTATATAAAAGAGATAAACAACAATGTCCTACTGTAAAGCACAGGGAACTATATTCAATATCCTATAATAAACCATAATGGAAAAGAATATGAAAAAGAATATATATAACTGAATCACTTTGCTGTACACCAGAAACTAACACAACATTGTAGATCAACTTTACTTCAATTTTAAAAAAAGAAAGAAACAACAACAGCAACAATATTAATAGCTACCATTTCCTGTGTGATTACCATGTGCTGAAAACTGGGCTATGTGCTTTATATATACCATCTTGTTTGATTCTTGTAACAGCCATATGAGGTTGAAATTATTTCCTCCATTCTGTACATGAAGAAACAGAGGCTCAGAAAGAGCAAATAACTTTCCCTAGGACATACAACTAAAAGCAGGAAGTCTTGAAGCCAGATCAAATTCCAGAGTTGTGTTCTCTCTCTTTCTCTTTTTTGGTCTTTTTAGGGCCTCACCCTCAGCATATGGAAATTTCCAGGCTAGGGGTTGAATTGGAGCTTCAGATGGCGGCCTACACCATAGCCACAGCAACTCAGGATCCAAGCCCCATCTGTGACCTACGCCACAGCTCACAGCAAAGCCATCCTTAACACACTGAGCAAGGCCAGGGATCAAACCCATGGATGCTAGCTGGGTTCATACTGCTGAGCCATAAGGGGAACTCCCAAAGTTTGTGTTCTTAAGAAGAGGGCTAACCTTCACCACACATCATTTTAAGCCTCCCTCTGCATTACACCGGTACTGAGTTACTGCTGCTGGGTGGAGGGAGAGAGAGGAGAGGAGACCATTGAGGAGAGGAAAATGTCACATCCTAGGACCTGCAGGAGTCCTTAGGAAGGACCACCAAGTGAGGGTTCTTGGCTTTATATTTCTTCTTGAAAATAATTCAAGAGTGAGCCAGAGTAAAGACAAAACAAGTTTATTTAGAGATATACACTCTACAGGCAGAATGTGGACCATCTCAGAAAGTCAGAGTGGTCCGAGGGCATAAGGGTCAGAGGTTTCCATGGGTTACGTAATTTTAAAAGTTAACAAGTGGGAGGAATATTCTTGCTATTTCAGGGAAAGGTGGGGATTTCCCAGGAATTGGGCCCACTTTTTGGCCTGTTATGGTCTTCCATGGGAAGCATCACAGTGTAAGGGGAGTGACTTAGTATTACAATGAAGGTGTAATGAGCTAAAGATCAATGATCAGACTATTCTCAAAGCCAGATGGTCTTTATCACATCCCAAAAGTCACACACCTTCTCTATTAACTAGCATTTGTGTCCTGCTCTTCTCCCTCCTGTCTCAAGACCTTCAAGAGTCCCCTGTTGTTTTAGAAAGTGAATATAACTTAAAGCTTCTTCCATTCCCTAGAATGCTTAGTTGTGGACGGATTAATGAATTTCCACATTAAGCTGGAAATTAATAGCTGTGAGGGCATCCTAAAATTTTCCACTAAATGAGAAATGATTTCCATGGCTGCAGACAGATGAATCTCCCTGTTGAGCTTAGTGAAGACACTTCCAGGTCAGTTTCCCTGGCTGGCCTGGATGCTTATGATTCACTTACTGTATGATTAAGTGACCAGCTTGTTTTCAGAGCTAAGGATTCAAGAGCTTTCTCTGATGTAATATTGAGACACGTGAAAAAAACAAAAGGCAAGTGGAAGCAATCAAAGCCTTCAGAAATTAAGACTTTTTTTTTTTTTTTTGGCTTTTTGCTATTTCTTGGGCCGCTCCCGTGGCATATGGAGGTTCCCAGGCTAGGGGTCGAATCGGAGCTGTAGCCACCGGCCTATGCCACAGCCACAGCAACGCGGGATCCGAGCCGCGTCTGCAACCTACACCGCAGCTCACGGCAACGCTGGATCGTCAACCCACTGAGCAAGGGCAGGGACCGAACCCACAACCTCATGGTTCCCAGTCGGATTCGTCAACCACTGCGCCACGACGGGAACTCCAGAAATTAAGATTTAATTTCTGCATTTGCTAAACTCTTCATCAATGAAATCAGTAAATTTTTTTTGAAAACCATGACTATGATACACAGAAAATTAAAACAGCAACAAGTTCTAAAATGTACACATGCTTCCCAGAAAGCTTAGAATATCTAGGACTGAGCCATTTTTCACTTGTCTGGTTATGTTGCATTTTTTTAGACACGTGCCTTTGAACACTCTCGAGTAATATTTCTTTCAGTTTTGACAGATGAATGAGCACGTAACTCTATGAATGCCAGAAAAACCTGTATAAGCATCAAAAAATAAAAGCTGCACTGAGGTATTTCTACAAGTACTTCCAGCAAACTCCAGTGGGCAGGCTTCTCTTCTTTGGGTTTTAGTGTATAAGGTGTTTGAAGATCCCTGAAGTTATACTTAACTAGGTGGATCTTGAGGTTTGTGAGTGCACCACCATACTCAGCCTCTAAGAACACATAGTGACAGAAAACAAGATTAAAAATAATAATCTTTCCATCCAAGCAACTATTTGGTTTTTTATTTTTATTTTTATTTATTTATTTTTTTTGCCTGCGCCCTCGGCATGTGGAAGTTCCTGGGCAAGGGATCAAACCCAGGCCACAGCAGGGACACAAGCCGCTGCAGTGACAAAGCTGGATTCTTAACCCACTGTGCTACATCAGAAACTCCCTATTTGGTTTTTTAAACTGGCATTCTCATTTTTCTCAATACCTTTTGAAATATGAAGTAGAGCATTTTACGTTTCAGGCATATATGCTCTTTCTCCCCAATCCACTGGTCATTCATGTCTTTCTCTTCTCTTAGTATGGCTCAAACACACGTTTTCAGTTTCTTTTAATTTATCAAAGTTTTTCCCGATTGGAGCCTCTGTACCTATTGCCACCTCTGCCTGAGGCTCCCCACAGCCTCTCTCCCATTTCCCGCTGGTTCATTCTTCAGGTTTCAGCTTGAAGGTCACTCCTTTGGAGACATCTTCCTTGCTAACCTCTTAAGTGTGTCCCTTTCCCCTTATTCATTTGGTTCCATTACTTTAAAAATCATATAAGGGAATTCCTGTTGTGACTCAGCAGTTCTATCCCTGGCCCTACTCAGTGGGTTAAGAATCTGGCATTACTGTGAGCTGCAGTGTAGGTCACAGATGTGACTTGGATCCTACATTGCTGTGGCTGTGGCAAAGGTCAGTAGCTGCAGCTCTCATTCAACCCCTAGCCTGGAGGAAAAAAAAAAAATACACACACACACACACACACACACACACACACACCATCAGTGCAGCCCTAAAAAGAACAACAAAAATTGTTTCTTTTAGAGTAACCCTAATTATAATGTATATGTTAAAAAAATGTTCTTTTATTTCTGACTTTCCAACAAGACTGTAAACTCTATGAGAGAGTATATTTTTTTTTGGGGGGGGGGGTATGCCCACAGCATGTGGAGGTTCCTGGGGCAGAGAATGAACCTGAGCCATAGCAGTTATGGGGTCAATACAGTGAAAACATCAGATACTTAACCTGTTATGCTACCAGGGAATTCCCATGAGAGAATGTACCTTAAGATGCACAGGTACAATGCTGTTTTCAAGTCAAAAAGCAGTACCTATATAAATACATCATAAGGAAACTATAGACCAATATCCCTTGTGAATATAGATGGAAAAATCCTTAACAAAATATTAGTAAATGGGTTTCAGCAAAACATAAAAGCAATTATATGTTATGACCTAGTAGAGTTTATCCTAGAAATATCATGTTAGCTTAATATCTGAAAATCAATTAATAAAATGCACTGTATTAATATACAGTGATAGACACAAACCATATTATTATCTCAATAAATACAGAAAAAGCACCAGGCTAAATTCAATAGCTATTTGTGATAAAAACTCTCAACAAAATTCCTCAACCTAACAAAGGGCATCTCTGAAAAACTTAAAATGAAATTATACTTAGTGGTCAAAGACTGAATTCTTTCTCCCTAATATCAAAAATAATACAGGGATGGAGTTCCCATTGTGGCTCAATGGGTTAAGATCCCAACGTAGTGTCCATGAGGATGAGGGTTCAATCCATAGCCTCGCTCATTGGGTTAAGGATCTGGCATTGCCGTGGCTGTGGTGTAGGTAGGCTAGCAGCTACAGCTCCAATTAGACCCCTAGCCTGGGAATCTCCATATGCCATGGGTGTGGCCCTAAAAAGACAAAAAAATTGTTTTTCTATTTATGAACATTATTTGATTTAAAAACAAAATCCAAAGATACACTATATTGTGATGCTCAAGAAAAATCAATAATCAAGCACTCCTATTACTGAATATTCAGTAATGGTGAGGGATTCATTTGTATAGGGTAGATCATTTGATTCTATTGTGACCAAGAATACTATATCAGGATGGTTCAGTGGTTTACTTAGGTTTTGTTTTAATTCCCATTGGTACTACTATTTATGATAGTATGCTATTTAAACCGGAGAAAAATGCATTATGCATAGACACTAAAAGGAGAGAAAACTCTTGCCTGAAGCATAAAATGAGACATGATAGAACAAATTGAATATCAAAGAAAGTTACAGGTCTTTCTTGCATCTATATGTTTCAACATGCAAATTATCATAAGGAAAAGATCGTAAGGGTTACTGAGTCTGATGTAGGTGCCATCATATTATATGATGTCTCTCAACATTCATTGCTTGAGGCATGGGATGTAATGGACATGAAGCCACATAAGGACGTTCCTGAGCCTTCTCCTTTCTTATAATATTTGCTAATGTCTTCAAAGACTTAGAAATCATCAAAGAGAAAGCAACCAAAGAGCTGAAGACCAGGATGCAAACAACTGCAATGCAAGGAAAATTGCCAGAGTTTCAAGAGAATGAATAAAGAACCACTGAAGACAGAGTACTTTCATAGCCTTATCCCAAGGGTAGAGATGTCATCCATCCATATGAACTCTGGAGACTTTCAGAAGCTCGTCATCAAAGGAGACAGCTCTTGTTAAAGAGCAGTCTTATTTGGAAGTAAATGGCTGCTAGCACTTCTATTACACAGGAAAGAAAGAAAACCTCTTCCAAAGTTTACCTAAACTACAAACATCTAAATATTCCCTGCATACTTTTTTTTCCAAATCAGTATAGTTCTTGGTATGATTTTTTAAATTGATTCAATTTTCAAACTTTAATACATTTATTTAAAATAGAAAAAAAATTACTACCACAAATGGAAATCCAGAAAAACTGCTTTAAAAGAAAGGCAACCACTGGGGATGTAAGTTAGTACAATCACTGTGGAAAACAGCATGGTGTTTCTTCAAAAAAACTGAAAATAGAACTACCACATGATCTACAAATCATGCTGCTAGGCACATATCCAGTAAAAAGCTATAATTTGAAAAGATAGATATACCCTTATGTTCATAGAAGCACTATTTACCAATAGCCAAGACATTGAAACAATCTAAATGTCCATTGACAAATGAATGGAAAAAGAAGATTTGGTACTTATACACTACGGAACATTATTCAGCCATAAAAAGAATGAAATAATGCCATTTCAGTGACATGGATAGACCTAGAAGTTATTATACTAAGTGAAGTAAGTCTGAAAGAGAAAGACAATGACCACATAATATCACTTATATGTGGAATCTGAAATATGACACAAATGAACTTATCAATGAAACAGTAATAAACTCACAGACATAGAGAACAGACTTGTAGTGCCAAGGGGGAGAGGGGTTTGGGGAGGGATGGATTAGGAGTTTGGAATAAGCAGATGGAAACTATTGTATATAGGGTAGATAAGCAACAAGGTCCTACTGTATAGCAGACAACAATATTTAATATCCTATAATAAACTATAGTGAAAAAGAAAAAAAGGCAATCAATATAAATATAAATTAATTAAAAATCATTTTTGCTTAGTCTTCAGCTAAGTACTGTAGCTTTCTGAAGGTTCTGGGGAGAAGTTGAAGATATAAAACTCCAAGACTGAGCCTTCCACATTGACTATTGAGAAAAGTGGAAAGAAAATCAAAAGGAGCAACATCTATAGATCAGGAGGAATCAACTCTTACACCATTGATTGTGTTATCTAGTACATATATAGGTTGCTTTCAATACTTTGAATAAACTCTATTCAATAATTTAAAAAAATTCTTTACTATATTTTAAACTTTTATTCCATGGAGATAGTCTTTCCTTCCTCTTGGGTTAAAATTTGAGTAGCTCCCATGATTTTGCTGGTCATTCTCCAGTAGTCAAAATCCAAAGATCACGTAAAGTGACAAATACGTTATCACTTTTAAAATTATGTCTCCCCCTGTGGTACATATAAGAAATGGAATATTACTCAGCCATAAAAAAGAATGAAATCATGCCATTTGCAGCAACATTGATAGATGTAGAAATTATCATACTAAGTGAAGTTAGATAGAAAAAGACAAATATCAGATGACATCACTAATATGTGGAATCTAATAAAATGATACAAAAGAACTTATTCACAAAGCAGAAACAGACTCAAACATTTCAAGACCAAACTCATGGTTACCAAAGAGGAAACATTGGGGTGAGGGATAAATTAGGAGGTTGGGATTAACATATGCACTCTACTATATATAAAATAGATAAATAACAAGGACCTACTGTAAAGCAAAAGGAGATCTACTCAATACTCTGTAATAACTTATATGGGAAAAGAATCTGAAAAAAGAATGGATATATGTATATGGATAAATGACTCACTTTGGTATACAGCTGACACTAACACATTATAAGACAGCAATACTTCAAGAAAATAAAAAAAAAATAATGTCTTCTCTCTGCTACTAGAGCTGGCTGGAGCCTTGGTGTAAGAGTCTTATTACACGGTTTTCTTTATTTTAGCCAAAATTTACTTTCTGGTCTTGCCTATGCCTACGTTCTACCTCTCCTCTCTGAAAACATTCTAAGTCCCACTCTTTTCCTCTGAAGCAGTTCCTCATATAATTGAATACAGAAATCGTGGCTTCTTTCTTTTTCTCTCTCTTTTTCTTTTTAGAGCTGCACCTGTGGCATATGGAAGTTCCTGGACTAGGGGGCATATTGGAACTGGCAGTAGACACCACAGCCACAGCAATGTGGGATTTGATCTGCATCTGAGACCTATGCTGCAACTTACAGCAACACCGGATTCTTAACCCACTGAGCAAAGCCATGGATTGAACCCTCATCCTCACGGAGACTAGTCCAGTTCTTAACCTACTGAGCCACAAAAGGAACTCCAATCTTGGCTTCTTTTATTCTTCATTTTTTAAGCCCAAATTGCCTCTTGTCTCCATGGTTTCTCAAGATAAAATTTCCTCTTTAAAATGTTCAAAACTACAGAAAAATTGAAAGACTAATACAGTAGGCACCTATATATTCTTCAAATCAACTTTAAAAATTTTTTATTTTTTTAATCAAAGCATAGTTGATTAAATGTTGTGCCAATTTCTGCTGTACAGCAAAGTGACCCAGTTATATATATATATATATATATATATATATATATATATACCTTCCCTTTCTTATGTTATCTTCCATCATGTCCTATCCCAAGAGACTGGATATAGTTCCCTAGGCTATACGGTAGGACCTCATTGCTTATCCATTCTAAATGCAGTAGTTTGCATCTACTAACCCCACACCAAAATCTTATATATGTGTAATTTTTATTTCTTTCTGAGACATTTGAAAGAAAAGTGGAAACATCATACTATTTCTGCTCAAGTATTTTAGCACAGCAATGTGTATCTCCTAAGAATAAAGACATTGTCTTCAAAACCACAATATCATTATCTCACTTGAGAAAATTAACAGTAATTTAATAAATTTAGTAATATATAGAGACCATTTAAATTTCCCTATTATTCAAATAATGTCTTTTCAGCTGTTTAATTTTTTCAATCTAGGATCAAATAAAGATCTCACATTGCATTTGGTTTTCAGCTCTTTAGTCTCCTTTATTTATTTATTTATTTGGGCCACGCCCATCACATATGGAAGATCCCAGGCTAGGGATCAAATCAGAGCTATAGCTGCCACCTACACCTCAGCTCACAACAATGGTGGATTCCCAACCCTTTGAGTGAGGCCAGGGATGGAGCTCGAATCCTCATGAATACTAGTCAGGTTTGTTTCCACTGAGCCATGACGGGAACTCCCTCTTTAGTCTCCATTAATCTAGAATAGCCCCTCCAACTTCGTGTGAAATTCATGACATTGTTCAAGTTAAAGTTTTAATCCAGCCATCCTGGATCAACCTCAACCTGACAAGCCAGAGCCTGCAGCCACCTCCAGATATAGACAGGCAAGAACAATTTAGAGGAAGATTAATCCCTCCTTTCCTCTGAAGGCTTTTTTAGCAATTGCAATAGTTCCTGTGGTCAAACAGATCACACCCTAGGTCCATTTCTTTCTTCCTCCCCCCTCCTCCACCCGCTGTACAGCATGGGGACCAAGTTACACATACATGTATACATACATATTTTTCCTCCCATTGTTGTGTTACGAAGTAAGTATCTAGGCATAGTTCTCAATGCTACACAACAGGATCTCATTGTAAATCCATTCCAAGAGCAATAGTTTGCATCCATTAATCCCAAGATCCCAATCCCTCCCACTCCCTCCTTTTCCCCCTGGGCAGCCACAAGTCTCTTCTCCAAGTCTATGATTTTCTTTTCTGTGGCAAGGTTCATTTGTGCCATATATTAGATTCCAGATATAAGTGATATCATATGGTATTTGTCTTTCTGTTTCATTTCACTCAGTATCAGAGTCTCTAGTTCCATCCATGTTGCTGCAAATGGCATGATGTCATTCTTTTTTATGGCTGAGTAGTATTCCGTTGTGTATATATACTACATCTTCTGAATCCATTCATCTATCGATGGACATTAGGTTGTTTCCATGTCTTGGCTATTGTGAATAGAGCTGCAATGAACATGCAGGTGCATGTGTCTTTTTCAAGGAAAGTTTTGTCCAGATATGTGCCCAAGAGTGGGATTGCTGGGTCATATGGTAGTTCTCTGTATAGATTTCTAAGGTACCTCCATACTGTTCTCCATAGTGGCTGTACCAGCTTATATTCCCACCAACAGTGCAGAAGGGTTCCCTTTCCTCCACACACTCTCCAGCATTTGTTATTTGTGGACTTACTAATGATGGCCATTCTGACTGATGTGAGGTGGTATCTCATGGTAGTTTTGATTCGCATTTCTCTAATAATCAGGGATGTTGAGCATTTTTTCATGTTGCTTGTTGGCCATCTGTACATCTTCCTTGGAGAATTGTCTATTCAGGTCTTTTGCCCATTTTTCCATTGGGTTGTTGGCTTTTTTGCTGTTGAGTTGTATAAGTTGCTTGTATATCCTAGAGATTAAACCCTTGTCCGTTGCATCATTTGAAACTATTTTCTCCCATTCTGTAAGTTGTCTTTTTGTTTTCTTTTGGGTTTCCTTTGCTGTGCAAAAGCTTTTCAGTTTGATGAGGTCCCATGGGTTTATTTTTGCTCTAATTTCTATTGCTTTGGGAGACTGACCTGAGAAAATATTCATGAGGTAGATGTCAAAGAATGTTTTGCCTATGTTCTCTTCCAGGAGTTTGATGGTGTCTTATCTTATATTTAAGTCTTTCAGCCATTTGGAGTTTATTTTTGTGCATGGTGTGAGGGTGTGTTCTATTTTCATTGCTTTGCATGCAGCTGTCCAGTTTTCCCAGCAATTCTTACTGAATAGACTTTCTTTTTCCCATTTTATGTTCTTGCCTCCCTTGTCAAAGATTAATTGACTATAGGTGTCAGGGTTCTCTATTCTGTTCCATTGGTCTGTCTGTCTGTTTTGATACCAGTACCACACTGTTTTGATGACTGTGGCTTTGTAGTATTTCTTGAAGTCTGGGAGAGTTATGCCTCCTGCTTGGTTTTTGTTTCTCAGGATTGCTTTGGCAATTCTGGGTCTTTTGTTGTTCCATATAAATGTTTGGATTGTTTGTTCTAGTTCTGTGAAAAATGTCATGGGTAATTGGATAGGGATTGCATTGAATCTGTAGAGTGCTTTGGGTAGTACGACCATTTTTACAATATTAATTTTTCCAATCCGTGAACATAGAATATCTTTCCATTTCTTTACATCTTCTTTAAATTCCTTGATTAAAATTTTATAGTTCTCAGCATATAAATATTTTACCTCCTTGGTCAGGTGTATTCCCAGGTATTTGATTTTTTGGGGGGTGCAATTTTAAAAGGTATTGTATTTTTGTATTCCTTTCCTAATATTTCATCGCTGGTATACAGAAATGCAACTGACTTCTGAATGTTAATCTTATATCCTGCTACTTTGCTGAATTTATGAATCAGTTCAAGGAGTTTTGGGGTTGAGTCCTTAGGCTTTTCTATGTATAGTGCCATGTTGTCTGCATACAGTGACAGTTTTATCTCTTCTCTTCCTATATGGATGCCTTTGATTTCTTTTGTTTGTCTAATTGCTGTGGCTAGGACTTCCAAAACGATGTTGAAGAGCAGTGGTGAGAGTGGGCATCCCTGTCTTGTTCCAGAGTGGAGTGAGAAGGCTTTCAATTTTTCCCCATTGTGTATTATATTTGCTGTGGGTTTGTCATAAATGGCTTTGATTATGTTAAGGAATGTTCCCTCTATACCCACTTTGGTGAGAGTTTTTATCATAAATGGATATTGGACTTTGTCAAATGTTTTTGCTACATCTATTGAGATGATCACATGGTTTTTGACTTTTCTGTTGTTAATGTGGTGTATGACGTTGATTGATTTGCGTATGTTGAACCATCCTTGTGAACCTGGGATGAACCCCACCTGGTCATGTTGTACGATCTTTTTGATATGTTGTTGGATTCGGATGGCTAAAATTTTGTTGAGAATTTTTGTATCTATATTCATTAAAGATATTGGCCGATAGTTTTCTTTTTTGGTGGTATCTTTATCTGGTTTTGGAATGAGGGTGATGGTGGCATCATAGAATGTCTTTAGGAGTGTTCCTTCTTCCTCAACCTTTTGAAAAAGTTTAAGGAGGATGGGTGCCAGGTTCTCTTTGTATGTTTGGTAAATTTGCCTGTGAAGCCATCTGGTCCTGGGTTTTTATTTGCAGGAAGTATTTTTATGACATATTCAATTTCATTTCTAGTGATTGGTCTGTTCAGTTGATCCATTTCTTCTTGATTCGGTTTTGGCAGGCTGTAAGATTCTAGAAAGTTGTCCATTTCTTCCAGATTGTCAAATTTGTTGGCATATAATTGTTCATAGTATTCTCTTATGGTTTTTTGTATTTCTGCAGTAACTGTTGTGATTTCTCCTTTTTCATTTCTAATTTTGTTTATTTGGGTTCTTTATCTCCTCTTCTTATTGAGTCTAGCTAGGGGTTTGTCAATTTTGTTTACCTTTTCAAAGAACTAGCTCTTGGTTATATTAATTTTCTCTATTGTTTTTTGAATCTCTATTTTATTGATTTCTTCTTTGATCTTTATAATTTCCTTCTTTCTGTTGACTTTAGGTTTTTTTTTCTTCTTCTTTTTCTAATTCATTTAGGTGGTGGGTTAAGTTGTCAATTTGAGATCTTTCTTCATTGTTGCTATGAATTTACCTCTGAGCACTGCTTTTGTGACATCCCATATATTTTGAATGGTTGTGCCTTCACTATCATTTGTCTTGGGGTATTTTTTAATTTCCTTCTTGATTTCCACATTGACCCAATGGTTTTTTAGTAGCATGTTGTTTAGTCTCCATGTAGTAGGTTTTTTCTCATTTCTTTTCCTGTGGTTGATTTCTAGTTTCATACCATTGTGGTCAGAGAAGATACTTGAAATAATTTCTATGCTCCTAAATTTGTTGAGATTAGCCCTGGGTCAATTTCTTAAGAACACCCGTCAGGCTGGATCTTTCCCATCTTAGAGTCATGTAATTACATTTTTGAGCTTGCTTATTACAAAACCTCCCTGGTGAAATCTTGCTTTTTGGTTTATCTTGGATCCTGAGCTTCTAGGGATTGCCCTGGTTTTTCCTATTATACTTTTTCACTGCCATCCCATAGAGCCTGTAGATTCTTCTTGGTGACCAGAAATGCTGTATTCTCATCACCAAAGCTATTGATCTTGTAGGTTGTAAGTCAGGAGAGGCTAGGTTATGCTGCAGTAACACATGTGCCCCTCACCCTCCATTGCAATGGCTTGTAAGATAAAGATTGTTCATTATACTTCACATTCATTACAAATCAGGGCAGCTTTATTTGTACAGCTTTTACCCTGAGGACAGCCTTGATCTGGAACATTGCCAGTCTCATGGCTGAGAAAAAGGAGAAATGATAAGTCACACATGGTCCAAAAGTGACTGTCTGGAAATGACACATGCCACTTCTGCTTATGTTTCATTGGATGGAGGAAATCTCCTAGACTGGCCTAACATCAATGGCACAGGGAAGTATAATCCTTCTCTAAGATGCAAGTATTAAAGATGAATAATTCAATTTACGTAACTGTTGTTGCCACCAGGATATATGTTGCTTTCTGTCATGCTTCATGTTCCTATCAGGTATGTCTGCTTCTTTGTTGGGATAGATGTGCCATTGCTTAGGGACAAGAAACGTTTGGATCACTGGCTGGAACTAAACTTGTTGGTATATTGGTCCCCTTGTTCCTCTCCAGGCCAGGTGTAAAGCATTTCTCCTTTTCCTCATCCTAACACAGAGCCTATCCATTGTGTGTTCAGGACTTGCCTTAGGACCAGATTTAGGATGGACTGACAAGGTAAGAATGAGCGTGGGCTGTCTTCTTTTCCCTTCCTACTAGCAGCTGGGTCACAGCTAAGCTTGCTTTTTGGCCTATGCAGCTTCTTCCTGAAACACTGAGTTTTTGTTTTATTTTATTTTTATTATTAGTTGTTCATCCTGGCCAACCATTTCATAACACACTGCCACCAGATTCAGTTTGTCTTGTGTTTCTTTCTGAAGTGATTTTTTTTCTTTACCACTTAAAAAAAAAAACCCAGTTAATTCTAGGTTTTGGCCTGCTTGGCATTATTGTTATATGTTTCTATCATTCTTTATAATTGATTTCTCTGTAACTCAAATTTCCTCAGGCCTCTCAAAGCTATGAGTACAAGTGAGATCATATTTACAGTAATAACTTAAATTTCCTTGACTCATCTTTCCTACTTGCTCATGTAAGACTTCCTCATCTCAGCAAAGGTCTCCCCAGTTTTTTTCTGGGTGTGCCAGGATCGAGAGCGGGGGTCAGAAGTCCTCTCACATTCTTCTGTCTAGGCCCCCACCCCATGAATGTCCTCTGTTGGCGTACCCAACTTGACCCCTGGGTTTTCAGAATTCTTTGGTTGCAAGTCATGGAAAACACTGGAGCCAACTTAATCAAGATGGAGAGTTCATGATAGACATATGAGGCCATCTCTCAATAAATGGAATAGAAAAGTTCTATGAGGCTAGAAAAAATGAAATCTTTAAGAATCTTCCCCTTTACCTGCTCATTTCCAGGTGTCTGCTTTATCAGCTTGCCTTACAAGCTGGATCTTTCTGCCCTTGTGACCACACTGGGAGAGATTTCCTACTTCTCCTCGAATCCCAAACTCAGTTACTGATGTCATTCAGGCCTAGATGTTAAGTAAATGTTAAGAATGAGGATGAGGGTTACTTAACGAAAAAGGAATCTGGAATCTGACGTTTCACGCAGTGATTTGGCAAAATCAGGTAGGAGGAAGTGGAGAAAGACTTTTCTTAAGTTTCCCAGAACTTCCATAACAAAGTATCACAGACTTAAACAACATCAATTTATTTTCTCATAGTTCTGGAGGCTAGCAGTGCAAGAACAGAGTGTTGGCAGGGCTGCTGTCTCCTGAGGCCTTTCTTCTTGGTTTCCAGACAGTGACATTCTTACTGTTTCTCCACATGGCCTTTCCTCTGTACCTGAGTGTCTCTGGGGTCTCTTCCATTTCATAATCTCCTATTCTTATGAGGACACAAGTCAGATTGGGTTAGGCCCCACCCTAGTGGCCTCGTTTAAACATAATTACCTCTTCAAGGCCCAGTCTCCAAATACAATCACATTCTGAGGTACTGAGCATAAATTTGGGAGGTATATAATTCAGGCCATAACACCTGTTACCTAAAAAATCACCTCACAACGTAGTGGTCTAAGACAATATTTTTTTTCTGTGCTCATAGATCCAGCAGGTCAGCAATTCAGAAGGGGTAGAGTGGGGATGGTTCGTCCCTGCTCCATGATGTGTGGGCTCTCACCTGGGATGACTCAAATGGCTGCATGCTGGTAAAGAGCTGGGCTAGGGGATTCACTTCTGTGGTGGCTTCTTCATTCATCTGTTTCACCTTTGGGCTGAAATGGCTGAAATATGTGTACTGTTGACCACAATAACTCCATGTGGCCTCTCCAGTGGCTTGGGCTTCTTCACAGCATGGTAGCCTCAGAGAAGATGGCCATAACACCTGTTACAGGTATTATGGCCTATTACAGGTAACAGGTGTTATGGCAGCTCAGCACCCTAAGAATGAGTGCTCCAGTGATCAAGGAACATAGTGTCACTTCTGTCACATTCTGTGGAATGAATCAGTCATAAGCACAGATAAGTGTGACAGAATTTGTGACCAAATTATCAAACTGTCATGACAGGCATATTCAAAATATTTACTACATCACTATCCTATGCGCCCTCTGTGAGAAGACCAATTCTTTCACAAGACTGGTGGTTCTTTTTTCTTTTTTTTTGTTTTTTTAGGGCCACACCTGTGGCATATGGAAGTTCCCAGGCTAGGGGTCAAATTGGACCTACAGCTGCTGGTCTATACCACAGCCACAGCAACATCAGATCTGAGCTGCATCTATGACCTACATAACAGTTTGCAGCAATGCCAGATCTTTAACCCACTGAGCAGGGCCAGGGATCAAACCTACATCTCCATGGATACTAGTTGGGTTCATTTCTGCTGAGCCACAATGGGAACCCCAAGACTGTTGGTTCTTGATGTTCTCTGAAGTTTGGAGTCTTCTTTTTTTTGGCCATGTCCACAGAATATGGAAGTTCCTGGGCCAGGAATTGAACCCGAGCCATGAAGTGAACCAAGCAGCTGCAATGACAATGCCAGATCCCTAACCCGCTGTGCTGCAGGAGAACTCTAAAGTTTGGCAAGCCTTTTACACGTTTAATTTCTATCATTCCCACTGTGTCAATAGCCATACTTGAGTTTTTTTCCAGTCATGCATCTTGAATTTGCGATATTTCAAAGATTTCTCCGTCTCATTCCTCTCTCTCAATTTGCTTGTGGGCACTTAAGTCTATCAGTCTCTGGTGACAGAGTCACACATTTAGTATCTTCTTTCTAAGCCACTAGAGGTGTGTCAAACTTTTAAAAATTGAGATATAATTGACACATAACATTATGTTAATTTCAGATGTACAACATAATGATTCAATGTGTATATGTATTGTGAAATGATCACAAGAAGTCTAGTTAACATCTGTCACATAGTTATGTTTCTTCTTGTGATAAATTTTAAGATCCACTCTGTTAGCAACTTTCAAATAAACCATACGGTATTATTAACTATTGTCACCATGTTGTATATTACTTCCCCATGACTTATGTATTTTACAACTGGAAGTTAGTACCTTTTGACTATCTTCACCAATTTCAACCATCCCCCACCCTTACCTCTGGCAACCTACCAATGTATTTTCTATATCTATGAGCTTGGTTGTTGTTTTTGCTGTTGTTGTTAGATTCACATATAAGTAAGATCATATGATATTTGTCTTTGATTTATTTCACTTAGCATAATGCCCTCAAGGGCCATCCATGTTGTCATAAATGGCATGATTTCATTCTTTTTAAATAACTGAACAATATTCTACTAAATATATACATACTACATTTTCTTTATCCATTCATCCACTGATGGACAGTTAGGTTGCTTCCATGTGTTGGCTACTTTAAACAATGCTGCAATGAACATGGGGGTGCAAATATTTTTATGAATTACTGTTTTCATTCTCTTTAGATGAAACTCAGAAGTGGAATTCCTGGATCATATGGTAGTTCTGTTTTTAATTTTTAAGGAACTGCTATACTGTTTTCCATGGTGCCTGTTACATTCCCACCAACACACATTCTGCACATCCTCATCAAAACGTGTTACTTCCTGTCTTTTTGATAATAGTCATTCTAAAAGGTGTGTGGTGTTATCCCACTGTGGTTTTGACTTGCATTTCCCCAATAATTAGTAATGCTGAGCACCTTTTCATGTATCTGTTGGCCATCTGTATGTCTTCTTTGGAAAAATGTCTGGCCTGCTTTAAAATTGGATTGTTTGGGGTTTTATATCTACTGAGTTGTGTGAGTTATCTATACACTTTGGATTTTAAACCCTAATGAGATATATAATTTGCAAGTATTTTCTCCTATTCAGTAGGTTGTCTTTTCATTTTGTTGATGATTTTCTTTGCTGTAAAGAAGGCTTTCAGTTTAAGGTAGTTGCTTTTGATGTCAAATCCAAACAAATCATTGCCAAAACCTATACCAAGAAACTTACCTATGTTTTCTTCTGAGTTTTATGGTCTTACGTCTTATGTTCAAATCTTTAATATATCTTGGCTTAATTTTTATATATGATATAAGATAGTGGTTGAGTTTCTTTTTTTTTGCATGTGGCTCTCCAGTTTTCCCAAAATCATTTACTGGAAAAAACTGTCGTTTCCCCATTGTATATTCTTGGCTCTTTTGTTGTAAACTAACTGACTATTTATGTGCAGTTTTATTTTTTCTGGGTTCTCTATTCTGTTCCCTTGATCTATGTGGCTGTTTTTACAATAATACCATACTCTTTTATTTATTATAGCTTTGTAATATAGTTTGAAAGCAGGACATATGATGTGCAAGCTTTGTTCTTCTTCAAGACTGCTTTTGATATTTAGCGTCTTTTACGGTTCCATTCAAATTTCAGGATTGTTTTATTTACGTAAAAAATTCCATTGGAATTTTGATAAGAGATTGCATTCAATCTACAGGTTGTTTTGGGTAGTATGGACATTTTAACAATATTAATTCTTTCTGAGCATGGAATATTTTTCTGTTTAGTTGTGTCTTAATCAACTTATTAATGTATTATAGGTTTTACCATACAATTATTTCACCTCCTTGGTTAAATTTATTTACTGGTATTTTATTATTTTTGATGCAATTATAAATTGTATGATTTCTTAATTTCTCTTTTTTGATATTTGTTTTTTAGTGTATAAAAGTGCAATAGGATTTTAAAGTTGATTTTGCGTTCTGCAACTTAGGTGAATTTGTTATTTCTAACAGTTTTTGGTAGAGTCTATAGAATTTTCTATATATAACGTCATGTCTTTCGTGTTTGAGTTAGGCTAATTCAATTGTGTGCTAATTTATGTCTAAGCTTCCTGGAATTCAAAGACTGTTTATAAAGGGCAATAACTTCTGTATATAATCTTCACAAATATTACAAACTCACAATTGGCTTTCAACATCATCAAGTATACTTTAAAACTTTTTTTTTGCATCAGTAATATTTCCAATAGAAGAGAAAAATTTTATTTATATAAAATCCTTTCTCCTTGGCCATTTACCTTTTTTTCCCCTGTGCTTTTATTTGTTTGCTTTTGTGCTTTTAAGGGCTGTATCTGCAGCATATGGAGGTTCCAAGGCTAGGGGTCTAACTGGAGCTACAGCTGCTGGCCTACTCCACAGCCATATCAACACAGGATCCAAGCTGAGTCTGCAACCTATACTATAGCTCACAGCAACGCTGGGTCCTTAACCTACTGAGTGAGGCCAGGGATCGAACCTGCAACCCCATGGTTCCTAGTCAGATTTGTTTCCCCTGCGCCACAATGGGAACTCCACTGTGTTTTTTAAAATTGCTTTTATAGGGAGTTCCCATTGTGGCTCAGTGGGTTACAAACCTGACTAGTATCCAGGAGGATGCAGGTTTGCTCCCTGGCCTTGCTCAGTGAGTTAAGGATCCAGTGTTGCTGTGAGCTGGGGTGTAGGTCACAGATGTGGCTCAGATCTGGTGTTGCTGTGGCTGTGGTGTTTGCTGGCAGCTGCGGTTCAAACCCTAGCCTGGGAACTTCCATATGCAGCCAAGTGCAGCCCAAAAAAGCAAAAATTAATTAATTATTTTAAAAATTGCTTTTTTATAGTCTACGGTGTATGTATAATTATTTCTTAGCTTTCCCTTCATTCTGACACTCTCTTTGTTGATAATACTCAGAATTCTATCATTTCCACATCCTTATAATTTCTTCCTTATTCTTTAGAATTGGTCCAAGTTAGTAGTTCCCTTTATTCCTTCTACCACCTGCTTTTAGGGAAAGTGATGATCAAGGCAGAATTTACCAGTGCTCTGTTTTTGAGCAGACATATGTCTGTTCAGGAGAAGTTCCTTATCCTTATACCTTATCTCTAGGCCAATCTTGTACTATGCATGAGGAAAGCATTTTTGAGGCAGTTTGTAAAACGAATTTTTATAACATTCACCTGATCTAGTCTAATCTTTGTTTAATTTTATCCAAATGGCCTCTGAATTCGTTTTAGTGATGGAGTGGTTATATGGAATTTGTTCTATTATAGAATATAGCTCTTTCTACATGACAGTGTCTCATGGTTGAAAGATGATTATCTGTTTTTTTTCCCCAGAACCATTGCCCTCTATTATTTTTCATAGAAAGAGTAGGACATCAAGATACAGGCCACAAGGTCAACAACCATCAAACCTGTAGGTTAAGAGGAAGGAGTCTCAGGCTCTAGGAAAAATGGTTTAGTGATGTAAATGGGGAAGTGGAGGAGTGGAAGCAGCTGTAGCTATTATTTTTGAGTGGTCTAGTAAATATAAATAGAGCCTGTGCCTTTATTATTGATTGGAATTTTGTGTGGCTAGTTGACTTTTAAAAACTAAAATATTATCTTCCATCATGTTCTATCAGAAGTGACTGGGAGTTCCTGTAGTGGCTCAGTGGAAACAAATCTGACTAATATGCATGAGGACACAGGTTTGATCCCTGGCCTCGCTCAGTGGATTAAGGATCTGACTTTACTGTGAGCTATGGTGTAGATCACTGATGTGGCTCAGATCTCGTGTTGCTGTGGCTGTGGCATAGGCCAGTGGCTACAGCTCTGTTGAGACCACTAGCCTGGGAACATCCACATGCCGTAGGTGTGGCCCTAAAAAAAAAAAAGAGTGATTGAATATAGTTCCCAGTTCTATAGAGCAGAACCTCATTGCTTATCCATTCTAAACGTAACAATTTGCATCTACTAACCCCAAACTCCCAGTCCATCCCACGCCTTCCCCCTCTCCCTTGGCAACAATCTGTTTTCCATGCCTGTGAGTCTGTTTCTGTTCTGTAGATAGGCTCATTTGTGCCATAATTTAGATTCCACAACAACCTAAATACAATTAACAAAATGGCAACCTAAATACAATTAACAAATGGCAATACCTACCAACAATTACTTTAAATGTAAATGGACTAAATGCTCAAATAAAAAGACAAAGAGTGACTGAATGGACTCAGCCATAAAAATAGAGTGAACTCATGTCATTTGCAAAAACATGGATGGCCCTAGAGGGTATTATGCTAAATGAAATGTCAGACAAAGAACGACAAATACTTATGATTTCACTGATGTAAAGAATCTAAACAATAAAATGAAAGAACAAACATAACAGAAACAGAAAACAAATAGGTTTTTTGCAGAGAGGACAGTGGGAGGAGGAGAGAAACAGGTGAGGGAGATTAAGAGGTAAAAAATTCCAGTTACGGAGTTCCCGTTGTGGTGCAGCGAAAACAAATCCAACTAGTAACAATGAGGTTATGGGTTCCATCCCTGGTCTCGCTCATTGGGTTAAGGATCCAGCATTGCTGCGAGCTGTGGTGTAGGTCGTAGACACAACTCAGATCCAGTGTTGCCATGGCTGTGGTGTAGGCTGGTGGCTACAGCTCTGATTTGACCCTTAGTCTGGGAACCTCCATATTCTGCAAGTGCAGCCCTAAAAAGCAAAAAAAAAAAAAAAAAAAATCTAGTTGCAAAATAAATGAGGCATAGATAGTATGAAATGTACAGTGTGGGGAATAGGGTCAATAATTATATAATATCTTTTTATAGTGACAGATTATAACTGATTTATTGTGGTGATAATTCTGAAATGAATAGAAATATCAAAAAACTATGTTGTATAATAGGAACTAACAGGAGTCCTGCTGTGGTGCAGTGGGTTAAGAATTTGACTTCAACAGCTTGGGTCACTGTGGAGGCAGAGGTTTGATCCTCAGCCTGGCAGAGTGAGTTAAGGATCCAAGCATTGCCATAGCTATGGCATAAGTCGCAGCTGTGGCTCAGATTCAATCCCTGGCCTGGGAACTTCCATATGCTGAGGATGTAGCAAAAAAAGAAAAGAAAGAAAGAAAAGAAACTAACGTAGTGTTATAGGTCAATTATACTTCAAAACAAACAAATAAATTCATAGGAAAAGAGACCAGATTTGTGGTTACCAGAGGCAGGGTGTTGGAAATGGGGACATTGGATGAAGAGAGTTAAAAAAATACAAGCTTCGGAGTTCCCGTCGTGGCACAGTGGTTAACGAATCCGACTAGGAACCATGAGGTTGCGGGTTCAGTCCCTGCCCTTGCTCAGTGGGTTAACAATCCGGCGTTGCTGTGAGCTGTGGTGTAGGTTGCAGACGCGGCTCGGATTCCCGCGTTGCTGTGGCTCTGGCGTAGGCCGGTGGCTACAGCTCCAATTCAACTCCCAGCCTGGGAACCTCCATATGCCGCGGGAGTGGCCCAAAGAAATAGCAAAAAGACAAAAAAAAAAAAAAATACAAGCTTCTAGTTATAAGATAAATAAATTCCGGGAATGTAATGTACAATATGATAAATATAATTAACACTGTTATATGCTATATATGAAAGTTGTCAAGACAGTAAATCAATCCTGAAAGTTCTAATCGGAAGGAAAAATATTTTTCTATTTCTTTAATTTTGTATCTTTATGAGATTATGATGTCACTAAAATTATTGCAGCAGTCATTTCACGATGTATGTAAGTCAAATCATTTTGCTGTCCATCTTAAACTTGTCGATTACATCTCAATAAAAAGTATTGACATTATCTTGGGAAAATGCTTTTGAAAAATAATATATAAAAAGAGTAGAATACAAAGTTATATTCTTCAATATGATCAACTATGTAAACTAAATTCAAAAGCATGTAAAATATCAGATGTGAATTTAGGTTAAACATTATAGATTGAATATAAGAATTTCCCTGATAATTCCTAAAGCCACAGTAAATGACAACAAAAGAATGGTTAAGACTAAACAGAATAAACCCAAAAAGTTAATGACAATGTCATTAGAGATGCCAGGAGATGAAAGATGTCATTTAAATTTTAGATCCCTGAAAGTAGATATACAAATATTAACCAACTTGGAAAAACAGAGAAAACTGACGAAATAAGGCCAAAACAAAAATGGCCAATTCATGCCTCCACACCCCTGAAAGGATCAGGAATTGATGAAGTCGATTATCTTTGATGATAAAAGCGTAGAATTGTTTAAAAGTTTATTTTGAAAACATTTAGATTCTACTGGTTTCCTAGCTGCTATAAAACAGCCAGGAAAAAAATCCCTGGAAAAAGGATACTGACATGAAAGTTGTGTGGTTTTTTTTTGTTTTTATTTTTGTCTTTTTAGGGCTACACCCACGGCATATGGAAGTTCCCAGGCTAGGGGTCTAATCAAAGCTAAGCTGCCGGCCTACACCAGAACCACAGCAAAGCCAGATCCGAGCCACATCTGTGACCTACACCACAGCTCACAGCAATGCCATATCCTTAACCCACTGAGTGAGGCCAGGGATCAAACCCACAACCTCGTGGTTCCTAGTTGGATTCATTTCCACCGTGCCATGACCGGAACTCCCCTGACATGAAAGTTAAACCAAAGGAAGTTAAGGTATTCAGATAAATTAACAGGGAATAATAGAAAAAGCGGTATATTAAGTGACTGACTCCATTTTCACTCACTCACTCAAAGAATACAACCTGCCAAATTATATACTTTTTAATACTGAAGTCTGGATTCCTCATTATTCTGGCTTTAAAAAAAAGACCTACAGATATTGGCAATTGGGGATTTCTCCACAAAACAGCCAGTCTGTCTTCTAGGAAAGTCCACCACACCATTTGCACAGGGAACTTCCAAGCAGCTTTTGAGGTCTCACTCAGTAACATGTTTGGAAAGCCCAGGGTCACCAGCATTTAGAGACAATCCCTAAAAGTAAGAATAGAGGCCATAACAGATAGGAATAAAAAGAAACCCCAAGGAAAACAGTTAATACCAAGACCAGAAGAAAAGTTTGAATCATGAACATTCTTAAGAGATATAGAAGTTATTACACCTGAAAGAGGGTAAGGATATTCTACAAAAATTAAAATATAATAGCAGATATGTAAAAATCAATAGAATTGTTGGAGAATAAAATTGGATGTCTTCCAGAAATTAGAACAGAAATACAATAAGATGAAAAACTGGAGAAAAAGATAAAATTAGAGGATCAGATAGGAGAGTTAATATCTAACTAGCAGACATTCTAGAAAGAGAGAACAGAGAAAGAGGATAAAATCATTGAAGAAGTATACAAAAAAAAATTTCCGTAAATAATGAATGAAAATTCTGAGTGGAAGGGCCTATTGAGTGTCCTACATAATGGATGACAAATATGTTCACACCGGATATGTCATCACAATGTTCTAGATTGTCAAGGACAGTGCTAAAATTCTAAAGCTTTTAGAGAAAAAGTAGGTCCATACATAGAAATGGAGATTAGAAGACAATAAAAATATGCCTTCAAAATTTTAACAGAAAATGATTTTTCAATGCAGCATTTTATGCCCACCTCAAATATCAACTGAAAAGAGAACAGCCTCTAGATTGGGGTTGGAGGACAGAGGACTCCAGGAAGTATGACTCACCAAAACACAACAAAAGAAATCAAGGAAAAGAAATTGACAGGTTTTTCTGATATAATTAAACAAATTTAGATTACATCTTCAGATAATTTAGAAATGAACTGGTGATAGAACATAGGAAATGAAGCAAGCAGAGAATCAAGGCCAATATTAGCAGCATTTAATGCAAAAAGTCATATAACAAAGAAAATATCAAAATTAATTGCATGACTCAGTTGTATTATTTGCAATTATAATAATATACATGCTGAATGCACATACTGAAATGTGAAATAACTCCATTGCAATCATTGTTGGAGGAGGAAATATGTATTTGAGAGGGAAGGAGTGGGAAAGAAACAAGAGTATATAAATTTTCATAGGAGAAAATCAATAGATACTATCTAACATTTTCCAAAAATAAAGGGATATGAAAAGAAATAGCTAGAATAATTCAGAGTGATTTCCCCTAGGAAGCAAAAATGGTATTTGAGAGGGAAGGAGTGGGAAAGAAACAAGAGTATATAAATTTTCATAGGAGAAAATCAATAGATACTATCTAACATTTTCCAAAAATAAAGGGATATGAAAAGAAATAGCTAGAATAATTCAGAGTGATTTCCCCTAGGAAGCAAAAATTGGGAGGTAAAGTGTTGGGAAGGAGATGACTGTTTTTATTAACATTATAGATGCGTTATTATTTTGTTAAAAAGTAAAAGGTATTTTAATAAAAACTAAAAATAAAATTCTGGATAAATTCGGTGGTTGTCTCTGGATGATGTTAAGAAATGGTTTTCATTTCTTTCATTCTTATTTCCTCTGTTTTGAAATTTTGCTGTAATTCACACCTAATGCATCTTTAAGAGGAAAAATAACATGTTTCAACATTTTAAACAACTGTATTTTATTAAGCTGGAAAAAAGTTTATCTTTAAACTGTTCACTAAGTAATTTACAGTATTAATAATGGGACATCATATCAACATATTAATGAATATAAGAATATAATATAGGAAGTTAGGAAGTTCCCTTGTGATACAGTGGATTGAGGATCCAGTGTTGTCACTGCAGTGGCTTGGGCCACTGCTATGGTACAGGTTTGATCCTGGCCTGGGAAGTTTCGCATGAAGTGGATGTGGCAAAAAAAAAAAAAAAAGTACATGATATATATAAGTTGACAACTCCTTTTTTAAAAACTGTTGAAACAATCTAGATCTAGAAGTAAACCATTTCCATCTAGCTGAGTAGGCCATTTTTGTATGCTAGCATGAACCTATACAAAACTTCCAAAAGCTCTTTCTTCTTTCAAAACACCATTAAGATTAAGCAAATTTAAAGGGAAAATAAAGCCTAATAAACTTTGAGATCATCCATGTTTACCTTTAATTAATGCATAAACTCATATCTTTACTTAATCATATTCTATTTATACTTGTGTAATCTGGTCATTTTTTTTTTGTCTTTTTGCCTTTTCTAGTGCGGCTCCCATGGAAAATGGAGGTTCCCAGGCTAGGAGTCTAATCGGAGCTATAGCTGCTGGCCTACGCCAGAGCCACAGCAACGTGAGATCCGAGCCGAGTATTCCACCTACACCACAGCTCACAGCAATGTCGGATCCTTAACCCACTGAGTGAGGCCAGGTATTGAACCCGCAACCTCATGGTTCCTAGTCGGATTCGTTAACCACGACAGGAATTCCTGGTCATGGTTTTTAACAAAGAAGTGTTGCCAAGTGTGAGGGTGGTGTGAAGTGAAAGGACTCAGAAGAGAAAGGTGGCAGAAATGGTTTGGTTCTTTGAGGCTTCCATTTCCTAAGCTAAAAATCCAATAATAAATAAATCCAATAATGCCTCGCTTAAAGTAAGAGTAATGATACATTTAAATCACCTATCACAGTGCCTGAACTTACAGTAAGCATGTAGTAGATACTTTTCCATGCCTCTTCACACTTCTGTATCTTTATAAAAGCACCTAGAATAACAGTTTGTATGTGATAAGAGAGTAGCTATCTGATGAATTAAAATGTCATACTTTCAAAGTGAGTTATCAATGTGACATCTATATTTTCTTCAGGTTAAGAAACCTTAGATTTTTATAAAGGATTTTATAAAGGACAGTATTTCTGGATATACTCTTCTTTGGACTTCCTCTAAGTACTCCACTGAGGCATACACTCCCACGTGCCTATTCCACAGCCATGTGCCCATGACACTTCTTAGTGGAAAGAGATTGCTTCCCACTGCAGATGACAGAAACCAGATATTCAGTTTCCTGGTATCCTCTGCATCCAGAAAAATGGACAAATGACCCAATTCTGGCCAATGGGACCTGAGAGGAATGTGCTGAGAAAGCTTCTAGGAAAGTTTCATCTTTTTTTTTTTTGTCTTTTTTCCATTTCTTGGGCCAATCCTTCAGCATATGGAGGTTCCCAGGCTAGGGGTCTAATCGAAGCTGTAGCCGCCGGCCTACACCAGAGCCATAGCAACTCGGGATCCAAGCCACGTCTGCAACCTACACCACAGCTGATGGCAACGCCGGATCCTTAATCCACTGAGCAAGGCCAGGGATCGAACCCACAACCTCATGGTTCCTAGTTGGATTCATTAACCACTGAGCCATGACGGGAACTTCGAAAGTTTCATCTTTGATAAAACAGAAATCCTCTCATTCTTCCTGCTTTTATTACTGGAGAGAATGATGCTTGGATCTACAGCAGCCATCTTGAGACTATGAGGGGAGGCCAAAAGAATCTTAGAGAAGCGGGGCTTAGTGCTACCTACCTACCAACTCTAGTTATGTGAGAATGAATCCCTATTATTTAAGCTACTCTTACGTAGTCAGATATTCTGTTCCTTATAGCCATATGTACTTTTCAAATATATCCATGATAAACTAAATTGTGTAGCTTTGTAATAGAGCATTCTAATAAGTAGTGCCAGTGAAATGGGCAGATTAAGACCTACTTTCCTGTTTTGTTTTTATTTATCAGTTCATCAAGAAACTTTCTTTTTAGCTAAGTGAACTCAGCATATTGCCCATTCTCTGCACTGAGTTGGGTGATGGTGCTTGTCTTAAAACATGAGACAGCTTTATTTGTCTGATTCTAAATTAAAACCTATTACTGTTTTTTTTTTTTAAAGTCATGCAATTCAGAAAATTATTTTATAAAGAAGTGAAGCTCATTCTTAGTTCTACTTGGAGAAAACCACAGTTACTATTTTGCTATGTTTCCTTCTGGACTCTCTCAGCAATGACTTTAGTTATTGTTGCTATTTACTTTTGTTATGACAGCATCAGATTACTCCAGAGAGCAAATTGGTGGTGCCAGGTAGCTGTCAGAATCCTGAAGTTCTTCTATTTACATTGACAAAGGAGCAGCAGCTTGTTAGTATACCTGGAAGCCCCGACTTGTGATTTGGCATGGAATTTGTCCAGCCCACTTTAGAGAGATAATCAGGCTTATATGAGTTGGACTGTTTTTAATTTCCCCGTACTGATCAAATCTAGTCTCAGCACCCAAGGAAGCAGATGTTTGCCAGGAGTCTGGAAACTCCCAGGGAAAAGGAAATCTCTATTGACTCAGTATGTTAACAGTTTGGAGTCAGCTGGGAAGAGAAATCTACCTGCCAGTACACACAGAATCAAACTGGTAAACCAAGCAGACAATAATATGTCAGAATTGCAAAATCTCAGCGGAAGATGGCCCCAAAATGTGGGGAAAGAGCAAGAAGGGTATGGATGCCTGGGAGACAATGCCAAGAGGTATTAAGGAGTCCATGATCTGGAATAATTTTATTTATTTTTTGGCTGTTCCCAGAGCATTGGAAGTTCCTGGGCTAGCAATTGGACCCACACCACTGTTATAG
The DNA here is from genome assembly GCF_016906955.1 of Phacochoerus africanus. Classification (NCBI taxonomy): domain Eukaryota; kingdom Metazoa; phylum Chordata; class Mammalia; order Artiodactyla; family Suidae; genus Phacochoerus; species Phacochoerus africanus. The sequence goes on from NC_062545.1 coordinate 233,075,505, forward strand.
CCTGAACCACAGCTGTGGCAACAGTGGATCCTTAATTTGCTGCACCATATAGGAGATCCATGGAGATCCCTGTTTTTTATTGGAATACAGTGCTGCAAAATTTTCATATGATTCTAATACATACACTTGTGATGAATCTTAGAAATACTGCTTTGTTGGGATTGAATTCTGAATCTAAGAATTTTCAAGGCAGAGTCTCTCTGTCATCAATAATAGCACACTGATCAGCAACAGAGAAGTGAAATTACAGAGTGACAGAAGAGAGAGGGCCATCAGACACAAATTGGGGAATAAACATAGAAGCAAAGAAAGAAGTTCAGCCAGGGACAGAAATCCAGGAGAGGAGAGTCCCCAGGCTCAGATATAGCTACTTCTCCTTCTCCTCACTGGACACACAGCCATTCATTTCTGGTTCTCATTGTGTGTGCTTTTTTTCCCTCTCTAGATACTATTTATATATCTAGATATTTATATCTATTTATATCTCTAGATACTATTTATCTATTTATGTATATAAATATATATCTATATCTATCTATATATCTATATCTATGTCTATCTATATATCTATATATATATTTATATCTCTAGATATTTATATCTATTTATATCTCGAGATACTATTTCTTTGTTCCATATGCACATAGACATAGATTCCTGTCCATTGAATCAAATTCAACTTCACATGCTCACTTGGGCCACCTAGAATCCTTGTTCCCTAACTCTGTTTCCTGGGAGAGAGTCTAATTGGACTGGAGGAGGCACAGGAAGTGTGATTAAGTACACAGGACTGCTCCTTTTGTATGGCTTTAGTGGCAGTGAGAAAGAAGAAGATTAATGTTCCACAGAGATCTTTAAAGGTAAATATGACAAAACTTGGTAATATATTTGCATGAAGGATGATGAGAAGAAGTCAAAGATAATATCCAAATATCGGCTTCTGCTAGTAAGTAGGTGATATATTAGAATAGGCTATATTACACCACAGTAACAAATGACACTTGCCATGGGCTGAAATGTATTCCCCCCAAATTCATATGTTGAAGCCTTTAGCCTCCCAGTGAAACTGTATTTTAAGTGTTGAAATAATTAAGGTTAAATAACGTCATAAGGGTGGGGCCCTAACCCAATAGAATTAATGTCCTTATAAGAGAAGATACTGGAGATCTCACATGCTCTCTCTCAACCATGTGAAGACACTGCAAGAAGGCGGTAGTCTGCAAGCCAGGAAGACCGGCCTCACTAGAACCAAATTGGCCAGCACCTGATCTTAGACTTCCCAACTTCTAGATTGTGAAAAACAAATTTCTGTGGTTTAAGCCAACTAGTCTATGGTATTTTGTTATGGCAGCTCCTGCAGTCTAAGACAACACTCCTCCCCAAATCTCAGGAGCTTGTTTCTTGCAAATGCTACATATCCACTGTGGGCTGGCTATGGCTCCAACCATGATATTTTTACTCTGGGACCCAGACTGACAGAAAAGTATCTATCTTGTATATACTCTATTTTCGAGAAGAGAGAAAGGAAAGTCATGGTGACACATGATCTGACTGCTAAGGCTTCTGTTCAAACAAGATAAATGTCGCTTTTGCTCCCATTTCATTGACCAGAACAAGCCATGTGGCCAAGCCTAACATCAGTGGGGTGGTGTAGTATAATACACCCCACCAGGGGAGAGTACTAAATGCTTGTAAATAGTATTATAATCTACCAAAATTGTGTTCTCCCTAATATCCATGTGGGGGATATGTGGAAGTTTAAAATATATGGAGTAATAAGACTCAGATGTGTCATTGAGTAGTTGATGAGTGGTCCTCGTCTTTATCCTAAAGTTCTTGGGCTAAGAGAGATTATAGATAAATATAAAAGTGAAAAGCACTCAGTGAAAAAGCAGAGGATGAGGAGGTATTTGCCATATGAAATAGATGTTCCTAGGATCATAGTGGAAAGGTGTGGGAAGGTGGAACTCAAGTGGGAATCAGGTCACACAAGACAAAGTATGGAGAAGTATGTATCTTGTCTAAAACTCACACTGTGCATAAACACACAAAAGGCTCCGACAAGTCCTGCAGTGAAGATTTTATCAAACATATTTTCCACATAGTAGCTCTCCTCCCTTTTTTACCTATTAACACCAGAGTTCCAAAGAACACACTTTAGGAAACACTCCTGTTCACAAAGTGAAAATTGTGAGTTAAAGTCCATTGTAACATGTTCCATCTGTCCTTGTAACCACAAAGTTTGAAAACTGCTTGGGAATAAGAAAATAATCTGGTGGGGAGGTTTTCAAACTTTATTATTTCTAACCAAATATTTCATACAACTCTCACATCTAAATCTGAGAGACACAGAGCTGCTCTGGTTTCATTAGGACTAAGCAGACCAGAGCCCTAACTTTGTAGTCCTCTGTGTCACCTCTCCCACCAGTGCCCCCAAGAGATCCTCATGGAACTTTAGGAACTAAAGAAACATGGGTTGAAAATCCATAATCAAAGCAGATCCCTCATTCTTTGATGGGGAGACAACAGCTTAGAGTGTTACACAACTGGGTCTGAAGTACAGGTTTCCTGCCCCACCAAGCCAAGTGAATTTTGTACTGCATTATGCTTCCTTCCTTTGTCTTTCCATCACTTGTGTATTGCCTTGTGATTACTCTGTTTCACTGCTGGTTCCTAATATCACAGCATCAGTGAACATAATTAACTCTGTTCTTCTTAAGAATCTCCCTGGGAATAGGCATTACATGGAGAATCATTTAGCCCATTACTAGTGAGCTAAATAATAGCATCCTAATGGCATGAACAAGTTAATGTTTCCACCCAAGTGTCAAATGTACTAACAGAAAGTAACTTGGCCACGTGCCAGATTCTGCCTCGAAAATAAATAGCCTTTTAAAAAACTTCTCTAATAAAAATTTATCCCAAACTCAATCAGATAAAAATGATTTTTGAGAGCAAAATTTTCTGGAGAGTCAACCTCTGAAGATCTGGATGTGACTGTGCTTGAAAGATTTCAGAAATATTCAAGAAGCATTTAGAACATTCAATAAGCATCCAGAAACATTGAAGAAGCATTAATGACATTCAAGCTTGTGCATGTCTTTTTGCTAAGGCGTCATCTACTTATCAATGTATCCCTGGAGAATGTTATTACTGTAAAAGCCATAACGTATTAAATTTTATAAATATTGGAAAACAAGTAAATGGGACAGCAGTGCCAATGGCAGAAAGTATAGTGCTCACAGTCTCCTGAAATCTCCCATGTCATAGTGCAAGAATTTCCTTAATAAGTGGACCCACTTAATATCAGTCAATGGTACTTTCTTACATACATTTATAAGGGTTTGCTTATCTTAAAAGAGGCCAGATTATTCGGTTTCTACAAAAATTAACTCTTACTGTGCTTATTATTCTGAAAGAGTATCTTTTCATCTAAAAGTATTAGACATTTCTAAACACATAGAAAGCTATCTCATTCTCTTAATCACTGCATAATATTTTATAGTATGAATCTATCCCAGTTTATTCAACAATTTCTCTTTTTATAGATGGAGAGGTTGTTTTCTGGTAGTAGCAACAGATGTTCTAATCTTTACAATCCTTGTCATTATGAGGAAAATACCTTGCTATATTAATTGGCATTTCCATGTTCAATAGCAAGGCCGAGCTAATCTTGTCTGCTCCTTAGCCATATAGAATTTTCTCTTCTCTAAATTGCTTGTGCAAATGTTTGTCTATATTTCTAATGCATCAATTTTTCTTATCAATGAGTAGGAATAATTTCTATATTAAGATATTAGCCACAAACAATATTAGCTTTTTAATTTGTTTATATCTTCTTTTATCATTAAGTAGTTTTAAAGTTTAATGTCAAAATTTTCTATTTTCCCTTTATAATTTTTGTTTCTGTATCTTCTTCAGAAATCCCTCTCATCTGGAGCCCGTAAGATTTTTTTCCTAAAAGTTTTTGATAATTTTGACCACATTTCTGTCTTTGATCCATCTGGCATTTAGATTTATGGATGGTGTGAGGTAGGATTCTGGTGTTACTTTTCCCATGTTGAAAACCAATTTTCCTTTATTCCTGATGCTCTTCCATCCCTAAGGAATTTTCCCCAAACACCTGTCAAAGATGCGTTGCAGGCATGTCCATATTATCACACACAGTAAGGGGAAAAGAAAAGAACCAGAGCAAGAGATTTTCTTTTAACTAAGCAAAGCCAATGTTGCACACACTACTTTTATGCCCATTCCAATTGCCAGAACTTACCCAGAAGGTCATACATAGCAATATGGGAACCAAGGAAAGCACACTTTAGCTAAGCAGCCATGTGCCAAAGAAAGTGAAACTAAATTTGAGTCAACAGCCAGAAGCTTCCACCAATATCCCGTTCTCCCATATTCCTTAGTAAAAGAAGAAAATGCTATTTACAAGAGCAACAAATAAACAACACCAAAAACTCCCTTGCTGCTTTCTATGGTTATATGACTATATATAGGAGCTGACAGGTGAGACTTCTGTGACAGGGCCTTCAGAAAAGGACAGCTAGCTTGGTACATCTTTTTATCCCTCCTGCTCTCTTGCTTCCTATTACCTGGAAGGTAGACACTATATCTGGAGTTCCAGAAAGCTTCCTGGAGAAGAGACATTTTCAGAATGAAAATCAAGCATTCAGGATGGCAAAACACAAAGTCAGAGAGTATCTTGGTGGTTGATAATGTCTCGTAACTGCCATATCACCCTGGATGGCCCATCTGTGAATTTCTTTCACCTGAGAGAAAAATCAACTCCTATTTATTTGTTTATTTTGCTTTTTAGGGCTGCAGGTGCGGCATATGGAAGTTCCCAGGCTAGGGATAGAATCAGACCTACAGCTGCAGACCTATACTACAGCCACAGCAATGTGGGATCCAAGCTGTGTCTGCAACCTACACCACAGCTCATTGCCTTGCCAGATCCTTGACCCACTGAGCAAAGCCAGGGATCGAACCTGCATCCTCATGGATACTAGTAGGATTCGTTTCCACTGTACCACAACAGGAATTCCCTCACTTCTTATTTAGTTTAAGCTGTTATTTAAAAAATTTTGTTATATACAGTCAAATCTCTTTATTAATTTACTTTCAGTTCTTATTCCTCTCATTCTATTTAGTTTATTGAATAGGAACTTTTCGTATAATGAGAAACAGAGAGGTGAAATTTTGATATCTTGTCTCATGCCTGATTTTAAAGAGGACACTTCTAAATTTTCTTTAAGACTGATGCTTGCTGTGATATTTTGTTACATTTATCTACTAAATTGAATGAAATCCCCTTCTATTCCTAACTTGCAGTTTTTACCCATGAAAGGATGATGGATTTCAATGAAAAATTATTTTCTCTATAGCTTATTAAGATGGTCATATGACCCTTCCCTTTAATTTGTTAATGTGGTGTTTACTATGGAAACATTTTTCTAAAAATTTCTACAACATGTTAAATGTTGTAGTATCTGTCCCAGCCCCTTCCCTGATGTCCACATTTATTTATCCAACTACATCTTTGAGACTCCTTTTGAATATCTAATGGTTACCTCGATACTAAAATTTCAATACCTACATACATATATATATATATATATATATATATATATATATATATATATATATTTGCTTTTTAGGGCTGCACTCACAGCATATGTAGGTTCCCAGGCTAAGGGTCTAATCTGAGCTACAGCTGCTGGCCTACGCCACAGCCACAGCAACATCAGATGCAAGCCAAGTTTGCGACCTACACCACAGCTCACGGCAGCGCTGAATCCTTAACCCACTGAGTGAAGCCAGGGATTGAACCCACAACCTCATGGTTCCTTGTTGGATTCATTTCCGCTGCACCACAATGGGAACTCCAATACCTAATTCTTAAATAAACTCTGCGTATATTTTTTTTCCCCAGTGTTTCTCCCACTTGGTAAATGGCATCTCCATTCACTTCATTTCTCAGCCCTGTATTTGGCGTCAACCCCATCTATTCCCCTTCCTCACATCCTACATAAAATCCATCAGAAATCTTATCATCACTGCTTTAAATATATTTCTGAATTTTCACACTTCATCACCTCTATCTCTTCTATTCTGGCCCATGTGACTTAGGTTAAATTCCTTGGAAACTGATTCTGTGATGGAGATTTGTATGCAGAAAGATTACTAAGAAACTTTTGAGTGAGGGGTTGGGGCAAACAATTATGAAGGAGAAAAGGAAGTAGGACTGGGCAGAGAGCATATTGAATTGAAATGGAGTTGCAACGAAGGCCTCAGAAATTCCAGAGCAGCGATGGCCCTTGAAGTTTTGTCCATCCTTAAGGCAAGGGAACTAGACTTTAGACTTCATCACTGATTACAATTGGAAGCAAGTTGCATTGGGGGTAGGGAATATTGTTACGTTGAACAAAGCAGGCTTTAAACCTGCACCACAGCAATGATCTTAGCCACAGAAGGGACAACACCAGCTCCTTTATCTGCTGCACCACAAGGGAACTCCAAAGCAGTCTTTCTTTGAAAATGGATAATTCCTTGAGAGGATTCAATTGAGAGTCATCAGATACTGACATTCCCAGGCTCTGGGGGAATAAACTCCTCAATCCCGAAGGGAGAGTGTGGGTGGCAGACCACAGCATCTACTACACGGTCTTCCCCTCAGCTCTCCCCATCCTACTGCGATAGTTTCTTTCTTTCTTTTGTTTTTTTTTTAGGGCCACACCCATGGCATATGGAAGTTCCCAGACTAGGGGTCTAATCAGAGATGCAGCCTTCTCCACAGCCACCGCAACTCAGGATCCAAGTCACATCTTCGACCTACACCACAGCTCATGGCAATTCAGGATACTTAACCTACTGAGTGAGGCCAGGGATGAAACTGCATCCTCATGGATCCTAATCGGGTTTGTTACCGCCGAGCCATGAGGGAAACTCCTGTAATAGTTTCTTAATGATCTTCTGCTATCCCTGCTCCATCAGAATCAAGATTTTTATAAAATGATACAATAAAAAAGATTGTGGTATATAATAGAAACAAGAAGAGCAGAATAGAAAAAAATCAAGAAACAAACCTACACATATATGGTCACATGATTTATGACAAAAAGTGAATTTTTCAATGAATAGCGGGGAGTAAATATCTACATGGAAAAAACTCTTGACACTATCTTTTACCATATAAAAATCAATCCTAAGCAGGTTCAAGATCTATATGTTAAAAGCAAACATTATATTTCTAAAATAAAATACAGCTTCATGATCTTGAGGAGGACAAAAATGAAAATTTATAAATAAAAACATTGATTATTAGACTATTCTAAAATTAAAAATTCTGCTCATCCAAAGTTACCATTATGAGAGTAAAGAGGTAAGATATTTTTCTCTGCTTACATTTAAGATTTTCAGTTTACATTGGTCCTCAGCAATCTGACTGTTTTTTTTTTGTCTTTTTGTTGTTGTTGTTGTTATTGTTGTTGTTGTTGTTGTTGCTATTTCTTGGGCCGCTCCCGCGGCATATGGAGGTTCCCAGGCTAGGGGTCCAATCGGAGCTGTAGCCACCGGCCTACGCCAGAGCCACAGCAACTTGGGATCCGAGCCGCGTCTGCAACCTACACCACAGCTCACGGCAATGCCGGATCGTTAACCCACTGAGCAAGGGCAGGGACCGAACCCACAACCTCATGGTTCCTAGTTGGATTCGTTAACCACTGTGCCACGACGGGAACTCCCAGCAATCTGACTATTATGTGCATTGTGTTGTTTTTTTTTTTTTCATGCTTATTTTGCTTGAGGTTCATTAAATTCTTTGGGTATATAGTTTAATCCTTGTTACCAAATTTGAAAAATTATTCAACCATTACTTCTTTGAAGTTTTTTTCTGTGTTTTCTTCCTTTGGGGATCTGATTACACACAGATATTGATATTTTCCCATAGGTCTGAAAGGTTGAGGTGGTGTTAATTTTTTTAGTTCTTTTTCTCTCTGCTTTATTTTAGATAGTGTCTATAGCTAAGTTTTCAATTTCACTAATCTTTTCATTTGTAGTATCTAATATGTTTGTTAGTCAATCCAGCAAACTTTGTATTTTCCCCATAGTTTCAGTTGTAGAATTTCCACTTTTGCAAAACAATATTTAATTTCTCCCTATTTATTCCATCATTGTATTTATGTCTTCATTTTAAACCTTGACCTTGTTATCTATCTATCTATCTATCTATCTATTGATCTACCTTTGCTTTTTAGGGCTGCACCTGTGGCACATGGAAGTTCCAGGCTAGGGGTTGAATCAGAGGTACATCCACCGGCCTATGCCACAACCACAGCAACATAGGATCCAACCCAAATCTTCGATCTACACCACAACTCACGCTGTAACCCACTGAGCGAGGCCAGGGATAAAATCTGCATCCTCATGGATTCTAATCAGGTTCATTAACTGCTGAGCTACAAAATAAGCAGGTGAGAGACAGGATCAGAATTCAGGGATCCTAAAGTGACTGGGATCTACCTGGAAAGCTAATGTAGAGAAGAAAGCCATGTAGAAAAGAAGAACCAGATATCTGCATATAGCAGATCCCTGGAATACTGAACAAATACCATTCTATTCATTAACAGAATTAGGTATTATAAGGTCAGAAAGAATTAGTATCAGAGAAAAAACTGCCAGAGTGCTAGGAGATGAACAACCTCCAGGAATGGTACAGAGGTGGGAGACATTTGAGGACTGACCACTCTGGATAGAGAGAACCCATGATTTCTTCCATCCTGTATCTTCTTTACTTCCTATTTAAAAGAGACTTTTCAGTATTTCTTTTAGAATGGATTTAGCATTGCTGTATTTTTAAAGTTTTTGTTTATTGGAGAAATTCTTTATTCCTCCTATTTTCAATGATATTCTTGCTGGGTGGAGTATTCTGGGATGCAAAATTTTCCCGTTTAGAACTTTGAATATATCTTGCCACTCTCTTCTGGCCTGCAGCGTTTTTGTAGAGAAATCAGCTGATAGCCTTATGGGGGTTCCCTTATAATTAATTCTTTGTTTTTCTTTTGCTGCCTCCAGAATCCTCTTTTATATATAACTTTTGCCACTTTTATTATATATCTTTGTGTGGGCCTGTTTGGGTTCAACTTGTTTGACTCTCTGTGCTTCCTATACGTTGATATGGGCTTCCTTTAGATTTGGCAAGTTTTCAGCCATAATTTTTTCAAATATATTTTCAATCCTCTTTACTTTTTTCTTTTTTTTTTATTTTCCCACTGTACAGCAAGGGGGTCAGGTTATCCTTACATGTATACATTACAATTACATTTATCCCCCACCCTTTCTTCTGTTGCAACATGAGTATCTAGACAAAGTTCTCAATGCTAATCAGCAGGATCTCCTTGTAAATCTATTCTAAGTTGTGTCTGATAAGCCCAAGCTCCTGATCCCTCCCACTCCCTCCCCCTCCCATCAGGCAGCCACAAGTCTCTTCTCCAAGTCCATGATTTTCTTTTCTGAGGAGATGTTCATTTGTGCTGAATATTAGATTCCAGTTATAAGTGATATCATATGGTATTTGTCTTTGTCTTTCTGGCTCATTTCACTCAGTATGAGATTCTCTAGCTCCATCCATGTTGCTGCAAATGGCATGTCATTCTTTTTTATGGCTGAGTAGTATTCCATTGTGTATATATACCACCTCTTCCGAATCCAATCCTCTGTCGATGGACATTTGGGTTGTTTCCATGTCTTGGCTATTGTGAATAGTGCTGAAATGGACAGGCGGGTGCACGTGTCTCTTTTAAGTAGAGTTTTGTCCAGATAGATGCCCAAGAGTGGGATTGCGGGGTCATCTGGAAGTTCTATGTATAGATTTCTAAGGTATCTTCAAACTGTTCTCCATAGTGGCTGTACCAGTTTACATTCCCACCAACAGTGCAGGAGGGTTCCCTTTTCTCCACAGCCCCTCCAGCACTTGTTATTTGTGGACTTCTTAATGATGGCCATTCTGACTGGTGTGAGGTGATATCTCATGGTAGTTTTGATTTGCATTTCTCTTATAATCAGGGATGTTGAGCATTTTTTCATGTGTTTGTTGGCCATCTGTATATCTTCTTTGGAGAAACATCTATTCATGTCTTTTGCCCATTTTTCCATTGATTGATTGGCTTTTTTGCTGTTGGGTTGTATGAGTTGTTTATATATTCTAGAGATTAAGCCCTTATCAGTTGCATCATTTGAAACTGTTTTCTCCCATTCTGTAAGTTGTCTTTTTGTTTTCTTTTGGGTTTCCTTTGCTGTGCAAAAGCTTTTCAGTTTGATGAGGTCCCATAGGTTTATTTTTACTCTAATTTCGATTGCTTTGGGAGACTGCCCTGAGAAAATATTCATGAGGTTGATGTCAGAGAGTGTTTTGCCTATGTTTTCTTCTAGCAGTTTGATGGTGTCCTGTCGTATATTTAAGTCTTTCAGCCATCTTGAGTTTATTTTGGTGCATGGTGTGAGGGTGTGTTCTAGTTTCATTGCTTTGCATGCAGCTGTCCAGGTTTCCCAGCAATGCTTGCTGAATAGACTTTCTTTTTCCCATTTGATGTTCTTGCCTCCCTTGTCAAAGATTAATTGACCATAGGTGTCAGGGTTTATTTCTGGGTTCTCTGTACTGTTCCATTGGTCTGTCTGTCTGTTTTGATACCAGTACCACACTGTTTTGATGACTATGGCTTTGTAGTATTTATTGAAGTCTGGGAGAGTTATGCCTCCTGCTTGGTTTTTGTTTCTCAGGATTGCTTTGGCGATTCTGGGTCTTTTGTTGTTTCATATAAATTTTTGGATTGTTTGTTCTAGTTCTGTGAAAAATGTCCTGGGTAATTGGATAGGGATTGCATGGAATGTGTAGATTGCTTTGGGTAGTATGGCCATTTTTACAATATTGATTTTCCCAATCCAGGAACATGGAATATCTTTCCATTTCTTTCCATCTTCTTTGATTTCTTTGATTAAAGTTTTATAGTTCTCGGCATATAGGTCCTTTACCTCCTTGGTCAGGTGTATTCCCAGGTATTTGATTTTGTGAGGTGCAATTTTAAAAGGTATTGTATTTTTGTATTCCTTTTCTAATATTTCATTGCTGGTATACAGAAATGCAACTGACTTCTGAATGTTAATCTTATATCCTGCTACTTTGCTGAATTTATGAATCAGTTCAAGGAGTTTTGGGGTTGAGTCCTTAGGCTTTTCTATGTATAGTGCCATGTTGTCTGCATACAGTGACAGTTTTATCACTTCTCTTCCTATATGGATGCCTTTTATTTCTTTGGTTTGTCTAATTGCTGTGGCTAGGACTTCCAAAACTATGTTGAAGAGCAGTGGTGAGAGTGGGCATCCCTGTCTTGTTCCAGATTGGAGTGAGAAGGCTTTCAGTTTTTCCCCACTGAGGATTATATTTGCTGTGGGTTTATCATAAATGGCTTTGATTATATTCAGAAATGTTCCCTCTATACCCACTTTGGCGAGGGTCTTGATCATGAATGGATGTTGGACTTTGTCAAATGCTTTTTCTGCGTCTATTGAGATGATCATATGATTTTTGACTTTTTTTTTGTTAATGTGGTGTAGGATGCTGATTGATTTGCATATGTTGAACCATCCTTGTGAACCTGGGATGAACCCAACCTGGTCATGGTGTATACTTTTTTTGGTATGTTGTTGGATTCAGTTGCCTAAGATTTTGTTGAGAATTTTTGCATCTATATTCATCAATGATATTGGGCGATAGTTTTCTTTTTCGGTGGTATCTCTGTCTGGTTTTGGAATGAGGGTGATGGGGGCATCATAGAATGTCTTTGGGAGTATTCCTTCTTCTTCAACCTTTTGAAAGAGTTTAAGGAGGATGGGCACCAGTTCCTCTTTATATGTTTGATAGAATTCACCTGTGAAGCCATCTGGTCCTGGACTTTTATTTGTAGGGAGTGATTTTATGACCTCTTCAATTTCATTTCTAGTGATCGGTCTGTTTAGTTGGTCTGTTTCTACTTGATTCAGTTTTGGCAGGCTGTAAGATTCTAGAAAACTGTCCATTTCTTCCAGATTGTCAAAGTTGTTGCCATATAGTTGGTCATAGTATTTTCTTATGGTTTTTGTATTTCTGCTGTATCCATTGTGATTTCTCCTTTTTCATTTATAATTTTGGTTATTTGGGTTCTTTCTCTCCTCTTTTTGGTGAGTCTGGCCAGGGGTTTGTCAATTTTGTTCACCTTTTCAAAGAACCAGCTCTTGGTTTTATTAATTTTCTCTATTGTTTTTGAGTCTCTATTTTATTGATTTCTTCTTTGATCTTTATAATTTCCTTCCTTCTGCTGACTTGAGGACTTTTTTGTTCTTCTTTGTCTAATTCATTTAGGTGGAGGGTTAAGTTGTCCATTAGGGATCTTTCTTCTTTTTTGAGAAAGGCCTGTATTGCTATAAATTTCCCTCTGAGCACTGCTTTCGCAGCATCCCATAGATTTTGAGCGGTTGTGTCTTCATTATCATTTGTTTCAAGGTAGTTTTTAATTTCCTTCTTGATTTCCTCATGGACCCATTGGTTTTTTAGTAGCATGTTGTTTAGTCTCCATGTAGTAGGTATTTTCTCTTTCCTTTTCCCATGGTTGGTTTCTAATTTCATGGCATTGTGGTCAGAGAAGATACTTGAGATAATTTCTATGCTCCTAAATTTATTGAGATCAGCTTTGCGTCCGAATATGTGGTCGATTCTTGAGAAGGTTCCATGAGCATTTGAGAAGAATGTGTATTCTGCTTTTTTTGGATGTAGTGTCCAGAAGAGATCAATGAAGTCTAACTTTTCTATTGTTTCCTTTAGGATCTCTGTTGCTTTATTGGTTTTCTGTCTAGAGGATCTGTCCATTGATGTGAGGGGGGTATTAAGGTCTCCTACTATGATTGTATTCTCATCAATATCTCCCTTTATGTCTGTTAATATTTGTTGTATGTATCTGGGTGCTCCTGTATTTGGGGCATATATGTTGACAATAGTAACATCCCCTCCTTGGATGGATCCCTTAATCATTAAGTAGTGTCCTTCTTTGTCTTTCTTTATGTCTGTTGTTCTAAAATCTATTTTGTCTGATATGAGCGTTGCAACTCCTGCTTTTCTGTCATGTCTATTGGCGTGAAATATTTTTCCCCACCCTTTCACTTTCAATCTATATGTATCTTTTGTCCTAAGGTGAGTTTCTTGTAGGCAGCATATTGAAGGTTTTTGCCTTTTCATCCACTCAGCCACTCTGTGTCTTTTGATTGGGGCGTTCAGTCCATTGACATTTAAGGTGATAATTGATAGATGATTATTTATTGCCATTTGAACCTTGTGTTCCAGTTGATTCTGTGGTTCTCCATTCTTCCTTTCTTTTTTTTTTTGGTTGGATGGTCTCCTGTTATTATCTGCTTGAGTGTATTTTTTTTTTCATTTTTTGCAAATGCAATATTTGGTTTTGGCTTGTGGTTGCCCTGTTTTTTAAGTATGCTAACCCCTTCCCATAATTGTGTGTTTTAGCCTGATGGTCCTGTAAGTTCAAACACTTCATTACTATATTAAAATTAAGAAGAGAAACATACAAACAAACAAACAAAAAGGGTTATTTACTTCCTGACATCCCTTGCCCACATTTTATGGTTTTGATGACTCTTTTTTATTTTTTTCTTTTTAATTTTATTTTGTTTGAGGCCTGTTCATGATTAAATCTGTATGCTGGCTTATTTGAGTGACTGCTCTCTGATTGTGGTTTCCTCAGTCCTAGTTCTTCCTCTTCTTCTTCTTTTTTTTTCTTTTCTTTTTTTATTCCCTTTCCTTCCTTTCTTTTTGGTTTAGAGAAGCCCTTTAAATATCTCCTTTAACCTGGGTTTTGTGTTGCAGTATTCTTTAAGTTTTTGTTTGTTGGAAAACATTTTTATTTCCCCTTCTATTTGAAATGATATTCTTGCTGGATAGAGTATTCTAGGTTGCATATTTTTTCCTTTTAGCACTTTAAATATCTCTTGCCATTCCCTCCTGGCCTGTAGTGTTTCTGTAGAGAAGTCAGCTGATATTCTTATGGGGTTCCCTTGTAGGTAACATTCTGTTTTTCTCTTGCTGCCTTTAGGATCCTCTCTTTATCACTAACTTTTGCCATTTTTATTATGATGTGTCTTGGTGTGGGTCTGTTTGGGTTCAGTTTGTTTGGGGCCCTCTGTGCTTCTTGTATCTTGAACCCAGTATCCTTTAGATTTGGGAAGTTTCCAGCGATAATTTCTTCAAATATATTTTCCATCCCCTTATCTTTTTCTACTCCTTCTGGAATTCCTATTATGCGTAGGTTGGCCTGCTTTATATTATCCCATAGGTCTCTTATATTGCTTTCCAGTTTTTTGATTCGGTTTTCTGTCTGTTGACCGGATGGAGTGATTTCCATTATTCTATCTTCCATATCACTGATTCATTCTTCTGCATTATTCATTCTGGTTTTTACTGCCCTTAGTTCAGTTTGCATCTCTGCAAATGAATGTTGTAGTTTTTCTTGGCTCCTCCTTATATGTTCTAGTTCCTTTCTGAGGGTATCTGCATTACTGTTCATATCTTCTCTTAATTCCTTCAGTATTTTCACTATTTCTCTTTTGAACTCCAGGTCTGTCAGACTGCAGAGATCTGTTTCATTGTTGACTGTTTTAGGTGAGTTCTCCTGTTGGTTTGACTGGGGGTGGTTTCTCAGCTTCTTCATCTTGCTTGTTGTTTTCTTTCTCCTGAGGGAGTTGTACTCTCCGTTATCGGGCAGTGTTTGCCTTGTCACTGCCGTGGAATATTTCCTGAGGGCTGGCATTGTTGGTCAATCTTTTTTGAGGCAGTGTGGCTTTTCTGGAGTGTTGATGGGCCTAACAGTGTTTCTTTGAAGCAAAGGAGGACTTCCTGAGGGCAGACAGGACTGGGAGGTCCACACCACGATGGTAGCAGATTTCACTTGGTCATGCAGAGCTTGCTCTGGTGTTTTTAGGCTGTGGGGTTCTTGCAGGGGGTTGGCGGTGTTGGGCAGCTATTCCTCAGGAGTGCAGCACCCCCTGGGGGCTGGAGCAGCTATCTGGGTCACTGAGAACCTAAGAGGCTCTTCCCTAGGGCAGCCCAACTCAGAAGGACGGCCTGTGAATGTAGGCGGATCTTTTCACAGTCTGGCCAAGCTTGTTGCAGCTTTTCTGGGCTGCAGGGGCTCTCCTAGGGGGCTGGTGGTGCTGAGCAGCTACTCCGCAGGAGTGGGGCACCCCCTAGGTGCTTGGGCGGGTAGCAGGGCCACTGGAAACCCAAGAGGCTCCTCCCTGGGGCAGCCTGACTCAGAAAAACCGTCTGAGATCTTTTCCCAGCTTGGCCAGGCTTGTTGCAGCTTTTCTGGGCTGTAGGGGGTCCTGCCTGGAGCTGGCAGTCCTATGCAGCTGATCCACTAGGGCACCCCCTGGGGGCTTGGGCAGGTAGCAGGGCCGTTGGAAACCGGAGAGGCTCCTCCCCAGGGCTGCCCGACTCAGAAAGACCATCTGAGATCTTTTCCCGACTCGGCCAGGCTTGTTGCAGCTTTTCTGGGCTGTAGGGGGTCCTGCCTGGAGCTGGCAGTCCTATGCAGCTGATCCACTAGGGCACCCCCTGGGGGCTAGGGCAGGTAGCAGGGTCACTGGAAATCCAAGAGGCTCCTCCCCGGGGCAGTCCGACTCAGAAAAACCATCCGGGAATTAGGCAGATCTATTCACTGCCTGGCTAGGCTTGTTCTAGCTTTTCTGGGCTGCAGGCCTTTTCTCGGGGGCTGGTGGTGTTTGGTGCTGCTCTGCAGAAGTGTAGCCCCTCCAAAGGGCAAGCAGGCCTGTGCAGGGACAGACCCTGCGGTGGTAGGCTTCAGGCAATTGTTGAGGCCAGCCCTCCTGGATGGCAGGCAGCTCCAGGTTAGGCGAGAGCGTAGGGGGTGGTGGGGGTGGGGGGAGGGGATGCACTGGGAAGCACAGCTTTCAGCTAGCTAGCGGGCCTGTAAGCTTGCTGTGGCGTGGGGGGTATTCTATGGGGACCCACCCCTTCTCTCCCATCCCCAGCATGGGCGCAGACCAGGCTCTTCTCCCAGGTTCCCTCTGATGCGGCTTTCCACTTCCCCGCCCCTAGAGTATTGCTCCCTTCCTCTGTGACAGCTTTGTTTTCTAGTCTCCCAGGCAGTCTCTGCCCCATCAAATGGTTTCTAGACCTCCCAAGCAGTTTTTGCTCCGCCCGCCCCCCCAGCCTGGTCTCGGGGACTAACCTCTGGAACCGAGGTCTCAGTGCACAGCCCCACCCAGGCGTCCCCCGGCCCTTTCTCGGGGACTAACCTTCGGAGGCGAGGTCTCGGTGCCCAGCCCCCACCCAGGCGTCTCAAGTTTTGGTGACTGTGCCCTTAGTTCAGATGGTCCATTGGGTTCGTGATCAGCTTTTCCGTACTCCAACTTACTGCTACATTCTTCTCTGCATCTGGAGATTCCTCCGGTTCGTTTGATCTTTCCCCCGTGTAGGTGACTTTCCAGGGTGCGGGATCCCTTTCTCCTCCGCAGTTCCCTTTCGGGAACGCCCGTCCCACTCAGATTCACCTTCTCTCACTCTCTTTTCTCCTGTTCTGCCCAGTAATGTCACGAACTTCTTGCCGTTATTGGAGTTTAGGTTGTTCTGCCAGCGATTGGTTGCTTTTCTGTGCGAGTCATTTATTCTGTAGATGTGCTTTTTTTGTTGTGTTTGTGGGAGAGGGCGTGCGTGTCCCCCTACTCCTCTGCCATCTTGTCCTCTCTCAATCCTCTTTTCTTTTTTTTCTTCTGGAATTGCTATTATGCATAGATTGGCCTGCTTTATATTATCCCATAGATCTCTTAAGTTGCTTTCATGTTTTTTCATTTGGTTTTCTATCTGCTGTCCTGATTGGATGATTTCCATTATTCTATCTTCCAAGTCACTAATTCGTTCCTCTGCATTATTCATTCTGTTCAGTGCCTTTAACTCAGCTTGTGTCTCTGCAAATGAATTTTCTAACTTTTCTTGACTCCTCCTTATAGTTTCTAGTTCCTTTCTAACGTAATCTGCATTTCTGTCCATATCCACTCTTAATTCCTTCATATTTGCTTTTAATTTTTTCAGTATTTTCACTACTTCCTTTTTAAACTCAGTATCTGTTAGACTACAGAGGTCTGTTTCAATTTTTGCTTCTTCATAGGAATTCTCCTGTTCTTTTAACTGGGAATGGTTCCTTAGCTTCTTCATTTTGCTTATATTTTTCTTTTTTTCTTTTTCTTTTTTTTTTTTGCTATTTCTTGGGCCGCTCCCGCGGCATATGGAGGTTCCCAGGCTAGGGGTCTAATCGGAGCTGTAGTCTCTGGCCTACGCCAGAGCCACAGCAACGCGGGAATCCGAGCCGCGTCTGCAACCTACACCACAGCTCAGGGCAATGCCTGATCGTTAACACATTGAGCAAGGGCAGGGACCGAACCCGCAACCTCATGGTTCCTAGTTGGATTCGTTAACCACTGCGCCATGACGGGGACTCCCTGCTTATATTTTTCTTATTCTGTGAGTTTAGGGAAAGCAACTATTGTAGTCTTGGAGGGCTATTTATATGCAAGAGCACCCCTTAATAGTTTGCGAGGAATTACCCCCCCTTTTTTTTTTTTGGTGTGAAGGGGCTGCTTTTGATTTGATGCATGCTCTCTCTTCTCTGTCTGTAGGCTATTATCCCCTTGATGGGGGTGTGCTGATGTATGGCCTGAGCATGTTTCCAGGGAGATAGAGGCAATGGTCAGGGCCTGTAGCAAGTGCCTGTTTGCTGGGCCTGTGACAGTGGTGGGGAGGCAGTGCAGGCTGCTCCTGGTTGCAGGGCCCTGAGAAGTGGCAGTGACCTCAGGCAGGTATAGGCGGCATGCAGAGCCTTCGACAGTGGCAACAGCAGGGCATGTGTGTTCACAGGGGATTGAGAGCAATAATGGAATGGATGGTGCTCAGTTGCTGTGCCCTTCTCTGCTGCAACCCCTGAGGTGACTGGGGCTACAGGTGGTGCCTGTTCAAGGACCCCTAGTGGTGATAGGTTATGCCCACCTCTGGCATCTGAGATGGCCATGGCAATTAGCTTCCACCACCCATAGCCCATGCAAGAGGTGCCCTGCTGCTGGTAGCCTGTGCAAGAGGTGCCCCACCACTAAAGAGCCCATGCATGGGCAGAGAAAGACATTCCTATGGCGGTCCTGTACCTCCTCCTCTTGCCTCCCCAACAATGATGCCTTGCTTCTCCTGTGGGCCCAGGCCTCCTCCTGTGTTCCCTCAGCTGTGGTGCCTCTGGTCCCCAGCCCATGGCATACCACTCCCTAGCCCCTCAGGCTCTCTCCACATAGCCAACCCTCATCTTCTCCCTGGAACTGACCTCCGGAGCCTGAATCTCAGCCCCCATCCCCTACCTGAGAATCTCAGGCTGTGGTATCCAGGAGTGGTAGTTATTGATGGTTTGTGTGACTTTCTCTCTTCTTTACCCTCCTCAATCTGGCTGTTGAGCCTTTCTCTGAGGTTCTGAGGTCCTCCCTCTGTCTCGGATGATCTCTCCATCAGTTAGGTGGCCTCCCAGGGTGCAGATTCTTTGTCTATTTCACATCTCCCTCTCAGGAGTGCTGGTTCTGTCCTGATACTTTTTTTCTCTATTTTTTTTCCTTTTTTTCTACCCAGTTATGTGGAGGGTCTCTTGTTCTTTTGGGGGACTTAAGGTCTTCTGCCAGTGTTCAGTAGATCCTCTGTGTTAATTGTTCTACATGTACATAGATTTTTTTTTTTTGATATGTTTGTGGGAGATGAGCACCACGTCTTACTCCTCTGCCATCTTGACCCCACACTCTTTCTTTTCTCTTTTTTTTTTTTTTGTCTTTTTGCCATTTCTTGGGCCACTCCTGCGGCATATGGAGTTCCCAGGCTAGGGGTCAAATCGGAGCTACAGCCACTGGCCTACACCACAGCCACAGCAACTAGGGATCTGAGCCGCGTCTGCAACCTACACCACAGCTCACAGCAACGCCGGATCCTTAACCCACTGAGCAAGGGCAGGGACCGAACCTGCAACCTCATGGTTCCTAGTCGGATTCGTTAACCACTGCACCACGATGGGAACTCCATGATCCCACACTCTTTTTCCTTTCACTATATGTGTACACTGAAGGATTATTTTATCCTGTTTAGGATTCACTGTTTTTCTCTCATTTGAGAATTGATATGTTTCATCAATTATTGAAAAATCCTCATTATTAAACAAGCAAATATTGCTTCTTTTCCATTATTCTCTTTATTTTCTTCCCTTGGAGAACTTAGATGTGAATTAAATCATTTCATTCTACCTGTCACTCTACTACTCTTTTTCATATTTCTCTTTAGATGTCATGATTTCTCAGATCATTTGTCTATTCACTAATTGTCACTTCAGCTGTGTCTAATCTGCTGTTTAACCTGTTCAATAAGTTTGTAATTTCAATATTTACATTTTGTATTTCTAGGAAAACTATTTGTTTCTCTTCAGACATGCTTGTTTTCCTTGTCTTTTTAGGGCCACACCTGTGGCATATGGAATTTTCTGAGCTAGGGGTCAAATTGGAGCTGCAGCTGTAGGCCTATGCCACAGCCATGGCAACACCAGATCTGAGCTGCACCTGTGACCTACACTGCAGCTTGCAGCAATGCCAGATCTTTAACCCACTGAGTGAGGCCAGGGATTGAACCCACATCCTCATGGATACTAGTCAGGTTCTTAAACCACTGAGCCATGATAGGAACACCCAAACATGCTTGTTTTCTTCCTTCCTTCTTTCCCTCTTTTTTTTCTCTCTCTCCACACTGCCCCCTTTCCCTTTTTCCTGGTACAATCATCTGATTTTATCTGGATGTAAGTAACAAAAGGCCCAGTGTAAAAGGCCCTGTTTCATGTTCAAGAAGTTTATCCCATATAATAGAAAATTCAGAGACTGGGCAGCTCCAGAAAAGTCAAATTCAGTAGATGAGTAATATCATTAAGGACCCAGGGTCTTTCCATAATTCTGCTCTCCACCCGAAGTATTTGACCTTTGTCCTCAGCCATTCCTCCTTAGAGTCACAAGATGGACACAGCACCTTTAAGCGCCTCATTCTCAAGCAGATTGTCCAATGGCGAAAAGGAGGATACCTCTTCAAATGGCCCTTAATTTGATAATGAAAACTTTGTTAAAAGCCTACAGCAGGTTTTTCCACATGTCTTGTTGACCAGAATTGAGCCACACTTCCTAAATCAGAAGGCAATGGAATTACCATGACTGGCTAATACCAACTATAATTTGCCTCCTAAGGCTGAGAAGGAGCCCAGTATCCCCTGATACATATGGCTGCTTATGATGTAAATAAGAGCAGCATCCAGCAATAAACAAGAAACTGGAAAAAACAGCTATTGGGTACCAATCAACAATTTCTGCCTCTGTGCCTATTCACTTAGAATAATCTAATCATGTAACTATTAATAAATAGATACTCTAAATAACTGTTCAGATTGTTTTATTTTTTACATTCTTAGGGTCACAAGACTCCTGATTATCTACTGGTTGTCTCAGAGCTGATCACTTCCTCGTGTGGCTTGAACTTTTCTTATAATGAGCAAATTTTCATTAGGGATTTTTTTTCTTTGTTGGGAATTTTATAAATACAGAATTGTAGAAGTGGCCTATGGTTTTATTATTTGTTTAAATGTTTCCTTCAGCTGTGAATCCCAAGAGTTTTCACTAGTATGAGGCCTGCTTTGTATTAATATTTCATTGTGGGGAGTGCTGAATTAAATGTGTACTATAAATTTTAATTTCATATTATGCATGATCCAGGCATGAGATTTGGATGTCTTAAGGAAGGCATGTTTAATTTCTACCTTGAGGCACAGAGAGTAAAACTCCATTTTGGCTTCTCAGGACCAGTGGGCCAGTTTTTTGAGTTTCCCCTTTCCAGAAGTGGAAGCCTTTCCAGAAACATGGTTTTATCTAGGGTTTATCCTTCTCAACCAGGATGCTTTGTTGCACACAGCCAGGGAATACCATTCATGTGGAAACTGTCCTTATGGCTGCCATTCGCATTGTGCTCTGTTTCCTCTATGGTGGTGGGGGCTCATTTCTAAATGTGTAGCCCAGAGAGACTATGTTTCATCTGAGTTCTCCCTCTGGAGGATGTCCTTTCTTTGTTTTGAGCTCTGGTAAGTGATTAATCTTTGGTTGTTCATGTTTTACCCAGCAGTTTAAAGTGCCTGTGGTTGAGGAATAGAGGCCTATATTATTTCAGTTTACTCTGTTACTCAACCATTTTGTTTATAAACATTTATTATAGCTTTATTTTTTACTTTTATATTTTAATCCACTTAATTTTACAATGGTAACTAGTTTAGACATTTAAAAAAGTTACTGGGTTTTGTCTGGTGATTTTGTATTACGCAAAGCTTGTGGAACAAATTTTCTTCCTCCCTCCTTCCCTCCCTTCCTCTCTCCTCCCCTACCCTCCTCTCCTCTCCTTTCCTCCCTCTTATGGCTGCATGTGTAGCAAATGGAAGTTCCCAGCTAGGGGTCAAATCAGAACTACAGCTGCTGGCCCACACCACAGCCATGTCAACACCAAATCTGAGGCACATCTATGACCACGCTGCAGCTTGTGGCAATGCCTCAATCCACTGAGCAAGGCCAGGTATTGAAACTGCATCCTAATGGACACTGTCTTGGGTTTTTAATCTGCTGAGCCACAATGGGAAAGCCCAATTCTTCCTTTTCTGTTGTTTTTTTTCCTACTTTTTGTGTATCTGCAGTCATGTTGCCTGCAAATAATAGAATCATCTCTGAAAATCTGGCGTGGTGGTTGGTCAGTAATGTCGCTAATATTCATCAAAGCAAACATAAACAATGGAAAAAAATAGGAAAAAAACTGGTAAGAGGTTTACACATAATTAAGGTGTACAAGAGGCAATACTAAGTCACTGTTTTTAAAAATCAATTTGTGGGTATGCTCAGATTTTCTTTCAAGGAAGGACTCGCTATAGCTCTCAGTTCCTCCAGGGTTTTCCTCACTACAGAGAGCTGCCTCAGCCATGAGCACCAAATCCAGTGATCAATCACTGAAGGGGTAAAATGGTCCGATCCTATAGGACACTGCTGACAGGATTCTTTCTCTGCCCAAGCCTGCTGTCTCTTCCCTTCCACACGGATTGATCCCTAAAAATATCCTGCACATTGAAATCTGTTTTTCCGTCTGTATCTTTGGCCACATTCTATTGACAGTATATGGAGTATATGGACCTCTCGTAATCACTTATTTCTAATTAACGAGTAATTTTAGTTTTCGAAAAATCTCTAATCCAAAATTCACTTTTAAAACTTTCTTAATTCTAATTGTAAGTATGACTTAAACACATACATACAGCTACTGAACATCAATTTAAAATTTTTATGTAATTATGATCAAATAAAATAACCTGGTATATTTCTCTGGAGTTTATTGAGATTTTACTTCGGGTCTAATATTTGGCCTAGAGCTACATATTATTCACAGCTATTGGAAAAAAACATGATTCCCTGTACAGTGGGAACACAGTTAACAATACAACTATTAAAATCAATCTTATTGATATGTTAATATAATCTTATTACAAAGTTTTGTACCCTTATTTAAATTGAGTATCTGATATAAAAACTATGATAGAGTTATGTCACAGTTTGCCAATGTCATCATGCATTTTTAATTTTCTTTTAGCATTACTAGCAATATTTCCTTTATGTATTATAGTCCTGCTACTTGAGGTATAAAAATACGCAAGTCTTTTATCCTCTTAGAGGAGTCTCCCTTTTCTCTCTCTCTCTCTTTTTTTAAGGGCCATACCTATGGCACATGGAGGTTCCCATGCTAGGGATGGAATTGGAGCTGTAGCTGCTGGCTTATGCCACAGCCACAGCAATGCCAGATCCGAGTTGTGTCTGCAACGTATACCACAGCTCATGGCAACACCAGATCCTTAACCCACTGAGCAAAGCCAGGGATCAAAGATGGTTCCTCATGGATACTAGTCAGATTCATTTCCACTAAGCCACGATGGGAACTCCTCCCTTTTCTCAATAAACACTTCTTAGTTTAATTATTTACTTAATACTGAAATGTTTAAGTAAGTATTAACATATGCCTTATTTTTGTTAGGCGTTACCTAACATATTTTGCCCTTCCTTTTATTTTAATCCTTCTGTTTTGTTTGTTTTTAACAGGGTATTTTAAACTCTTTTTGAAAGGCAGTATATTCAATATGGACATTTTTATGTTGTGTGTGAAATACTCTTAGATTTGTACATCTTGGCCTGGAAAAGTAAGGAAATTAGAAAAAGATAAGCTGGGAATCATCTGATCATCTGGCACAAGTATGAGTTTGTCTCTTCACAAGAAGTTAGAAAAGTTTTGCGTGGCCTATTTGGCTGTGTTTCAAAAGGTCTGCCAGGCCAATGTGCAGTTTGCATAACTGGCCAGGGACAAAGACATCCTGATAAGAGACCTAGACTTAGGAACTTTCTGAAAGCTGCCTTTCTCAGAAGGTGTGCTCTTCTGGCTGTGGGAGCAGCTTGAGCAGTCTTGCAACTTCTCTCCCTTCTACTTCCAATGCCAGAAACTAGAAGTGAAAATAAGTTGGTTTAAAAAAAAAAAAATACATGTATGGAGAATGTGGTCAGAGCCTGAAGCGAGAGTTAGAAAAGAGGTCAGGAAAAAAAGAGGCTTAAACAAACAAACAAACAAACAAAACCTAAATTATTTTAAGACAATTGCAATAGTACCAGTCCATTTTAGGGCCCTGACAAGTTTCTAAAAGTCATATTGCTGCTGTTGAAGCCGCTCATAGAAAATACTCAAGTAAATTAGTTTGTTAGAATTGCTTATTTTCCCTCATACTGTTTATATCTGTTGACCTATGTTCTCCAGTTTGGGACTGACAAAAGACTGCTGGGAGTAACTCATAAAGACTAAGGGCTTGGCCTCCTTGTTTTGTTTTGTTTTTATATGGAGAAAAAAAAAATGGCTGCTGAGTACAGATTCAAATACCTCTGTATGGTCGAGTGCTTTTTTGTGTTCATGGATGCCTGAGGCCTGTTTATTTTGGGAGGCATATTGGTATTCATTTCCACTAGAAAGTAACAGAAGGAAGCCAGATCCTTTTTTCCCACAGAAAGAGAGCAATAAATATTTTTTAAAAATATTTAGAAAGGATGATCAGTGATAAGTAGGAACACGTCAACGAATATTACATATTCTGTTTTAGAAACTTTAGAAGTGCTTAGTGCCTAAGAGATCAGGAAAGTTGTTTTTAGTGTAAGGAAATGGCAATTTGAAAGCAATCTATTTCTAAATCTCAGGGGTGGAACTATGAGCTTATCCAAGGGTCTGAGGTCTAGGTACAACAGAAAGGGGAAATGAAAAATAGGGAACAAGAAAAACCCAATTTAGAAAAAAGAGAGCCTACTCTGCTGAAGAAACATCAGACACAGATCTTGTACTAGACAGTAGACATTTTCATGAGGGTTCTTTGAATTACCAATATATTCCCAAGTGGAAGATCGGTTAAAAATTGAGTCACAAAGGGCATTAGATATGAAACAACATTGTATAACCAATTTGTAGAGGATTGGCCTACTGTTTCTTTTTGCATTTTTAATTTTATACAGCTGTCCTTTTAAACTGAAGAAACTGATTGCTCTAGTGGATTTCATTACTGGGCATTTCTTTGATATGCTTACCTACAGCTATTAAAATAAGTTTTCAGAAATTTTTTTCAGAGAATTTTCAACTTTTTCAAAGAAAAGACAAAGTTCTCAGCCACTAGGTGCATGAACCCCAGACCAAAAGAATGCAGAGGAACTTCTAACCAAATGTAAGACAGACGTATGACTTATGGAAGCTCATGTGATTTCTGGGTATGGATAACAGCTGCCTGGTCTCCATTCAAGCCTCTTAAACAGGCTAGGATTGCAGTAGTTAACCTCTAAGACCCAGTTAATGGGGAATGATATACCCCCTCCTGTGCCAGGTACACATCTATTCAAATAAAATGATACCAAAATCCCTCTTTGAGTAATCTTTTCCATGGAAGTAAAAGCACTAAGATTTAGGTCCAAAAGACTGGAAAACAACCAATGGCCATCATTAGGAATGGCCAAATGAGCACTGATCAATTACAATCTATGGAATATTATAGGCTGTTTATTTTTATTTATTTTTTTCTATGTAGGGCTGCACCTATACTATATGGAAGTTCCCAGGCTAAAGGCTGAATCAGAGCTACAGCTGCCCACCTGCGCCGCAGCCAGAGCAATATTGAATCCAAGCCACATCTGCAACACCTGATCCCTAACCCACTGAGCAGAGCCAGGGATCAAACCTGCATCCTCATGGATACTAGTTGGGTTCATTACTGTTGAGCCACAATGGGAACTCCTATACAGCTGTTTAAAAATGAGTTAGACCTGTATCTACTGATGACAGGTACAGCAGCTAACAATTTCAGAATACTTAATATGCACATGTCATATCTGTGCTATGCATTCTACAATCTTAAAATGGGAACTATTATTTCCATTACTTAATTTTATAGATAAGAAAACTGAGCACAAAAATGGTTAAATAACTTTCCGAAATACCAGAACTAGTTAGCAAGGAGCCAGGATACAAGCCTAATCAGTCTGACTCCAGAATCTTGTGCTTTTTATCCCTACACTAGCTTACAAGTTGCAGAGAAATGGGGAGAAAGACAACATTTGAATAACAACAACCCCTAAAACTACATAATGTGTTTATGTGTTTGTATAAATTTGTATGAACATGAAGAAAAGCATGGAGCAATGCACAGATATCGACTACCCTGGGAGGCAAGTGTGGGTGGGGAGGGATGAAGTAGGAGAGCTTATTAACTCTTTGTTTATACATCTTTGCAATTCTTTCCAGGTTACAGATAGCACATCTAATATTTTTATCTCTAACTGGTGAACTTTTTGTGTATCCACAATACATTCCAAATTCATTTATTCATCTAAAGGATACTTATAAGGCAAGCACTAAGCCAGGCATAGGGGAACATATATTAAAAACATCTAGAGGCACTTCAAAGAGACAGACAAATAGAATATGTCATAAGTGTTAGGACAGCAGTAAAAAAAAAAAAAAGAAAGAAAGAAAGAAAGAGAGATAGAGATAAAAAGAGAGACAGAGAGAGAAGCAGACAGTTAATACAGGCAGGACCTAGGTAAGGGTGGTGGTGAAGAGAATGGTAATCCTGAAATGTTCCCCCCAAAAGTGGCATCGGACAGCCTTAGCTTAGCAATCTCCTATGATCTTACTTCACTATTATTGCCTCCTTTTTATTTGTTTTGTTTTATTTTTTAGTTGCTGGCTTAGAGAAACAAGGTAGATTAAAAACGGCCCGGACTTTGGAATCTGGCAAGCCTGAGTTTAAAACCCTAATCTCTAATTTACTAGTTGTGAAACCCTGGGTAAGGCATTTTTTTTCCTCTAAACCTCAGATCCTTCATCTATTAAAGTCTGATAACAATAACTATTTTCAGTCCAGGGTAAGTACCCTGTGTATCTGTTATAGGATTAAAAATCTCCCCAAATTTAGAGACCTAACACAACTACATCATGTGTTTTGCTCATGAGTCTACAATATGGGCTGTTCTCGGTGGGGACAGTTCATTCTTGCTTCAGTATATCAGTGGGATGGCTTGACTACAACTGAATGATCCATTTCCTGGTTCACTGTTAAGGTTAGCAAGAAAAAAAAAGTAGATGTAGACTATTTAGATTTTTTTTTTTTTTTTTTGGCCGCACTCGTGGCATAGGAAAGTTCCCAGGGATCAAAACTGAGCCACAGCTGCAACGTAGGCCAAAACTGTGGCAAGGCCAGATCCTTAACCCACTGCACCACAGCAGAAACTCCTTATATCCACACTTAGCAGTTCTTTTTTTTTTCCTGTTTTCTTTTCTTTATCATTAATAGTATCCCCTACTTTTGAAAAGTTTGCTTTATGTCATTTCACTTTTATGAAAGACCTGCATTAGCATCTGTTTTTCCTAAGGGAAAGAAATCTGAAGAGAATTTTTGATTTTACCAAAAACAGCAAAAATTGAAAATAGCTTCAGTGTTTGTCTTACTGGGGGCTCTTATAGATGCAGTGTGAACCCCAAGCTGTGAGAGTGGCACCACCAAGCTCCTTCCCCTGGAACTGCATTTAGCATCTCAGCATCAAGCTGCCAAAGCTTTCAACTGTGATTGTTAGCATCTGTGCTTTCTTTTCATTTGTTTTGTGCATGTGTTAGCAAGATGTACGCTAAGGTTATTCCTTCTTTGCTTTACGTCTTTTCAGTCTAGGAAAGGTTTCATAGGAACACTCCGCTTTCAGATCAAGGGGAAACTTATATTTAGCTATCACTGTGTGCTCAAGGCTTAGGTATAACTTAAGGGGAGAGAAGAGATTTGATCCTAAGATCCAGGGGAAAAACTCTTCTTGCACCATTCCTATTTCAACAATGCAGCTACTGCAAATGGAAGAAGGTAAGAAGAGGAACAGTTAGAACATAGAATCTAATAAAATATGGTGTTGCTATCACACTATTTATTTAACTATCCCATTTTTTGTGACAAAGCTTGACTATGTCATACTTATACAACATCTGGCTGCCATTTTTCCAAGGAGTCTCAGTTAGGTGCCAGACAACAAAAACAAATTCTGGATAATTTAATCAGAACGGAATGAATTAAGAGATACTGGGTAGCTCACTTCGTCCAGAAGGCTGAAGAGCCAGGTCTAGAGGCTACAAAGCAAGAAATAATACCCAAAATCTATAAAACTGGTCCAACAAAGGCCACACACTGCCTTTACTGCTACACAAGAAAACTCTCTTGTACCACACTTTCTACCTCTCTGGACTGTAGATTTGGCCACAGGTGATATCACAACTGTCTCTGGAAACTGAGAGAGTCATTCAGGATGCCACTTCATAACTGACTCTGCACTGTCCTTGATTCTTTGTGTCACTGTAACTGTCAAAGTCTGACACAGGGGCATCTTCTTGGGGGGTTGTATAACATATGCCTGTGTTTTAGTTCAAGGGAGTCATAAAAAGTGAGAATCTGGTTTCCATGGTTAGAAGTAATCTGTCCCCAACTCAGACGACCCTGAAATTTCTAATTTTCTTGACTGGCTTCAATGTTCTTGTGTCCAAATCTCAACAGGATCTTTGAGAGGTGGTTCAATTATTTAATCTTTTTTTTTTTCATTCATCTGCAACAATATTTACTAAGGGTAGGCTGCATGAAAGCAATATCACTGATTATGCTTTGGTTATGGGTATATATCTGGTCTGGGTCCAAACATGGGCTTACCTCATTTATCAATGGAACACTCATTGGTTACGTTAAATTTGCCATGTCTCAACTCTTTCAAGAAACTTCACTATTAAATAGAGAACAGAGATGTGGGGAAAAGGAAAGGTTTTTTAAAATTATTATTATTATTATTATTTTTGTCTTTTGTCTTTTTAGGGTCACACCTGTGGCATATGGAGGTTCCCAGGCTAGGGGTCCAATCAGAGCTGTTGCTGATGGCTTATGCCACAGCCACAGCAACACAGGATCCAAGCCACATCTTCGACCTACACCACAGCTCACAGCTGCGCCGGATCCTTAACCCACTGAGCAAGGCCAGGGATCAAACCTGCAACCTCATGGTTCCTAGTCAGATTCATTTTTGCTGCACCATGATGGGAATTCCTAAAATTATTTTTAATTTATTTCAAACTGTGGGAGGAAATATGAGCATGTTTTCTCAGTAACAGGAAAGAGTTTGTGTAGAAAGGAGGGTGGAAGATACATTAATCAGAGACAATAGAGGGAAGGAGGCAAAGTTTTAATATAATGATGGTATTACAATGTGGAAACAAGGAATATCCAAATTTCCTACTGAATTCCCAATAAAGAATTAGAATGAAATAGAGAAATTTCCTGATAGTGAAATAGAGGGAACCAAATATGAGAAATAATTGGCAAAAGAGAAAGACATTATTACGTTCTAAATCATTAACAAGATAGACAATGCAAGACTTTCTTTTATAAAGTCTATGTTCAAAGATATGGCTAAGGGGAGTGGAAATGAATCTGACTAGGAACCATGAGGTGGTGGGTTCGATCCCTGGCCTCACTCAGTGGGTTAAGGATCCGGCATTGCCGTGAGCTGTGGGGTATGTCGAAGATGCGGCTCGGATCTGGCATTGCTGCGGCTGTGGCGAAGGCCGGCAGCTGTAGCTGGGATTAGACCCCTACATTGGGAACCTCTATATGCTGAGGGTGCAGCCCTAAAAAAAACAAAATATATGGCTAAGATGACCTAAGCAAGGTGTCCCACTCCCCCACTTGTGAGCAACACACTCAACTGTACTCATAGAGAAAAGGATGATCTGTACCCTGGTCCAGTTACATACATAACCTCATGGAATAAAAGAAAATGAAAAGCAGTGTTTTACTACTTTGGCACTATTGAAATTTGGGACTAGATAATTCTTTGACAGGAAGAGGGGGTGCTGACCTATGCAATGTAGGATATTAAGCATTATCCCTGACCTCTACCCATTAAATAAAAATAGCACACACCCACTCCCAGTTGTGACAACCAAAAATGTCTTCAGACAATGATAAATGTTCCTGGGACAAAATTGTCCTGGTGGGAAGCAATGGAGAAGAGAATGGATGGCCTATCCTGGGAAGCAGACTATGCTTATTTCTGAGGCTGGAAGATAAGAGAGTAGCCCTGCACAGATGCAGGTTTTATTTTTATTTATTTTTTGCTTTTTAGGGCTGCACCTGGGAAATGTGAAGTTCCCAGGCTAGTGAATCAGAGCTGTAGCTGCAAGTCTATGCCACAGGAATAGCAACACCAGATCCGACCTGCGTGTGCAACTTACACCACAGCTCACGGCAACGCTGGATCCTTAACCCACTGAGCAAGGCCAAGGATTGAACCCCCTTCTCATGGATACTAGTTGGGTTCATTTCCACTAAGCCACAGGGAACGCCAGATGCAGACTTTAAAAATGAAGTCACCTTGGAGTTCCCATCGTGGCTCAGTGGTTAACAAATCCGACTAGGAACCATAAGGTTTCGGGTTCGATCCCTGGCCTTGCTCAGTGGGTTAAGGATCTGGCGGTGCCGTGAGCTGTGGTGTAGGTCGCAGATGCGGCTCGGATCCCGTGTTGCTATGGCTGTGGTGTAGGCCGACGGGTACAGCTCTGATTAGACCCCTAGCCTGGGAACCTCCATGTTCCGCGGGAGCAGCCCTAGCATAAGCTAAAATACAAGAAAAAAAAAAAAAAAAGAAGTCAACTTACCCATAAGTAAACAAGAAAACAAATGAACAAACAAAAACAACCAGTGAATGCCCAGGGCTCTTAATGATGCTGATTAAAAAACTCTATGCATCTCTGGGAAACAGTAACAGATGGGCAGAGAAAACTGAAGTGTCCCCTCCACTAAAACAAATTCCCCCTTCTTTGACATTAAAGTCTGAAAGAAATTATAGTGCATTATTCTCACCATCCTCATTTCTGATTTTGTTCACTCTCAATTAGAGTTGTTTCACTCACATGGAATCTCAATTCCTCTTTTGCAGCTGTGGCCTGGAACATCTCCCACTGGGATGGATAGAGCTCCCAAAAACCCCTCTAAAATTGGATTAATCCAAACCCACTTGTCTTACCACACTGGCTTTTGGAAGTTTGTAGGGTCAGCAGAACATGTAAGAACATCAATACCACGTTGTGACAGCAGTTTATTTCCAAGCAATAAACTTGGAAGTCTCTAAATCCTTGCATATGGTATAATGCATACCAAATTGCTCTTGGTGGCCAAAGACTATAGCAGAGACTTATTGTTTTCTTAGGGAAAGGTGGGTGGACAAAGAGGAGAGAGAAAACAGAAGACATATTTCATATTCAAGACCAACAGACAGTTTTATGAGATGAATGCATTCCTTTTGGAGTTCTGAAGCAAACCTCATTCCTGGAAGCACAGCGTTTGGGCACAAGCTTTTAAATTTCTTTTTCAGCTTTTAGATTTTAATAATTTCATTGAATTTTGTTGTATTCATTAACCTGACTAGCAAGGGGTTTCATTTCTCTTTAAACATTTGCTTAAAACAAAATCACCTTTCATGCCAATCCCCACCCTACCCACCACAGTTGAATCCACAAGCTTAGCTCATACCTATGATTTAGGCTTATGAAAAATGAACAAGTTAGAAGCAATGTGAGATCATGTGCTGGTGGAGACTATAATGGTAAGCAGTCTGAGTGGTGAATTACAAGACCTAAGGACAAGCCACATGAATCCAAAACTGAATTCGACAGTGGTTTTCCTTTCTTTGTAACCTCTTCAAAGCTGCATAAAGAGGAACCAAATTTGGAACTCGGATTTAGTGCCACCTAACCATGCCAAGCACTAAGAATTTAAATTCCAAATGTTTTACATATTAGTGTTCTCTAGTCCTCAGGAATCAAATGGCTTGTACAGTTTAAAATACTGGCCCACCATCATGGCTGAGTAATACAATGAAAGGGAAACAAACTCTGGTAACAACAAACAACAACAATAAATAATCATTACCAGTACCTAAAAGATTGTATACTGAAGGTCTATCTGTCTTGAGATAAGACACCTTTCTGACTCTAAAAGTATTTCTTTCCCTAAAAATCTAATATTAAGTCAAGTTACGATGTCAGCTGTCACAGTGCACCAAGAATCTCCGTCTCCCTACATGGTGCTTTGTCCTAAATACCAGTTCTTAAGGAGATATCCACATGAGCCCATGCTTTATAGGGATAAGCACTGCTCTGGGGAAAATGGGAAACAATGTTGATTAGTACTGGAGTAGAATCAGGACTAGAATCTATCTCTCCCAATTCCTGGCCAAACATTTTTTTAAACCATGTTATGCTGTCCCACTGCTTGTGAAACTAAAATCAATTGCCCTCAATAAAAGTCTCTAAGAATCTGGGGGAAAAAAAGGATGTTTATTATTACTATTATTATTATTATTAGGATGCTATTATTACGCCCAAGTATCCAAAAATCCTGCCCCGATGCTCATTTCTCCTCCTTGTGGGATTTCAGGCCATATATATGCAAGAAGCAATAGCCAAATGGCAAAGAACATAGCCCTCCTTAATAGCAAAGCCATATACAACCATAAAACTAGACCTGTATATTGCAGGCCTGAAGTTGTGCCAGCATAATTCAAAAGCCCCTGGAGATTTTTCTGGAAGATATGAAACAGAGGGAATGGACTGATGGCAAAACCCAACAGAACTGAACAATTCTAACTTCATATAAGAAAAAAGGAGTGCTTGCTTTGGCAGCATATACACTAAAACTGGAAAAATACAGAGATTAGCATGGCCCCTGTGCAAGGATGACACACAAACTCATGAAGCACTTCATAATTTTTCCTTTTCAAAAGACTATAGAAGAAGGAACACTCCAAAGATATTCTATAAAGCCACCATCACCCTAATACCAAAACCAAACATACTACCAGAAAAAGAAAATTATAGCCAATAACCTTAATATAGATGCAAAAATTCTCAACAAAATTTTAGCCAACCAAATCCAATAACATATATAAAAAAATCATTTAACACAACGAACAGGGATTCATCCCAAATTCACAAGGATGGTTCAACATACGCAAATCAATCAATATCATATACCACATTAACAACAGAAAGGTCAAAAACCACATGATCATCTCAAATGATCAGATTTAGATGCAGAAAAAGCATTTGACAAAATCCAACATCCATTCATGAAAAAAACTCTTACCAAAGTGGATATAGAGGGAACTTACCGTAACATAGTAAAAGCCATTTATGACAAACCCACAGCCAATATAATACTCAATGGAGAAAAGCTGAAAACCTTCCCGCTAAAATCTGGAACAAGAGAAAGATGCCCACTCTCACCACATTTATTCAACATAGTATTGGAAGTCCTAGCCACAGCAATCAGACAAACAAAAGAAATAAATGGTATTCAAATTGGAAGAGAAGAGGTAAAACTGTTACTCTATGCAGATGACATGATACTATCTATAGAAAACCCTAAGGACGCCACACAAAAACTACCTGGACTGATCAATGAATTCACAGCAAAGTAGCAAGATACAAGATTGACATTCAGAAACTGGTTACATTTCTGTATACTAACAATGAAATATTAGAAAAAGAATACAAAAATATAATACCTTGTAAAATTGCACCCCCCAAAATTAAATACCTAGGAATAAACCTGACAAAAGAGGTGAAATACTTAGATGCTGAGAACTATGAAACATTAGTCAAAGAAATTAAAGAGGATTCAAAAAAATGGGAAGATAGTCCATGCTCCTGGATTAGAGGAATTAAAATCATGAAAATGGCCAAACTATCCAAAGCAATCTATAAACTTTATGTGATCCCTATCCAATTACCCAAACAGTCCAAAGATTTATATGGAACCACAAAAGACCCAGAATTGCAAAAGCAATCCTAAGGGAAAAAAAAAAAAAAAGCAGGAGACATAACTCTCCCAGATTTCAGACAATACTGCAAAGCTACAGTAATCAAGACAGTGTGGTGCTTGTACAGAAAGAGACATACAGACCAATGGAACAGAAGAGATAGCGTAGAAATAAATCCAGACACCTATGGTCAATTAATCTTTAACAAACGAGGCAAGAATATAAAATAGGAAGAAGACAGTCTCTTCAGAAATTGGTGCTGAGAGAACTGGACAACTGCATGTAAATCAATGAAACTAGAATACACTCTCACACCATGCACAAAAAGAAACTCAAAATGGCTTAAAGACTTCAACATAAGACAAGACACCACTGAACTTCTAGAAGAGAACATGAGCAAAATATTCTCTGACATCAACGATACAAATGTTTTCTTAGGTCAATCTCCCAAAGCAATAGAAATAATAAAAAATAAACCAATGGGACCAATTAAACTTATAAGCTTTTGCACAGCAAAGGAAACCATAAAAAAGAAAGACAGTCTATGGAATGGGAGAAAACAGTTTCAAATGATACAACTGACAAGGGCTTAATCTCTAAAATACACAAACAACTTATACAACTCAATAGCAAAAAAACCAACAATCCAATTGAAAAATGGGCAAACAACCTAAATAGATATTTCTCCAAAGAAGATATAAAGATGGCCAACAGGCACATGAAAAAATGCTCAACACCACTAATTACTAGGGAAATGCAAATCAAAACTATAATGAGGTACCATCTCCCACCAGTCAGAATGGCCATCATTAATAAGTCAACAAAGAACAAATGCTGGGGAGGGTGTGGAGAAAAGGGAAGCCTCCCACACTGTTGATGGGAATGTAACTTAGTACAACCACTATAAGAGAACTAACACTCATATAAGCAGAATATATACAAGAAACAGAAGAATATAATTGGTATTTGAGAGATTTCATAGGATATTTCATAGGAGGTACCTCAGAAAACTAAATATAGAACTACCATATGACCCAGCAATCCCATTCCTGGGCATATATCCAGACAAAACTTTCACTGAAAAAGATATATACACCCCCTATGTTCACTGCAGCACTACTCACAATAGCCAAGACATGAAAAAAACCTAAATGTCTATTGACAGATGAGTGCATTAAGAATATGTGGTATATATACACAATGGAATACTACTCAGTCATAAAAAGAACAAAGTAATGCCATTTGCAGCAACATGGATGAGACTAGAGACTTTTCTACTAAGTGAAGTAAGTCAGAAAGAGAAAGACAAATACCATATGATATCACAACTATTCGGAATTTAATACATGGCACAAATGAACCTACCTACAGAAAAGAAATAAACTCATGGACATGGAGAACACACTTGTGGTGCCAAGGAGGAGAGGGAGGGAGTGGAATGGACTGGAGGTTTGGGGTTAGTAGATGCAAACTACTGCATTTGGAATGGGTAAGCAATGAGACCCTGCTGTATAGCACAGGGAACTATATCCAATCACTTGTGATGGAACATGATGGAGGATAATGTGAGAAAAATAATGTATACATGTATATGTATGTATGACTGGGTCACTGCACAGCAGAAATAAAAAAATTTTAAAAAAGAATAAAGGGAATATTATGGAGTTACTGTGGTGACTCAGCAGTAACAAACCTGACTAGCATCCATGAGGATGTGGATTCAATCCCTGGCCCTGCACAGTGGGTTAAGGATCCCAAGTTGCTGTGAGCTGTGGTGCTGGTCACAGACATGGCTCAGATCCCACATTGCTGTGGTTGTGGCATACGCTGGCAGCTGTAGCTCTGATTGGATCCCCAGCCTGGGAACTTCCATGTGCCATGGGTGCAGCCAAGAAAAGAAAAGAAAAGAGAAGGGAAGGGAAGAAAAGTAAAAGAAAAGAAAAGAAAAAAGAAAATATTATAAAAAGAACTCTGAACTATGCCCAAGCTCAAAAACAGAGTTTAAAAAAGATTTTCTCATGGAAAAATTAATTAAACTCAACAAAGAGAACTAATACTCATAGAAGGAGAATTAATATAGGGAACAGAAGAAGAATATAGCTGGTAATTATAGAGATTTCATAGGATATTTTTTTTCCATAGGACATTTTTATCAAGAAATAATAAGTATTAGGAATTTTGGGAATTAAAAGTATAATTCCTAAAATTAAAAATTAATTCAATGGAGGGCTGAATAGCAGAATGGACCCTACTGAAGATAAAATTACTTAATACAGAATTATCAGTTACCTTATACTTACAGAAGAAGCGAAAGAAAAAAAAAGATGTTAGAAAAAGACACAGAGGTCTTTTCTTTGGTCTCTAATATCTCAGCTTCAGGAGAAGAACTGGACAAAGAAAAAATTGAAAAACAGAAAAATTTCCCATGGAGTTCCTATCATGGCTTAGTGGTTAATGAACCCGATTAGCACACATGATGACACGGGTTTGATCCCTGGCCTTGCTTGGTGCAATAAGGATTTGGCATTGCTGTGAGCTGTGGTATAGGTTGCAGAGGTGGCTCAGATCCTGCTTTGCTGTGGCTCTGGCATAGGCCAGTGGCTATAGCTCAGATTGGACCCCTAGCCTGGGAACCTCCATGTGCCATGGGTGTGGCCCTAAAAAGACAAAGGAAAAAAAAAATAAAAAAGAAAAAATTCCTTTTTTTGGAAAAAGCATTGATATTAGAAGGTCTACCAGATAATGAGCAAGAAGAACAAATTTTTAAAACACCTACAGAAATCTTAGTAAAACTTCAAGTATAAAATGAATATACTATATTACCCAGAAAAAAATAAAAAGTTTAACAGAGAAAGAATCAGACTCACTGCAAACTTTTCATTTGAAATACAGGACACACAAGATCCCTGTCCTGTTACAGTTAGGGATGAAAAATATTACCTGCCTTATCAGTAAACAAAGGATGTTTTGGCCATCAAGCTAGCAGCCACTGTGCACCCTGAGGAGATTCAGGGTAGAAAAAAGCAGAATCCTGGCCAAAGACAGTTAAGGTGCAATATCAAAGGAATGGTTTCAAGGAGTCCAGACTCTTGCATCCTCCCATATATAAAAGTGTGCTAAATTCCTTAATTTGAGATATCTGGTTTTCTTTAATTAACAGTAATTTTTTGATGTTCCCACTACCTGGTTTTTGTTGCAAAACTGCTATATATCCTGGCTCTTCCCTTACCTCTTGGGAGCAGTCCCTCAGAGCTATCTTCTAGCTGTCTTCTGGGCTTAAGTTCTTAGTTTGGTTTATTGTTTTGCCCAATAAAACATAATTCTTAACTTAAAAAAATATAAATAAATAAATAAATGAAATACAGGACACAAGCGGCTAAAGTTTCTGTAGAAAATTTTGACCTAGAGTCCTCCATTATTACAAACCAGTTTTTAAGGGTAATGGCAGACAAAACGTTTTCCATAAAACTTATCATCCATAAAGCCTTTTATAAAGATCTACGCAAGAATGTTTTTTGGAAAGAATAAAACATAATCCAAGAAAAGGGATATATGGAATAAATACATCATTGTACCTAAAAATCATTGATAAGTGAATGTTAAGTTTTGCTGTCAATAAAAATAGAAGCAAAATTTAAATAAAATCTGATAACCTAGGTCTAAATTTTAGATTATTTCAGAAAAACACAAAAAATCTCAGAAACAGCGCTGAAAGATTTTGAGGCCATGGGTAGTGTTGTATTGGTAAAATCAGAGAGAGGTTATAAATCCTGAAGAATTTTGATGTTGATGAAAGAATATAAATTAAAATTTTTATTAGAGATGGACTGTTTAGCACCTAAGGAAAACTCTGAAATCTGAAACATATCTAGCCAAAAAGATTTCAGATAAGGAATTGGGGACCTAGTATTACTTCAAAAGAAGGTGTTGCAAAGGGCTTTTTCTTTTATAGTATGTAAGTGCTGTCTTCTAGATAACATCAAATTTTGCTTATGAGATAGAGTTCTTTTTTCGTCTTTTTTTTTTTTTTTGTCTTTTCTAGGGCCACACCTGTGGCATATGGAGGTTCCCAGGCTAGGGGTCCAATCAGAGCTGTAGCCACTGGCCTACGCCAGAGTCACAGCAACGCTGGATCTGAGCAGCGTCTGTGACCTACACCATAGCTCACGGTAATGCTGGATCCTTAACCCACTGAGTGAGGCCAGGGATCGAACCCAGAACCTCACACGGTTCCTAGTTGGATTTGTTAACTACTGAGCCACGATGGGAATTCCGAGATAGAGTTCTTAAACTGAATCCAAAAAGCTACTCAAAGGGAAAGGAAGACTCTTGTTCAAAACACCCCCTGATCCATATTTCTCAAAGAGCAGTCTAGGGACTTCCTGCATCAGATGTGAAATGCCTGAAATAAGTTTCTGTGGGTGCGGTCTGGAATCTGAGATTCGGCTTCCTTTGAACTTTCTAAGTTCTTTGTGTACATCTCTCTATGTCATTTACCTGCCTCTGCTTTGCACTTATTTTATGTACTTATCCCCTTTCCTTCATATGCATCGAAGGTCATGAAGGCAGGGACTGTCCTTAAATGCCCTGAGACCACGCAGGATATTGCCTTCCATAGAGAGGTACACTGTCATACACAATTGTGTTTATGTTTTTTTCACAAATTGTTATCTGTCAAAGTGCAAGAGGAGTTAATCTCAAACAGAACTTTGTGCAAATAGTTATTTTAATAAATCTTTCAGAATGAAACTCTTCTGTGCTCTTTTTGTTAAAAAAAATAAGAAGATAGGTTATGGGAAACACTCCCTCACCATAATCCTTTGCTATTAAAATTTTAGATGTTTAAATTTAAGCAACTATAAAGCTAATGTATCATTACAATGAAAATAAATAGCATATAATATCTATAAAGAAAGGTATAATATGTATATAATACATATAATTATAACTAAAGAATAATAAGCAGGAGAACATTCTATACAATAAATGCCACACCTAGGCCATACTCTCATCCTCAACTCTCTTCTAGGAGGTAAAACCAACAGCAGAGAAAATATCTTCGTAGCTTCCTCTCAGGTTCTAGACTCAAGAAAAGATGAAGGTATTAGTGAGGTGAAGAACTAGTCAAGCATATGGCATTACATGCTGATCTACCCTTACACCCTTCCTTTTGTCTCTAGATATTTCATCAAAGGTATTAAATATGATGAGAGCTGGCCCCATGTCATACCAGGACAAATGGGAGGAAATGACATAGGACTCACAAAAGTATATGATGAAAATACAATTTTCTTCATCACATAGGGAGGTATTAAAAGCACATAAACAAACACATAGTTATTTGTTTTGAATGTTAACTTTCACTAGTACCAGTGTAAGTTTCCTTTACTGTTATGTCTGGTAAAACAAGCTTCTGAGGATGCCATTCTGGTTTGTGTCCTGAGAAAAGAGCTCAGGAGCAGTGCTGCTGCACACTTCCCAATAAAAATAGCCCTGAGAAAGTTTATGAGCAGGTCCTCCTGGAATAGTCAATTTCCATTTCTATTCTTGACATTTATTCCTAAGACATCAATGAGGGGGGTGGTATATAAACCACCTCTGGGTTTCTTCTACTAATGATTTTGGAACTTTTACTATGAGATGTTTTTATAAGTCACATCTCCACTTGTGATTTGGCAACAGAGAATAAGCTAATAAGCAGATGGTCCCTGAATTACAATTCCTGATGCTATGAAAAGGAGAGGCCACATCAACTGGATAGAGCACATAAAGTAAAACAGTCTCCTGGGATCCATTCTTAGACTCATTAATGTACCTTATCATTGATTTCACAAAAGAACCAGCAGGAGTTGTCCTAGCCTCCCACTGGGAAGCAAATAATTATTTGCTGGGAAAGGTAATTCAAATGGGTTCTTATAGAAAGCAAATTAGTATATGTTAAGTCATATCAGATTAAAAAAGTACCCTTGGAACAAAAGAAATGAAGTGTAGAACTAAAGAATGTAGACTAAAACAACATAAAATTGTCTATTTCTCCCTGCTACTTTTCTCCTCCAGATTCCTAAATACCTCTAAGTTAAAAAACAGAAGTGAAAAGTGTCATGAGTCAAATTAATACAAAATGAAACTCTGCTCATGTTTGTAAATACATAAAACATAACAAGATTATAAAGAATATCAATAATATTGAAATATAGTTGTCAAAGCACTAAAATGATATGTTTATGATATGTGCCATTTCATTAATATATAATAATATCCAATCGTTGGTTTACTAAATTCTATATTTTTAAAAATATTTTTACAGCTGCACCTGGGGCATATAAAAGTTCCCAGGCTAGGGGCTGAATCGGAGTCTCAGCTGCCAGCCAATGCCACAGTCACAACATCACCAGATCTGAGCTCCATCTGCGATCCACAAAGCCCTTGAGGTGATGCCTGGTCCTTAACCCACTTAGTGAGGCCAAGAATCGAACCCACATCTTCACAGAGATAATGTTGGGTCCTTAACCCATTGAGCCACAAGAACTCCCTACCATAACTTTATAGTAAATTATATTAAAAAATACCTGCAACAACTGTAATGTGATGGTTACACGAGACTCTCCATCTGAGTCCCCTGACATATTTCTTCTACCATCAGTATGAAGGCTGACATGTCTGATTCTGATGCATGGACCCTGAAGAAGAGAAGCACTGAGAAGGCCCCTGCCCATTTCAGGCCTCCCCTGCAGGACCTCTGAATCTAAGGATGGAGGCAAGCTGTTCTTATGGAGTTTTATGCGTTCAACCAACTGTAAGAGGTTCCTTGAGCCTTCTCATAAAGTAAGCCACAAAACTCTCAATCCTGGGAGTTCCCACTGTGGCTCAGTGGTAGTGAATCCGACTAGTATCCATAAGGATGAGGGTTCGATCCCTGGCCCTGCTAAGTGGGTTAAGGATCCAGCATTGCTGTGAGCTGCAGTGTCGGTCACGGACTCGGCTCAGACCCCCCCCCCCCCCTTCCCTGCCCCATGGCTATGGCAGCTGCAGCTCTGATTTAACCTCTAGCCTGGAAACTTCCACATGCCACAAGTGTGGCCTTAAAGACAAACAAATGAAAAACCAAAATAGGAGTTCCCATCATGGCTCAGTGGAAATGAATCTGACTAGTATCCATGAGGATGCAGGTTCAATCCCTGGCCTCGCTCAGTGGGTTAAGGATCTGGCATTGCCATGAGCTGTGGTGTAGGTTGCAGACACGGCTCTGATGCTGTGTTGTTGTGGCTGTGGTGTAGGCCAGCAGCTATAGCTCCAATTCGACCCCTAGCCTGGGAACCTTCATATGCCATGGATGTGGCCCTAAAAAGACAAAAAAAAAAAAACCCAAAAAACCCAACCAACCAAAAACTCTTAATCCATTTCTCAATGATCAGAAGTTCAGTACCAGTCTAAAGGTTACCACCAAATTTTAAAACTCTTGTAATTGGACTTGTGAATGCTAGAAGGTTGGTGGCTGGACTTCCAGGGTGATTTCACTTGTGAAAAATATCATCACATGGAAAGAAAACTGGAGCCTTCAATGCCAGCCCTGGGAAAATTTGGGATTGGGGGAGCAGTGAAGATTCCTTCATGAAGACCTCTGTCCATGACATATTTGCTTGCTGGTGATAGGAGGTCGAGGCACTGGGTCTGCCTTTATCGCTTCTAGGAACTTGCTTAAC
Source organism: Phacochoerus africanus (assembly GCF_016906955.1). Taxonomy (NCBI): domain Eukaryota; kingdom Metazoa; phylum Chordata; class Mammalia; order Artiodactyla; family Suidae; genus Phacochoerus; species Phacochoerus africanus. The sequence continues at coordinate 233,116,811 of NC_062545.1, forward strand.
TCCTTTATAAGTCTTCCCCTTGGAGTGTTGCCATCAATGACTCCTTTTCTTCCTCAGCCTGGATTAGCATTCACTAATCACGGAATCTAGGCAACCCCAGGGGTTTGTGGTGAAAGCTAATAATTCCTGGGTCTAATTTTCTCCCTTTCTGACCTAATCTGATTTCTTCAAGCAGGACTTCCCTATTCTTCATTACAAATGGTCAATTGCAGACCTACCTCCAGCATTAATTAGTAATTAGAAGATGCAAGTTATGATTCCAGCAGGGCCCAATTATCCAAGAATATAGAAAGAGAAGAGATAACAAGTCAATGGCAGGTGTACGGAACAGTGGCTCTCAAACCTGGCTTCATGTGGAGCCTTTGAAAAATGCTAAGTCCTTGGAAAACAGTATGGAGGTTCCTCAAAAAACTAAAACTAAAACTACCATATCATCCAGCCATTCCCCTCCTGGGTATATATCTGAAGAAAACAAAACAGTAATTTGAAAAGATACATGCACTCCAATGTTCATAGCAGCATCATTTATAATAGCCAAGATATGGAAGCAACCTAAATGTCCATCAATTGGTGAATGGATAAATAAGATGTGGTATGTATATATACATAATGGAATACAATTCAGCCATAATAAAAGAAAGAACTGCTGCCATTTATAACAACATGGATGGACCAAGAGGGTTTATGCTTAGTGAAATGTCAGACAGAGAAAGACAAATACTGTACATCATCACCTTAAATCAGTGCAAACGCCAAAGCAATTCTGAGCAACAAAAACCAAGTAGGAGGCATAACTCTCCCAGACTTCAGGCAATATTACAAATCCACAGTCATCAAGACAGTGTGGTACTAATACCAAAACAGACACATAGACCAATGGAATAGAATAGAGAACCCAGAAATAAACCCAGACACCTATGGTCAATTAATTTTTTTTTGTCTTTTTGTCTATTTTCTAGGGCTGCACCTGTGGCATATGGAGCTTCCCAGGCTAGGGGTCAAATTGGAGCTGTAGCCGCCAGCCTAGCCCACAGCCATAGCAATGCCAGATTCGAGCTGTATCTGTGACCTATACCACAGCTTACAGCAACGCTGGATCCTTAACCCACTGAGCAAGGCCAGGGATCGAATCCACAACCTCATGGGTCCTAGTCGGATTCCTTAACCACTGAGCCCTGATGGGAACTCCACGGTAAATTAATCTTTGACAAAGGAGACAAGAACATAAAAATGGGAAAAAGACAGTCTTTTCAGCAAGTATTGCTGGGAAACCTGGACAGCTGCATGCAAATCAATGAAATAAGAACACACCCTCACACCATGCACCAAAATAAATTCCAAATGGCTGAAAGACTTAAATATAAGACAAGACACCATCAAACTCCTAGAAGGGAACATAGGCAAAGCATTCTCTGACATCAACCTTACAAATGTTTTCTCAGGTCAGTCTCCCAAAGCAACAGAAATAAAAGCAAAAATCAACCAATAGGATCTAATCAAACTGACAAGCTTTTGCACAGAAAAGGAAAGCAAAAAGAAAACAAAAAGACAATTTACAGAATGGGAGAAAAGAGTTTCAAACGATGCAACGGACAAGGGCTTAATCTCTAAAATATACAAACAACTTATACAACTCAACCACGAAAAAGCCAGCAACCCATTGGAAAAATGGGCAAAAGACGCGAATGGACATTTCTCCAAAGAAGATACATAGATGGACAACAAGCACATGAAAAAATGCTCAGCATCCCTGATTATTAGAGAAATGCAATCAAAACTACTACCTCTCACCAGTCAGAATGGCCATCATTAATAAGTCCACAAATAACAAATGCTGGAGAGGGTATGGAGAAAAGGGAGCCCTCCTGCACTATTGGTAGGAATGTAAGCTGGTACAACTACTATGGAAAATAGTATGGAGGTACCTTAGAAAACTATACATAGGGGAGTTCCCATTATGGCGCAGTGGTTAATGAATCCGACTAGGAACCATGAGGTTGCGGGTTTGGTCCCTGCCCTTGCTCAGTGGGTTAACGATCCGGCGTTGCCGTGAGCTGTGGTGTAGGTTGCAGACGCGGCTCGGATCCCGAGTTGCTGTGGCTCTGGTGTAGGCCGGTGGCTACAGCTCCGATTGGACCCCTAGCCTGGGAACCTCCATATGCCGTGGGAGCGGCCCAAGAAATAGCAAAAAGACAAAAAAAAAAAAAGAAAGAAAACTATACATAGAACTACCATATGACCCAGCAATCCTACTCTTGGGCAAATATCCGGACAAAACTTCCCTTAAAAAAGACACATGCACCCACATGTTCATTGCAGCACTACTCACAATAGCCAAGACATGAAAACAATCTAAATGTCCATCAACAGATGAATGGATTAGGAAGACGTGGTAAATATACACAATGGAATACTACCCAGCCAGAAAAAAGCACAAAATATTGCTATTTGCAGCAGCATGGATGGAACTAGAGATTTTCATCCTGAGTGAACTAAGTCCAAAAGAGAAAGACAAATACTGTATGAAATCACTTATATCTGGAATCTAATATATGGCACAAATGAACCTTTCCACAGAAAAGAAAATCATGGACTTGGAAAACAGACTTGTGGTTGCCAAGGGGAAGGGGGAGGGAATGGGATAGATTGGGAGCTTGGGGTTAATAGATGCAGACTATTGCTTTTGGAATGGATTATCAATGAGATCCTTCTGTGTAGCACTGGGAACTATGTCTAGCCACTTGTGGAGCATGATAATGTGAAAAAAAAGGATGTATACATGTATGTGTAACTGGGTCACTTTGCTGTACAGTGGAAAACTGACAGAACACTGTAAACCAGCTATAATGGAAAAAATAAAAATCATTATATTAAATAAATAATAATTAGAATGAATGAGTCTAACAAAACCGAAAGATACTGATATAGAGAACCAACTAGTGGTTATCAGTGGAGAGAGAGAGAGAGAAAGAGGAGGGGCAAGATAGGATTAGGGGATTGAGAGATATGATCTACTATGTATAAAATAAATAAGCAACAAGGGGAACAGCAACAGCTGGGAAAATAAGCAACAGCATGGGAAAATATAGCCATTATTTTGAAATGACTTTCAATGGAGAATAATGTACAAAAATATTGAATCACTATGCCATATACCTGAAACTAATATTGTAAATCAACTATATTTCAATTAAAAAAAGAGAGAGAGAGTTTCCTCATGGCTCAGTGGGTTAAGGATCCAGTGTTGTCACTGCTGTGGCTCTGGTTACAGCTGTAGTGTAGGTTTGACCCCTGACTTTCATATGCTGCAGGCACAGCCCCCCCCCAAAAAAAAGAGAGAAAGAAAAATATCAAGTCCAGAATATAATCCTACCAAGTAAATATGAATATGTGGAGTAGGACCCAAGCATAATTACATTATTATCATAGCTATGAAAAAAATAAAATAAAGGAGATCCCATCGTGGCTCAGTGGTTAACGAATCCCAGTAGGAAACATGAGGTTGCGGGTTCGATCCCTGCCCTTGCTCAGTGGGTTAAGGATCTGGTGTTGCCTTGAGCTGTGGTGTACGTCACAGACGCAGCTTAGATCCCATGTTGCTGTGGCTCTGGTGTAGGCTGGCAGCTACTGTTCAGATTAGACCCCTAGCCTGGGAACCTCCATATGCTGTGGGAGCGGCCCTAGAAAAGACAAAAATAGGAAAAAAATAAAATAAAATGATTATCTTACTACCTCTTTGGGTGGTACAACTACCCATTCCTCTTTGCCATTTTCTAAATTTCTTAGTGATTTTACCTTTATGTGATAACTATGCAAGGCTTTTACAATATGTAAAATGATTAATCCATTTTTGATTTAACAAACATTTGAAAAGGGATAGAGTTGCAAGGCTTCCTATCTTATAGAAAGACCAAAAGAAAAAGAAAAAGAAAAAGAAAAATCCTCTTGCTCTGAAAAGTGTGGGGGAAAATGATGAGCAGAGGGAGTGGGAGAATCTGAAATGAACTTGTTTTCCTCACTTTTGTGAAAGACTTGAGCTTTTCGGTCAAGCACATGAGATGACAACACTACAGTTCTTAACCTGGGGTTTGTGGAATGTATGAACTTTGATCAATCCTGTCACCTCCTGAAGTTGTGTGAAAATACTGACCTTCTATGAATGCTCTCTGGTAAAAGACTTGATTGAGGTAAGAAGATTCTCAAGGAGACACAGATCTTTGCTCTTTCAAAGCATGACCTTATGAAAGGTTTTGCGTTTTTGTCAAAATGCAGGTTCCAAGTTCTACTCCAGGCCCAGTGATTTAGACATTTTTCAGGTAAACAACAGAAACTTTTTCTCATTCTAAGTATCAATTATTCCATTGATAATTATTCTAAGTATCAGTTATAGTAAAAAAAAATTTAATTACTCTTACCTACAATCACATGGATGAATCTCAAAAACACTGTGACAGAAGCCAGACACAAAAGGTTATGTATTATTATGATTCTACTTAGACAACACTGTGGAAGAAGTAACTGTATAAAAACAATCTGACCAGTGCTTGTCAGGGGTGCAGGGTGAGTGAGGGATTGACTAAAAAGGAGCATGGAGGATTTGGGGGGTGATGAAAGTATTCTGTATCTTGAGTGTGGCAGTAGTTTCATGATGTATACATGTGTACAAATTTATAAATCATCTAAAAGGGTGAATTTTATTGCATGTGAATTATATCTCAATAAACCTGATTATTCATTTATTTATTTTGCTTTTTTTTAGGGCCACACCCAAGGCATATGGAAGTTCCCAGTTTGGGAGCTGAATTGGAGGTACAAATGCTGGTCTATACCACAGCCACAGTAACGTGGGATCCCCAACCTACGAAGTGAGCCTAGGGTTCGAATCCACATCCTCATAGATACTAGTCGGATTTGTTTCCACTGAGCCATGACAGGAACTCTGAAACCTGATTTTTTAAAAAATTGTTTATCTGAAATTCAAATTTAACTCTTTGTCCCATATATTTTTATTTACTGAATCTGGCAACCCTGTCTGATAATGAAGAGAAATAAACTCCCTTTTCAAAAAGAATTTGTAGTAGTTCATAGGCATGGCATACATAGATGTTGCAGACCTCAATGCTAGAGCTGTTCTGTGAACTTAAAACCACCAATCACTGGACAGACAAGATGATAGCACATGTTTACTAAGGCCTGGGATAACCCTGGCACCTGACTAGAGTGGATTTGGATAATTACTAGAAGCAACCATGTGCTTTGGACTGCCCAGTTCTGCAATGTACAATGGCTAGCAGGAAGAAATTTTTTGTTTCCATCATTCCAGTCTGGCAATTTCAGGTAGCACTGACACCTCTTTGTGGGCTGAAACCAGGAAGTCTGGTTGAAAAGTTGCAAATGAAGAGTCAGTAAGGCAGGGTTTTCCTTTCTCTTTCAGAAAGGGACCTGCAGACTCTAATAATCATCTCTTTGGTGAGGGAACATTGCCACCTAGCAACAGAATCAAGGCTCCAGACAAAGGACTGACGCTGGCTGCATATTTTCAAGTGCAGAGTTGTGAGTTTGGGTTTTTGTTGCTTTCCACTTAGCATTTAGGGTCTGTAAGCTTTCCACAGAAGGCAGGGAGAGAAAGTCATTTATCAGTAGACACTAGGTTTGTGAAAAGCAAGTAAAAAGGATCTTTTAAAAAGAATAGTAACATAAATAAGAATGGATCCTTTTGTATGCAGTTAAGTGTGAGAAAAAACTAAATAAACTTTGTTGAAAGAAATGTTTTTCCGCAAAAAGCTCTCTGGATAAAATTCATATTTATTTTTCAACTCATAAAATGTCCAAATTTCTGATACATGCAAAAAGCTGAATAAAAATCACTGGCAACTAATACATAGAATCTCACATGTAAAAACAGCATGACTTGGAAGCATTAAGCTTGGGTCTTACTTGAGATTCCAGGATCAACTGCTTCCCCCAAATTTAGTTAATCCTGATTTCAAAGTCATGCCCACGAAATTCACAAAGTCTTATGCCATGTGTGTTTCTAATATAGAGAATAAATCTTGCCATCAGAAAAGAGAAACTAGATAGAATTTCCTAAGCATTTGATGTGGTCTTTTTTTTTGACACATTAGACACTTTTGGCTTAGTGTCACCAATTTTAATAAATATGTCCTTGTGACGTGTAGCAACAAAGATTATGTTGCTGTAATAAATACATACTATCCCTCATTTGGTGTTGAAGAATCTTGATTAGATGGTAGTATATGTGCTCTTAGAGTTGGTTACTAACTATAGGTATGTTTTACAAATATGTATTAACTCTATCAATGAAATTATTTCATACAGAAAAATAATTTTTGAACACTTTAAATTTTGATCAAAAGAGCCATCTATTTCTTATGGAACATTTATAATGAGCCAGACACTGCACTACAAACTTACAGAAAGAAGATGAGTATCATGCCCATTTTACAGATAAGAACACCAAAGCTTGAAAAGTTTGAGTACTTTGGCTTAGAATACACTAGTAAATGTCAGAGTTAAACTTTTTTTTTTTTACTTTTAATGATTTTTCCATTATAGCTGGTTTACAGTGTTCTGTCAATTTTCTATTGTACAGAAAGGTGTACACCAAGGTGACCCAGTCACACATACACATTCTTTTTTCTCACATTATCATGCTCCATCCTAAGTGACTAGATAAAGTTGCCAGTGTTATACAGCAGGATCTCATTGCTTATCCATTCCAAAGGCAACAGTTCACATCTATTAACCCCAAATTCCCAGTCCATCCCACTCCCTCCCCCTCCCCCTTGGCAACCACAAGTCTGTTTTCCAAGTCCATGATTTTCTTTTCTGTGGAAAGGTTTATTTGTGCCATATATTAGATTCCAGATATAAGTGATTTCGTATGGTATTTGTCTTTCTCTTTCTGACTTACTTCACTCAGGATGAAAGTCTCTAGTTCCATCCATGTTGCTGCAAATGGAATTATGTCATTCTTTTTTTTCTGGCTGAGTAGTATTCCATTGTGTATATATACCGCATCTTAATCCAATCTTCTTGTCGATGGAAATCTCAGTTGTTTCCATGTCTCGACTATTGTGAATAGTGCTGCAATGAACGTGCAGGTGATGTGTCTTTTTCAAGGGAAGTTTTGTCCAGATATGTGCCTAAGAGTGGGATTGCTGGGTCATATGGTAGTTCTATGCATAGTTTTCTAAGGTACCTCCATACTGTTTTCCATAGTGGTTGTACCAGCTTACATTCCTACCAATAGTGCAGGAGGGCTCCCTTTTCTCCATACCCTCTCCAGCATTTGTTATTTGTGGACTTATTAATGATGGCCATTCTGACTGGTGAGAGGTAGTAGTTTTGATTGCATTTCTCTAATAATCAGGGATGCTGAGCATTTTTTCATGTGCTTGTTGTCCATCTATGTATCTTCTTTGGAGAAATGTCCATTCGCGTCTTTTGCCCATTTTTCCAATGGGTTGCTGGCTTTTTCGTGGTTGAGTTGTATAAGTTGTTTGTATATTTTAGAGATTAAGCCCTTGTCCGTTGCATCATTTGAAACTCTTTTCTCCCATTCTGTAAATTGTCTTTTTTTTTTTTTTATGGTTTCCTTTGCCGTGCAAAAGCAGAGCTACACTTTCATACCACCAGTGGGAACTCCAGAGGGTGAGAGAGATGCCTCACCAGCAAAGGCAGGAGTAATGAAGAAGTTTAAGCACGTGGCTGTATCTTTACTTAAGCCAGGCTAAAGCAAGTAACACCTACATATTTAGTCAACCTGATTCAACTGTGTCCTAAGAGAAGGATGGTGGAACCCCAAAGAAACCCACAGCCAGATCCCAAGGCTGCATTCTCATTACAGAGGGTTCTCCTACCACACAAGACTCCAAATGTCTCATATATGGCACTGAACATTGGGTAGTGTTATAGTAAACAAAATGCTGTGTAACAAACTATCCTAAAACCTGGTGGATTATAACTACATTTATTTTGCTCACAAATCTGCAATTTGGACAGCTATCAATGGAGATAGTTCATCTCAGCATCAGCTACTGCAGCTCAAAGGCTGGGCTGGGAGTCATCTGAAGACTTTATCATTTACATGACTGGTGAATAACACTAGCTGTGGGTTGGAACCTTAGCTGAGACTGTCATCCATAACACCTATATATGATCTCTTTACTGGTCCTGGGTTTCCTCACAAAGTGGTGGCTGGGTTCTAAAGGTGAGTAGCCTTAAAGAAAAAGATTAAGACAGAAGTTGGATTGCCTCTTATGACTTAACCTTATAAATCACTTAACCTCACTGTTGTATCCAAGCTCAGCTATATCTATCCTCTCAAAAGGCATATTCAAGTTCTAACCCCCAATTCCTGTGAATATGGCCTTATTTGGAAACTGGGTCTTTGCAGGTGTAATCAAATTAAAATAAGGTCATACTGGTCTAGTCTGGCCCTAATCCAATGACTGTGTCTTTTTTTTTTCGCTTTTCAGGGCCACACTTGCTGCATATGAAAGTTCCTAGGCTTTAGGTCCAATCCAGCCTATGCCACAGCCACAACAACATCAGATCTGAGCTGCATCTGTGACCTACACCACAGTTCACAGCAACTCCAGATCCTGAACCTACTGAGCGAGGCTAGGGATCGAACCCACAACCTCATGGTTCCTAGACAGATTAGTTTCTGCTGCACTACAATGGGAACTCCAATGACTGTGTCCTTAGAAGAGGGAGTTTTGGATACAGGACACATAAGGAAAAAGGCCGTGTGACAATAAAAGTGAAGGCTGGAATGATGCATCTACCAACCAAGGAAAGCCAAGGATTTCTGGCAAATACCACAAACTAGAAAGGGGACATGGAACATATTTTTCCTCAGAAGTCTCCAAAATAATCAACCTTGTTGATATCTTGATTTTGGACTTTCGGCCTGAGAACTGTAAGAGAATAAATTTCTGTTGCTTAAGCTACCCTTCTTATGGCAACCCTAAGAAAGTAATACACCCCTGTCCGCTGTGTTCTATTCATTGAGACAGCCACAAAGCCCACCCAACTTTAAGGGAATGGTGAACAGACTTCAACTTTTAAAAGAAGCTAGCAAAGCTCTGAAAGAGAATGTAGGACTTAAAATATTGCTATGGCCATTTTGGGGAAATATAATCTGCCATGTGCAAAAAGTTCCAATCCCGAAGATTTGAGCAACTCTGGGCAGCTGTTTTGCTGAACTCTTTATCTTGAGATATCTAAAGTTTTCTTTTTTTCTTCTTTCATTGGCTGTGGTATCCAAGCTGTGTCTGCAACCTAAACCACAGCTCACAGCAATGCCGGATCCTTAACCCACTGAGCAAGGCCAGGGATTGAACCCGCATCCTCATGGGTACTAGTCAGATTTGTAATCCACTGAGCCATGATGGGGACTTCTCCCCTCATGTTTAATATCAGTGACACATGCTAAGGAGCAACAATTTGTAAAACTCTGAACAAATGAATGACGGCACCTGGGTCATACCATCTGTGAACTCTGGGAGTAGACACAAAGAACTTAAAAATATTCTCTAGTACCACTGCCCTCATTCTCCTGCCATTATTCAACCACTGAGCTTCACTGCTGTCATGTGTTCTCATATGGACCAGAGTTAGGGATGAGGAGGGAAAGAGTGGTAAAACAGAGCAAGACCTGGACATCTCTTCTAGACGGTTCCTCCTCTCCATTTGGGACTCTCTCATGCTAGTCCCTTCAGTACAGAAATCCTGTCTGTTTCATCACCTGAGTGTGCACGGAGATACCCAAAGATACAGAATCTAGAAATGACTTTCTATATAGCAAGGGCTAGTCTTTGAGCTCTTTCAAGCCACAAACTCTCCTGCAATGAGACCTTGATTCCCAAGTACATAAAAGAGATCACTGGCATGGGAGGCTCATCCCCCATGTCTCTAATCCTGCCTTTTATGCCTAGTGGGTCACTGAGAAACTCTGCACTTGAGGTGAAAAACACAAATACAGTGATGGATATGCAGTATTGTTCAACAGATAAACAAAATCAGAAATTAATCTTCCCAGATTCAAGGCTTTGCTTGCTCTCTAAGCCTGTCCCACTGAACAGTAGCCAAAGTCTGCTTTTTCTAGGATCATAATCCAGAAGGAAGGGCAGGTTAGCAGTCTGGGGAGCCAGGTGAGCCACACTTCCCATAACCTCCCCAGCCCTCTAGGAGTAAAGGACAGTATTACTACAAAAGGTGGCTATAGTGGCTTTTTTCATCACACATTCACGGGAGACCCTCACATCCTCCCTTGCCTTGTCCCTTGTGGCCTCACCCTCATTGAAGTCTTTGAAAGGTGTTGCTCTACTCAGCCCTTCCAGGCCCTGTCTCCCAGATAGCATAGATAGGGATGAGGGTGAGGAAGCATTGGGTGTCTCTAAACTCTCTCACTTCAGGCTGTGTGGGGATTCAAGGTGAGGTTAGGACCACTGAACCCTTAGCACAGAAGGCAGGGCCCACATCTGCTAAGAGGACCCCATGACATACTCCCATATAAAGCCATTCATACCCCTGCTGGGATGGCATTCAAGGGCTATGCATTGACCTGGTCAGGCACAATGCCTCATGGCCTGGATCAGGCTGAGGGTGGGTGGGGAGAAGGGCAGGAAAAGGCAGGATGAGACCCAGGAATAATGTGGAAGCGAACATTCCCATTTCATTCCACCTCCTTCTTCATTCTTTCCACCTTTTCATTCTTTCCAACTTAAGCATCCATCAAACTTCCCCTCACTCTCGTCTCATTTTCTTCCAGGTTCTGTGTGGTTGTACCATGAACACTCCGACCACTAAGGGAGAGAGAGGTGATCTCTTTGTTCTGCATGAAGTTATCAACCAAGATGCTATGGAGGACTTCCTGTCTAAGAAGATGCCCAGCTGGCAGGAGTCCGCAAGGTTGAGTTCAGATGGGTTTCCCAGACAGGTTACTCTCCAGGCACAACAGATCTTCCCCCTAGGCCTTGCCCTGGCCCTCCCAGCCATAACTATAGCAACATATAATGAATGCTGGTAGCCAAGGCCCACCAGATGTGTGTCCACTGGACATTGGCTAGGTTTGCTAGAATACAAAAACAGTGGTAGTTTTCACTAAAATGTTCTTGTCCCTGAGCTACTTCAGTGCTGCTATGGCATGATTATCCAGGGTGGGCAGTCAGGTGATCTGGACAAGGTCAGGAAGCAATATTCACTTCCATGGCTTTGAACCCAGTTCTCAAATGGAGATGGAGAGGACTAAGTGCCACTTGGTGGCATGCAAAGATTTTTTGCCCAACCCTAGAATGTCCTCCTTCCCCTCCTAGGTCTGCCAGATTTTTCTTTGCCCCCCTCACTCTCTGGCATCCTCCTGTTGGAGGAAGCAAGAGGAAAGAAAGGAGACTAACCTCTCACCTCACCCGGACTTTGGTGCCCAGTAGGAGAGCACTAAGGCTACTGCACACATTTCACCCACCTGTATCACTCACTCAGCTGCTTGAACCTCACTGGGGATGAGATGGAGGGGAAGCAGGTCATTGATGAGCACTTTTGTGGGAGCAGTGGGTGAATAAGGCTCAAAGATGCCTCTTTGACATTGCTGTACCAACTGGCTTCGCTTCATTTCCCAGGGCTGGGGGTAGGGATTATGTTGCCTGTAGCTTCATTAAGATCTTATAATGCTAGATGGATAATACGCACATGCAGAGATGCTCCATATCACTAATTATTAGAGAAATGCAAGTCAAAACTATGATGAAGTATCACCTCATACCAGTGAGAAAGGCCATCATCAAAAAGTCTTCAAATAACAAATGCTTGAGAGGGTGTGGAGAAAAGAAAAACCCTCCTACACCGTTGGTAGGAATGTAAATTGGTACAACTATTATAAAGAACAATATGGAGGTTCTCCAAAAAATTAAAAATAGAGTTGCCATATGATCCAGCAATCTCACTCCTGGGCATATACTCAGAGAAAACTATAACTCAAAAAGATTCATGCACCCCAATGTTCATTGCAGCACAATTTACAATAGCCAAGACATGGAAGCAACCTAAATGTCTATTGACAAAGGAATGGATAAAAATGTGATTAAAAAAAAAAGATGTGGTATGTACGCACAATGGAATACTGATCAGCCATGAAAAAGAATGAAATAATGCCATTTGCAGCAACATGGATGGACCTATAGATCATCATATTAAATGAAATAATTTAGACTTAGACAAAATATCATACAATATCACTTATATGTAGAATCTAAAATATGATACAAATGAACTTATTTACCAAATAGGAAAAGACTCAAACTTACAGAAAACAAACTTAATGGTTATCAAAGAGGAAAGGTAGTAGGGGAGGGATAAAGTAGGAGTCTGGGATTAACATATACACACTATTACAAAACAGATAATCAAGGAGGTTCCCTTGGGAGTTTCTGTTGTGGCTCAGCAGGAAAAGGAACTGATACTGTCTCTACAGGGATTCAGGTTTGATCCCTGGCCTCACTCAGTTGGTTATAGATGCAGTGTTGCCACAAACTGCAGTAGAGGTCAAAAATGTGGCTTAGATCCGGTGTTGCTGTGGCTATGGCTCAGGTCACTTCGACCCCTAGCCCCAGGGACTTCCATATGCCACAGGTGCAGCTGCAAAAAGGAAAAAAAAAAAAAAAAAAAAAAAAGAAAATTCCCTTGTGGCACAGCAGGGTAAGGATCCAGTGTTACCTCACCTGTGGTGCAGGCTGCTACTGTGGTGTGGGTTCCATCCCTGGCCCAGGAACTCCCACATGTCATGGGTATGGTTAAAAAAAAAAGAAAAGAAAAGAAAAGAAAGATAATAAATAAGAACCTATTATACAGCAAAGTGAACTATATTCAATATCCTGTAATAACCTACATGAGAAAAGAATGGATATATATATCTATATATATATATCTATCTATATATATATATATGTATAACTGAATCATTTGCTGTATATTAGAAACTAACATAACATGGTAAATAAACTACACTTCAATTTTTTTAAGAAAATATGTTTAAGAAAATATTACCCTGCTGAAATCAAACAAATAACAGAACTTAGAGGAAAAGGAGACAAAAAAGGAAGCTAGTGAAAACTACAAAAAGGAACTATCTATTATTAATAATACCCTCAGAAGTAACAAAAATAGTACATACTTGAAACATGATTAGACTATCATAAAAACTGAATAGCATGGTACCAGAATCCTTAGAAGTACAAAATAATTTCCAAAAGGAAAATCATTCAGAAGTAGGATGAAAAAACTTGAAAGAAATCTCCCAAAGAAGTGAATTAAAATACAAAGAGACAGAGAAAAGACTAGAAGTTAGAGGTTTGGCCCAAACATCCAACTGTGCAAATCTTCCAGAAGGGTGGAGAAAAATTATTCTATAAGCATATCTTGTAGTGTTGTCAGAAGTGAAGGCCTGACCACTGAGTACCATGAGCAAAGTATGAACAGATCCATAGCAAGGCACATCCATGGGAAATTTCAGTAAATCTGGGATAAACAGAGAATGCTTACAGTGTCAGGAGGAACACTACATATAACAACAGGGAAATCAGAACTGCAACGGATTTCTCCAGGGCAGCCGTGAAAGTCAGGTCCAGTGAAGAATGATGTCAAAATTCTCATCAAAAATTATTTTCAAACTTGTGTTCTCTAATGTGACAAACAATCATCAGTGAAGACGAAATAAAACACACTTTCAGACATTTAAGGTCTCCAGAAATTGACCTCACTTGCACTTGGTGTCAGGAAGATCCTAGAGGATGATCCTAAAACGAAAAGGAAAAATAGGAAAAGGGATAAACTTAGCATACTGGAAGTGGGGTCCCGCTATAAGACACATGGAATGGAAGTCCCTGGGTGGCAATTGTGCAGCAGGTCCAGAATGTGGTCCATACTGAATAAGAGGATAGCTTGTCTTCAGGAGGATAAAGATGATGATTATTTGTTGGTCTTGGGCACAGAGTAAATAGGCATGAGATTTAGGACACATGGGCAAATAAAATCTGTAAAGTAAAAAATGTTCTTCCCTGCTTTGAAGAACAAAATATTTTCCAGAGAAGTTAACACAATTAGAGTATACCATTAGAGTAACACAACTGTCAACAGTATTTACATGGTCACATATAATCATGTAAACAGAATAATTTAAAGAATATTATAAATGTTGACTACTTTGTAATATCCAATTAGGTATTATACATCATAATGCATAATGAGAATATAAAAACTAAATATTGATCTAACCATATATTATGAAATAACTATATTAGGAGGATGTGGGTGGGAAAAATTGAGCTGGTGGTGAAAGGCTCTCAGTCCAGGAGTTTATGATGAGTGAATCCTTTCCAGAACCACATAAGCACACTTGGAAGCAGATCCTCCCTCACCTGAGTTTTCAAATGAGACCACAGTCCCAGGGGACAGCTGGATTATAGCCTTGAGGACAGGCTAAACAGGACCAGAGATCAAACCCATATCCTCATGGATACTAGTTAGGTTCTTAACCTGCTGAGCCACAATGGGAACTCTTGAAATCATACTGTCATATATAATTCCTTATAAAACTGCTTTAGTCAACTTTCTTTGTTTTGTTTTTATGGATTGAGTTACTGTCTGATTCCATTTGAAGAACTTCCATTAGTATTCTTGAGAAGTCTTTCTGCTAGAAATGAATTCCTTCAGTTTCTGTTTCTGTGTTATGGTACAATATAATATTCATATTCAATACAATATTCAATTTCTGTTTCTGTGTTATGGCACAATATAATATTCGTGATGAGATGAGGGGTAGCAGAAAAAACTAAAACATGATTCACTGTATTGTGTATGTTTTACTGAAGTGACTTTGTCATATTGGATAAAACTACCATTACAATTCTCCAGGAATGCTCCAAAGAATGCTGGTGGTAATAATGGAATACTACTCAGCCATAAAAAAGAATGGCATCATGCCATTTGCAGCAACATGTATGGAACTAGAGAATCTCATACTGAGTGAAATGAGCCAGAAAGACAAAGACAAATACCATATGATATCACTCATAACTGGAATCTAATATTCAGCACAAATGAACATCTCCTCAGAAAAGAAAATCATGGACTTGGAGAAGAGACTTGTGGCTGCCTGATGGGAGGGGGAGGGAGTGGGAGGGATCGGGAGCTTGGGCTCATCAGACACAACTTAGAATAGATTTACAAGGAGATCCTGCTGAATAGCATTGAGAACTTTGTCTAGATGCTCATGTTGCAGCAGAAGAAAGGCTGGGGGAAAAATGTAATTGTAATGTATGTAAGGATAACCTGACCCCCTTGCTGTACAGTGGGAAAAAAAAAAAAAAAGAATGCTGGTGGTAATGAAGAATATGTGACTCTCAAATCTTTCATTTGTATTGACCTTATCATCACTGATTCTCCTCCAACAATGCAATAATGACAGTTCTGTTTTAAAGTGTCCCTTCCTCTTTCCTCATGGAAATTATCCCATGATTTCAAAAAATTCTCAAAGGTGAAATTTATCAAGATTGCAAATGCCAAAGGAAATTCTATGTTAACACTAAAATGCAATATTCTGTGAGATGACCCAACTTTAAAAATACACACATATTCTAAACACAGTTTAGATCTGTGACATGTTTTATTTTAGCCAATGGAGTATGAGCAGACATGATGCCAGCGGAGGCCTTAAATGGGCTTGTGTGGATGGGCTCACTTCTTGTGTTTCAGTGAACTTGGTGATAAGGCTGTGCCTGGGAGCTAAGGCCCCACAGTTGGGCAGTAGAGAAAGATATGTGGGACAGACCTCAAACTGATCCAAAAGACAGAACAAAACTAGCCATCTAGAAGTCTAAAATAAGGCCACTGCAACCAATACACAGATCCAAGAAAAACAAATTCTTGTTTATGTCATTGAGTTTGGGGAGCAATTTGTTTCAAAGTATTATCACAGCAAGAACTGACTAATACAACATCCTCCAAATCATCCTTATATAGATGGCTGTCATCATGGCTACATGTAAGGCAGTTTTGTACTCAGAAATTTTGAGAATTCTTGAATGCTTAGTGCCTCTCAAACACATTTTACATGGTTCAAGTTTCCCCAAATAAGTTCAGTGATATACCATAAAGATACCTCTCTAAACTTTTATTAAATGCAATGCAAAATTTTCTCTATTCATTTTCTGCGTGCATGTAGTTAAAATGCTTTTTATGAACCTAAAAGGATGGAAATTTGTAAAGTAACATCTTTGTGGAAAGCTGTTATTCACAAGGGAAAATTACAAACAAAATAGGCATTTGGCTGAGTGTAGAACACTGATGACCCTTAGTGCCTCTAAATGCCAAGTGAACAAAGGAACTTAATAAATATTACTACTCTACTTGAGAGGCAGAACAAGGTGTTCTAAAGTGGTAAAGGGAAGCTCTTTACAGCTACTCTCTGTACTTGAGAGGCAGAACAAGGTGTTCTAAGGTGGTAGAGGGAAGCTCTTTGCAGCTATTTGCAACACTCTTTTAGCTTGGATACTATGTTGCTATGAAGCAGCCTTTTGTCTAAGGCAACTAACTACAGAAACTGGAAGGAGGAAAAAGAGAAAAAACCAGAGAATACTCTTCTCATAGTGACCTACTTATTCATTTGTTCTTTCACCAAGTATTTACTCATCTGGTTATGTGGGTAATACCTGCTGAGAACTGCACAGAATACAGAAATATAAGATAAGATATAGATAAGACATAGATGACTTATGGTACTTCCAGTTGTGTTCTAATTAACTGTTTACAAGTTCAGGGGAGGCAAGGGATCCATATCTTGGTCGGATTCTCAGTGATGTTTTCCCAGAGAAGGAGGTGTAAAATGGATTGACTAGAAAAAAATTTAATTTTATAATAGACATATCTGGAAGGGAGCAAAGATGTAGAGACAATTAGACCCATGAGATTTAAAAAAGGCTATAAATAGAAATTAAGGACAAATTATGGAGGCTCTTGAATGTCGATCTAAAGAGTTTGACTGTAATGTGTTGGCAATGGGTAGCATGGATGGCTTGAAGCAAGGCACTGGCATAATCAAAGAACCTTGAAAGGTGTAATGAAAGGACACATGAAAGTAAGAAGACATGCTATTTTCTGAAGAAATCATCATAATCCAATAAATGGTAGAAATGGAGCAATGACACCACAAATGGAAAGGAGGAATATGAGAGACCCTATAAAGAAAAAACCTGTCAGGATTTGGTCATTGATTGGATACATTTATTTATTCATTTAACATATGTTGTCAGTAACTGTGCTAGTCACTAGTGATGCAAGAGTAAGCAAAAAAGACATGATCTCTTCCTCATGGACCATATAGTAGACTACTATAAAAATCTATATGAAATGTGATGATGGCTATAAATGAGAGGTACATGGTATTACAGAGCTTGTGGGAGAGGGATCAGATGAGTTGAATATGTAAGGTGATGCTTTCTTGATGAAGTGACCTATGAGCTGAGATGAGAAAGATGAGGAGGTATTACTTAGGTGCAGACTGAACAGAAGGATATTTTATGCAGAGCGGACAACATGGACAATGTGTCATTATAAGAATGCAGGCCTGAAAGGAGGCCACTATGTGCTGGACTGCTGAGAATGAAAGATGAGAGGTGCAAGATGAGGCTGCAGGGATCACCCTCTATCATGCCCAGGGGAGCATGCCCTGTAGACTAATGCACTCAGAGTGCCAGTGAACAATATGAGGAGCCTGTGTAAGAATGCAATTTGACACACTTCTTTCACCATGAAAGCTTGCCTATTGAACTAAACAGTAAATTTAGTGCAGACATACATTCTAAAACAAGACATACATTCTAAAGCAAGCTCCTTATCCTATAGAAGAGCAACAGTTCTCAACCAGCAGCCGGTCTGTGACTGGACATTTTAGACCATTATGAGGAGGTCTGTCTTTATCCTAAGAGCAATGGGAAGTCACAGATGGACTTCAGGAGGAGGTGGTGGTGACCAAATTATGAATCGTGGACTGGAAGCCAGCCAGAGTTAGTAGAAAGAAAACAAGAAGTATGTGTCTGAAACCATACTTGCTGGTGAGATAAGATGTATCCTTTTCATATGATAGAAGGAGGACATAGAATAGAGTCTAGGAGTTCTCATTGTGGTGCAGTGGGTTAAGAATCCAAATGCAACGGCTTGGGCTGCTGCAGAGGCATGGGTTTGATTTCCAGCCTGGTGCAGTGGGTTAAAGGATCTGGCATTGCTGTAGCTGTATGTAGCTGTAGTCACAGCTGTGGCTCAGATTCAGTCCCTGGCCAAGGAGTTTCCATCTGCTGTGGGTGTGGCCATTAAGAAGTAAAAAGAACAGAGTCTATCAGTGACATGAAAAGAGTAGAAGAAGTGTGGAAGAACAGCCATAAGAAAGGGAGTGGAAAGAAAGAAATGGGGACCATATGTCAGTTAAAATAAGACATAGTTATGTTGTTGTTCGCATAGCCCTGTGACTGGATCCAACAAAACTTACTGCTCTGAAAGCAGGTCCAGAGAAGATGAATGTTAGAGATGAGCAAAAAGCATTAGCACTGAGGTTCCACGGAAAAGCAAAATAGCTTGGAAGTCTGGGTATGATTTTGTCGTGATGGACCAGGAACAGAGTACAAGGAATAAGAAGTAAAATGATAAACTGTATTCTAGTCAAACTTATACTCACCAAACCCTTGAAGAAGGAGAGTCCAGCTCTTGTACATACCAACAGGCATGCCCCTCCAAGTCATATACCTGCAGGGAAGCCAAGGCATCTTGTCTTGGCCAGGAGCAAACTTGGCTTGTCAGAGGATCCCAGAGGTGCTGTGGGGAGGCAGCTTTTGCTCATCACGTTCAGGGAAGCATGTGGGTAGAAATCACCAGATGCTGAAAGGAGAACAAAAGCCACTGTTAAGCCATAATTAAATGGAAGTAGAGATGAGGTTATTAGGCAAGACTTGAAAGATATATTGCCAGGCGAATTCTATCAAACATATAAAGAGGATCTGGTGCCCATCCTCCTTAAACTCTTTCAAAAGGTTGAAGAAGAAGGAATACTCCCAAAGACATTCTATGATGTCGCCATCACCCTAATTCCAAAACCAGACAAAGATAACACCAAAGAAGAAAACTATCGCCCAATATCTTTGATGAATATAGATGCAAAAATTCTCAACAAAATCTTAGCCATCCGAATCCAACAACATATCAAAAAGATCGTACAACATGACCAGGTAGGGTTCATACCAGGTTCACAAGGATGGTTCAACATATGCAAATCAATCAATGTAATAAGCCACATTAACAAAAGATAAGTCAAAAAATCATATGATCATCTCAATAGACGCAGAAAAAACATTTGACAAAGGCCAACATCCATTCATGATCAAGACCCTTGCCAAAGTGGGTATACAGGGAACATTCCTGAACATAATCAAAGCCATTTATGACAAACCCACAGCAAATATAATACTCAATGGGGAAAAACTGAAAGCCTTCTCACTCAAATCTGGAACAAGACAGGGATGCCCACTCTCACCACTGCTCTTCAACATAGTTTTGGAAGTCCTAGCCACAGCAATTAGACAAACAAAAGAAATAAAATCATCCAAATAGGAAGAAAAGAGATAAAACTGTCACTGTATGCAGACAACATGACACTATACATAGAAAAGCCTAAGGACTCAACCCCAAAACTCCTTGAACTGATTCATAAATTCAGCAAAGTAGCAGGATATAAGATTAACATTCAGAAGTCAGTTGCATTTCTGTATACCAGCAATGAAATATTAGAAAAGGAATGCAAAAATACCTTTTAAAATTGCACCTCACAAAATCAAATACCTCGGAATACACCTGACCAAGGAGGTAAAGGACTTATACGCCGAGAACTATAAAACTTTAATCAAAGAAATCAAAGAAGATGGAAAGAAATGGAAAGATATTCCATGTTCCTGGATTGGGAAAATCAATATTGTAAAAATGGCCATACTACCCAAAGCAATCTACAGATTCCACATAATCCCTATCCAATTACCCATGACATTTTTCACAGAACTAGAACAAACAATCCAAACATTTATATGGAGCAACAAAAGACCCAGAATTGCCAAAGCAACCCTGAGAAACAAAAACCAAGCAGGAGGCATAACTCTCCCAGACTTCAAGCAATATTACAAAGCCACAGTCATCAAGACAGTGTGGTACTGGTATCAAAACAGACAGACAGACAAATGGAACAGAATAGAGAACCCAGAAATAAACCCTGACACCTATGGTCAAGTAATCTTTGACAAGGGAGGCAAGAACCCAAAATGGGAAAAAGAAAGTCTATTCAGCAAGCATTGCTGGGAAACCTGGACAGCTGCATGCAAAGCAATGAAACTAGAACGCATCCTCACACCATACACCAAAATAAACTCAAGATGGCTGAAAGACTTAAATATACCACAGGACACCATCAAACTCCTAGAAGAAAACATAGGCAAAACACTCTCTGACATCAACTTCATGAATATTTTCTCAGGTCAGTCTCCCAAAGCAATCGAAATTAGAGCAAAAATAAACCCATGGGACCTCATCAAACTGAAAAGCTTTTGCACAGCAAAGGAAACCCAAAAGAAAACAAAAAGACAACTTACAGAATGGGAGAAAATAGTTTCAAATGATGCAACGGACAAGGGTTTAATCTCTAGAATATACAAGCAATTTATACAACTCAACCACAAAAAAGCCAATCAATCAATGGAAAAATGGGCAAAAGACCTGAGTAGACATTTCTCCAAAGAAGATATACAGATGGCCAGCAAAAACATGAAAAAATGCTCAATATCGTTGATTATAAGAGAAATGCAAATCAAAACTACCATGAGATATCACCTCACACCAGTCAGAATGGCCATCATTAGTACATCCACAAATAACAAGTGCTGGAGGGGCTGTGGAGAAAAGGGAACCCTCCTACACTGTTGGTGGGAATGTAAACTGGTACAGCCACTATGGAGAACAGTTTGGAGATACCTTAGAAATCTATCCATAGAACTTCCATATGACCCCGCAATCCCACTCTTGGGCATCTATCCGGACAAAACTCTACTCAAAAGAGACATGTGCACCCGCATGTTCATTGCAGCACTATTCACAATAGCCAGGACATGGAAACAACCCAAATGTCCATCAACAGAGGATTGGATTCAGAAGAGGTGGTATATATACACAATGGAATACTACTCAGCCATAAAAAAGAATGACATGCCATTTGCAGCAACATGGATGGAGCTAGAGAATCTCATACTGAGTGAAATGAGTCAGAAAGACAGACAAATACCGTATGATATCACTTATATCTGGAATCTAATATATGGCACAAATGAACCTTTCCACAGAAAAGAAAATCATGGACTTGGATAATAGACTTGTGGCTGCCCAACGGGAGAGGGAGGGAGTGGGAGGGATTGGAAGCTTGGGGTTATCAGATACAACTTAGAACAGATTTACAAGGAGATCCTGCTGAGTAGCATTGAGAACTATGTCTAGACACTCATATTGCAACAGAACAAAGGGTGGGGGAAAAATGTATACATGTAAGAATAACTTGATCCCCATGCTGTACAGCAGGAAAAATTTTAAATAAATAAATAAATAAATAAATAAATAAATAAATAAATAAAAAGAAATATTTCCAGGGAGAAAAAGCTCAGGGAAAATAATTTTTTTTCCCCCTAGGGCCACACATGCAGCATATGGAGTTTCCCAGGCTAGGGGTTTAATCAGAGCTGTAGCCCCTGGCCTACACCAGAGCCACAGCAACTCGGGATCCAAGCTGTGTCTGCGACCCACAACATAGCTCATGGCAATGCCAGATCCTTAACCCACTGAGCGAGGCCAGGGATTGAACCTGCAACCTCATGGCTCCTAGTCACATTCGTTAACCACTGAGCCACAACAGGAACTCCAAATTTTAAATCAGTATGTTAAATGACTAATTAATATGATAAATCTGCTTCTGTAGGTAGCAGCCACAAGGTGCTAGTAATGACTTGTGTGGAGAATAGATGAGAATGTTCCAGTAATCATTAACAAGCACTCCTTATGTACCAACACTGTGTTAGGCATAGGGAATAAAACATGAGTGAGACATGGTCCCTGCCTTCAAATGACTTACAGTCCATGGAAGGAAAACCATCTAAAAATGTTTATCACTGGAGATACATACAGGGATGTCAGGAAGCAGGGTAGTGAGGCACTAAATATGCAGAGGAGTAGAGATGAGGGTTAGGGAAAGAAGGCCTCCTAAGAAAGCTGATGCCCAACCTGAAACTGGAAAATAAGTCGATGTCAGATCACTTAAGAGGAAGCAGAGGAAGAGAGTCTTAAGTAAAGGAACATCAGCTGTAAAGGCCCAGGCAGGACGGACAGAACATTAGAAACTTCAAGGTACTCAACATGTCTAGAGAGGACACTGAGGAAGGATTGTATCAAGAAAAAAAGACAGGTAGTCAAATCTAGAAGGAGCTTACATGCCAAGCTAAGGAATACAGATCTGATGCTGAAGGCAGTGAGAAATCTGTGGCTTTCCAGGAGGCATTCTGATGTATGGAGAGAGATGTCATTGTTAGAAGTCATCAGCCAGGAGGGGGAAGTTAAGCCTGAGCAGGATATAAGATCACCCAGAGAAACTGAAATGTTAGAAGGGGTGGACGCTGGGGATGGACCCAACATTTAAAATGGGTAAGAAAGAGATACTCAAGAGTGAGTCTGAGAAGAAGGAATTAAAGAGGGATTAAAAAAAAAATCAGGTGCCTTAATGGAAAACACAGAAGAGGGAGCTTTAAGAAGATAGGTGACAATTACACTAAGTGATGCTAGAGACTGAAAAAAAACCAAACAAACCAGGTGTAGCAACAAAGAAATTGTATCAGCATGGATGGCTGCTCTTACCATTTTCATTCAACATAGTACTGGAACTCCTAGCCACAGCAATCAGAGAAGAAAAAGAAAAGGAATCTAAATTGGAAAGAAGTAAAACTGTCCCTGTTTGCAGATGACATGATACTATACATAGAAAACCCTAAAGATGTTACCAAAAAACTACTACAGCTCATCAATGAATCAATAAAGTTGTAGGATACAAAATTAATATAGAGAAATATGTTGCATTTCTATATACTAAAAACAACTATCAGAAAGAGAAATTACAGAAATAATTCTATTTATTATCACATCAACAAGAATAAAATACCCATGAATAAACTTACCTAAGGAGGCAAAAGACCTGTACCCTGACAACAGTAAGATACTGATGAAAGAAACCAAAGATGACATAAACAGATGGAAAGATACACCATGTTCTTAGACTGGAAGAATCAATGTTGTCAAAATGACTATACTACCCAAGGCAATCTACAGATTCAATGCAATCCCTATCAAATTGCCAATGGCATTATTCACAGAACTAGAACAATTTTTTAAAAATTTGTATGGAAACACAAAAGACCTCAAATAGCCAAATAAATAAAAACCGAGCTGGAAGAATAAGGTTCCCTGACTTCAGCATATACTACAAAACTACAGTTATTAAAACAGTCTGATACTGGCACAAAACCAGAAATATAGTCAGTGGATCAGGACAGAAAGCCCAGAAATAAACCCATGCACCATGGTCAACTAATCTAAGAGAGAGGAGGCAGGAATATACAACAGAGAAAAGATAGTCTCCTCAAATGGTGCTGGGAAAACTGGACAGCTACATGTAAAAGAATGAAATTAGAACACCCCCTAACACTAAAAAAAACTCAAAATGGATTAAAGATATAAATGTAAGGTCAGATGTTATAAAACTCTTAGAGGAAAACATAGGCAGACCACTCTTTGACATGAATAGCAGCAATATCTTTTTGGATCCACCTCCTGGAGTAATGAAAATAAAAATAAACAAATGGAACCTATTTAAACATAAAAGTTTTTGCACAGCAAAGGGAACTATAAACAAAGTGAAAAGACAATCCACAAAATGGGAGAAAATATTTGCAAATGAAGTGACCAACAAGGGATTAATCTCCAAAATATACAAACAGTTCATGCAGCTCTACGTCAAAAAGACAAACAACCCAATCAAAAAGTGGGCAGAAGATTCAAATAGACATTTCTCCAAAGACATACATATGGCCAAAAAGCACATGAAAAGATGCTTAACATCACTAATTATTAAAGAAATGCATATTAAAACCACTATGAGGTAGCACTTCACAGCTGTCAGAATGGCTATCATCAAAAACAGCACAAATGACAAATACTAGTAAAAATGTGGGGAAAAGAGAACCGTTGCATGTTGTTGGTGGTAATGTAAATTGGTGCAGCCACTGTGGAAAAACAGTATGGAGGTTTCTAAAAAACAACAAATTAGGACTACCATATGACCCAGCAGTTCCACTCCTGGTATATATCCAAAACAAAAACACTAATTCAAAAAGACAGATGTAACTCAATGTTCATAGCAGCACTATTTACAAGTGCCAAAATACAGAAACATCCTAAGTATCCACCAACAGATGAATGGATAAAGAAGATGTGATATATAAATACAATGGAATAACTCTCAGCCATAAAAAAAGAATGAAATTTTGCCATTTGCAGCAACATGGATGGATTTGGAGGGCATTATGCTAAGTGAAATAAGTTAAAGACAAATACTGTACGATATTACCTATATTTAAAATCTAAAAAAAATACCACAAACTAGTAAATGTAACAAAAAAGAAGCAGACTTAGTGATGTAGAGAATAAACTAGTAGTCACCAGTAAGAAGGGGAGGAGGGGCAATATAGGAGTGGGGGAGTGGGAAATACAAACTACTGGGTATAAGATAGGCTCAGGAATGCACTGTACAACATAGGGAATACAGCCAATATTTTGTAATAACTGTAAATGGAAAGTAACCTTTAAAAGTGCATATACATTTTTAAAAAAGAAATCATACTGGAGTTCCTGTGGTGGCTCAGTGGTAATGAACCTGACTAATATCCATGAGGATGTGGGTTTGATCCCTGGTCCCTGATCCTGCTTAGTGGTGAAGGATCTAGCCTTGTCATGAGCCATGGTCTAGGTCACAGACGAGGCTCAGATCCTGCCTTGCTACTGCAGCTATGATTAGACCCCTAACTTGGGAACTTCTACATGCAATGGGTGCGGCCCTAAAAAGACCCAAACAAAAAACAAAAAAACAACAACAACTACAAAAAAAAACCAAAAAAACCCTGAAAATTGGAAACAATTTAAATTTCTATCAACAGGAAAACACACAAATCATTTTATTTTCCTACATGGGACTCCTATATAGCAAGGAAAGTACATGAACTAGACAGATCTTTACATGTCAGCATGGATGAACCTAGCCAAGAAAACACTAAGTAAAGCAAGTAGCAAAAGAACACATAGTAGAATGTTACATGCTGTTTAGGAATACTTACAAATGTAGCATAAATATAAAGACATACATTGCAGTGATGAATACTAAGTTCCGAAGAATGGTTACCCAGGGTCAGCTGGAGAGTGGTTGTGATAGGGAAAGTGGTTACCCTGGGTTCTTCAACAGGAAAGGTAATGTTTCATTTCACAAGCTGGTTGGAGGATAGAGGAGTGTTCGCTATATTATAATTTGAGCCTGTTGCTTGTAAAAGTCATTCCTGACCACATCTAGGGAATTTTAGTGTAGTGTAGCATGTGTGTGCCCTGGTAGTGGGGTGGGAGTATCTAGAACTGCAGTATGTAGAGGAGGAATGCTGTAAACATAACTGACCTGAGGACTACCATTGTCCTAGGAAGTGTATCCAAGTCTTAAGGCCAACATTAAAAATAAAGAGAGGTATATTTAAAATGTTAAGAGTTTATTTAAGCAAAACAGATTCATTTCAGGGCAGCACCAAACTGGAAGTGGTTAGGAGTGCTCCACCCACAGGACCTGCATAGAACTTTTTATTTAAAAAGGGCAGAAGTAAAGCAAGGAAATTTTACTGATTTGCTATAGCTTAAAGCCTACTTTTGGTTTGTGACTGGCTGTCTTTAGCATTCAATTTTGTAACCCTGAGGCATTTACAAGCTTAGATTTTCCTTGGCTTACATAGGCTGCAACAGCATTACAGCCATCTCAATCTAAAGGCCTCCTTGTTAAATTAAACACCAGCTGTCTGAGTTCTTCCACTTCCTGTGCCTCATTTTTTCTTTTGTACAGTGGACATTCAACAGTAAGTTCTCTGTGGAGTTGTTAGAAAAATTGAATGATATCACACTGAAACAGTGGGAGACAGAAAGTAGTAGTTAGGCATCATCATCAGGTCAAAAACACCATCAAGTGATTATTACTAGCCACGATAATGTCTTGAATGTATGGAACACTCTACCATTTGCCAACAATTGTGTGAGGTAAGGAGAAATACAGCAATTTAAAGTGCTTTGCAGAAATTAACACAGACGTGAACGACTTAATGGACTCCAGATGACTTTCGCTCGTCGTCCATGTATCCCTTATCAAGTGTACTCTCTCCTGAGGGGTGCAAGCACAGACATTCATTAGGGGTTTAGATTACTTTTTTTTTTTCCTTTTAAGACTGCACCTGCGGCATTTGGAAATTCCCAGACTAGGGATGGAATTAGAGCTGCAGATGCGGGCCTACACCACAGCCACAGCAAGTCTCCAGATCCGAGCTGCCTCTGCGATCTACGCCACAGCTCACGGCAAAGGCGGAATCCTTAACCCAGTGGGCGAGGCCAGGGACCCAACCTACATCCTCATGGATACTAAGTCGTGTTCTTAACCCGCTGAACCACGACGGGAACTCCTAGACAACTCTTTAAATTCGTGGCTATATCCATACCCCACTTTTATTCGAACCAGTCAGTAAACGCTTTTCGTAAAACCCAAATCCCGCCAAATCCTACTTTTTGCACCGCCCTCACGTCGAAGCTGACGACTCAAAGCTCCCGCCTTCCACCTCAGGCCCCATCCCCACGGGAGGCCGGGTCTGCGTGCTGACGTACGGCGAGCGCGCTGACGTCTTCGAGGACCGCCCTCGCGGGCACCCGCCCGCTGGCTTGAACCACGCCGCGGCTGAGTGCTTAGGGGTGGGTGGTAACGGCCGGTGTTGCCGGGCGGGAGGAGGCGCGGGAGCGCAGCAGAGAAGGGTCGGCCTAGCTGGGTCCCGGGGCCCTGCGTCTTCTGGCCGCTACTGCGCACGCTGAGGGGCAGCAGCCGCCGGGCGGTGGGCACCCAAGGGCCGGGTGGCGACCCCGGTCCACGGCAGGCGGCGTGTCCGCAGCTGGCGACCTTTCAGGCCGCGCTGGGGCCATGATCGACTCGGTGAAGCTTCGTCGCGACAGCGCCGCCGACTTCTTCTCGCACTACGAGTACCTATGCGCTTTGCAGGACTCGGTGCCAGTTCCCGCCGTGCGCGCCTCTCTGCGGGAGGGCGTACTGGACTTCAACGCAGACCGCCTCCGCTTGGCGGATTGGGCGCCGCTTCTGAGCACCCTCAAGAATAATAAAGATCTGCCTCTGGTCTGTATCAAGAGCTTCTTCCAGCCATGGCTTGGCGAGACAGGTTTGTAGTTCCCGCTTCCAGAGGCCCTGGTTGTTGTCCGCGCGGGTGCGAGGTGGAACCTTGGCGCTAGAACCGGTGCCCAGTGCCCAGGTGTGTTTACAGTAGTCGAGGCGTGGGGCCTAAGTCTCCAACCACCTGGATGACCCTGGCCGAGTGCCATAAGACTTCTAGATCTCAGTGTTCTCATCTATAACATGGGCTTAACAGGATCCACTCTATAAATGCTTGTAGAACACTTAGCACAATTTAGAGCTCCGTTAATTGTTCTGCATATGTTACCTGATTTATTGATGACTTGGCCTGGTATGGGCATCGTTAAGCATTGGACAGATTCTAACTGGCCTATTACATGACTTTGCCTGGTACAGAACAAATCAGTTAGGAAATTGATATATCCTGGCATCGTATCCTTTTGATTAAGATGGGACTCAGAAAAAAAAATTTTATTTTAATCGTATCATATAGTGGGAACACAGGTGTGAGGGCAGCCTAGGGTTTGAATTACAGGGCTTACACTCTATGTGGCCTGGGCAGGTTGCTTTTGAAGTACAATCCCCACACTTGTAAAATGGCCTTAAGAATCACTCTTTCCATGGGTTCTTAGAATTAAGCAGGTTATGTATGTAAAGTATTGTGGCACTTGAATGAGTTCATTCCGAACTAAGCACTTCTGGAGGCAAGGCTTCTGCCCTAGGGGGTCTTCTCTTCTCCTGGGCAGCAAGTAAACACAAGCACAGTACTTCTCTGGAAGAAGTGGGCTTTTGTGCTACAGAGAAGGGAAAGTTCAGGATAGGCCTCTTGAAGGTGTCCTCCATTCCGATTTTATTTTATTTTATTTATTTATTTATTTATTTTTATTTTCCCACTGTACAGCAAGGGGATCAGGTTATCCTTACATGTATACATTACAATTACATTTTTTCCCCCACCCTTTCTTCTGTGAGAGGGTGTATCTAGACAAAGTTCTCAATGCTATTCAGCAGGAGACAAACATGAGTATCTAGACAAAGTTCTCAATGCTATTCAGCAGGATCTCCTTGTAAATCTATGTGTGTCCTCCATTCTAAGGATGTGTTGATGCTCCTGGGATGGCAAGGAGGCAGCAGTTTGTCAGAGTTTAAGAAATATAAGAAAATATGACAAAACAAAGTTACAGGACTGGAACTCAGGGGTTGAGAAAGAAGTGAGTTGATACTGGAAACCTCTTGGGACCAAACAGAAAAGGGTCTTGTTTGTCCTGTCAAAAGGTTGGATATTTATCCTGAAAGCTATGGAAAACACTAAAGAACAATGAGATGGACTTGTTGGTTCAGAAGCTCCCTCTGACCCTCATGTGGAAGGCAGTTGATTGGGTGCTGAGTGAATTGTAATCTAAGAGTCTAGATCGAGATATAATAAGTTTGGACTGGATTTCATAGATCAAAGAGACAGAAGCAATGGGGCCTGAGGACTAGTTAGAAGGAGGGCAGCCAGCTTGGAGGACAGTCCACAGCAGCAGCATCGTGTAAGATGCAGAACACTGTAGGGAGGGATTGGAGTTGGGAAGAGGATCTTACTTCATCTTCTGTGCTTTAGAGGGGCCTGATAGACAGGTCTGGGCCCAAGGTGCAGATTTGGGCCTTGGGTAAGACAGGTATATGAAGGCATGGGAGAGATTTAGGTTACACACAGAGAAGATCCAAAACAATCATAGGTCTGAAAGATATTTTTTAAGTGGACACACTTGATTGTATTTATAAGCTGAGAGTAAGTAGCCAGAAGAGGAAGGATGTGAAGATCTAGGAGAGGAAATGATTATTTGTTTACTCTATCTATCTATCTATCTATCTATCAATCAATTTACCATGCCTGCGGCATGTGGAAGTTCCTGGGCTAGGGATCAAGCCTGTGCGAGGGATTGAACCAGTGCCGAAGCAGTGACCTGGTCCCCTGCAGTGACAAAACCAGATACCTTACCTACTGCACCACAATGGAATTCCCTTGTTCATTTATTTTTTAAGACCTGAATACTTATCATGTGCCTGGCCCTTTTCTAGGATCTGGGGTTCACACCATCTGTTGTTTCTTTTGCAAGGACAGTTCAGCTCATCTCTAGTGAAGAGAAGTCAGGTTATTCTCTGCATCTCATTCAGGTGTAGGAACTGTTCTGTACCTCTGATGGTCCTTTACTTAACCAGAGTAATAGCTTAGAAATCAGAAGAAATTACAGCTGGAAGGGACCTTAGAGTCAAGGCTGCTATACTGTACTTAATTTTGCCTAATATTTTACACTGAATATAAGAGAAATTTATTGCAGAGCCCATTATCTTCACAGTTCCTTCACTGGACCCTCTTTATCTCTTGCAGCCAGTGGGTCTAGCTTGTAGACTTTAGCCTCAGCTTTGTTTCTTCGTCCTTGTTACATATTACTATTGCAGAAGCTCCTAGCTGGTTTTGCTGTCCCTGGGCTCAGTTCCTCTTAAGTTCTTCTTCCTACTCAGCTTGAGTAATCTTCTAAAATAAAAAGATATGCCTAAAATAATGCTTAAAATGACTTGCCCGCACAAGGTTAGTGCATGTTAGTTGCACAGCTTGTGTTCTGTACCGGAATGTGAAATCTGAAATGTGCTCTACCAGATCTCATGGGACTTTTTGGCCCTGAGGAAGGGGTGCTTTTTTCTAGTCTACCTAAAGTAGGTACATTTTTTTTTCTAATCATTCCCTTTATCTAATTGGTCCTTCAGCAGCAGAGCATCTTTTTCTAACCAGTGGAGGCACTCTTACTGAGCCAGTAGTAGTCCTGGCTCACCTATAAGATAAAAGGTGTACTGTCTCCCAGGCTTGCTTTTGCCAACATCTCTATTTTAATTTCGGTCTCTTCTCCCACTTGTGCTCCTGGCCATGGGTCATCCTTACCTGCAGGATTTACAGTGCCCAGCAGGTGTCAGGCTTGGGTGTCTTTGCTCCCTCTGCAGCTAATGCACCTCTCACTCTTACTCTGCTTAGTCTCATCATCTTTTTGGAGTCAACTTCAGGGTTATCTTGAAGCCATCACTTAGATAATAACTTTTTGCTCCCATAGAACCTCTGTGAATATATGTTATGTTTATTTATTTAATGTGGTTGAAGTTTTGCATTTACCTCTGTCCCTTCTTAAAGTGGGCTTTTTAAGGGCGGGAGTCATCATTTCTGATCCTTAGCACAGAGCAGATGCTTTTTAATGATGACAAAATGTATGATTGAAATCACTGATTTTACAATAATTTGGCTTTAGGTTCTGACAGAAATAAATTTTGTAGAAGTCGTGTTCCTGCAATAAGAAATAAAGATGTGACCTTTCAGTTGTGTAAAGCTCTTAAATGCTGTTTAAGTGCATCAAGTGCACTAAAGAACCTGGAGCTAAATGGGCTTGTTCTGAGAGAGAGAGATTTAACCATGTTAACAAAGGTAAGCCTTCTTCACTGTGTTCTGCCAACATTTGATAGTTGCTTTTGGGGTTATCTAAACCAATAAAATTTTAAACTTTTTCTCCCCATTAAAGGGATTGAATAAATCGGCTAGTTTGGTGCACCTGTCACTTGCAAATTGTCCAGTTGGAGATGGAGGTCTAGAAAGTGAGTTTCAATCTTGTTTAAGTCTCTTCCCATCAGACTGGTCTTGTGATTCCCTGTACACCATGGTATTTTCTGTCCGTACCTTTTCTTGATGCTGTCTCTACCTAGATTGTCTCCTCTACCTGCTCAAACCTTGGTTTAATCTCATTTGTACTGTAGAAGTGTGTCATGCTGGATACTCTCAGAACTAATTTTACTTAAGTTTATGTTAAGCCATAAACTACACATTTTGTATTTTCTCTTTATGTGTATTTGTTTATATTTTTATGGTTTCCCCTCAAGAAATATTATGGGAAGAGAAATAGCAAGATGTAAAGAGCAAAAAAATCATCATTATCTTTAATTGTTAAAACATGGATCTGCAATCATAATGCCCCGTGTTATGTGTTAAAACAGGAAATAATATGCAAAGTACTATAAGAGCATATAAAAGGCCAGCAAACTCAGTGGTGTTGGTGGGGGTGTATGGTGGAAGTAATCATAAAGAAGGTGACGGTTGATTGGCTCTTGGGGCATCAGTGGGTGTTCCCTGTGTCCAGTAGTGGTCTGGAGGGGTAAGGAAGCCTACATTTCTGTTAAGGGGACAGAATTTGAAGTCCTCTCTTTCTTATTGCTCTAGTATATTGAATAGCATCTAATAACATTATGGGTTTATAGCTGACATTTAAATTGTTGATTGATAATCAAGATTGGGGTCTATTGTTGGCAATGAAAAAAGGAAGAATCTTTTGCTTTTTAGATTTTTTTTTTCCTTTTTTCCCCCTATGTCTTAAAAGGCATATAGTACCTTACTGAGTGGTTGGGAGTAAAGTTTCCAGTATTCAGTGTATTCAGTTTTAGTATCTAAATAGAATTAAACTCTTGCTGTAAACTGGAATAACACTTTGTTACTGACCCATTTTAGAATGCACCAATCCATCTACTCTTGGGGTATATTGTAGATGATTTTAAGAATGTAGCTATAGGAGATCCCGCTCTGGTTCAACAGGATCAGTGGCGTCTTGGGAGTGCTGGGACATAGGTTTGATCCCCAGCCCGGCACAGTGGGTTAAGGATCTGGCATTGCCACAGCTGCAGCTTAGGTCGCAACTGCTGCTCAGATCTGGTCCCTGGCCTGGAACTCCATATGCCACGGGGTGGCCAAAAAAGAAAAAAAAAGAATGTAGCTTTAAACCTCCAGTTGACTAAAGAAAAGCAAATAAGTCAAAATTGACGAGTGTATAGGCTCTTCATCTTATTGTGTGTGTGGTTTTTTTTTTTTTCCTTTTAGTTATTTGTCAAGGTATAAAGAACTCTATCACTCTTAAGACAGTAAACTTCACGGGGTGTAATCTGACATGGCAGGGAGCAGATCACATGGCCAAGATCTTAAAGGTGATTTTATGTTTAAACTTTCATGGAAACATATATTTTGGTACAAATGGCAGTAATTTTTGTCTTTTGATACATGTGAGTGCATCTTTAGTTTTGTTTAACGAATATGACCAGTTTTCAGTTTGAGATTCTACCATTTAATAAAGGTAGTCCACCTAATCTTAGGAATAAGAGATTTAATATGTAATACATAATAAAAATGCTTTTGTGTGTTGTTAGTTATTGAAAAGGTTTATGGTGATACTGTGAAGAAACTATGCCATAATAGTCTTCAAGAATTAAATGAATCAAGTATTTATTAGCTGTTATACTTTATAAACTAATAAAAATCACTGCATTAGCATTTTGTAAATATATTTTTAAAAATAATGCCTAAATAAGTTTATGGTGGTTATAATTACTGTATTTAGGTATAAAAATATTTAATAACTTGATATGAAGACTTTTCAATAGTTTGATGGTACAGATCAGAATAGGAAAACTGGCTGGTGGGCCAAATTCAGCCCATTGCCTGTTTTTGTAAAGCAAGGTTTTTTGGAGCATAGCCACACCCATTGTTTACATGGTAACTATGGCCACTTTTACCCTATACCAATGGAATTGGGTAGTCACAACAGAAACTGTATGGCCCACAAATTCTTTGGGCCTGTACAGGGCAAATCTCTTGACCCTTGGGACACAAAATGGTTAAGAGCTTGGGTGCAGAAGCCACATGGCCTTCAAATTTCATCTCCCATTTCTTGCTGGTACCATGGATAAATCACTTAACCTCTGTGCCTCATTATGAGGCTTAAATCAACTAATTTGTATAAATAGTGCCTGGCACATGATAGGCACTGTGTATTTTCTGTTATTTTTTCTTGTTCTTTTGTAAGTTGTTATTAATGGAAAAGGACACTAATGGTTTTCCTTTTAGAGTATCAAAGGAACTTTGAGTCTTTTATTTGTTCAGGAATGTAATAAGATTTTTTTTCTCTTAAAGTCCATGTTCCCTGTTATCAAAATTTATTTTATGACTCTAAAGACATGAATATGTCTTTAGACAAAACTTTTGGGCACATGTCAACCCATTGGTTTTCTAAGGCATGTCAAACTAGCTTTGCAGAGTCCAGGCTTCCAGAGTTAATGTGTGTACCCTAAGCACCCTGTGAGATCCATTTTGTAAATAATAGTTTTTTAATATAATGCCTTAGGAGTTAGGAGGAGAAAATATTAGAAACTCTTTATCATTTGAAAAATATCTGTGTAGGAGTTCCCTCTGTGGTACAGTGGGTTAAGAGTCCAACTGCAGCGGCTCGGGTCACTGTAGAGGCACAGGTTTGATCACTGGTCTGGCACAGTGAGTTAAAGGATCCAGAGCTGCCTCAGCTGTGGTGTAGGTTGCAGCTGCTGCTTGGATTTTATCCCTGGCCCCAGGAACTTCATATACCATGGGTGTGGCCTAAAAAACTTTTTCTAAAATAAAAAATATTTGTGTAGTTTACAATGTACGTAAAGCATATGTGTAGAATTTCATTTATATAACTTATTAATAAATAAGATACATGTTAAAATGTTTACTTGTGGGATACCCAGCCAAATGTTTGGAGACCGTTGGAGGACAGAATAATAAAATTTAGAGCCTCAGTAATAGAATTTAGAGCTAATTCCCTGATTTGGCAGATTAAGAAAATAAAATTCATGGACTAATTGAGTTGTCAAAGTTTACATAACTAATCAAAAACAGGTCGTCCAGTGGCTACAGTCTGATCATTGGCAAACTGGAATTTGGGTCACTAGGCTCCTAAGCCAGAATTGACTGTTTTAATTTCTCAGGTTGACTCTCCTGGCATATATACTTGGAATGTGTATGTTAGTCTCTGTCTGACATAAGAAGCAATAGTCAGTAGGCATATTCTTTTTCCCTCTTCAAGCATCTTAATTTCATCCTATTAAATCTTTGAAGTATCAGACCATCAGAAGGCATGAAGAAACTTGGGCTGAGAGTCTTCGTTACAGGAGACCTGATCTTGACTGTATGGCTGGTTTGAGGCGAATCACCCTGAACTGCAACACGCTCATTGGTGACCTTGGTGCAAGTGCTTTTGCAGAATCTCTTAGTGAGGATTTATGGCTTAGAGGTAAATTCTAAAATTGAAAATATTGAATATAATAAATATGCTTAGGTTTTGGCATGCTGCTGTTATCATAGGATTTTTTTCAAAGCCTCATTTTTCCAGTGGCCTTCTTTTTGCTTTTAGCTAAAAATTGCATATATTCTTTATAGAAAACAGAGAGTAACAAGAAAACAGTTACCTATAATCTTAATACCCAGACATAATCACTGTTCACTTCGGTGTATATGTTTTCAGCCTTGTTTTTTCCTGTAACTATATTTGTACACTTAGGGATTATGAAAAAAGAATTGTAGTATACTTAATATTTCATATCTCTGCTTTTTTCCTTTATGTATTATATAGTATTCCATTGTTTCAATGTCCTGTAGTTTAATCAGATCTTTGCAGCTTGCTTTTCCCTGTCAGAAAACAATGTGAATACATTATATATACATCTCTGTCCATAGGGATTAATTCTATAGAATAAGTTACTATAAGTGGAATGACTAGTGTGATATACTTTTTCTTTTTTGGCTGGACTGCCACCCAGACTGTTTCAGTGACAATGCCAGATCCTTAACCTGCTGAGCCACACAGGAGCTCCCATAAGTGTGATAGACTTTTAAGACATTTGATACATGTTGCCAAATTGCCATCCAGAAATGCCCTGCCAGTTTATAGTCTACCCCAATAGCATATGTGAGGCCTGAGCCCTCACAGACACTGGTTTATGGCACTTTCAAATACTGGAAAACTACAAAAATGAGTACCTCCACCTTTTTTATGCAAGCAAGATTACTCCAAATTTTATAACTTTTTTCAATTAATACAGTATGAGCCTCTTAACAAGTCAATAAATTTATATCTACTACATCATTTTTAGTGACTGTTCAGTGTTCCATTATATGAATATGACATAGTACGCTTAGGTTAGCCATTCTTCTAAATAAGCTAAGTCCAGTTATAAACAGTACTCTGATACACGTCCTTGTCTACATCTCTGATCATTTCTTTTGTGGATCAAAAGTATATACGTGGGAGTTCCCATTGTGGCACACTGGAAACGAATCTGACTAGTATCCATGAGGATGAGGGTTCAATTCCTGGTCTTGTTCAGTGGGTTGGGGATCTGGTGTTGCCCATGACCTGTGGTGTAGGCCTCAGATTTGGCTCAGATCCTGCATTACTGTGGCTGTGGTGTAGGCCAGCATCTGTAGTTCCGATTTGACCCCTAGCCTGGGAATTTCCATGTGGCTTGGGTGTGGTCCTAAAAAAGCAAAAGGGTATATGCATTTTTAAGGCTTTTGTTGCATAGTCTTGGCCTAATCTGTTAGAATAAGCACATTTTATTATATTTTGTATTCATTTGATTAATTATTAAGATTTACTGGCTCGTTTTCTTTAATTTGGTTGTTTGGTTAATTGTATCCTATGTCCATTCTTCTGTAGTGAAAGTTTTAAGTTTTGTAAAATGTTCTGTCAGAAATCTACATCTGACTTGCTATCCTGTATGTCATGGGGTTTTGAAAGACTCTGGTTATTTTAATGTAATAGTATATATAACACTTTTTTAAAAAGACTTGCAGTCATTTCCTTTTATGTAATAATTTTTATACCTGTGTTTTTGTGATGATCCCTTTAGTTTAAACAAGTAGCTTGTTCAGCCCCTAAACTAGTAGAATTCATGATCATTTATTCTGTTTTTTGGCCTGATCTTTTTCCTTTCAAAACTTTATAAGCCTTTGTTTTAATTTTTTATTATTTTTTGATTTTTTGGCTGCGACAGTGGCTTAATGTGGGATCTCAGTTCCCAGACCAGAGATTGGCTGCAGGAGTAAACCACTGAGTCCTAACCAGTAGACCACCAGAGGACTCCCTGTCTAACCTTTTCTGGAAAGAGTCCTTGACCATCATTCTGTCATGATAGGTTTTTAGCATATATTCTCTCTTCACACATTCTTTGGATTGGTATCCTCTTGACTTCTTTGTCTTTTTTGTTCTAAAACTAACAGGTATTGTGTTTCTTCTATTTTGTTTCCCTCTTTTAGCTAGTTTCAAGAGTAGTTTGGAGCTCAAGATCATGATCAAAAGAATACAGTGCAATTTCTGAGGTCTATCATTTTTGCCTGCGAGGTGTACACTGCTACTCCCACCCTTGCTAATTATGTAGTGAGACTGATTTTGTGATGTTTTTTGCTCATAGGATATATGAAGTTATTCTTCAGTTCTGTAACTAAAATATGTGGGTGATTTATTAGTACTAAAGGGAGGGTAATCATTATGAATTCAAGAATAGTTTTTTAATTGGGTTTTGCATTATGTTATGCATGTGCTTTTCTCTTTTTTTCAATATCCCAAAATTAAAAAGCCTGCCATGTTTGGTCTTGTGCAAGACTCTTCCACATTTGAATAAATGAGCATTGTCTATCTGTATAGATCTGTATAGAGTTAGCAAGTAACGTTTTATCTCTCATCTAAAGCTCTTGACCTGCAGCAGTGTGGCCTCACCAATGAAGGAGCAAAGGCTTTGTTAAAGGCCCTTGAAACAAATAGAACTCTGGTTGTTCTGGATATAAGAAAAAATCCTCTTGTTGGTATGTGGTCTCTCTTTTTTTTCTATTGATTAACAAATAGCAAACAAAAAGAATCTGTTCATGTGTTGACAATTTTTAAAGCCTAATGTGCTCAATTTTCCTAACTTAATACACTTGATCCTTGAACCACATGGGGGTTAGGGTGCTGCCCCCCCCAGATGGTTGAAAATCCAGGTATAACTTCACAGTCAGTAGTTCAGCCTCTGTGGATTTAGCCATCCTTGGGTTGTGTAGGACTGTAGTACATGTATTTTTTTTAAATATCCGATTGTAAGTGGGCTTGTGAGGTTCAAACCCATGTTGTTCAAGGGTTAACTCTACTTTTCTAATGTTGCAATTCCCTTATGTTTTTAGCAGATAATTTACTAATTAAAATTAGTTTTACTTGTAAATTGCTCTTGACTGCTACTCTGAATTGAGGCAAACCTAGATAATACGCCTGTTTCCACCAAAAGCATTATTTTCTAATTGTGGAACCTCTGAATCCTTGGAAAGAGTACTTTATTCATTTGTCAGTTTAACAAGTAATTTTTTTTTTTATTGTCTTTTTCTAGGGCTGCACCCATGGCATATGGAGGTTCCCAGACTAGGGGTCTAATCGGAGCTGTAGCCACTGGTCGAGCCGAGTCTGCGACCTACACCACAGCTTAACGCACTGAGAAAGGTCAGGGATCAAACCCACAACCTCATGGTTCCTAGTCAGATTCGTTAACCACTGAGCCACAATGGGAACTCCTTAACAAGTAATTTTAAAAATGCCTCTTGTGTGCCAGATATGGGTTTAGGCACTAGGCTAAAACTGTGAACCAGGGAGATAAAGTCTTGCCCCAATGGAGCTTATAGTCTAGTGGAGGAGCTCAGATAGAAACAAGTAAACTGATAGATAATGTAATGTTATATAGTAGGAAATGCAAAGGAGACTGAGGGGAGTGAGTAGGACTACATTGGATAGATTTGTTAGGGGGCATCTTCACTGGAAAAGTGACGTTTGAGTGGGGCCTTAAGAGAGGAACAAGCCTTGGAAGATCTGGAG
Organism: Phacochoerus africanus; assembly: GCF_016906955.1. NCBI lineage: Eukaryota > Metazoa > Chordata > Mammalia > Artiodactyla > Suidae > Phacochoerus > Phacochoerus africanus. Next base: position 233,155,160 of record NC_062545.1, read on the forward strand.
GAGGCACATTCCAGGACAAGGAGGCAATGAATATGCAGGCATATAGGTGGATGGAGTATTTAAGGAAAATTGAGGAGGCCAACATGGCTGGAGCACTGCATGAGGAAGATTGTGGTATGCTATGAGGGCAAGGAGCTACCAGGGGCCTGATTTGGTAATGTCTTGGAGGCCAGAGTAATGACACGTGTTATTCTCAATGAGTGGAGGGTTTTGAGCTGGAAGAAGACATAATGCAAATAGTGTCTCTATAAGATGATTCTGGCATAGAGAATAGACTTGGGGGTAGAGGGGTCAGTGTGGATAAAGAAGAGAAACAGGGAGACCAGTTAGGAGACTGTCACAGTGGTCCAAACAAGAGATGTTTATGGCTTAACTTCGGTTGGAAGTTTGGAGCAAGTGACATGTGGTTGAATTCAAGTTGTATTTTGAAGGTGTAGCTAACAAGACTTGTAGATAGCTTGGGTGTGGGTATGAAGGAAATAGTAACAAAGAAGCAAGTCCCAGATGATTATGTTTACAGCTGGGTGGCACCACATAGAAGAAAGGGGCAGAGGGGAGGAGCAGCTTTAAGGGAGTATCAAGACATTGGTGTGATTTCTTAGGTGCCCTTTAGGTAAGTATCTGGACAGTGCTTAGACTCTTTGCCACTTTAGATGCAAAGTGTTTAAATTTGACCTTTGCTTCAGCCAAAGTAGTAGCTATTGGAGGCAGTCTGCAAGGTGGCATCTTAGGCTTTTGAGGAAAAAATTAGAATACACAAAGGAGGAAATAGATATACAATTACATAATGTAGATTTCATATTTCATTTTATGGGAAAAGCCATAATTAGTTGGCTTTTGCTTTTAAATAGGAATAACCACTCATGGGGAAACAGTTACTCTAATTTCAGTTTATTTTATTTTAGATCATTCTATGATGAAAGCAGTGATCAAAAAAGTTCTCCAGAATGGGAGGAGCGCCAAGTCAGAGGTATAACATATTTTAGTTCTGTAGAAGAATTTTTCTTTAATTTCCTATTTTTCTTCTTTTGTCTAGTAAGATAAAATTATAAAAGTACTTTTCTGTCATCTTAAACTAAGATTTTGTTTGTTTATTTTTATGGCCACACCTGCGACACATGAAAGTTCCTAGGCTAGGGGGTGGGATCGGAGCTGCAGCTGCCAGCCTGCGCCACAACCACAGCAATGTTGGATCCAAGCCACATCTGCGACCAACACCACAGCTTGCAGCAATGCTGAATCCTTAACCCACTGAGAAAGGCTGGGTCCGGGGATCGAACCCACATCCTCATGGACACTATATTGATTGATTTCTTTTTTTTTTTTTTGTCTTTTTGCCTTTTCTAGGGCCACTCCCGTGGCACATGGAGATTCCCAGGCTAGGGGTCTAATTGGAGCCGTAGCCACCAGCCTGTGCCAGAGCCACAGCAACGTGGGATGCGAGCCTTGTCTGCAACCTACACCACAGCTCACGGCAACGCCAGATCCTCAACCCACTGAGCAAGGCCAGGGATCGAACCTGCAACCTCATGGTTCCTAGTCAGATTCATTAAACACTTCGCCACGACGGGAACTCCCTATATTGATTTCTTAACCTGCTGAGCCACAACTGAAACTCCTTAAACCAAGTTTTTAGTCAAATCAAATGGCTTTTCTGTTTTTGAAAATACTGTGTGATTTTTTAAATTTAGGTTCCCAGAAATGCAGATTGCAAACCTTTTATTAACTTACAATATCTTAATTTCTAGTTACGATCAAACCCTCATAAATTACCTGTAACTGCAATAGCATATTTATTATTTCTCTCTCAGTACCAGTGGATAACTTCTCCATCAGTGAAGGAACCATTCAAAGGCGCTAGACAGAAAAAGAGAACTATAATTTTGGGAAGTGGCCTAAAAGGAAAAGCTACTATTAGAATTGGTAATCCTTTTTTTTTTTTTTAATGCCACTAGAACTTTTACCCCTTGTGTATTCCAGTGTACCAAAATTAAAATCTCTTAAGGTATTAGTGGTAACAACCATTATTAACTCTATGCATATTAGGAGGACTATAATCATTTTATACATATTATGAGAATTTATAAAATGTAGACTAATAAAGGAATTTTAAAAGGTGTTAAAATAAAATTATTGTTTGAATTTCATAAAAAGTTCATTATTTTGAAAATATTTCCTGGTTGATGATTAATTCTGTTTAGCAATTTAAATTTGATGACGATTTAGCAGTGGTGTTTTTGAGTGATAATTTTTTTAATGAAGAATTACCATTTGTGCTATAAGAAACAAAGTTTCTACCCAGTTCCAATTTTCCTGTTCTTCCCTTCTTCATTGCAAATTATTACTGAATTGGGTAATACCTTACTTCTCTATGATAAAAAAACTTAAAATATATATAATCCTTATAAAAGAATTCTATAAACAAGTTTATTGACCCAGATGGAACATTTTTAAAAAACATTTTGTAAATGTTTACTATAATGTGTATTTAATTTTCCAAATAATAGTTAACCCAAGATTTTAAAATTAAGCCTATAATTTTGTGACCAAATGTAATAAAAACCCTTTAAAACCCTCTAACAACCAATAACATAAGTTTCACATCCTTCTGAATATATAAATTTGGTATAATCCAGTTCTACTACTACTTTTGTATTGCTGCCAGGAGAGCTTAACTTTATATTTTCTGAAACACATTGTCTATAATCACAAATACCTTTTTTTTCCCATGATAAGAATGAATGGCATTTGTTAAACCAAATCTGCTGTGAAACTGACTCTTTCTTCTGAGTAGATATGAATTTTGAAATAGTAAAACAATAAGATCTAACATAAAGGTAGCAAAATAAATTTCCCTGAAAAAGGTTTGTGGTAACTTTAGTTAGATACTAAATACATTTAAGACCACCAGTGAACAACAAATCTTTTATTCAGGTGCTACCTAAAATTTTAAATAATTGTTGTCTGCCTTAATATCACTGAACTGTACACCTAAAAATGGTTAAAATGATAACATATCTGTTATGTGTATTTTACCATAAATGCATTGTTTGAATATTTTTAGGTTTTATAAAGGTGTTATATTAGCATAATAATGAAAAATATAAGGAACTACCTCTGATTCCATTATCCTATCAAGCAATACTTACATTTTCATCTTCTTCCTCTTGTCTATAAAGGTAATTCTACATAGCTTAAATATGATTTGCCATTCGTATATTTTCACTTCATGTTAAATTTAAAGTGATTCATAGTTATACTCTTTAATGCATTCACAAGGTTTCGTTGAGTTGATCAGTTTTTAAATTGGCTGAAAATTGGAAATAACCTAAAATAAGTAATTTTTTAAAAGGACTTGTAAATATCTTCATAAAGACAATTTTTTTTTTTCTGCTGAAAGAGTATGTTTTTGATTCTCCATTAACGAACTTGCTTGGACAATATTATATTTAATGGTAGTTGTTAAGAGTGTTTCTTTTTTTAGGGCTGCACCTGTAACATATGGAGGTTCCCAGGCTAGGGGTCGAATCAGAGCTACACCACAGCTGGCCTGTCCCACAGCCACAGCAACACAGGATCTGAGCCACATCTGCAACCTATAGCACAGCTCACGGCAACACCAGATCCTTAACCCACTGATTGAGGCCGGGGATCAAACCCACAACCTCCTGGTTCCTAGTCGGATTTGTTTGTGCTGCATCACGATGGGAACTCCTCTAAGAGTGTTTCTTAAAAAAATTTAAAAAAACCTTATGATTTGTCTGCCAATTGTTATTTCAAGACAGTGATATTTTAATAGTCAATCAAATAGTACATACAGAGAAGTTAAGATGTGTGATATTACACTAATTATATATTATTAAAAGTTTGAATCATGTATAAAGCATTTGATATATATTTAAGTCTGTTTTGTTGACATTAGAGATAAAGATACACATATACAAATATATATGTGTGTTGGGGAAACATACTAGGAATTTGATAATTTTAGTACCTGGTGGTTTGTAGTAGGACATCATGAAATGAGACTAAAACAATTTAAAATTTTTTCTTAGTATAATTAAACAAAGTGGAAATGTGACTCAAGTTTATAAGCTCACTGAGCTATTTTAAGAGTAATTTTGTTTCTTGGGTTTTTTTTTTTTTTTTTTGGAATTTGCCTCAGTTATTTGGAGACATAGAGGTAAGCCAAGTCAATGTCTGGCTTTATAGTTAGATCCAGGTGAGTACAGGGGTTTTAATGATTGTGTCAATCGTGTCACATTTATATTGTAATTATGTGTGCAGAAAAAAGGTGGGAATTTTTATTAGAATTTTATTTCCTAACAAGATAAGTATAATTAAAAAAATTTTTAATTACAAATCTATTTGTGTTAGTTTACACAAAGGAAATGAAAGGAAAGGTATACACATATGAACCACATACTATGAACATTCTTTATTTGAGGGTAATTAACTTAATAAATATATAAGTTATAAGTTAATAAATATATTAAGTTATATATATAAATATATAACTTAATATATATATAAATATATAACTTAATATATATATATATATAAATATAGCACAAGATGAACTGGGCTCCTCTTTTAAGAGGCGTGTAAATTTATCCAGAGAAATCACACAGGGTCAGGTGGTGGTTATCCATAAGCTACAGTATGTGAAATATTTGTTCTGTATTACCACATACACTCTATTTAACATGCCATCCTAATGCTGCTGCTCAAGTAGATCTTGTATAGTAGATTTGAAGGATAAATATAACCATTTTAACCTATGATGGATGTTTTCAGTAACACTACAGAGTATTAAATATTCAGATGTGAATTTTAAATATGGTTTGTTCTGAATAAAATATTAACATGTAGGTATAGTTTTTGCTACCAGATATTTTGCATAAAGATAGATACTTGACTCTTTAGTACTGAAATGTAGGATGAGTCTCCACATTTCCCTCTTTTATTCAGTGGGTTTCATTTATTTTTTGTGTGTATTTTCTATATGAAATCAAATGAGTAGTAAAGGTTGACACATTTACAGGAGGGTAGCACTGACTCACCTACTACCCAGCAACTTGTAGTCTTAGAACTCTCATTGTTTTTACAGAGCAAAATACATCATAAATTGAAATTTTGGTCTAATTCAGAAGATTCTGTTTGGCAGGAGTCATAGGTGCATATTTCTTTCTCTGTCCTTGAGATTCAGAAGTGCCAAAGATGTTCTAAGATCCAATAATCTTGAGTGTTTCTGCTTAATACGTAAAATGTATCATTCTTTGGGATATAATTTTAAAAAATTTTTGCGTGTTCTGCACATCTGTGTTTTAGTTAAAATAACTTGTTACTGTAGAGAATTTATATATATATATATATTTTTTTTGTCTTTTGTCTTTTTTTTTTTTGTTGTTGTTGTTGTTGCTATTTCTTGGGCCGCTCCCGCGGCATATGGAGGTTCCCAGGCTAGGGGTCCAATCGGAGCTGTAGCCACCAGCCTATGCCAGAGCCACAGCAACGCGGGATCCGAGCCGAGTCTGCAACCTACACCACAGCTCACAGCAACGCCGGATCGTTAACCCACTGAGCAAGGGCAGGGACTGAACCTGCAACCTCATGGTTCCTAGTTGGATTCGTTAACCACTGCGCCACGACGGGAACTCCGAGAATTTATATTTTTAAAAATTGCTGACCCATATACAACATTTTTACAAAACAATCCTGTTTTTAATGGCCTAGCATCATTATCAAGGGCTCATTTGGTCGTGTCTTTTCGGAGTGTACACATGTAATAATTGCTTTGCAGGCCTTTACTGCATCTTGACTCCTTCTTTTCATGCTTTCTCAAACATAGGATTGGCTACAAAGAAACCTGTAAGTAATGGAAGGAAAAACACTGTTGGTAAAGAATGTTATGCTCCTGAACCTCTGCCGCCTGGGGTGTCTGGTTTCCTGCCATGGCGTACCGCAGAACGTGCAAAAAGGAACAGGTAGAGTGTTTTCATTCCATATCTTTTTCAGTCATTCAGAATTCTTTATTGTGGAGTTTCTATCATGTGGAAGGTCTCTGGTGGTATCTATAGAGAAGAAAAGATAACACACATGGCTTCTGCCTAATGAGTTCTCTAAGGAAGAAAAACAAAAAACAATTATAATTGGGAGTTTCAAGTTGTTTCTCAAGTGTCGCAACAGATGTTACCCTGTGGGAGTCAAGAGAAGTCTAGAATTATCTCCATTTGTGCAGGTGAGAAAGGATTTATTAAAGGCAGATGGAATTGAACAAAGCCCTACAGCACAGAAATAGGAATTTGGATAGTAGTAATGGGAAGAAAGACATTTTAGGCGTGGAAAATAGCTTAATGCAGAATGGATGAGGAGTGCGGATAAGACCTAATCTAAGTCTCTTGACTTGGTGAATCAGATTTAGTGAGTCAAACAGGACCTAACTAGCTTTGGCTGATTACTTACCCAGAGGAGAGCTGTTTCATAGTAATTTTGTTGTAGAAGTATAAGTCTTATAAAATTGTTATGTATAAAACTATATAGCTTTAGGCTTGCTAAGTGAAGTAGATTGCTAGGGATTATTTTCAGATGATTTATTTGGTGGTATTAAAAAATGGGCATTAACGACTGCTTAAGAAAAAGAATTGATTTTAAATAGTACTTGAAGTAGGTACTGTGTAAAATATGTTTAGTTGCTTACATTAAATTGATGTTTATAATCTCTTGGATAACTGACTACTTTGTTACAAATGGTAATGTGAATCGCTGTTGCATAAACCAGTGTTGAGGCCCCAGTCTTTGCACTTTAGTTGAACAACTTGGTGGGTTTATAGCTTCTTCTTGAGACACTTACTAATCTCAGGTCCATCCTCATCACAAGGAGTCATAAATTAGAGAATGGTTAATATTACCAGTTCACGAAATTAGACTGACATCTCAGCTGTCCAGAACATAAGAACTGAAGGTGTCTCTCAGCAGTTCAGAGTTATCACAAAGCCAGTCTGATAAATTCTGTTCAATTTTCTCCATAGCAGAGCCTTCCAGGTCTTTATTTTGAGCCTATTTATTTTTTATACACATGTTTATATATATTTTTTTATATTGTATAAAATAGCTTTATTGGTTGAGGTTAACTGCTGATGTATTTACATCAAAATGTAACTTTATTTTTGTGATATCTTCTTAGGGGTTTTCCATTAATCAAAGCTCGTGATGTATGTAATCAGTTGCAGGTACGTAGTTGTCATATTTATAATATATAGGGGGCTGAATTGAGAACAGTGGAAAGTCATTCTCTTAACTTTTTAAACTGAATAGAGCCTTACAAGAAACATTTCTCTCTCTAAAATAAATCCATTTAAAACTTGTCAGGTTTGCCACTGTGTAGGTGGGTGGATATGGTATACACTAGGAACCTTGTGGTTGCATCTGTACACATGGAAGCCCTTTCTCCAGTCCACAGATCAGCTGTTACCCAGTGAAATGAATTTGCCGTTTCTGACCTGACACATGGAGCTGTCATACTTAAGAATGCACATATGGCCCATATGTTTTCAAGAAATGTTGCTTGGGGGTTATTTGTACAAGTTCCTGATCTTAAAGCCAGTATAAAGCAACGTATCCCAAAGCTCTGTCAGCACGTCTCCCTCCTTCACCAAGGTCATACACATTCCCTCTCTTACTGCCTCATGGCCTTGGAGCAAGCTAATCCTGCCAGTGTCAGAGTCTCTTTTCTAGTGATCTTGGGACACTGTAGTTGCTCCCTAGAAGGAAGCAACTGCTAGGATTGAGAGAAGAGTACCTTGGGTGCCAATACTGCCCCCTGCGGGCCCAGAAGGAGGAGTGCACACCTCGCTCTACCATTGGGGTTTTCCTACCTGCTGGGTTTGCTGCTTGTCATCGAATGATAGCTTAGTGACTTGTCTTCTGCACAGTTATGTACTCCCAGCACATGTCTTTTTGATCTGTACACTTTTTATGGGGTTGCAACCAGGTCAGTTTTTCAATGTTTGGAAATGTCATATTGAACAACGTTCCACTGGGAATGAAGCTAAACAAGGGAATTGTATTACTCTTTCACTAGTTTTGGCTTAAGGATGATGAGAAGATGAAATTTTTGATGGGTCACTTTAAGTTGTATATGTGTATGTGATTTTTTTATTATTCACAGTTTAGATATGTTGACTTTCTAGTTATTCTTCTTATTCTTTCAGTTCCCTTCCTGATGAATTTCCCTCCTAAAAACTACATTTTCTTCTAGACTGTTTATGTCTAATTGACTGTTTATGTCAATAAATTTCTTGTTTGCAGTATCAAGTTGATCCGAGGAAAGATATTTACCCTGGCTCCTCACTTGGCTTCTGTGAAGGAAATTTAATAAAATAATATGAGCAATTCCAAATACTTATCCTAACCCTATACAACAGAATTCTCTACAGTAACACAGCAGGAATTACCTATTATAATTTTACTTTGTCATTGCTTGTTTTAGACTAAGAAGAAGTGAAAGATGTTTATAAATAATGTCTTGATACCTCAGATCCCTTTTGTTCAGTGTCCTTCAATATTTGGATATTTTGTATCTGGTTTGTATTGTCTTTTATACAATCTTGTCTTTTTTCTTTAAGCAATCAGAATATCCTGTGACTGTGACAGTGGAGAGTCCTTCCTCCTCAGAAATGGAAGAGGTCGATGATTCCTCAGAAAGTGTTCAGGAAGAGCCAGAGAAAATCAGTTTAAAACAGAAAGTACTGCAGGTACAAAGTTATCACTTTAAAGAGATTAGAGAAGGTTGTTTTTCAGAGTAAAGCCTGACAGCTTGTGAGGGTTCTGTTTTCTCCTCCTGTCTGCATTGTATGGTTCCCATCCCTTGACTGGTTCCTTTGCTAAGAGCAAGGTAACACAGTGGACATTTGAACTCTGAAAATAAAAATCAAAGCATATCACAGGTAATATATTTTCCTTTCCTTGGAACCTTAGAGTATTAGATTTAGGGAATATAAGATAAACTCAAAGAAGTTGAGATCTGAATGAATATAGTCAGTTGATTCAGGTGGTCTTGTTTTACAGATGAGAAAATTGACCATTATCATTGAACTCCCTTTTATAAGAGGAAAATATGACTTCAGTTTTGTTTAGTTTTGTTTTAGGGCTAAGGTATAGCATATCGAGGTTCCCAGGCTAGGAGTTGAATCAGAGCTACAGCTGCTAGCCTATGCCACAGCAACAGCAGTGCCAGATCCAAGCCACATCTGTGACCTATACCACAGCTCACAGCAACGCCAGATCCTTAGCCCACTGAGCAGGGCCAGGGATCAAACCTGCATCCTCATGGGTAGTAGTTGGGTTGTTCATTTTTGCTGAGCCACAGCAGGAACTCCTGACCTCATTTTTAATAAAAATAAAGTTGAAAAAAGTTTTGATGTTAATATTCTCCTCTCCTAAAATAAATACTACCAAGAAGCTACTTTATATTGCCTAATAAACCTGACATCTAATATCATTCCATACTTCCATTTGTATGGATGGAAAAGAAATGGATTTTCATAACAAATTTTTGCATCTCAAAAATTATATTTATTTTGTTTCAACTTTAATGCGGAGCTGATAATTTGTAGTAAATAAGGGAAACACCAGTTGTAGCACTTCACTTTTTACTATAAAGTCCATGTTTAATTTTTAAAAATTATTTAATATGGTTTTCTTTTAGTATGAAATGTGACAAATTTAGAACTAGTTACCCCATCATTATAGGATTGTGGAAATTACTATTTGATTTTCAAAAGAGCAAGTAAGATTTTTATTTAGAAACTAATAATATAGAGAAATTTTAAGATTAATATTTAGAAAGTTATGAAATGTTAGAGTAGAAGGAATCTGTATAGTTCATGTAGAATTGTACATGACTACAATTTGTAGGATTTAAGTGGTTTATTAGTAAGTTGCAGAGAAAGACAAGATCCCAGATCATCTAATCCATGTTCATTGTCATTTTAGATGTATTATATTCATTTATTTCACCAGTAGACCTGGGGGTTGTGTTTCTAAAAGAGATCATAGACATTGGGGAAGACTAAGAAGGTTAGAAAATGTGGTTACAGAATAGCTGATTCAAGATGCACTGAAAACCCTTTCAGCTCTTCTCTATTTAGGCAAGACATTAACATGATGGTATCAGAGCATTTAAGTAGGTTATCCTACAACAATCAAGAGAAGAGATTTCAACATAATTTTGAAAGACAGAAGACAAGTGGCAGGATGTTAAGCTGAAGCAGTAGAACAGAGGAAAACCATCACATAGAATTTGTATAGTGACGTCCTACTGCTGAGGGGAAATCTGACCCCCTGCAGAAAAAGCTCCTAACTCAGCTGTGCATGGAGGAGAGAATGGAGTTAGTTTAAAAATGACTAATATCCCACCCTCAGTCTCCTGAAGTAAACCAATACAAGTCTAAGAGGTCATGACCAGTAGAAAAACTGATGGTGACATTACTGAGCAGTGTGGACATAGGGAAGAGTGTAAATGAACTAAACCCTTACTTAGTAAAGTAGAAAGTTAACAGATAATACCTAAAATTTAGTCATGTAATAGTCATGTGAGTGTATTATTTGAAAATAGAGGGGAATTAAAAATAATAATTGACCTAAACTTCATAAAAAGAAGTCTAAACAGCCAGTAAACACAGAAAAAATGTCAACCTTATTAAATAATAAGAGAAAAGTGAATCAAAACCAATAAAACTAAATGCCAATCAGATTGACAAAAAAATTAAGTCTGATAACGTCAGGTATTATAGACCTGGAATACTACAGAAGTCTCCCACCCTGCTTGCACTGGAGTATAAATTGACACAATGACTTTGGCAAGCATTTAGCACTGTCTATCAGCTGAAGGTATATAAATACCCTGTGACTCAGCAAACCTCATACCCACCCTGGGTAGGTGCACCAGAATAACCGGTACAACAGGAATCATGTGCATGATTTGTATTAGCACAAACTGAAAAAAACCCAAATGTCCTTTGAGTCAACAATTAAATTATGTGTGTTTGAACAGTGGGAAAACTATAAAGCAATGAAATTGAATGAGCTAGAGCCACAGGCAGCAATGTGGATGAATTCTTTACAACAGTGTTGAGTGAAGGAATAAGATACAAAAGACTGCATACATAAAGTTAGTTGTTGGCAAAACGAAACTATATTGTTTGGTATGTATGCATGTTAAAGGAAATGATTCTAAAGAAATGAGGATGGTTCTCTAACTGGGAAGAGAGAAGGAGTTTGTGACGGGGAAAGGATATGGGAGGTTTTTGAGATGCTGACAAGTATTTGCAGACTTGAATAGTTTTTATGTAAGTATTCTCTTTTCATTTGTCACATTGAAAGTTTTGTTCTGTGCACTTTTCAGTATGTGTATTATATTTCACAATTAAAAACCCACTTAGAAGAGAGTTCCCTGGTGGACTAGCAGTTAAGGATCAGTGGCTCAGGTCACTGTTGTGAGGGTTCATCCTCTGGCTCAGGAACTTCCACATGCCATGGGCGCAGCCAAAAAAAAAACAGTGGGTTAAGGATCTGGTGTTGCCACAGCTGCCCCTTAGGTTGCAGCTACAGCTTTGATCTGATCCCTTGCCCAGGAACTCCGTATGCCTGGGGTGACCAGAAAAAAAAAAAAAAAACTTTCAGGAGTTCCCATTGTGGCTCACTGATAATGAACCTGTCTAGTATCCGTGAGGACTCAGGTTTGATCCCTGGCTTTGCTCAGTGTGTTAGGATTCAGCATTGCCGTAGCTGTGGTGTAGGCCTGCAGCTACAGCTTAGATTCGACCCCTTTGATTCCCCATGTGAAACATGTTATGGGTGTGGCCCTAAAAAAAAAAGAGGAGTTCCCATTGTGGCACAGGGGAAACAATCAGACTAGGAACCATGAGGTGGCGAGTTCAGTTCCTGGCCTCACTCAGTGGGTTAAGGATCTGTCATTGCCGTGAGCTGTGGTATAGGTTGCAGTCGTGGCTCGGATTCTGCATTGCTGTGGCTGTGGTGTAGGCCAGCAGCTAGAGGTCTAATCAGAGCTGGGAGCCTCCATATGCTGTGGGTGCGGCCCTGAAAAGAGAAAAAAAAAAAAAAAAAAAAAAGGATTGGCTCTAGGGTGCTGGGTGTGGGAATGGGACAAGATTATTTTCATTTTAACCCCTTTGCTCTTTGTGTTCACATGTTCATTCATTCAGCATTAATTGGACATATTCTCTGTACCAAGCACTCTTCTAAGTCTGATGTGTTTTTACTCATAAAATCCTCACAAGAGCTCTTTGATATGGGAACTGATCTCTCTTTTATAGATGAGGAAATTGAGGCCTGAAGTTACTGAACTTGTCTAAGGTTATATAGCTGATGGGTAGCGCCAGGATTTTGTCTCAGAGAATCTGAATTTTTAAAATATAATCTAAAAGAAATTTAATTACTAATTATCAACAAAGAAATGTGCATTTAAGGAAGATGGCAAGTTTTTAGCTATCCAGCTAGAGAAAAACACAGCTGTCTTTCACACATATATCTTGTATTGGCAGGAATTTTCCGTATTTATTGGTTGTCTGCTTTATGCTAGGCATAAGTGCTGGGGATAAATGCATAATAAAATACACTCCCTTTCTTGAAATAGTTTGCACTTCAGTGAGGAAGTAATCCAATAGTTATAGTATAGGTTGCATATCAAGTGCTACATTACCAATGGCAGTATAAAATCTTAAAAAACTTTAAAAGCAGTTTGGAAAAAAGTACCTCAGAACCTTAAAAATGTTCATTTGCTTTGATCTCAAACTCATTTGTATGGATTTATTGCAAGAATGTTATTCTAAATATGGAAAAAAGTCCTCATGCATAAAAATAGTTATTTTGTCTTATAATATTAAAAAGTTGGGAAGAATTTAAATGTATAACCGTAAAGGAAATGGTAAAGTAATAGACCCTCTAAGTGGAATATTTTGAGGCCCACTAAAAAAGAAAATCAAGATTATGAATCCCCCGATTATAAGAGAAACGATTGATTTCCGTGTTAAATGGAAAAAAGTTGAAAGTAAAATTTGATATATAGACTAACGGGAGCCTTGTTTCACAAAAGTCAACCTAACCGGTGTATGGAGAGGAGGAGGGAGAGCAGATTACAGGAAGAAAAATTACTCCAAAGCCTTATCATTAGTCTTATTTAACTAATAGAATATCAAGTGATTTTACTTTCTAATTTTTCTAGTTTCATATTTCCTTTTAAGGGACATGAATTACTTTGTAGGAGGGGGGTAGCCTTTTCCATACAAATTTAATGCTATGTTCCAATTCCCTCCACTAGAGGGGGAAACTATTTCATGTAGTTGTACTTTGATGTGCTATTTAGAGCTAGTCAAAGAATAGTCTCCTTTTCTCTGATTGTGGTGAGGATTTTTGTTTTATTTGTTCATTTGTTTAGAATCTCCATGAAATAAGTTTTAAAAGTTTTATTAAAACCATTTTATTGAAAGTAGAGGAATTTTGCAATTTCCTCCCTTACCCCATTGAAAACTTGACTGGCTTTAATATGAAACATTAAAGAATTTGAATTTATCAGATTATTAATTTCTTTAAAAATGTACTGAATATAAAAATATATGTTCATTAAGTAAATATATTAAAACAACTTATTGAAGAAAATAAATACCACCTCTGTATGGACACACACCTTACCTACTCTTTTGTCTTTAAAAGGTTTCAAAATACTTTGCCATGTCACTAAACACTATTCTACCTTAGAGAATCTGATTAAACTTATGGACCATCTCCCAAGAAAAATGCACAGATGTATTTTGAATTTAGAACTCCTGAAGCCCAGTCATTAACTCTGGTTAAGACCTCTTGTCATCATTATTTCTTAGTGGCTTCATAGAGCATTCCTTCATACAAGTGAGCTATTTTTTACTTGAACCATCCCAGTTTGGAGGCTCTTAGCTTTTTCTAGGGTTTCCTTATAAGTAATCTTAGGACATCATGTTGATAGGTAAATTTTTTCCAAAATCTTTGACTTCCTTAGGGTATTCCTGGATGTAGGATTGTTGCTGTGTACCAAAAGTCACTCTCCAGAAAGAAGTACTAGTTCCTTTCCTAATGATGGCATGTAGTAGAGTTTCTCATTCTTTACATGATTGTTCAAAGTGTTTAAAACGTATAAATATACCTTACTGTTTTTAATAAGTATAGGTATTTTGTTTGTTTATTCCACCACCCCAGAACTGTGGCTTAAAACAGTAACAAATGATTTATATTGTTCATGAACCTGGAGGTTGAGTAGTATATTAATTTTCTTTGACTACATTCTTACTAACTTAAAACAATACCTATATACTAGCTCACAGTTTTGGGTCAGAAGTCCAGGCACAGTGTGACTGGGTTCTCTGCTCAAAAGAAGCAAAAAAAAAAAAAAAAAAACCACACGGGAACATGTGGGTTCCCTCCTGAGTGTGTTAACCCACATGAAATTTAAGTGTAAGACACTGAGTCCCAAACACGGATGTTCTTGTTTGTACTGGATGTTCAGCAGAGCTCATATGTTATCGTAGAGTTGGAATCAAGATTTCATTCTGGCTGTGTTATCTGGAGGCTCTGAGAAGGATACCTCCAAGCTTATTCAGCTGGTTAGCATGATGCAGTTTCTGCAATTGCAGACAGAGGTCCCCATTTCCTTGCTGACTGTTAAGAGGTCAGATTCAGCTCCTAGACTCTGACTGGCCTCCCTCTGATTGCTTGCCACATCACACTTGACCTCTTCAAAGCTAGCAACAGAGAATCTCCCTCTTGTATCCCTTCTGTACTTCAAATCTTCAGGAAGCGTTCCGGACCTTTTAATGGGCTGCCTGATTAGGTCTCAGCCACCCAGAATAATCTCCCTCTCTTAAAATCAACTGGTTTGGGGAACCTTAATTATGTCTGCAAAATCCCTGCACTACAGCACCTGAATTACTGTTTGATTGAATAATGGGAAGGTTTGTGTACTTCAGCAAGTAGGAATCCTAGGGGTTCTTAGAATTCTGCCAACCACAAGTAGCATCCCCCACTTCAAAGACCTACCTAAGTGTCTTAGTTCCTAAAAATCATAAGAGAGTTTACTGATGTTCATTTTATGTTATTGACATTGGTGAATGGGAAGGTTACCACCCCTATGGACAGGAATGGCACCCAGCTTCCTGAGTTCACAGTGTGGCTTAGCTACTCAATGGTTGACCTTGACTATGCTGCTTTAATTTCCTTCTGTCTGCCTCAGTTTTCTCATCGGTAAAATAACATGGAGTTAATGATTATTCTTTCCTCGTAGGATTTTGATGATTAGAGTGTTTAATGCCCAGGGAACTCCTAGAACAGTGCTTTGGCATAGTAAATTGCTATAAAAGTGTTCACTTTTTAAAAAAATGCATTTGAATCTACAGTTATTCAGGTGTGTTAAGCACGTTCATCAGTAGGGCTTCCTTTAAAAAGGGACCCACAAATAAAAATAAATTTTTCTCCTTTGGTCTTAGTTTTTTACTTCTGACTTACTATGTTACATGCAAATGCCTTTTATGTTGAGCTGCCACTAATTTATTTTAGAAAAAGTAGGATTTAAATAAATCTTTACTATGCTACAGGTATATTTTGATAATTTTGCTACTATGGTATGATATTACAGGTACCAGACTAAAATCTGAGTTCACTTCTGGCTCTGCCCAAATCCATGGTGAGATCTACAGCTAGAGAGGCTTTTGAATATCGTACTATGAATTAGTTATAATATTTACTCTGTTTCTTTACACTAGGAAAAACTGGAGGAGTGCCTAAAGCAGTTAAAGGAGGAAAGGGTAATAAGGCTTAAGGCTGATAAACGAGTCAGTGAGGTAAACAAGTTTCTTCTTACATTTTTGAGCTTTTTGGTTTAATTTTTGTTTGATTTTAAGTCGTACACACATAGTTTGTACACTTTAAAACTGCAATATGTTGCAGATTGGTTCTATCATATGGACCTTTGGATTTACTTGTACTTTGTGGTCATGTAATCTGTATTTCAGAAAGCATGTTTTTAAAAGTGTAAAAATCTTAGGTTTTGTGTATGTGTATATGTGCTTTTATATAACATTGGCTTATTTTATGTTCATGATGTTTCAATTCAAGAAAGCACTTACTGTGTTTATACTGTATATACAGTGGTATAAAAGACATGATGAGACACTCTGCTAGCAGTGAAATAGGAAAATGAATCATTTAAATAAGTATAAGAATTGGAAAACAGCAAAAATGTAATGAAAGATAAAAATGTATATTGTGAGAGTTACATTTGGTAATATGCATGAAAGGAGGGTATAATCTAGAAAGTGCTATATAAATATAAATTATTACAGGGTGAGTTTAGGGAGGAATTTTTGAAAGGGCATGCTTTAGATTGGAGGATGCTTAGTCATTCAGTAAATATCGAGCCCAAAAGTGGCATCAAGGACATGATGGCTTTTCTGAGCAGCACTGGAGTTGGGTTTATATGGGGTTTTAAATGTGTAGATGATGAGGGGAGAGAAGGAGTACAAGGGTGTGATTATTTTCAGGAATCCAAGGAGAATATTGGTGATTGTGTAGCTAATAAATTGAATTGGGTATGATTTAGGACTTTTAAACTCACACATTAAATGTTTTGCTCACTAAAGTTAATCCGGTTTTAACATTCAGCAGAATTATAACATGCATTGTTCAAATCAGACTCTATATATTTCATTTTCTAACTTAAGGGAAACTTATAGCAGGTAATTTTCTAATGTGAAATGAGGATCCATTATTAATTTAACCAGTTAGAAAGGTGATCTTTTAAAAGTTCGTTAATAAAACAATAGCTTTGGTTTTTATATGCCATCTAAGTGTTATGTCGAAAGCTTTGTTTGGGTACTGTTGGGTTTTGCTGATCATATGATAGGGGCTCTGTCTTTACTGGTAAGAGTTACATTAATTACAAGTTAATTACATTTCGAGTGTTTTATTTTAGCTTTTTTTCCTTAAAACTAGACAAGACTACTTTGGTTTTCTTTTGATAATAATGAGAAAAAAAGTATCAAACATTTTCAATCTTATTTTATAGCTGGAACATGAAAATGCCCAGTTAAGAAATATAAACTTCTCTTTGTCTGAAGCCCTTCATGCGCAGTCATTGACAAGCATGATCTTGGATGATGAAGGTGTTTTGGGCAGCATTGAGAATTCTTTTCAGAAGTTCCATGCTTTCTTGGATCTCCTTAAAGATGCTGGGTTAGTTCATTTCTCTTGATGGCAGTCTTCTCTTCATGACTATAATGGTAGTTTGTGAGGAACTTGAGCAATTTTTATTGCTTCCATTGCCATATCTAGTCAAATTTAGTGTAACTATAGGTAATACAATCAATTTTTTAAAATAAAGAATTAAATTTTTCAAGAAATGCAAATGGGGTAGCCGGCTTTGGTAGAGTGGAGAGCCCATTTTAAAAGAGTAACCTGTAGGAGTTCCCATTGTGGCTCAGTGGTTAATGAATCCAACTAGGAACCATGAGGTTGCGGGTTCGATCCCTGGCCTTGCTCAGTGGGTTAAGGATCTGGCGTGGCCGTGAGCTGTGGTGTAGGTTGCAGGCATGGCTTGGATCCTGCGTTGCTGTGGCTCTGCTGTAGGCCAGCGGCTGTGGCTCCAATTAGACCTCTAGCCTGGGAAACTCCATATGCCGCAAGAGTGGCCCAAGAAATGGCAAAAAGACAAAAAAAAAAAAATTAACCTGTAGATGAGTAATTAGTAGGTATAGTTTTTCGTAAAGACTAAATTGGATGTAATTTTAATTGAAAATATTTCAGAATGTGTAGGAATTTTCCTACCTTTTATTTATTTTGCTTGTTTGATAAGTTTAAAGTTATTTTTGTCCTAGACGTAAAAATGTATTATTAATCTTCAGGGAAGATTAGTTGTTCTCAACTGGGAGCAGTTTTGCTGAAAGAGAGAAATGGAGATTGATAGTTGATGGAGTGGTATTTTGTCAGTGAATGAGTTGATGTGGGGAGGAAGGAACACACTCTTAGAAACTAGAGGGAATGTGGTAAAGAAGTGTATGAATGCAGGTGAGAGGCAGTGAATGAGATGCATGGTAGATGTTGGAACCGCTTGTGAGTTAAAAATGAGCAGTAGCAGGTAAGGAGATGGGATGTGTCCGGGGCCATGAGTCTAGGAGAGGCTGAGAATTGGGGAGAGAGAGTGGTTTATAGACTGGAGTAGGATGTTGGCTTTTAAGATTTTAGAAGTATTTCATAATTACAAGTCTGGGGGAGTCTAAGCTGCTCTTGTATTATTATAATAACCTTTGTTTTTTTCTCCTTTCTTCCTCTTGTCCAGGCTTGGGCAGCTGGCCGCAATGGCTGGTATAGATCAGTCAGATTTTCATTTACTAGGTCGTCCCCAGATGAATTCTACTGTTAGTAGGCCACCTAAAGAAGAAAAGAAGGCACTTGAAGAAGAAAAATCAGAATCAAAGCAGAGTGCCCTAGGACAAATGCAAAATATCCAAGTAAGTGGACAGAATAGAACTTAATGAATCTCAAAGCGATTAGCAAAAAGGGTATTACCAAGTCAGAAAGAAAATAATGATGATCATCTCTAATAGTTTCACATGCTTGGGAGCCAGAAGCCTCTTTGGAGTGCTTTCCAAATCTGAGATTAGGAACTTTGTGCCCATTTTTATGTTCCTGTATTATTATAAAAAAACTGGAAATTCTTTTGAAAATCTATGAGTTAAAGAAAACTATTCTTAGTGAAGAAAGAAAACGTTAGAGAAAATAGTCCAGATTTTATATTGTATAAATGTCTATTCTATTCGTATTTTATCTAGGTTTCTATTTGTATGCAGTCAGCTTACAATGAAGGAACACTAATGAAGGTACAAGTACTGATACAGATAATGTTTTAAGATAAGTAATTCAGACATAGCTAGTGGACAGTATATTACAGTGAGTCACCTGGCTATGGAAACGGGAGGGGAAAACCTGTCAGCTTTGCCTCAAGCCTCACTTGGAGCTCCCATCTCTCACCTCAACCAATCTCACACCACTGGTCTTGGGAACTGACAGCTTTAGAACACAGGTCACAGACTGGATATTGTTTACATGTGTCTAGAGGATAGAAAAGAAATTAATTTTCTTATAGAACAGTGTTTGGTTTTTTTTTTGGGGGGGGAGGTTCTCCCATTTTTTGGCCATACCTGCAGCATATGGAAGTTCCTAGGCCAGGGATTGGACCCCAACCACATTGCGACCTACATGCCACAGCTGCAGCAACACAGGATCTTTAACCCACTGTGCCAGGTGGGGATTGAACTGGCAACACCACAGAGGCAAGCCATATCACTAATACACTGTACCACAATGGGAACTCCAAGGGTGTATTATTTTTAATGAGGGCAAGGAAATGGGTGATATCTACCCCAGATACCCAAATCTTAAAAGGTAGCGGACCTAGCCTTGGACATAGCTAAGTTGAGAATCACTTGGCAAGATATAATTAGGAAAAAAACTACCTCTGAAATCTGAATAATCAATTGACTATCTTAATAACAAGATTGCAGAGTAAATTGAAATTTTGGACTCTACTTTTTAATGGTTGGCTCTGTTCATCACTGAATTTTTGTCTTGTCTTTTATTTTTCCCTCCAGTTTCAGAAAATTACAGGCGATGCTAGAATTCCTTTGCCTCTTGACTCCTTCCATGTCCCAGTCTCTACTCCAGAAGCTGTAGAAACTTCCAAAGACAACCTGGGAGCCCCAGTCATGGAGCAGCAGCAGAAGTCTTTTGAAGATTTCGTTGCTAGACCATGTTCTCCTTCAGCAGATGTAATTTCTGAAAGTCGAAGAAAAGAGGAGGAATTATCTAGAAATAGCAGGTCCTCTTCAGAGAAAATGACCAAAACGGGTGAATATACCAAAAAACACTCTGCTAAGAGTCAGTCTGGAAAGGACCTGCATTCCTGCTCAGACTCACCTGTAAAGCGGAAAAGCAAAGGAATGGGGCAAAATAGCTCTTTGGGTAATGAACCAGTTGAAAGTGAGTCTTCAAAAAAACACACTTCTGTTAAGAAAGAGAGTAGAATAGTGACTGTTACATCAAAGACAACTAAAAGTAAACTCAATCTACTAGAACATTCTGAAAGTGATACTCTTGGATCTGATTTTGAATTTCAAGAAAGCATCCATACTCTATCACGCCTGACATAGGTCTAAATCTTTTAAAATTATGTTTTTACCTTCAAATTTTAATAAATTACATATGTTTTTATTATGGTATATGGTGTTTTAAAATACACGAGTAGAAGCCATTAGAGAAAGGCTTGTCTATCCTTTTTCTTATAGTGAAGTTTTGGTGTATTTTTCCTTTTGACAGTTTGCACCATTCATTCAACAAGTGTTTACTAGAGCTTTCTATGTGTAATACTTCTCTGGGTGCTGTTACTTTCAGCAATAAACCAAATAAAGCCTTTACCCTCATGGAACTAATACTCTGTGGTGGGAGCAAAAATAAAAAGCAGAGTAAGGGGATTAGGAAAGGGTGGGAATAATGAATGGTTTTACCATTTGGTTAATGTCAAAGAATTATTAATTATTAATCAATGGCCAGAAACCAGTGACATTTTAATTCACAAAAACTAGTGCATCAAGCATTTACCAGGGCACTAAGTCATGTTTGTGGATTACAGCAACCCTATGAGGTAGGGAACTTTTACTATGCTCACTTTATAGATGCGGAATCTGAAGAGACATTGAGTTGCCCAAAATTCCACAACCCGTAAATAAATGATAAGCTAGGTTTTGACCAGAACCCATACACTTAATTACTTTGTTATACTGTGTTTTGGTTAAGAGAGGAAGGGTTTAAGGAACAAATCGAGAGAAAAGCTAGTGAGCAATAGAAGTACAAAAGACTGGGGCTATTAGAAAGTGCATCTGTGTCCTTCTCCCGTCTGAGCAGAAAGGCAGAGTATATAAGAATGCCTGAAGGCACGTGTCTAGACTAAATGATGTCTCCCTGGTAAAACATGCATAGGTAAGCCTTTAGTTAAATCAAACTGAAAGGTGAGATCAGAGAAAAGCTGGAGTGTCAGATATCTTCTAGAGGGTCCTGCCACAATGCTATTTAGTTAATTAATCATGGATTGAATGTTACAGGAGTAAAACAATGAGCAAGTTGTAGTGTTTAGTCCTTTAACAGAGTGAGAGGGGAAGATGTACCAGCAGGTATCTTAATACTGCATGTAATGGTCAATGATGGGAATACTCAGGGAATTCATTGTTTGGGGGAGAGGAGGAGGAGCTCTGGGGCAAAGAAAAGTTGTCTAAAGAGGTAATGTCTAAGCTAAGTGTTAAAGGACTAGTTTAGTATTGGTAAATTGGTGAAAAGAAGGGATACTCAAGGCAGATAGAATAGCATAAGCAGAAGTACAGAGCTGTGAGTATGAACATGGTGTGTTTGGAGAAGCATAGGTGCAGGTAGTTAAGAATTAGTGCAGCAGCACCAGGCAGTGGCAGGTGATGCTAAAGGATACAGCAAGGAGAATGAGAGCAGATCTTAACAGCCCATGTTGCAAAGAGAGCAAGATTTTCGTTTTTGTTTTTTCCTCAAAATAGGTAAGAATGGAAATGACAAGTTCAGGTTTGCAATTTGGATCAACTTCAGTATGAAAGATGAATTCGAAGAAGCCAGGAGATGATTATGCCCTACTCTCCTGAGGAGCAGCAGTGTGCTTTATTTTTATGTGGGATTTTTATTTTTTATTTTTTTTATTTTTATTTTTTGTCTTTTTGCCTTTTCTTGAGCTGCTCCTGCGGCAGGCTAGGGGTCAAATCAGAGCTGTAGCCACCAGCCTACCCCACAGCCACAGCAATGCAGGATCTGAGCTGTGTCTGCAACCCACACCACAGCTCACGGCCACACCAGATCCTTAACCCACTGAGCAAGGGCAGGGATCGAACCCACAACCTCATAGTTCCTAGTCAGACTCGTCAACCACTGTGCCATGACGGGAACTCCTATGTGGGATTTTTATATGCTCCCACCTCCACATGGCAGACATAAGGGAGACCTTAGCTTAAGTGAAGCAGGTTTCTTTACAACTTCTCAGGACTGCTGTAGGCTAATGTTCATTCTGAATCTTCACGGCAGGCATATGGTCTGCAGTCATTCTCAAACATATTTGATTATAGAATCCTTTTTTAGTAGAAGTGTCTAACAACTTGTTCCACCAAACACCAATTTGGTAACTTCTAGATTAAGCACTAAGCAAGAAAAAAAGAGAGACTGAAATTAATGTGTAGATGAAATGACGAAGTAAGTTCTAATTTTATTTGGAAATAACAAGCAAGACATGGTCTTGGGAAGTAAGGAAGAAGTAGGAGGCAGAGGCTGGATCCCATTTGTGTGACTAAGGTTGGGTGGTGGTCTCATTGAGGTTGCAAGCAGGGGATGAAGAAGTGCATTGGGGAGAAGAGTTTAGTTGTGGACATGCTGAATTTTCAAGTAACCTGTAGAATTGAGGAGATGACTGGTAGATAACTGGACATGCATGTAAAGACATGGAAAGATAAAAATTTGAATGTCATCAGCACATATAAGCAGTAGTTAAAATCATGAATGAGATTACAGAGAACTGTGGGGACTGTCACAGTTTAATAAGCAAGGATTCTGGGAAGGACAGAGATGATAGAGTTTCAAGAAGAAGGAAATAGGTAAATAACAGTGCCATGCCTCAGGGAATGTAAGTGTCTATTGGATTTGGGCAGGTTTTTTTTTTTTTTTTTTTTTAAAGAGTCTCAGGTATGATACAGTAGCAGAGAGCTTGTCATCCTGCTAAAAATTTACTATAATTACTTTTGGTCGAAAATTACTATCGTATGCCTATCCCAGACTATGTCAAGGGGTCAGTCTGACTTCAAATGGTTATTTACAGAATAATCCCTAATCTCAAAATAGTAATGTGTGATTTTCAGAAGATCAGCAAGATAGAAGATGATGATTAATTTTTTAGAAGAGCCTGATTATAAATACATGCTAGAACTTATGCTTTAACATGGATGACTGAACACATTCTTTTACTCTTCCAGAATCCCATTGAAATGATTGGAGAAATAGTAAAACAAAAGTAAATTGAAATCCTATAAAATTAGATTGTGATGGTCATTGTACAACTACAAATGTAATAAATTCATTGAGTAAATGAAAAAAAAAAGGAAAAAAAATTAGCAGAGTTGGGAAACCAGAAAATGGACAGTGGGATTTCTGCAAGACAAAAAGCAGGTTATTGAAAGATCAGTTAATTAAGGGTAGAACAGCTGAACCATTCCACTTACCTTTTTGAAGCGCCTAATTATGGAGTTTGCCATCAAGCTAAGGCTAAGAACACAGTTCTCTGAAGTGGAGGTTCTGACACAGGGAACACTGGAGAATAAGGGCATTATCCAAAATGACTGCAAGGAGGAACTGAAGATAAGTTGCCATACTCATTGGCTGTGATGACCCACCACTCCCTTTGTAAACAGAAGTGCCTGTGATCAGAATTTGTGTTTATTGAAAGTGAACCAGAATCTTTGTTTGGCCAAGGAAAAGCACTGCAAACTTTAGTCTTAGACCCTCATCGATAAATACGCCAATAATCATCAAATTTGAAGAAAACTGCTAATAAATTGAAACAACCTGTTCAAGAAAGTAGTTACTAGAAGAAACAAAATTTTAAATTAATACAATTAAGACTTTCAAAGGTTCATGAGAATATTGCATCCATAAAGAATAGGATGCTAGGAAAAAAATACTTAGTTTCTGGAAATTAAAATGTGATTGTGAAAGTAAAACACTCGAAGATATACTAGTTGGCAGAATGGATTCAGTTGAAGCTTGAATTAATGAAGTGGAAAATTTGGTTGAGAGATCTTACAATATGCACTTGCAGAAGTTCCCGTCGTGGTGCAGTGGAAACAAATCCAACTAGGAACCATGAGGTTGCAGGTTCCATCCCTGGCCTCGCTCAGTGGGCTAAGGATCTGGCGCTGCCATGAGCTGTGGTGTAGGTCACAGACACGACTTGGATCTGAAGTTGCTGTGGCTCTGGTGTAGGCCAGCAGCTGTAGTTCTGAGTAGACCCCTAGCCTGGGAACCTTCATGTGCTGCAGGTGTGGCCCTAAAAAAAGCACTGTGAAGGGATGATGGATAAAAGTCATGAAAGAAGTGAGAACACTAAAAGAACACAATAAGCATGTAGTAAGTGCACAAATATTTATTGAATTAGGAGTTCCAGGAGTTCCCGTTGTGGCTCAGTGGTTAATGAATCTGACTAGGAACCATGAGGTTGCGGGTTTGATCCCTGGCCTTGCTCAGTGGGTTAAGGATCTGGTGTGGCTGTGAGCTGTGGTGTAAGTCACAGACTCGGCTTGGATCCTGAGTTGCTGTGGCTATGGTGTAGGCCGGCGGCTATAGCTCCCATTAGACCCCTAGCCTGGGAATCTCCGTATGCTGCAGGAGCGGTGCTAGAAAAGGCAAAAAGACAAAAAAAAAAAAAAAAAGAAAAAGGAGTTCCCATTGTTGGCTCAGTGGCTTAAGAACCCAACAGTGTCTGTCAGGATGTGGGTTCAATCCCTCACCTCACTTGGTGAGGAAATGGTGTTGCCACAAGCTACAGTGTAGGTTTCAGATGCAGCTCGTGTCCTGTGTGGCTGTGGCTGTGATGTAGGCCGGCTGCTATAGTTCTGATTTGACCCCTAGCCCTGTAATTTCCATATGCCGCAGGTGCAGTCTTAAAAAAAAAAAAAAAAAATACAAGGAAAAATAGACAAACCAATCGTGGAGAGAGACTTCAACACATCTCTCTTCCAAATCAGTGGATCTACTACTCCTCACTAATTAAAATGGCTAAAGTAAAAAAAATGCTGGCAGAAGTGCTTCTTTCAAGTGCTGGTGAGGATACAGAGCAACTGAAGTCCTCATAGACTGCTGGTGGAAATGCAAAATAATGCAGTCACTCAAGACATTTTTGCAGTGTCTTTAAACATGAATATATCAGCAGTTTCATAAATTACGTGAAAAAATGTGTTCATGTGAAAACCTGTACATGAGGTTTATAGCTGCTCTATTCATAAATTGCCAAAATGTCTTCCAGCAGGGGAATAAATAAACAAATGATGGTCTAGCCATACGGTGGATAAAAAGGAATAAATTATTAATGAATATAAAAATTTGGATGAATCTCAAAGTCCTATGCTAAGTGAAAGAAGTTGAAAGGTTA
This sequence comes from Phacochoerus africanus, assembly GCF_016906955.1. NCBI lineage: Eukaryota > Metazoa > Chordata > Mammalia > Artiodactyla > Suidae > Phacochoerus > Phacochoerus africanus. Next base: position 233,180,463 of record NC_062545.1, read on the forward strand.
CATCTCTACATAATCTCAAGAGATAACCTACTTTATGATTCCATTTATGTAATACTCTTGAAAAGGCAAAACTATGGTGAGGTGGTTGCCAGGTATTGGAGTGGGAGGATTTGATTACAAAGAAACTGTGTAGGGGAAAACAAGGGTTTTTTTTTCTCAGTGATGAACTGTTCCCTATTCTGATTGTGTTGATGGTAACATGAATCCATAAGTTAATTTAGTGGAACTGTACTTCCCCCCCAAAAAAGCATTTTTTACTGTATAATAATTTTAAAACAAAAAACTCAGGCCCATCCCCCTCCCATAAATAGATCTAGAGCAGGAAGATGTAATCTCACATAAATGTTTTGTATCCATCATGAAAAAAAAAATTCTTTTGGAAAACTTAGGGAAAGTTTATAAAAATTATAAGGATAAAAAACTTATAAGTGCAGATGCTGGTCTCTTTGCATAATATAATGAAAGTAATTACAAAAGACCTATCCACTTGGAAACCTTTAAATTATCTTTTTTTTTAGCCATGTCTGCTGCCTGTGGAAGTTCCTAGGCCAGGGATCAAACTGAAGCCACAGCAGTGACCTGAGCCACAGCTGTTACAACCCAGGATCCTTAACCTCCAGGCCCCCAGGGAACTCCTAAATTATCTTTTAAAGAACTCATTTATAGGGTAATTCAAAACACTTAACCAACTATTTAGAATTAATAAAAACTACTTTTAAAAACCTATGGGATTCTGCCAAATCAGGTTTAGAGGAAATTTTATGGATTTTGATTTATTTGAGGGGATGTAAAAAAATGAAAATAAGTGAAATAAAAATTTAACTTTAGAAGCTAGGGGGAAAAGATGGCCAACAAGCACATGAAAAATGCTCAACATCCGTGATTATTAGAGAAATGTAAATCAAAACTACTATGAGGTACCACCTCACACCAGTCAGAATGGCCATCATTAACAAGTCCACAAATAGCAAATGCTGGAGGGGGTGTGGAGAAAAGGGAACCCTCCTGCACTGTTAGTGGGAATATAAATTGGCACAACCACTATGGAAAACAGTATGGAGGTTCCTTAGAAAACTATACATAGAACTACCATATGACCCAGCAATCACACTCTTGGGCATGTATCTGGACAAAACTTTCCTTGAAAAAGACACATCACCTGCATGTTCATTGCAGCACTATTCACAATAGCCAAGACATGGAAACAACCCAAATGTCTATCAACAGATGAATGGATTAAGAAAATGTGTATATATACATAATGGAATACTACTCAGCCATAAAAAAGCACAAAATAATGCCATTTGCAGCAACATGGGTTGAACTAGGGACTCTCATACTGAGTGAATAAGTCAAAGACAAATACCATATGATATCATTTATATCTGGAATCTAATATATGGCACAAATGATCCTTTGCACAGAAAAGAAAATGGTGGACATGGAGAACAGACTTGTGGTTGCCAAGGGGGAGTGGGAGGGGGAGGTAGTGGGGTGGACTGGGAATTTGGGGGTAATAGATGCAAACTATTTCCTTTGGAATGGATAAGCAATGAGATTCTGCTGTATAGCACTGAAAACTATATCTAGTCACTTACAATGGGGCATGATAATGTGAGAAAAAAGAATGTATACATGTATGTGTGACTGGGTCACCTTGCTGTACAGTAGAAAATTGGCAGAACACTGTAAACCAGCTATAATATAAAAAATAAAAATCACTATTAGAAAAAAAGCTGGGGGAGAAAAGATAAACCAAAAGAAAGTCGAAGAGAGGAATTTTAAAATAAGAAATTAGCAGAATAGAAAGCAAACATGTTAATAAAAAACTGAAAGATTTTTTAAATAAAACTGGAGTTCCCATTATGGCTCAGTGGTTAACAAATCTGACTAGCATCCATGAGGATGAAGGTTCGATCCCTGCCCTTGTTCGATGGGTTAAGGATCTGGCTGCTGTGGGTGCAGCCCTAAAAAGCAAAATAAAATAAAATAAAACCAATAAAAGACAAACCTTAAGAAAATAAAAAGAAAAATAGAAATAGTTAACAAAAATAATCAGCATTAGGAATAATTTTTAGAAAGATACCTACAAATTGAGACTTTTTTTTTTTTTTTTGGTCTTTTATAGGGCTGAATCCGAGGCACATGGAGGTTCCCAGGCTAGGGGGTCTAATCGGAGCTGTAGCCACCGGCCTAGACCAGAACTATGGGACCTGAGCCATGTCTGCGACCTACACCACAGCTCACAGCCACGCCGGATCCTTAACCCACTGACCAAGGCCACAGATCGAACCCGCAACCTCATGGTTCCTAGTCAGATTCGTTAACCACTGAGCCATGACGGGAACTCATCAAGACTTTTTAATACAAGAGAATACTATTTATAATTTACTCTTGATATGGTTGTATAACTTCATTCCATTAATTTTTAAAAACTAGATGAAATGTGATGACTATAAAAATACATATAGATTCTAAAAATTGACAAGAGGTAGAAAATGTAAATAGACCAAACATCTTAGGAAAAATTGACAAAGTAGCATGAATTTTCTTTTAAAAGGCAAGTATTATTAGACAAATCTTCAAGGAACACATTTATTTTTAAACCATTCTGGAGGATAGAAAACAAAATGTAAATCTTCTTAATTCATTCCATGTGGTTAGAATAATCCTGATACCAAACTGTACAATTAAACAAGGAAAATTGAAGACCAGTCTCAACAAAATTACAAAATAACTGCAGTTCACTGAGTTAACAGACGAAAGAATACTGTATCATCTTCGATTCTAAAAAAGCGCTTAGTACATTCAAATCCTCTGGTACTCCATCTAGGAATGGAATGAAATTTCATTAGCTTCCTGTAGCTTGATTACATGGACCTATCAGAAATCTATAGCAAAAAACAAACAAACAAACAAAAACTTGGTGAAAAAATCATTCTTGCTAACTCAGAAGACGAAAATAGTAAAAAGTATGCCAATGGAAATCAAAACAACTGTCACTGTAAATAAGTTTTTTTGGCCAAAAAAAACCCTCGTCATTATCTACCATCACACTGTTGCAACTAAAGAGAAAGTTTATTAAGGATGCAGGGCACAATACCAACACACCACTATCAAAATCTTTTGTGTGCACCAGCAGTAACCAATTAGGAAATGCATGAGGGAAAAGATTGCGATAATCTAGAAATAAGGTTAATGAAAATGTTAAGTCCTATATGAATTTTAAAAATCCATACTAAAGGGTATAAAAGGAAACCCTGCCAATGGAGAGGCATGCCACATTTCCGTATGAGAAGACCCAACATAATAAATGTCAGTTCTATTAACATAAATTCAAATCATTTTCATATAATCATAACAAGGTTTTTAAAATGACTATAACAATCTAATTATAAAGTTCATCTGGGAAACAATGCACAAAACAATTTTGCTATCAAAGCAGTCCATGGAGTTAGGGTAAATGAAATAGTGTGCTATAGGCACAGGACTAATCAAGTTATAGGCACATAACAGTCCAGAAACAGAAGTATATTATATTTGAAAAATGGCATTAAAAATAGAGGAGTTCCCGTTGTGGCGCAGTGGTTAACAACTCCAACTAGGAACCATGAGGTTGCGGGTTCGGTCCCTGCTCTTGCTCAGTGGGTTAACGATCCGGCGTTGCCGTGAGCTGTGGTGTAGGTCGCAGACGCGGCTCGGATCCTGCGTTGCTGTGGCTCTGGCTCTGGCGTAGGCCGGTGGCTACAGCTCCGATTCAACCCCTAGCCTGGGAAGCTCCATATGCCGCGGGAGCGGCCCAAGAAATAGCAACAACAACAACAAAAAGACAAAAAAAAAAACCTAAAAATAGAGAAGAGTTGAACCATTCAGTAAATGATGTTGAGATTATCAGCTACTTGGAAAACATTTTATTCTTTCATAGCATGAACAAGAAATAAAATCTAGATGAACAAAACATGGAAATGTGAAAAGAACTAGAAGAAAATATTGGTAAAAATCTTTGATAAACATGGGGTGAGGAAGGCTTTCCTAAGTAAGACACAAAGCCCAATATCCATGAAAGGGAAAAAAAAAAAAACCAAAATGTGAAATACAACTGAAAGTTAAAGATCCTTAATATAAAGCACCTGCAAACCAAGAAAAAGTGCACAAAGGATATAAAATATAAAGAAGCAGAAATAGAAACAAACATGCATAAACTTTCAATTTCATATGCAATCAAAAATGAAAATGGGGAGTTCCCGTAGTGGCGCAGTGGAAACGATTCTGACTAGGAACCATGAGGTTGTGGGTTTGATCCCTGGCCTTGCTCAGTGAGTTAAGGATCTGGTGTTGCTGTGAGCTGTAGTTTAGGTCACAGATGCGGCTTGGATCCCTTGTTGCTGTGGCTGTGGTGTACACTGGCAGCTACAGCTCTGATTAGACCCCTAGCCTGGAAAACTCCATATGCCACAGGTGCGGCCCTAAAAAGGACAAAAGACCAAAAAAAAAGAAAAAGAAAATGAATACCACTTTCCCTTTCCTTGAAAAGACAGGTATTAAAGGATTGGTAGGAGTTCCCATCGTGGTGCAGCGGAAACGAATCTGACTAGGAACCATGAGGTTGCAGGTTTGATTCCTGGCCTTGCTCAATGGGTTGAGGATTCAGCCTTGTGGTAAGCTGTGGTGTAGTTCCCAGACGAGGCTTGGATCTGGTGGTGCTGTGGCTCTGGAGTAGGTGTGAGGCTACAGGTCTGATTCAACCAATAGCCTGGGAACTTCCATATGCCGCAGGTACGGCCCTAAAAAGATAAAAACACAAAAAATAAATAAATAAAGGCTTGGTAATAGCTAGTGCTGGAGATAACATGAGTAAATGAGCAAGCGCTTGGTCATTGTTAGAGAAAGTTTAAGTCCATACAACTTTTCTTTTCTTCTTCTTTTTTTTTTTTTTTTTTTGCTCTCGCCCTAGGCATGCAGAAGTTCCCAGGCCAGAGATTGAACCCAAGCTACCGCAGCGACAATACTGAATCCTTAACCACTCGGCCACCAGGGGACTCACCATGTTGTTTTCTGGGTGGACAATTTGGCAGGGTGTATCAGTATTTAAAATGTGTCCAGCCTCTGATTTAACAACTCTTGACTGTAGGCATCCAGCCTAAAGAAATCTTCATGCAAGTGTCCTAGGAGTTATTATTTGCAATAATAAATTAGAAACAACATAGTTGTACATAAATGAAGTAATTGTTGAAATAGCACATACCAATGCCTACCAAGCAATACTCTGCAGCAAATAAAAATAGCTGTATAGTTTGACATGAAATTATCTCTAAGATATACCTATATGAAAAACAAGTTGCAAAATAATACTTTACAATTTTCTCTTTACATTTATATGGTTAAGAATCTGTTTATATATATATGGTGTATGTGTGTCTGTGTGCCTAGAAAATAGTCTGTAATAATGCATATCAAGCTGTTGTCAGTTTCCTCTGCTCAAGGTGCTCGTATTGGGAGAGGAAGAATGAAGGGGAGCTTTATATAATTTACATTTACTTCTAGGTTGATTTTTTAAAAAAAGCATGTTTTTATGGATGACAAGTAATTTTCTTTATCACAGAAAATGCAAATATATAATCTGGGATAACATATGTCTTGTGTCTGTTTATTTTTCAAAATATGTGTGTCCAAGTAGCTCTATGGAAAATGAGCTTTACTGTGTTAACTCTACTCAGAGCTTTGGAACCCTGAAGTGTTCCTACATAGAAGTGTATTCAAACTTTTTTTAAAAGCCACAACCCAGTGCAAAAATTCTATTTTATGCTAAGTGAAAAGTAATCGTCCTGACCTACAGCTACCTGAGCACACACATAATGAATGGAAAATTTCATCAGGTAGGTCCTACTGTACTTCCAGTGATTCTCTCTGATGTGTTCTGCTCTACTTCATTCCTTTAAAGAGAATTGTGTTTGCAGCCCACTAAATAGGTTACACAATCCACTAATGGGTCAAGTCCTATGGTTTGAAAAACACTGGCTGGAGTGCTTCAAACATTTGCTCTATCTCTGACAAACTGCTGCTTAGAGAACCCAAGTCTTTCCCCATTGGCTTTGTTACTTTATGACTGAAAGTTCTTCTCCATTTGTGTTTTATTATTCTCAAAGCCAGATTATTCCCTTCTCCTCCCCCTCCCCGCCTGCCGCCCACTGCTTGTGGAAGTTCCCAGGGCCAGGGATCATCAAACCAGCCAGGGCAGTGACTACTGGGAATTCTTATCTGCTTGGCAGCAATAGTCTTAAGGTAATTTACTCAAAAAACCCTTTTGTTACACTGAATACCTGAGTTTTCAAATGGACATACCTACAGGAGAAGCCTAAAATATAACTTGGTCAAAGAAAAGGTAAGATAACAAGTACCTTGTAACTTCAACCATTTGGTATGGGTGGCTGCTTGGAGGCACATCACGTACTGCAAGGTCGAAAGGGCCCAACCTAATGCCCATTCTCTCAGTACAGTTTGTAAGTTTTCAACTGGTGTGGATTTAAAAAACAATGACAACCAACCAAGCAATCTAGAAATAGGTAAGGACACCTCCTATAAACCAAATAATCATTAACTTTGTTCCTGAGAGACAGGATTGGTGCTACTTATTTAAGGTCTTAGAAAGATAGTTCTCAACATCCTCAAAATGGAGAGGAGGTATTTTTCTTAAAAAAGGAAAACCAAACCTAAAACCTCATAAAATCTTAGGTCTCAGTCATCCAGGTCAGCATCTTAAATGATAAAATTTAATTAGGGTTTGAAAACACTAAAATCAGGTAGGGGATGCAGGTTCGATCCCTGGCCTGGATCAGTGGGTTAAGGATCTGGTGTTGCCATGCGCTGTGGTGTAGGTTGCAGATGCAGCTCGGATCTGGCATTGCTGTAGCTGTGATGTAGGGATGGAACCTGCGTCCTCATGAATACTAAGATTCATTTCTGCTGAGCCATGATGGGAACTCCAGGATTAGAATTTTTTTTTAATTGAAGAACTCTTTGCAGAAATCCCTCGTCTTAAACTGAGTGAAGTCCGTAGTGTGTAAGACCTAGATTTTGAGTACAACTGACAAGATAAAATTTGGTCTTTCCTCTCACTGATTGGAATAGATTTACCCTGACTTTTTTACTGGGGCTAAACATTTTAGACCGCTAAGTTTAGGTTAAAATGAAGCTTCAGGTAGTTCCCTTGTGGAACAGCAGGTTAAGGATCTGGCACTGCCACGGCAGCAGCCTGGGTCTGTGCTGTGGTGCAGGTTTGTTCCCTGGCCCAGAAACTTCCCTGTGCTGCAGACATCACCAAAAAAATAAAATAAAGCTTAAGGCCCAAGACCTTCAGATGACTGTGATTATTGCCATGCCTTCCAAGTATTTCCTTTTTCAAAGAGGACAAGGATTGAACTTTCCACTAACTAGAGGTACAGCTTCTCTACAATTTACACAGAAATTGTAATCATTTAGGATTTCTCCATGTCTGATCACCTTGGAACCCGTAATTCTTCTCTACAATGAAAAGATGGCTCTTACCTAACTGCTTCTCTATCTCCCCCATTCTCCCTTGAAGGAGAGTCAAATGCCTTGGGCCTTGGGTTAGAAAGCCATGGCCTTGCAGATTGTTGCCTTCTGTGTCTGTGGTAGCTTACGTTGCTGCCCTGGCCCTGCAGGCCGCTCTTCGTGTTACAGGCCTTGCCACTGACATTAATACCACAGGCCTCCCTTCAGGAGAGACTCTTGGAGAGATTGGAAACAGGTTCATTTCTTCCGGGACTGCAAAGCTCCATGTGGGGAAGGCAAGATTCTTGATAGAGCTGAGAAAGTCTTACCTCCCATCAAGACCAAGATGCCTCCTTGAGGTGGGTTTGCTTTTGATGGTTTTAAGGAGAAGCAGCTTCCAAGGAGAGCTACCGCTGTGTCACACAGACCTCAGCCAGCCTTAGATTCCTGCCAGACAAGGAACGGGCCCCAAGATAGCAGGACTGACCTCAAGAGAGTGGGTTTCTCCCAGTTGAGTTTAAGTTCACAAGACATGGACTGCAGACAACTGGTCAAGGGAGGGACATCCTGGAGAGCCTGAAGCCAAGACTGCCCTGCAGTGGAGGCAGCTGTGGGAAGAGCCAGACTCTACCACCATAGCTGAATCAGACCCTTCTCACTGACTGTGAACGGAAAAGAAATTGGGCTGAAAATAATTGTGGACTTTTAATTTATTTAGAGCTCAACATTCAAGAGGAAGGATATTTATCTTTTTTGGACTTTAAATTCCTCCCTCAGAATTGAATAATGTGAGGCATTTCATATAGTTCAAATCAGGGCATTTTTATATTGCTGGCATTTAATATTTAGAGTCATTTCATGCCTTCATTTGAGTCTCTTGTATAATCTCCAGTGAGCTCTTTTGGATGCCCTACCTGGGAGAATGTAAAAATGGGAGACAGATTGAGGAGTGCATGTTTGGGCTAGGGCACTGGGATAGCCTCAAATAAATTGTATCAGTGTACTGTGTAGACCCCTTTTCAGAGCTTCACATCCCATGGATGACCTCAGGAGGATTCACAAAGAAATTGTGATGACATCAGGGGGAGCCCTCAAAAAGGATGAGCAGCCCTGCCCAAGGGCATTCAGCATCATTTTGCAGGAAGAACAGCATTTGTGCCCTGCTGAATCCTATGTGTTAAGAAACCCAAAGTTAGAACTATTGGGGAGAGACATTTCCTCCTTCCTTTGTGTGTCCACCTAAGTCATGAAGATGAGCATATGCTTTCTCAGAGCTTTTGGAGACTAAGGTTCCATTTTTTTTTTTCCAGACTCCCTCCATGCTTCCAGGATGAAGGAGTGGCTTATTCTGGCTGGTGAGACTGGCAAAGGGGTCATTACACAAGCACAGCCTCCTCATTCTGCTTCTCGTGTGGATCCTGCCTGTTCTCAGGCAGCATGCAGTATTTTGCTGTTGTTGTGGTGGTGGTGATTTTTGGCCATATCTACAGCATATGGAAATTTGGAGCCAGGGACTGAGTCTGTACCCTAGTAGCTACCTGAACCGCAGCAGTGACAACACTAAATCCTTAATCCACTCGGCCACCAGGGAACTCCAGCATGCAGTCTTCTTGTACAGTATGCCCAGCAGGGCCTTCTTTGCCCCTCTGCCACAAAATAGGGCAGACCAGGCATGCCAGTGCCTGGTAAAAATATTCCACTTGATGGGGGGAGAGGAATGGGAAGACTAGCCTGGACTTGGCTTCCAGTCCTAGTCTCCAGTTCTTCTTGAAAAGTACTGATGCTGATGTTTTGATCTGTATTGGAGTCTATTGGGCTTCTGTGAGTATTTTTCAGTTGGGTTTCAAATTTTGAAGGGGAGAAGTGGATGATTAATTATTGCCCTGAAAATCTCGGACTGTCTTCCTTCACACGTCAAGAAGCACGACAGTTAACTCTAGAGTCCCACCCCATAGCCTCTGTCATGGGAAAGACTGACTTTCTTCCTTAATTCCAGTTAAAAATCCTGAGGAAACCAAATCACACTCATTAGGATGGCTACTATAAAAAAAATTAACAATCACTGGAAAGGATGTGGAAAAATTAGAATCCTTGTGCACTATTGGTGGGCATGTTAAATGGGGTAAGTGTTGTGGAAACAGTGCAGAAATTCCTCAAAACCCTTAAAACTAGAACTGCCATGTGATCTAGCAATTCTACTTGTGGGTCTATACCTCAAAAAATTGAAAGCAGAGTATCAAAGAGGTATTTGTACACCTACATTCATAGCAGCATTATGCTCAATAGCCAAAAGGTGGAAGCAACCCAGTTGCTATTGACTGGTGAATGGATAAATGTAACATGATGTATACATACAATGGAATATTCTTCAGCCTTAAAAAGAAAGGGAATGCTGACATATGCTACAAAGTGTGCATGAATCTTGAGGAAACTCTAAGTGAACTAGCCAGTCACAAAAAGACAAATTCTGTGCTATTGCCCTTATGTGTACAGTAGTCACTGTCATCGAGACAGGAACTAAAAAGGTGGTTGACAGGGGCTGGGGAGAGGGAGTCCTGGGGAGTTGTTTCATGGGTATACAGTTTAAGTTTTGCAGGATGAAGAAAGCTCTGGAAACTGGTTGCAGAACAATGTGAATGAACATAACACTACTGAAATGTACATTTAAAAATGGTTAAGATAGGAGTTCCCGTCGTGGCTCAGTGGTTAACAAATTCAACTAGGGACCATGAGGTTGCGGGTTCGATCCCTGGCCTTGCTCAGTGGATTAAGGATCCGGTGTTGCCGTGAGCTGTGGTGTAGGTTACAGATGTGGCTTGGACCCCAAGTTGCTGTGGCTCTGGTGTAGGCCAGTGGCTATAGCTCCTATTAGACCCCTAACCTCCATATGCTGCAAGTGTGGCCCTAGATAAGACAAAAAGACCAAAAAAAAGGTTAAGATAGTACATTTTTTGTTATATGTATTTCACCTTAAAACCCGGGAAAGATTTTTGATGAACACCCCTTTGTTTGATCAGGGGATAACTCTTAAAACAATCAATTGTGGCCAACCGCAGAGTCAGTTCAGAACAGCTGCACCTCCAGTCCTCTGCAGGGAGGGGCCCTGGATGTCTGCTGCTGCTAGTCTTCTTATCATTTGAAGTGAGTGAGACGTTGGAAAGCTCTGGAATCCTGTGGCTGAAAAATGTCTGTGGCAAAGAAATTCATAATTGGAACTGAAGAGTCAGATTTCTGCAGAACAAACAATTTTGTAGATTTTAAACCAGCTGTAAGGGTGAAATGTTTCTTCTTTTTGAGAAGAATAAAGTATAAAACTAATCAATCTCAGAAGGTCAATCTGAAATGACAGAACAGGGAGTTCAGGAAAGAGAGATTTTTTTTTTTTTTTTTTTGGCCAAAGCTCTGGGGTAGATACAGTGTTCTTGGCTATGATAAACAGTTCTCAGGGATGTTACAGTCTTCTGAGTTCAGCCATTTAAGTTCATGTGCAATTTGCAGTCATAAGGATGTAGTGATTTTAAAATAAAAGTGCTCTTCTTTGGTAACATCACTTAGACCTTTGGTTTGGAATAAAATGTTAATTATTGATGTTCTGCTGAAGCTTGGATTTCTGCTGGGCAAGTATCTCACAAAGAGAGGAGTCTGCCTGCATGGTGCTGAACCAGAGTGTCTGGAGGGCCAGGCACATCACCACAACATCTCAGGATTCTAGTCACTGACCCAAGTGGAGGTGAGGTCATCAGGCCCAGCTATGCAAAGGAAGGGCTGGGGGAGGGAAGATGCCATGTTTGCCATCCCAGCCCTCCACCTTTCTTCTGCCAAGAGCCTTCCCCTCGGGGCATTGAACTAGTACCCCCTCACTTCAGTATCATGGTTCAGTGGGTGCTGCCAATCCTATTGCTTGGTGCCCCAGAGTGCAGAAGTTGGCGTGTGGCCCAAGGGCCCTGGAGTCCTTCCAAGATGATTTTCAAAGCTGAAACAAGGGAAGGGAGTCCTTCCTTCTCTCTTGGCAGAGATGAAACAGTCCTTGGCCATGGTGATAGGTGTGAGGAAGAAGCCAGTTTGAGACAATTAAATGATGCAAAGAGAGACACACAAGTGCACACCTCCCAGCACGTGGTCTTCTTGTCCAGGTTGTCCCTAGAGCAAAGTCTGACCCTCGCTCACCTACCTGCCCAGAGGCTTGGTTCCAGGTTCAATGAGTGAATTCATTTCCTCCCTGATGGTCGTTTGTATGTTTTTTGTCTTTTTGTCTTTTAGGATCTCACCAGCATCACGTGGAGGTTCCTAGGCTACGGGTCGAATCAGATTTTCGGCCCCCCGCCTACGCCCCAGCCACAGCAGTGCTGGGTCTGAGCTGCATCTGCAACCTACACCACAGCTCACAACAACGCCAGATCCTTAACCCACTGAGCAAGGCCAGGAATCAAACCGGTGTCCTCATGGATGCTAGTCGGGTTAACCAGCCACTGAGCCAACGGAACTCCTCCTCTGTGATGGTTGGAACTTACAGTTAACTGTCACTTACAATTAAAAGAGTCCAGGGATGAAAATAAGCAAATTGAGCACAGGCTACCCAGCATTCCTCTGGGGAACTAGTCACTAGAGGAGGCTACTGTGTTTTCTCCATAAGGAAACAAGAAGTAGCAGGAAATGGTCTCCTGAACACTGGACTAGGAGCAAAGGAGACCAGTCTCATTTCTGCCTCCACCATCAGTGTGCTGTGTGATCTGAGATAGTTCCTTTCTAGTCCTCTGTAAGATGAGGGGCTAGACACTACCATTTGAAGGGCACTTTCAGCCTTTCTCTTCTTTTAAATATCTGGCTCTCAGGATGATCCATGCTAGTGAATATTCTCTTGGTTTTGAATACCCCCACCCCGCCCGCCTTCTTCAGTTCTTTGCTCAAGTTTTGCTCACTTCTTCAATGGGGTTTAACTTCTGTTCTTCCTGAGCTGTCTAGAGAAGGTAAAATAGTAAAAAAAAAAATAGTGTACCCTATATCTCCCCAGTTAAACTGAGGACTCAGGCTTAATAAAATAGAGCTCTCTATTTATTGGAAGAATAGGACATAAAGAAAGCAAGAGTAAGAAGAATCTCAAACTATCCTCGGCAGATAGGCATCTTCTGGTCCCAAGATTGGATGCTGTCACTGGCTGATAGGATAGAAATGGCCAGAGATACAAAAGATATGTAGCCAGGAATTGAGTTCTGCTCTTAGAAGAGTGGTTTGAGTTGCTATTATGGAAGACGCTTGGGAAAATTACCTATACAGATCTGAGTTCCCCCAACATAACCATGTAAGATGATTTTAACAGAACTGAGACTATTGTTGCTAAGCAAAATACACTAAGGTTTCTGTGTTCCTTTTAGGAAATATCTTGTCTGTGTTTTGAGGACAGAGAATGATATGATGTGTCTTGAAAGGGCTAAGTCCCTCTGGAAAAATATGCTTACTTGTTCCTTTGCAGTGTGTGTGTGTGTGTGAGAGAGAGAGAGAGAGCTCGCGCACGCACCCACACACACACACACGCACACACGCACATGGGCATCCAAAAGATGTGATTGGATGACACCATGAACTTTTAGTTTCTGTGTTGAGGGAAATAACAAAATAGGTCAGAGGATTTCTTGGAACAATTATGTTTTCAGAGGCTTGGCTGAATTTCTCAGCAAAACCCCTGGTTGGCTGCCTACTAAGGAGTGAATTTGGCCAGTTTTGGACCCTGGGACAGTTTGTACTGTTGAAAAGTCTCAGTCTCAGACAGATGGTGAGTTCTGTAATTGAACTGACCCTGTATTTAATGGAGAACAAAGAAGCAGCCGCCCATTTCCCAGGCTGACTGACTCTTGGTGTGCTGTGACTTGTTTCCTGGTAATAAAAAGAAACAAGGGTAGCATTACTTAGAAAGTAGAGGCATCTCCAATTTTTGGTTGGCCCTAAAAGACTGGGGTCTCACAGTGTCTTTGAGCAAGATAAACATGAATCTGAGCAGTTTGGGCTCTTAAAACACCTTCTACTTTTATTTGTCGAACAGGTAATATCCATACAAAACTGTTACATCAGAAATGGAACATCGGAACTTTTCACTGGTTTATTTCTTTCTAAAGCCCATAAAAAGGAGAGACTGAACAATTATTGGCTCAGTTAATTTATACTGCTTAATTATTCCAAAAAAGAAGTGTGTGTCTCTGTATGCTCACACATGTGCATATGACTCTTTATTTTTGGTTTCTTTACATTCTAATCAAATTTTGCTTAATATCTTGTAAAATTAAAAAGCAAGTTACAAAACAGTGCATGTAGTAAGCTACTTTTGTGTAAAAGGGAGGGAGGGAATGAGTATATATTTGTATTTGCTTCAGCAAATGCTAAAGAAACTCTGTAAAGATACAAAAGCAACTGATAAAAGTGGCTTTGGAGACGAGATGGGTGGAGAACTAGGACATTTTCATGTACACCTTTCATATGTTTGATTTTTGAATCATGTGACTATATTATCAATTCAAAAAATATTCCTAAATTTACATTTTCTTGAAGGTTGGACATTCTCCATCTACACTCTGAATTTATACGAGGCTTGAATATATTAAAATGATCATGGGTTACACTTGCTCAGGAAAACTAAAAAGGGGAGAAAAGCATTTTGGAACAGAAAAGGCTGTCCACATTTTTCCTCTGTAAGGAGACCTAGGAAAACAAAGACAAATTATCATAAATGTTTCCAGGGACCAAAACTGTGTAAAAACGCCAAGTTCAAAAAATAGGGAAGAAGATGGAGTTCCCGTCGTGGTGCAGTGGTTAACGAATCCGACTAGGAACCATGAGGTTGCGGGGTTCCATCCCTGGCCTTGCTCAGCGGGTCGAGGATCTGGCATTGCCGTGAGCTGTGGTGTAGGTTGCAGACGCGGCTCGGATGTTGCTGTGGCTCTGGTGTAGGCTTGTGGCTACGGCTCCAATTACACCCCTAGCCTGGGAATCTCCATATGCCACCGGAGTGGCCCTAGAAAAGGCAAAAAGACAAAAAAAAAAAAAGGAAGAAGAGAGACTCTCCCAACCTCTGGACCTTTTATATAAACATATCTCAAAACTTGCAAATATATTGCAAAGCCGTCAGAAAGCTTCTCCTCTGAGCCATCCCCCTAAGGAAGGTTAGAACTGTCCCCGTGGCACTAAGCTGTTGAGACTGAAGACCAGTATGATGGCAACAGCTAATCTGGAGATTAACAGATGAAAAAAGATGAGAAGTAGCTTGAGGTGAAAAGCGACAATAGATCTTCAGAGAAAAATGGAAAAGCTTAACCAAGGCTGCTTGAGATACCACAGATGAACTCTAGCTGGCAGAGAAGGGGAGCAGTACCAGTAAAAAGTCAGAAGATTATGCTTTTCTCCAGATATATGCCCAGGAGTAAGATTGCTGTATCACATAGTACTTCTATATTTAGTTTTTTAAGGAACCTCCATATTGTTTTCCATAATAGTTGAATGAGTTTACATTCCCACCAACAGTGTAGGAGAGTTCTCTTTCTCCACACCTTCTCCAGCATTTATTGTTTATAGACTTTTTGATGATGGCCATTCTGATTGGTGTGAATATCCCTCTCAATGTAGTTTGGATTTGCATTTCTCTAATAATTAGTGATGTTGAGCATCTTTTCATGTGCCTTCTGGCTATCTACCTGTCTCTTTGGAGAAATGCCTATTTAGATCTACTGACCATTTTTTTTGATTGGGTTGTTTGTTTCTTTGATACAAAGCTGCATGAGATATTTGTATATTTTAGAGCTTAATCTCTTATCAGTTGCCTCATTTGCAAAGATTTTCTCCCATTCTGTGGGTAATATTTTTGTTTCTGTTTTATGGTCTCCTTTGCTGTGCAGAAGGTTTTAAGTTTAATTAGGTCCAATTCATTTTTGTTTTTATTTTCATTACTCTAGGAGGTGGATCAAAAAAGATACTGCTGTGATTTATGCTACATGCACCTTGATGTTCATTGCAGCACTATTTACAATAGTGCAGACATGGAAACAACCTAAATGTCCATCAACAGAAGATTGGATAAAGAAGATGTGGTACATATATGCAATGGAATACTACTCAGCCATGAAAAAGAATAAAATAATGCCATTTGCAGCAACATGGATGGACCTAGAGATTATCATATTAAGTGAAGTAAGCCAGAGAAAGACAAATATGATACAAAAATTTGTTTATATAACAGAAACAAACTTGAAGTTTTCAAAATCAAACTTAGGGTTACCAAAGAGGAAACTGCTGTGGGGGAAGGGATAAATTGGGAGGATGGGATTAACACATACGCACTACTATATATGGAATAGATAACTAATAAGGACCTACTCTACAGCACAGGGAGGTCTACTCAATGTTCTGTAATAACCTGTGTGGAAAAAAGCATGGATATATGTGTATGCATATGTATATGTATATGTATAGCTGATTCACTTTGCTATAAACTTGAAGCTAATACAACATGGTAAATCAACTATACCCCAATAAAATAGAACTAAAAGCAAACAAAAGAACCAAAAAGCCCCTTATCCTGCTAACAGTGCCACAAAACCTATGAGCCACTGCCTCTTGTATACCCAGAGATCAACTTGCACAGGAGCAGAGGTAGGGAGAAGAAATACGGAAGATGAAAGGAAAATGGGTGTTTACCCAGATAATTATATTGAAATAAGTTTACCAAACTGGACTAAAATTTATTTCCCACTGTGGGGTCCAGCGGTAAAAACTTGGGAAGAAACTTATTTTTTTTCTTATTTATTTATTTATTTTTTGCTATTTCTTGGGCCGCTCCCACGGCATATGGAGCTTCCTAGGCTAGGGGTCGAATCAGAGCTGTAGCCACCGGCCTACGCCAGAGCCACAGCAACGCGGGATCCGAGCCGAGTCTGCAACCTACACCACAGCTCACGGCAACGCCGGATCATTAACCCACTGAGCAAGGGCAGGGACCGAACCCGCAACCTCATGGTTCCTAGTCGGATTCGTTAACCACTGTGCCACGACGGGAACTCCGGGAGGAAACTTATTAATAAAGAAAAAATAAGAAGTTAAAAAAAGAAAGTCAGAGGAACACTGCCTGCAGCCTTGCCTGCTGCTGGAAGAGGATGGGCCTTTTACTGAGGGAGTGGCAGCATCCGAGGGCGGCAGGGCAAAGTGGTGCCTGCCCGCGCATGTGTGGCTGTCTGCTTGACTCACATCCTTCACTTTATAGATTCTTGTCTGTTGCTCAGGTTCAGCTTGTATTTCCCTGGGCTTTCTCTCTTCTGGGAGAATTTAGATGACTTAACTGACAGCTTTAAATCATTTTAAAAGCAGGGAAATGTGTAGAAGACAAAGTATCATACTCCCTGCAATAGAAAGGCGAGGGTTTCATGTCCTCTCCTTGGTCTGATTGACTAGATTCTTGGTGACTCTAGACAGATCCGTGAGCTGGGTTTCAGCTTTTCCTTCTGTGAAATGGGAGAAGAGGTGACCAGCAGGGCACAGGGATAACACCTGTGGTGAGACAGATGCCAGAACCAACCCAGCCCAGTAGCATCACATTACCCCTTGCCCATTTTCCTCATTAGAAAGTGAAGGAGTTGCACTAAATTCCTGAGATCTATGATTTGAATTCGGTAACAGGTACCCCCAAATGTATATGTCACACTGAAAATACTTCATATTTCCATATAGACAGCATTGTTATAAAGATGATGACAATTTCATCCCATCCCCGAGTTCTGCAGGCCTGCACCCCAGTCTCTAGGCAGTCATCTGGGAATGGCTTTGTGCTGACTTAGAGGGGAATGTATTTTTCCTGTCCATTGTTCCAGGACAACTCTGCGAGGGACTGGCTCTCAGAGTGTATGGATGGATGATTCTAGACAACATGCCAAGATTCCTTCCAGCTCAGTGAGTGTGGGAAAAAAATTTTACTCTACCCTGCCCCCACCCCCTCAGCCCTGCTCCTCTAAGCACCTCTTCTTCCCCCATAAAACATATCTCTTCAACAACCCAAAACTTGCTGAGACCTGTCATGATTTTTGGGTGGTTGCGCAAAGTCAGAGAAGTGGGATTGGATCCAGTGCCCGTTGGAAAGGAATGAGTGATCCTATCATTTCCCCCTAGGAGCCTCAGTCATCAGTGAAAGCACTGACCTAGAATTCTAACTGTAGGACGACGTGTTAGTACTCGATGCAGTGACCAGCCTTTCACCCTCAGCAGAAACACTTGGTGGGAGGATGGGCCTTATCAGTCACAGTCTCTCAAAAGTTGCCAAGTATGGGAGTTCCTACTGTGGCACAGTGGAAATGAATCTGACTAGTATCCTTAAGGATGCGGGTTTGATCCCTGGGCTCACTCAGTGGTCTGGGGATCTGGCATTGCAGTGAGCTGTGGTGTAGGTTGCAGATGCGGCTCAGATCTCCAGTTGCTGCAGCTGTGGTGTAGGCTAGCAACTGTAGCTCTGAATCAAACCCTAGCCTGGGAACTTCCATTTGTGACAGGTTCAGCCCTAGAAAGCAAAAAAAAAAAAAAAAAAAAAAAAAAGAAAAAAACAAACAAAAAACCTTTGGAGTTTTCATGGTTGCTCAGCAGTAATGAACTTGACTGGTATCCATGAGGATGCAGGTTTGATCCCTGGCCTCCATCAATGGGTTAAGGATCTGGCGTTGCCGTGAGCTGTGGTATAGGTCACAGATGCTGCTTGGGTTCCTCATTGCTGTGGCTGTGGTCTAAGCCAGCAGCTACAGCTCCAATTTGACCCCTAGCCTGGGAATTTCCATATGCCACTGGTGCAGCTCTAAAAAGACAAAAAAAAAAAAATCAACTTTTACCCATACCACTATTTGAAAATAACCAACTTTTAAAAAGTTGATTCAGGAGTTTTTGTTGTGGTGCAGCAGAAACAAATCTGACGAAGAACCATGACATTTCAGATTCCATCTCTGGCTTCGCTCAGTGGGTTAAGGATCTGGCATTGCCACGAGCTGTGGTATAGGTCACAGATGTGGCTTGGATCCTGCGTTGCTGTGGCTGTGGTGTAGGCCAGCAGCTATAGCTCTGATTAGACCCCTAGACTGGGAGCCTCCCATATGCTGCAGGTGTGGACCTAAAAAGCAACATAAACAAATAAATAAAAAGTTGACTCAGTTTTGAATATTCACTATGAAAAATTCTAGAAAAATATAATTTCTTTCTCCTAGCAACAAAAATTGTCAGCAATGTTACTTATTTCATTCTTCCTTCCCCTCATATCCACTCTAGAAGTGTCTATCAAGCACATACCATACCTGATGCTGAGTTATGGCTGTGAACAAGGCCATAGTGAGAGCTCTCAGAGGATGTACATTCTAGGGTGGACAATGAATAAGCACTGAGTACTTCACAGACTGCTAAGTTATGAAGGAGACGGCCCAGGAAATAAGAAGATGAGGAATTGGAGTGTGGGCTGGGGGTCACCTTTGATAAGGTGGTCAGGCAAGATGTGAGAAGACGGTGTCTAAAATGGACTGAGAGAGAGAGGGTAGAGCCAGCTTTGGAGAAGCTGGAGGGAGAGAATTCGAGGGAAGGAAGGAGCTTGAGAGGGTCCTGGGCCTGTAGGAGCAGTTTGGGGATTGAGCAAGTCAAAGGCTGAGCCGAGAGGTGATCATTTGACTTTCCATACTGAGATATTTCCACATCATTAAAAGGTCTTCGTACACATCTCTTTAAGTGGTGGTACAGCTGTTCACCACATGCATGAACCATGACACACTGAACCTGTCTTCCACATGTGCCCAGGCACTCCCCTCTAGCCACAATGCTGGCCTTGCTCTTTCACTCTATCTATGATTACAGAAATGGCTCTCACTCATGGCGGCTTTGAATTGGAATTCTTCTTTCTCTCTTTCTTTATCTTTTTAGGGATGCACCTGCGGCATATAGAAGTTCCCAAGTGTTGGGGAAAAGTGACTCTGGCTTCGATTGTCAGTGTCAGAAAGTGAGACACATGAACACGGGGAGATCTCGACAAGGCTCTTTACTTCTGCAGAAGGGTGTGAGTACTCAAAAAGCACACCAAAGAGGGAAGACCACCTCCCCCCATTTATCCCTAACACAGGTGGTATATCTGTCCCCTTCCCATTGGTCAGGTCAGGGTGCGCATTCTTCTCGGTTGACTAATTTGAAACAAATTGTTATTGAGAGAAGAGGGAACAAGGGGTGTGGAGGAAGGTGTCTCAGACAAAGCAGGAACAAAATGGAGTAACCAAGAATTCCTTCGACAGAAAAGACATATATTAATTCTCACACAAGCTAGGGGACAAAATCGGAGCTGTAGCTACTGGCCTACGCCACAGCCACAGCAAGACCAGATCTGAGCCGTGTCTATGACCTACACCGCTCATGACAACATGGGATCCTTGACCCACTGATGGAGGCCAGGGATCAAACCCATGTCCTCATGGATGCTACTTGGGATCCTTAACTGCTGAGCAACGACAGGAATTCTTGTTATTTTTGTATTAATCTTCTCTGCCTTCCTATACAAAACATAAGCCAAAAAATAAATTAAATTACAATGACTGTTTATATCTGAGGCTGCGTGTGTGGTCCTGCAGAGTTGGGACTTAGTTTGGATTATGAGAAAAAGAAGGGGAAAAACAGGAAGTTCTGAGTCCAACACTGGCTCCTTGGCTTTGCTGTCTCCTTCTTTTGTCTTAGTAATTGCTCAGAAAGAAAAGGAAGGAACAAAACCACCACCTGATTATTAACACTACAGAAGTAATTCTACAACTAAGACTTGATGGTTTCTACAACAGGCATGTGTAGACAGGTGATTAAACAAAGTTCTCTGTGGCCCATTTTCATGCTTCCACGTAGAACCCTGGAATGAATGAGGTAAACAGCACTGATCCAAAACATGCATACACACACACACACACACACACACACACGTATACACAGGGCTAGCACCCTAAGTATGATAAACAATGTGTCTACAAGCTAGAGAAATGGTGCTGGGAGTTTTGTTCTTTTTCTTAGGAAAATAGTAGTGAAATAAGTATGTTTTCAGGTTAAAAAATCCTGATGGTTTTACTACATCAGAATCTTTTTAGGCTGTCAAAAGATTTAAGCAGTGCGCACTGCCCTGTGTGATGTCGCCCATTGGTCCACAGAGATCAATTCTCTTAACAGGACCCTTTAAAGAATTTACTTGTGTGAAGCTGTGGTAGAATGCTCTCTATGCTGACTATTTAGGAATGAAACAAAAGAGGGATTGAGGGATGAAGAGGCAGAGCACAGGGAATTTTTAGGGCAGTGAAACTACTCTGTATGATACTGTAATGGTGGACACATGTCTTGTACATTTGCCCAAATGCATAGAATGCGACACACTAAGAGTGAACTCTAATGTTAACTATGGATTTTGGGTAATGATGGTTTGTCAGTGCAGGTTCATCAATTGTAACAAATGTATCCCTCTAGTGGGGGATATTGATAATGGAGGAGGCCATGTTGTGCAGGGGTAGGAGAGCAGATGGGAAATCACCATACCTTCCTCTCGATTTTGCTGGGAATCTAAAATTGCTCTTTTAAAAGTCTATTAGGAGTTCCCGTCGTGGCGCAGTGGTTAACAAATCCAACTAGGAACCATGAGGTTGCAGGTTCGGTCCCTGCCCTTGCTCAGTGGGTTGGGGATGCGGCGTTGCCGTGAGCTGTGGTGTAGGTTGCAGACGCGGCTCGGATCCCGCGTTGCTGTGGCTCTGGTGTAGGCCGGCGGCTACAGCTCCGATTAGACCCCTAGCCTGGGAACCTCCATATGCCGTGGGAGCAGCCCAAAGAAACAGCAAAAAGACAAAATAAAATAAAATAAAAGTCTATTAAATATTTTTTTTAAAAGCAAAGTAGGTGAGTCTTGAAGACATTGTGCTAAGTGATATAAGCTCTTACAAAAGACAAATTTTGTATGTCCATTTAATAGGAGATATTTAAGTGACTGAACCAAACTTGGGTTCAATTGCCTAACAGGCAGCAAAGCCAATTTACCGATACCAGATGTGGTGGAGGAAGCTACGGCATTAATTGCAAGTTGTCGAGCAAGGAAAATGGGCAGCTAATGCTCAAAAAACTTAAACTCTTGTATGGTTTTCAGGGAAGGATTTTTACAGGCAACATTAAGGGTGAGGGTTGTAGGTGATCAGCTTGTGGACATTCTTCTACTAACTGATAGGAAGGTAACAGAGTAATGTTTTTCGAGTCTCAGTCATCAGTCTTCTGGTTCCAACCAGTCTGGAGCCTGTGCTGGTGATCAGCATGCAATTAAATTCTTCCACCTGGTGGAAGTTTTAGTATCTGCAAAACAACTCAAGGATATGGCTCAGGATATTATCTGTAGCCATTGAGGAGGAACTAAAAGTCCTTGACTTTATTTTATGGATAACTATTATTTTGTCTTACTTAACTGCTTTCATTTTTTCCTGTACTTTCTCACTTCTCTGATTAAAATTGCTCTTTGGAGCTCAAGGAAGGCCTAGGAGGCTAAAGCTTTTCTATAAACAAGAGGCAGGGGACGCAAGGGTCTGTCCCTGGGAAGACCCTACAGACCCCTTCATTTCCCTTAGAGCAGTCTATTAAAACAAGAGGGGCCCTCCTGAAATGCAGGGGTTCCCTGGGCTGATTTTATACCTCTGCACTGTAATATAGGAAAGGGTGACCAAAAAATAATTTAGACTAAATTATATCTCCCCCAGTTTCTTCCCTTTTCCTAGTCAATTATGCAAGCAGGGGGTGGAATGAGGGGAAATTCATGGTGGCTGAATATTATATAGCAGCCCTTAGAAGGAGAGCTGGTTATCAGTAGGTTGAGTCAGGCCTGCAGAGACGCTAGGTCTGGCCCCTCACACTATTGATCTGTACAGTGTTGTGTGATATTTAAATTTGCACGCATTTAAAAGTTGGTAAAGTTCACATGAAAACCTAGGTTTCTAGTTTCTCATTAAATATGGGAAGATAGTTTGAGCAAGCTTGTTTACCCACCTGGCAACAAGAGCTGTTGCATTTAGAATGGTTTGTTAATTAAGATAACGAAGCCCATCAGATTTTAGTGGCATAACCTAAGAGAAGTTGATTCCCCACTCATGTATAACAAGCCCAGAGCAGGTGATTCAGAGACTGGGGATCCTTCCTTTCTGGGTCTCCATCATTCCCGAGGGCCTAGGAGTCTTTGATTTCAGTATGTGGAATAGGAAGGCAGAAGTGGGAAGCACATCATTCCTCAACCACCTTGGCTTGAAAGTGATATCCTTTGTTCCATTCCATTGGTGGGTCCCAGGACTTCCCTTGTGTCTCACAACATAACTACATGACGTTGCTTCTACAGTGGCTGTGGCTCAACCCCTGGCTCAGGAACATCCACTGATGGGTCCCAGGAACATGACCTGCCTTGGTACAAGAGGAGCTGGGAAATGCGGAGCCTGGCTGGACATGTACTTCTGGCAAAGATTCTCTTCCTTGGAAGGGGCAGCATGAATGTGTGGTGGGCTGATGCAACTCTGCCACAGATAGGTGTGTGCATTTTAATTCACCACAGCAGCACTGTCTTTCTATCCTCGAGGGGCCCTGGCTTAAGGTGTTTGTGGACAGGGTGTGAGGAAGAAACACAGAAAGAGATAGATTCTTTCTAGAATAAAAAAAAGATTTCCTTGGCTTGGAAGAGAGAGACAGAGACAGAGAGACAGAGGTTAGGGGGTCCCTGGACAGAAGGTCTGTGTGCCATACTTACTTGTAATATCATCTAGAAAAATGCAAGACCCTTGGAGAAGGACTGCAATGCATGTCTTGGTCATGCATAGCCACCCTCCACCCCACTCAAATTTCCTGTGTCCCTCAGTGGGTCATAAAGAGCTAATCTATTGAAGCAGCAGTGGAGACAACTCAGCCAAATCTGGGGAAGGATAGCCAAATGGATGTGTGCTTTGGACTATGTAAATCCCTGGGATTAAGGGCTCCAGGAAGGAGGAAAGCTAACCACCCCACTCCTCCAGTAGATTAGCTGCTAGGGGTCTACAACTAAGTCATTACATAAAACAATGGATACGTGATGATTTTTGCACACCTGAATTTGTGGACTGAGATTCTTGCCCTCTACTCACTTCCGCAATTTTCTAAATGAAGGTGCTGAGGAAGGCAGTGACTTTGTTCTTTTTAACCTTTTCTAAAAGATTTGCCCTCCTACTCCCAAACCTAAAGCAGTCAATCTCACCCCTGCCCCATCCCTCCCACATACCACAAAAAGCAAACAAAAGTCCTAGCCCTGTCAGTTTACAAGCCTTTTCCAAGTGCGGTGGTTGACACTGTGGCTGGTGTGATGTCAAGCCTCAGGATAGGCACTGGGTGTATTCCTGGTGCATCACTTTTGCTCAAAGATTTGGGAAAATATTTTTTATAAGAAACTCAGTTAAATTATGGGGTAGAAGGCAAAATTCACTTTAAGAAATGATGAAATTCCAGACTTCACAGAAACGTATTTCTTTCAGAAGGGGGCCTCCCTTTTTCGGGGCCTCCCTGTTTCAGAACCTCCTGTGGGTCTCCACTGGAGTTCTTTTGAGAGGAACACTTCGGTGGAAAAGTTTGAGCGGCGCTGGCCCTGCGCCTGGCCTGGCTCTGACCCTCTTCGCTGGCTTGAGCTGTGGCTCCCCAGGGGTATCGCGTTCTTGTTATTATCTCCTCAAGTCTCTAAACTCACAGCTTGTCAGCGCCTATTGCAACCTGAGAGGTATTGCTAGGTTCTAGCTCGCTCTTTTCCCTAAAGGAAACGGAGAATCATTAACTTAAAAGGGATTGCCTGGGGGGCATCCCGGTTTCCCCAGTCAATGCTCCTCCCAGCGTCCTTGGTCACCTCCATTCCTTAAACCTGCTTTAATTCTTGGCCCCTTAATCTCCTTTAATTCTTGGCAAAGAACATCATCCCCCCATCCACTTCCCCCACCCACATCTCCCGCTCACAGTTTCCCCTGCAATGCCATTATTGGAGGACCCGCCTCTCCCCTAGAGTATCTGGCACCCATGGGGGTGCTTACCAAAGTTTGGCGATTTAATGATCGCTAGTTGAAATATGCATCAGAGCCCAGCCCAGAATGTGGTGAAGATGTGGTTGAATTGGGGGCGAGGGGGTATTTATTTCGCATCTTCCTGTGCAGCGGAGGGAGAGGGGCTGCGGTCAAGGTTGGAGGACTGGAACGGGCCTCGTCGAGGGTGCAGAAGCACCAGTGCAAGTTGGCAGGGGCAGCCTCTTCTCGCCTCCCACGATTCTCCGGCGGGCAAGCAGCCGAAATGCCTGGCTGGTGCAATCTCCCACGCGACTTGCACTGATCAAAAAAGGGGCTGAAACTGTAAACGCGAGGAGGAGCAACAGCTCCTGAGCCTCCACTGGGAGCACGACCAATGGGGATGCGAGCTCCTTTGCAAGGACCAATCAGAGCAAGGCCAGCGACAGCGCGGGCCAATGGGGGCGCTGGCTCGGGGCTGCAAGAAAACGGAGCAGAAGCTGGCTGCAAGACTTGGGCTGCCCACGCGATCGGTCCTCTCCGACAGACTCTCCGTCCCGATTGCCGCACCGCACCATGGACTCCCTGATGCAGGTGGTCAATTTCGGGGCCGGGCCAGCCAAGCTGCCGCGCTCGGTAAGTCACCTCGAGTGCGCGCCGGGAGTGCGCTCCGGTCGGGAGCAGGCGCGCTTGTGGCTGTGCATCCCCGCTCGGGGCGCCCCGATTCCCCCCTCCCCGCCCCGCACGTCTCGAGGTCCCCGAACGCTCTGCGCAGTGCGCACTTCCAGTTGAGGGTCTCTCGAAAGTGAACCTCTGGAAGAATACTTTGGGGAGGGAAGCTTGGCGATGTTTGCCTGTGCAGCTGCTCTTGGCGCCAGTTGCCTGTACACCAGGTGCAGAAATCTGCTTGCTGGGGCGCACTCGGCCTCACCGCTGCGCACCTACAGATTCCCGTGCGGAGCCTTCTCCCTAGCAGGGCCGGAGACGCGTCGGAAAAGAAAAAGCTCTCATCTCCTCGTTCGCGAGCCAGGCAGTGTCGAATGGATGCATGAATGGACGCTAAGAATGAAGGGTGAATGGGATTTGCCTTAACTGGAAGAGATTGCAAACTGGAGGTCTGCGCACGACCCCTTGTAAGCCAATGTTGGCTTTAACCAGCACTTGAGATCATTACTTTACAGAAATGGAAATGTAAAAGCTTTCAATCTAGCCCAGACTTTCCCTCGTAGTCTCTCGGAGAAACTTCCTTCCCTAAAGCCTTTTTTCTCCGCTCTGTTTCACGTTTAGTTTTTTTTTTTTTTTTTGAATTGGCGTGTCCCTTAAAGGCATTCGAGTATTCAGACTCTGGTAGGCGTTGGGCTGCTAGCCCAGTTCACTTTACTTTGTTCCCGAGCAAGTGAATGATTGAATTCTCCCCTGGGCCACAATTAGACCTTTCAAGTAAGTGCAAGTGGAACTCTCTCCCTGCCTTCCCAGCTCCCAGCCAAGTTCCAGCTCCTCTCCCTGACCCCCACCCCGCTGTCCACTTCCCCCCAGCTGTGAAAGAGGCCAAGTTTCTGATAGGCTTTGAACTGCTTGGACCAGTTGCCAATGCTGATATATATATTTTTTCTAACCAGGATGATTCTGATAATATGTTGTAGCAACATGAGGCACAGTTGCTTTTACAATTATCTATTGTTGAACAGAGTAGAAATCTCCCTGGGACAGAGCCTCCTCTGTGTTGTGGTAAGAACAAAGAATTTTATAATTTTGGAAAGGAAAGGACGTTTTTCTGTTCTAAGGGCAGCACTCTCAGGAACTGAGAGAACAGGGCTTATTTTTCTCTTAGTTTTTGCTGTCAATTTTAGATGAGATTCCTTGCCAGAGCTCTGCAAATGTTTCCTCTGAAGTCACCATGAACCCCTCTCTGTGTTTTGGTTTTCTGCATATTTGTTTCATACATAATTTGTTCTGAATTTATTATAAAGGCAGTTGTCAGTATTACAATTGTTAATTATTTATTTTCTCTGGGGGGATTTATGCCCTCATATGTGCTCTCTAACCTGGGGGCAGATGTTACTTTTTATGTCTCTTTTTGGTTTAGTTGAATTGTAAGCATTAGACAAACTTTTCAAACTTTTTTTGGACTGTAACCACAGCCTTTCACAGGAGTTTGCTTGTGGCACAGAGGGTTAAAGATCTGGCAATGTCACTGCTGTGTCATGGGTTCCATTCCTGGCCCAGGATCTTCCCAAGCCATGGGTGCAGCCAAAAAAAGAAAGAGAAGAAAAATACATTTCACAAAACTAGCAAGTACCTGAACATAATTGAAACAAAAAGTTTATGAAATGTTTAACCTGATGTTTATAACATGCAGAATTTTGTATTCTATTCTGGCCTAATCTATTTTAGATCATTTAAAAAATTAGTTGTGACCCATTAAAGTGATTGAATTTTGCATTTTGAAAAAGATAAACTGCTGAATTAGAGGGGTGTGCTTTTTGGGCAGAAGTTTAAAATTCTTTATAATGATTTTGGTTATAAACTTTTATAGATGTCTTTTCAAGGAATATTATCTGTAAGAGAAATATGGTCTCAACAGAAGTTCAAGGATAATTCTGTCACAGACAGATGTTTCTTTTACTAAAGGAAATGATTTGCTAAAAGTTTGTTTGATCAGCTAGTGCTAATAACTGTCCAACAGTTTATAAAAATGACAAAGTCTTGACTTCCCTTTTTTGTCTAATTCTTTACTGTTAAAAAAATTTTTTTAGACAAGTTGCAATCCAGTGTAGATTATGTTTTATGAGGTCTTTAGCCTGTATCTTTTAAGAGAACCTCCTTTGATAGCAGGATGCTTCTATTTTGTGTACATTTTTAGAGATATTCCTTCTCTTTACTTTATGGCAATTCGCTCACACACAAAGGTAGAAAGGGAATGATCTTGGACCCATCCAAGATTTAACTACTGAGGACGTTTTGCCAATCTTATTTCAATAGTCCCTCCTTCATATCCACTTTCTCCCCTTCTGCCCTGAATTATTATTATTTTTTTCTTTTTCAGTCACACTCATGGCATATGGAAGTTCCCAGGCCAGGGCTGGAACCTGTGCCACTGCAAAGACAGCACGGGATCCTTAGTCTGATGTGCCATAGCAGGAATTCCAGCCCATGGATTATTTTTAAAGCCAATACCAGATGTGTCATTTCATTCCTAAATACTGCCACATGTATCTCTGATAAGGGCTTTCTATTCTTCCTACTAAAATGTGTATGTATATAATATATAAAAATGATAGGTGTTTTTCTTTTCAGTGTATAGTAATTTGGGGCTGGGGAATGAGTCTTGCCTCTTCTCCCCTTTCCTGGCACTGGGGTATTGGCCATAAGATGGGTCTAGTCTGTCCAGTTGTCCCTGTAAGGTAGACCATGTTTATGGGATTGTAGGGACCTTATAAGGCAGGTCAAGGGGCCGGGCAGGGGCAGGCAGCTGAATACCATTGGAAGCTCAGCTGAGATTCCCCATCTGTAAATTGGGGATGAGACTATCACCTTCAAGGCTGTTGTTGGAGAAGGAAGGAGATCAGTCCAGCAGCACTCCCAACCCCCAGGCCAAAACTTAATTCCTAGCAGGTGCTTCCTAATTCTTGCCCATTCCACCCATCCTGGTGGACCAAAAAGATGGAAAATTGAGTTACCAAATTTGGGCCTAATTGACTTTTTTTGTTGTTCTCTGAAGCCTGAACTTTTTGCCTTTTGTGCTTTAGCCTTTAGAGAGTGGCAAATGCAATTGGGGAGGGGACGTTTTCTAGGGAATCAGATTTTCCCTAAAGGGCTTATGTTGCCCGTTAAAAGAAATGTTATCAGAAAAATTCAATACTTTTTTTTTAAGTCTCAGTGAATTTTTATATCTAAGTGAATTCATGCCTGTCTCAATATTGGTCATGTTGCATAATTTCACACTCAACTTGAGTGTAAATTGCATCATCCGGGCTCTGTGGGAACCAGGGAAGGAAGTGGATTGGCTGTGGGCAGGGACTAAAGCTTCCTCACAGGCTGGTGGGTGGAACCTCTCTCCTCCCCCCACCCACCCTGCAGTTTGTGTGTCCAGGGAGAGTTGTGCATGGCATATTGAAATCATCTTTCTTTTATTTTTTTTCTAGGTATTGTTGGAGATACAAAAAGAATTATTAGACTACAAAGGAGTTGGGATTAGTGTTCTTGGTAAGATTTACTTTTGGAGTCTGTGAATGTCTAGGATTCAATAATTTAAATGCATCATCAAGCCTGGAATTTGCGCAGGGTCTTCCTTTAGGCCTTTGTAGATTTATTTTTAAATTTTGATAACTGCCATCGCCTGTTTGACAGAAGCAATTTTGAAATCGACCTAAATGCTGGTGAGGGGTTTATACATTTCAGCTTATTCTTCCATAATTGGTTTTTGCTATTCATTGGATCTGAGATCAAAAGATACTCTACATTTACATAACAGTGCCCAAACATTTATAACATTGCTTCACAATCATTTTACAGTTTTTGCTATTCTTAAACAAAAACTCATTAAATGTTTAGAAAGTACACAAGTCCTTTTTTGAATATTCTGCATGTTAAGAGTTTCATTAAGTTTGCCTCCCCTATATTATTGGGAAAGGAGACCTTTGAGTTCTCAAATTGACTTTTAAAAATTTTAATTTCCTTTTTCTTTTGTGGTAGTTCCAGAGACTTCAGTGCATTAAGAGACGGTAGGGTTAACTTTGTGCTTATTGCTATTAAATTTTGCTCCTGTGGATTTGGCACATATACTTAGATTTCTGTGAAGTTAGAGCACAGTTTAGAATTCTGTGCTGTTATGCACACAGATTCCTGTTTGTAAGAAAGATATGAGAAATCAGAGACTGAAAGATAAAACTAGTAAAAGCCTTATTCTGTGAATATTGCCACTTGAAAAGTCACTCTGCTGATTTTGGCCAAAATGTTTGCAATTTGAAAATCAGTTCGGATTTTCCCTTATAGTAATTGTGGCCTACAATTTGAATGCAAAATAACTGACATTTCCTATTATTATTTTATTTGCAAATTTTGTAGTTACATCCACAGTTACTTTTGTTCCTTTGGTTTTGAGCTGGAGCTTTTTTCATTTTGTTTATCTTTCCTTCCCCAGAAATGAGCCACAGGTCATCAGATTTTTCTAAAATTATTAACAACACAGAGAATCTTGTGCGGGAATTGCTGTAAGTTTAAATCTTTTAAGACAAAATTGTGTTACTCTTGTATGATAATCCATATATGTGGGCGTCTGTTGCATTATTTGCTAGAGTCAGTTGTGTGTTCAGCATATTGCATACTTAAATATAATTTTTAAGAGACTCCCAGATTCACTAAATCACTACATAATGCTTTTTGTTTGCTCCTTATCTTGTGTTTACTTGTTTATTTTTGTTTTATGTGGTTTTTCCAAAGATTGAGATCATTGTCTGTGGGAAACATTTTCCAGCACTGTGAAAGTTAAACTGGCTTCAAAGGGATATAAACTACAAGGAAATGGTCATCTTTGTCAGCATAATTAACTATAATTTAGCTCACTGGCTCTTGAAGTATGGGCCTCATACCACCCATCAGAATCACCTGTTGGAGGAAGTATCAAAAAATTCAAGTGCTGGACTCCACACTGTCCTGTCAAATCAGAGTCAAAATAGAAACTTTATTTTTAACAGGCTCTTTGGGCAATTCTAAGAGCTCTGAACTTGGAGCTTCCTCTACAGCACAATGGAATTAGTGGCATCTCTGGAGCACTGGGATGCAGGTTCGATCCCTGACCTGGCACAGTGGGTTAAGGATCCAGCTTTGCTGCCGCTGTGATATAGGTCACAACTGTGGTTTGAATCTGATCCCTGGCCCCGGAACTCCATGCAGTGGCTAAAAAAGGAAAAAAAAAAAAAAAAAAGAAAAGAAAAGAAATAAAAAGAAAAGAGCTCTGAACTCTGGGAATTGCTCCTCAAAACTCTCCTAGTTATCCACATTTCATTCCTTATCCAGAAAAAAACCATATTCTTTTTTTTTTGTCTTTTGTCTTTTTTGTTGTTGTTGTTGCTATTTCTTGGGCCGCTCCCGCGGCATATGGAGGTTCCCAGGCTAGGGGTTGAATCGGAGCTGTAGCCACCGGCCTACGCCAGAGCCACAGCAACGCAGGATCCGAGCCGAGTCTGCAACCTACACCACAGCTCACGGCAACGCCGGATCGTTAACCCACTGAGCAAGGGCAGGGACCGAACCCGCAACCTCATGGTTCCTAGTCGGATTCGTTAACCACTGCGCCACGACGGGAACTCCAAAACCATATTCTTAAATAGATTGCTGCTTACAAGAAAGGTTTTATATATTATATAAATTTATTCACATAGACACACAAAAATGGTCACCTTGAAAACAAAACACTTGTATCTTTTTTGTCTGTTTAGTTTATTTATTTATTTTCTGTTCATAAAACTAGAGCGTGTTCAGGGTGGAAAGGTGAGAGAAAAAAGAAACTCACAAATTCAACTGGAATTGTTCATAACCTCACTGGTCATGGGTAATCATTGTTAACGTTTTAGGGCCCATCCTTGCCTCATTTCATCAGCAAAATTGGAATTGTACTCTTTATTTCATAATTTTCCCTTTAAAGTGCCTTGATATAATAATGCTTCAGATGGGGCAGGCTGGGTGACATTTTTGTGAGGAGCACTGGAAACCCGTAGCAATGTGTGTGTTCAGAGCTGGTTGTTGTCTGCTTGGCTTAGCATTCCAGGGCTGCCTGCCGGGTCCTCTGTCATGCTCAGTGAACAATCCTGTCCTTCATGGGGTGGGTACTTGGAATGTTGGCCCAAGATATGTGGCGTTTGACCCGCATGGCTGTGAGCCTCTCCACTCTAGACTTCCAGTTCAATTTAGGGACCAATCCCTTTGTCTCCTAACCAGGTTTCTACTTTGTACCCCTGTACCTAGGCCACTATCTGGTGTCCTGCTGCCCAGTTCTTGGCCATGTTCACTGCCCTGCATCTGGGTAAATTAACCAGGAATCCTGCCTTGGGCTGCCTTCCTCCCAGCTGCTGAGAACCTCATGGTTAGAGTTTCCTAGGACTTGCTTGTGTGCTTTGCTATCTTCCTGAGCACTGGATAGAGGCAGGCATGGTTCAGAACCAGACATATGCATACCACCTCTCATGCTGATGAGGCCAGGACCCCCTCACATTACCCAGCCCTTTGGTGCTTTCCTTTTGCCCCTGTGTGCTGAAGGCCATCTGCCTTCTGTATAGCCTGTGTCTAAGCTCTGACATTGCCCAGAGGCTCAGGTACAGTTTCCATGGCATAATGCCTCTGGAACTGGCTTTACCCGACTGCCTGTAGCCATTCCAGCCATCATCTTAATTTTCCATGCTGAGTCAAATAATTTGATGTATCTCAGTAGGTGATACATGCTCAGGCCTAAAGCATTATCAAAGATCCTTCTCCAGTGTCTACTTGGTTCATTGCATGGACCAGCACATACAACTTTTAGGACTTTTGGTTGCAAGGGACAGAAACCCAACTCTTGGTTTAAGCACAAAAGGGAATGCATTATCTCTGATAACAGAAAAGTGCAGGAGTGATTTAGGAGCTCACCTCGTGTCAGGAAGTACTTTTTCTCATCTCCTAGCTCAGCTTTTTTATTTATTAGCTTCACCAGATGGCCACCAGTAGTTGCATGATTAGCTCCTACAAGTTCCTTCTTTCCCTTGATAGAAAGAGCTCCTCTTTCTTAGAAGTTTGATCCAAGGTCTCAGAACCAAACCCCACTGGCCAGCTTGGGTCACATGTTTATCCCCCAGAGCTGGGATTGGCCACCCTTGAGCCAGGTGGCCCGAGAGTGGCAGTGGGATGCTTCCTTAAAGGAACAGCAGGGTACTAATAGCTTCTGTCCAAACAGTACCCATAGGCTCCCACCTTAGGGCCCAGTACATATTTGTACAAGGAACTGAGTAGATAAAAAGTGGATTGGGGAAGGCAGAATAATAATGAATTTTACTATCATTCTTGTAGTGGATCCACCCAGGGTAAAGTGCTGGAAGAGCATCAGTCATTCTCAATCTTTGATCCTGTGAGTCTCTATTTACTGTCACCTCTGTTTTGGCTCAGATCCATTCCAGACAACTACAAGGTGATTTTTGTGCAAGGAGGTGGGTGTGGCCAGTTCAGTGCTGTCCCCTTAAACCTGATTGGCCTGAAAGCAGGAAGGTGTGCTGACTATGTGGTGACAGGATCCTGGTCAGCTAAGGCTGCAGAAGAAGCCAAGAAATTTGGGACTGTGAATATTGTCCACCCTAAACTTGGGAGTTACACAAGTAAGTGCTGGGAGCTGAGCTGGAGAGTGAAATGCTGGCTGGTGGCTGGTTCCTTCTTAGCTAGCAGGTTATTCCTGCCTGGGGCAATTCTTTCTTCCCCTTGTCTGTCGTTAGATAACATTTAGATTGGCTGGCTGTACCCGTTAAGATTACTGCTGCAGAAAGATTAATTCTAGGCTAACTTAGCTGCAAAGCTTGGGAGCCTATTTAGCTTTAGGTATGGTTTGATCAGGGGCCTCCACAGTGTCTCATGGTCCTGGTGTCTCTCCCTATCTCCTCCACAGTCAATAAAGTTGCCCTTTCCATTGTAACAGATGGCTACAGCTGCTCCTGACTTTATATTCTCCCACATTTCAATGGCTTTGCTCAAGGGTGCCCAATGACAGTCTCATGTCTCCTATACCCCTTTCCACATCAGTCACATGGCCATGCCTGTGTGGCATTCTGCCTTCCAGGATGTGGGTGGAATTGGCTCTACTGGATCTCCATGGGCCGAGAGTTGGGGAGGCTGGTGCTGGAAGAGGCCATAGGATGGATGGATACTGGGTACTAAGAAAAAAACCCACAAATTCCCACCACACCATTCTTAAAGAGTATTTTCCCCCAGTAACGGTCCAAAAGGGTGGGATAGATCATCCTTTTAGGGTGTTGGTGGTGATTGTAGTGTAGGGTGGATAGGGCGTTTTCACTCGTGAATGTTCTGGAATCCATCTTGTACCGCTAGGGGAGGGGCGTCATTCCTGATGGACATCCATCTCTCTAAGGAAAGAGGGATGTAAATGTGCAGAGTCCCCAGCTTGTCTCCTGTGATAGAAATTCCAGATCCGAGCACCTGGAACCTCAGCCCAGACGCTTCCTATGTATATTACTGTGCCAATGAGACCGTGCATGGAGTGGAGTTTGACTTTATCCCGGATGTCAAAGGAGCAGTGCTGGTCTCTGACATGTCCTCAAACTTCCTGTCCAAACCAGTGGATGTGTCCAAGGTAGAGACTAAATGAGGCTTGGGTTGGGGATGGGGATGGGGAACCCAGCGTCT
This sequence comes from Phacochoerus africanus, assembly GCF_016906955.1. Classification (NCBI taxonomy): domain Eukaryota; kingdom Metazoa; phylum Chordata; class Mammalia; order Artiodactyla; family Suidae; genus Phacochoerus; species Phacochoerus africanus. The sequence goes on from NC_062545.1 coordinate 233,214,395, forward strand.
CAATTCCTTTAAGGACATTTTAACGTATGCTAGAACAGGGAAAGGCTGACACGACTGGTTGTCAGAATGTCTAAGTCCTGACATTCCCAGCCCTGTGTTAACCATCTCCTCCAGGGTCATGCTCCAGTCCTTGGGAGTGGCTTTTAGAAAATATTTTTGGTCAACACATTGGTAGTTGCTTGCAGTCATCAGTGGAAGATGCTCGTGCTCTAAGCTGGGGGTGGGTGATATGAAGGAGCCCTGCTTTGCTTTGTACCTTCCTCAGCTGCAAGAGCATCAAAAACGAGTGGCACATTAGGGTGGGCAATGGGAGCAGTGTGCCAGAGGCATGTCATGGGGAGGAGGTTGTATCTGTAAGGAACTTAAAACAAAGTGGTCTGCCTTTTTTTTTTTTTTTTTTTCTTTTTTAGGGCCACATCTGTGGCATGTGGAAGTTCCCAAGCTAGGCTTGGAATGGGAGCTGCAGCTGCCAGCCTACACCACAGCTCTCGGCACCACTGCATCCTTAACCCACTGAGTGAGGCCAGGGATTGAACCCACATCCTCATGGATACTAGTCAGGTCCTTAATCTGCTGAGCCACAATGGGAACTCCCCATTTTAACTATTTTTAAGCATACAGTTTTGTAACATTAAATACATGCATACTGTTATACAGCCATCATTGTTATTTATCTCCAGAACTTTTTCTTCCCAAACTGAAACTCTGTCGCCATTAATCAATAAGCCCAGTCCTCCTTTCCCACATAGCCCCAGCCCCCGGCAACCACTATTCTACTCTGTGTCTCTGTGAATCTGAGTGTTCAACATAAACTCATATAAGTGGAGTCATGCAATATTTGTTTTTTTGTGTCTGGCTTATTTCACTTAGCATAATGTCCCCTAGGTTTGCCCATGTGGTAGCATGTGTCAGAACTTCATTCCTTTTTAAGGCTGAGTAATATTTTGTTGTATGGATGTACCGTTTTGTTTATAGCCTGCTTTTTATTATCAGTCACCATGCACTGGCAATTCTAAACAATGTCAACTATAAAATACTTCTCCCTGCTGTCCCCCCTCCTCCCACTTAGGATGCCACTGAATTTTCCCAAAGGTTTCGTGGGACTACATGTATGTCTTATTCAAAAAAATTTCCTGGAGTTCCTTTTTTTTTTTAAACTTTTTAAACTTTTTAATTAATTCAAGTACAGTTGATTTACAATGTTGTGCCAATTTATGCTGTACAGCAAAGGGACCCAGTCATGTATATGTATGTACACACACACACATTCCCTTATATTATCTTCTATCATGGTCTATCCCAAGAGACTGCATATAATTCCATGTGCTACAGCAGGACTTCATTGCTTATCCATTCTAAATGTAGTAGTTTGCACCTACTAATTCCAGTTCCCAGTCCATCCCACTCCCTCCCCAGCCCTCTTGGGAATTTGTTCTCCATGTCTGTGAGTCTGTTTCTGTTTTATAGATGGGTTCATTTGTCCAAAGTACCTTTAAACATTTTTTTTTCTGAAATTTCTTCTCTTTCAGGCAACTTGTCTCATTATTTCTCAGTATTTTCTGATTGTCCCTTTATGCAAATATAAATGGATAAAAAATTGGTTTCTTTAGGTTGCCAAAGCAAAGTAGTCTTACTTTGGATGTAGAAAAAAGGTATAGAGTGAATATGGTAGATACAAGGTTAGAAGGTCTTCATAGTGATGGGGGTGGGCTGGCCCCTTCCTGGAGAGAAGGCCTGGGCATATTCATAATCTGCAGGCTCTGAATTTATGAGTATTTTTTTTTTCTTCTTAGGGCCACACCCATGGCACATGGGAGTTCCCAGGCTAGGGGTCGAATTGGAGCTATAGCTGCCAGCCTATGCCACAACCAGGGCAACGCAAGATCTGAGCCATGTCTGTGACCTACACCACAGCTCATGGCAACACTGGATCCTTAACCCACTGAGCAAGGCCAGGGATTGAACCCAAGTCCTCATGGTTACTAGTCAGGTTCATTACAGCTGAGCCACAAGGGAACTCCTGAACTTGTGGGTATTGATGTATTGTCCCAGATAGAGATTTTGTTAGAGAAAAAATATATACTCGAATACTTATAGTCAGTTCCTCATAAACATTGCGCTTTGGAAGGAGACTGAGAAGTATGACCACATTTATGAAAAAATGACTTAAGAGCATCTGAAACAGCAGGCTTTCTCCTTTTCAGTTTGGTGTGATTTTTGCTGGTGCCCAGAAGAACGTTGGCTCTGCAGGGGTCACGGTGGTGATCGTCCGAGATGACCTGCTGGGGTTTGCCCTCAGAGAGTGTCCCTCAATCCTGGATTACAAAGTGCAGGCTGGGAATAACTCCCTGTACAACACACCTCCCTGCTTCAGGTAACTCCGGGGTGTGGTTTGGGGGCCAGTGAATGGGGGGGGGGCTCAGTATTTCCCATCAGTATGAGGTGATTTCTTAAAGTAAGGCATGGGCCTCCCTGGTTAGGATTCAGCATCATCACTGCTGTGGCTTGGGTTTAAACCCAGGCCCAGAAACTTCTTCATGCCGCAGGTATGGCTAAGAAAAGAAAAAAAAGTAGGGCATGATTCCATGAATCAATCCCTGACCTTAGTCCAGTTAGACTGTCCAGATTCTTTGCCCAGCTCACCTTTCTCTCATCACCCTCTGTGTACTGATTGATCAGCTTTTCTTGCCTTTCTTTTTTTTGGGTATTTTTGTTTGATCTCGGTAGCCTTGGTGGTTCACCATTAACCCAAAGGTTTTTGCACATGAAGTGACATGCCTGCCTCTCAAACAACCAGGGCAGCTTTGGAGAAGGAGTTTCAAAGGCGGAGCCACTGGCCTTTTTCTTTCCTCACTGGACCTGCTTGAAGCTGGCTGCCTGGCATCAAACACATTGTCTGGAATAAACACCCCTGTATTCTTTTACCCAGTTGGTAGGGGTCCTTGTTTTCTTGGAGCAAGGCTATCCTGTCTTATAGTCTTCAGTCCAAGAGAGTCTCAAGTAGTTTTTTAAATTCATTGTGATGCCTAGGATTTAACAATTGCCTGAGAAATTTTACTACTAACTAGCTGTATGACCTTGGGCAAGTTGCTTAACCTATGTGCATAGCAGGTGTTTCTGGGAACAATTGGTTGCACGGTGGGTGGCAGGAGGTGTTGTCCTTACCTGTTAGAACGTGCAGCCAGGGCCTGGCTGGCAGACAGGGCGAGGCAAAGGCCATGATGCTCTGGGAGTGAAAAGATGGGAGGAGGCAGGGCAGCACTGGCCCTGCACTGTGGCCTGAAGGCCGGCAGATTCCGGTCTGAGCACAGGCTAGAGGACCAGGAGGAGTTGTCAGCCCTCTTTGGCACCTTCTCCATGACTAACCTTGAAACAAATTTTTTTAAAGAGAAATTTTTTTAAAGACATAATCAAGAGGTTAAAATGTGATCTGTTAATATTAGAGTGAAAAATCAGCAGGAAAGCTGATCAGTGAGAAAGCAGACCAGTCTGATGGGAGGTAATAATGGAGTCAGATCCATGAAGACACTGAGAAAGTTCTCCTTTCTGAGCCAGACACACAAAAACAAGGGCTGAAAAAGAGTGAAGTTTCTTTTCCAGACAGATTAGGATAGGGAAAACAGATCATCTCTGGGCAGAATTGCTAATAATATTTGATGAGAACTGTTAAAAGATGGAGAATGATTAGAGATTGGGTTAAATGTGCTCTGATCCAAAATAACCCCTGGTATCTTGTTTCTTTTACCCTGAAGGAAGAGAAAAGAAAAAACGTAAAACTCTGTATAATTGAGCAGTTACCCTGAATCTATGACTTGAAAAACTTAGGTTTCATTTGGGGTACTTCAGTTTCTAAGGTTAGGAAATTGTAACTCACCCGGTGAGAACAAGTAACAAATGGAGGGAAGAAAGTTTGTGCAGAACACCCTCCCCGGTCCCTGGATGCAAGCTGATAAGGCACCCAGATCACTTCAAACTTTGTATCACATGCAAGTTCTTGAAAAGAAGCTTTTTTCCCCTTTTCTTTTCAAATCGGAGCTAAATGACCACAGGCCCTGGGCAGTTTATTTGAACTGAGCTGGATGACTGGCCCTCACAAAAAGTTGCCTGTAGCCCTGAGCAGTGAATTGGGGAGGAACGAAGGACCACATGGGTGTTCTGTTTAACCCTTTAGTGGAACTCACTAAGCACAGTTTGTGGACAAGCAAACAGATGCCTAACCTTCCCTTCTAACCCCACAAGGCAGTTATGCTTGTCATGATATACTGAATCCATAAGTACAAATTCATTTTAGCTGTAGTATGAGGTAAAGTAACTAATAAGAAACAGGAGTTCCTGCTGTGGTGCAGTGGGTTAAGGATCTGGCTTTGTCTCTGCAGTCGCTCCAGTCACTGCTGAGGCAAGTTCAATCCCTGGCCCAGCACAGTGGGTTAAGGATCCTGCATTGTGGTAACTGTGGCATGGGTTGCAGCTGCAGCTCAGATTTGATCCCTGGCCTGGGAGCTTCCATATGGTGCAGGTGGGGCCATAAAAAGTTAAAAAAAAGAAAGAATATAAACAAAGTAACTCTACTCACCCAGGCAACCATTCTTATCAGAATGGGAGTGTGGGCCTGCCCAGGGGGCTTAGTTCTTTAGGGAAAGTTTCTTGGGGGACTTTCTGGTGTGCTTTTCTAATCCATAGTGCCCAGAGAGGATTTTGTATTCCTTTAAAAAGTTAACACATGATCTTGGCAGAGATTTCTGAGGCGGGCAGAGCCTGCCAGGGTAATCACTGTTAACTGCTTGCTGTGTATCCTAACCCTTGACTGGGCACATGCAGATATACAGAGCTGTATAATTATGCAAGTGGAACTTTACCATGCAGGCTGTTTTGTGAATTCTTTTTTCCACCCAGCAATGTACTATGAACCCTGCCATGTCAGCTCAGCTGCCTGCCTTTTTTTCCATTTGAGTTGCTGTGTCATATTCCATCAAATGGACCTACGGTAATTTTATTGGTCATTTAATGCATGGGCTTAGACAGTACACCTGTGCTGTGTGGAGCAGATGGGCATTTGAGAGATGAAGGCAAACATAAGTTAAATGTGTTACCCTGATTAGTGGGGAGAATGGAGACCAAGTTGCAAAGATGCATAAGTGTTTTAGGGCCTGTGTATTTTGAAGATTTTGGATTATAGGAGGGTAGAAGCATGAGTTAATAATGAATTGAAAGCTGCAGTGGATTCACAGGGCATGACATCCTTCCTCTCCAGGGTGTCTGTTCTCCAGGAGAGCATGCCTCCTTCTGAGCCATCTGCCTCATGCTGAAACTTTGTATGTGGAGGCTAAAGGTGCTGGTTCTGGGCAGTATGTAAAATGGGTGGGCTCCCTGCTGACTGCACCTGCCTGGATCCCATTAAGATTAGTCAGAGAGCACGGGCAGTGGTCTGCATGTGGGGGTAAGTCACACAAGGGAAGTGTGATGGTGCTGAAGTCTGGCTGGGACTGTGGCCTCAGCCTTTGCTGCAGCCTTGATTTGATGAGTGAAATAGCAGCTTGGGAACCCTGGGATAACAGAGCTTCAACTGGAAGTTAAGCTTGGCCTCTGAAAAATACTGTTGTTGAACAGGTGACTCTACTTGGCTTATGTGCAGAGGTTTTTCTATGCTTCCTGGGGGAGTGAGTGGTTTGGGGTTAGATGGAAATTCTAGAGTATCTTACAGAACAGAGGAGTGGGAGGGCAGCATCTTATCTGGAACCTGCACATACACGTCTACACACATGCATGTGTGTTGTGATGCCACTGGAGCAGCTGCTCTTTGTAGCCATGTCCATGAGGCTTGGTGCTAGGCTGGCTGCCCTGCTAGCAGGTAAGATAGTGGTTGAGGGCGCTTGAGGTCCTAGTAAATGAGAGGCCTTTGGGCTTGGGAGTCTGACCAAGTAGGGTTGGAATCCTGGCTTTATCAGCCACTTAGTGGATGACTTGAACCAAGTTAAGCTCTCTGAGCCTATTTCCTTATCTGTAAAATGGGATAATGGCAGCTCAGACCTCAGATCGTTTCAATCAATAAAAGGGAGAGCAGCTAACAGGGCACCTGGCCTGCACTTGACCTTAACGAATATTCACCCTCTTCCCTTACTTTCCTTTCTCCGTTGACTCTCTGATTTCTCAGCCTGTCCATAGCGCTCCAGTAGAGACTATAAATTACTCAGCGGCTGTTTTCATTCCTCCCAGGACTTTGGGGGAGCTAGGCTGGGGAAGCTTCTGGAGAGGCTATATTGAACTTCTGGGTGCTAGCTGCTGGCTGCTTGGTGGCCACTGGGCAGCCCAGAGTTGGCTTCTGCTACCTAATGGGGGTAGAAATGCCTGGGTCTGCTCACCTGGAGACAGTGAATGAGCCAGTCAGCATCGTGGGCTTCCCTGGGACAAGCTGCTGGCTCTTAGAGCTTTTTCCAGATCCAGTGATCTGCCCCCCCAGCCCTCACCCTGTCATGGTGTCAGTAGACTCATGGCATTAATAAAGGAGGAGGCAGCTGTGTCCAGGGTCACCACCCCAGATCTTGGCGGGGCATTGACACCCAGCAACTAAGTTGACACAAATTCCTGTGAGGGACCTTTGTCCCCCTCCTGGAGAGGGCATAGCTGAGTGCTGACCTTCTCCCAACTCCAGCTCAAGGAAGGTGGTGTCTTTTCCCTGGAGGTCTCCACTCCCGCCCCATGAGCCTTCAGCAACGTGCACACAGGGCCCTTGACACCTTTTTAAACAGAGAGTCTTTCAGAAGATCATTGGGAAAACCATCCACTGCTCTCAAAAACCTGCATTTTGGGCTTAGTTTTGAGCACTTAACTACTAAAGGTACTGCTAACTACACTGTGTGGCCCACTTGCCATGTGCCAGTTTCTCACTAAGCACGTTTCCCAACTCATTTTCTGCAGTCCCCACAAGGACCCTGAGGTCTCTAGGTAACAGAATTGAAATTTTGGCTCAGAAAGGGATGTTCCAAGCTCCGTGAAGGACCAGGATGCAGCGGGTCCTCCTGGAGCCAGAGATCTGAATCCCACCTCATCTGCACTCCTAATTCATAGTTGAGCCTCCTTCAGATGTTCCCTGTGGCTCTTTCCTCATTTCTCCCAGTCATCAATACACCATTCTGCCTCTTCTCACTCCCAATTCAGAAAGTCCCATGGAAGGCTGTGATTGGTCCAGTTAAGTCCCCTGTCCAACTCTGAGACCAGGGGAGCAAGGTCCTGCTGGGTCTTCCTATTTTAAGAGCAGGGAAGTTCAAATGCTGGGTGTTCACCATGGCTTGGTAGGCCTCCCTGTTTCTAGTTGGGAAAGCCAAGGTTTGGATTCCTGAGGTGATGAATCTTGGGTAATCTGTTAGTGGCAGCACTGGGACTAGAGTCAGGACTGGAGCCCTACACTCTGTGACACTCTGCCTCAGCCAGGTGGTGGGCCCTGCATGCTGGGCTGTGCTTCCAGCCTTCTGTGTGTGTTTAGACACACAGATATAGAAAATATAGGAGCTAGTATTACAGTCTATGGGAAGTATTGGCAGAGGGCTCTGGGCATTCAGGAAGTGAATCGTTACCTGGGTGGGGGTGGGGAGCTGGGGATTAAAGGATACTGGTGGCAGGGATAAAATGTCAGATATGGAGACAGGGAGCTGTGCTCCAGGTGTCATGAAGAATTTGCACTGAGACTTGGGGCAGCTGGAGACTGATGTGACCTCCAATGAGGAGTCTAAATAACCCTCTTTGGAAGCACCCTCAGGGGCCTAGAGTTGGGTTGGTAATAGTTTTTGCTTCATGACACGGTCTTGTCTTTGGCCTCCACATGGCCCTCTTTCTTCTTATTGGTGTCTCAGTGTCCTTAAGTCTGTTTTAATACAACTTCAGTTTGCTTGGATGTCTTTCCACCTGTACAAAGCTGAACTAAATGGCTATACATGTATTTTTTTTCATCTTTATTTTAGCGTCTATGTCATGGGCTTGGTCCTGGAGTGGATTAAGAACAACGGCGGTGCCGCAGCCATGGAGAAGCTTAGCTGCATCAAATCACAAATGATTTATGATATTATCGATAATTCTCAAGGATTCTATGTGTAAGTCGATGGGGTTTTATCTCACATTTTGCCACTCATGAATTTACAAATGTGTGTAAACCATGTCCTTTTGGAATATGGAGGCAGCTACCTTTCTCTGAGACACTGAAGTCCCCAGGAACATGAAGCAGGTGGGTCTTCCCTCCTGTGTCCCTACCCCAGGTATCCAAGGCTTTGGGACCCGTCTCCCATTGGGTGGTCATGTTTCTTATACCAAGGACATAGCCCAGGGGAAGAGTCTCAATTCACCCCCAGAGGCCAACCCCCTATCTTCCTGCCTGTTTCCTCTGAGTGTCTCCTGAGGGCAAAATACACACTTGCTAGAAGTCTCAGCTTTACCCCAGGACTCCACTGGAGGGTATAGACACCCACTTATGACCCCTCCTCTGGGTTCTTTAGCTTTTGGGGAAAGTTTACTATTTCCCTTATTATAGAACAAATGCTCCCATCCCAGGCCTGCAGCCAGTGAATGGAATTTGCTGATAAGAATTGACTCCTAGTTAAACATTTTTGTGACCAATTGATTTGAATGTGTGTTGACCACAGGACCAGCGCCAGAAAACATATGGGCCTTGTATTAGTTTCCTAGTGCTGCTGGAGCAACTTGTTGGCTTAAAATAAGAGCAATTTATTTTCAGGGTTCTGGAGCCCAAAAGTTCAAAATCAAGATGTCAGCAAGGCTTTGCACCCTTCAGAGACTCTAGGGAAGAATCCATTCCTTGCCTGTTCCAGCTTCTGGATGCTCCAGGCACTCCTTGGCTGTGGCCACCTCACCCCAGTCTCTGCCTGTGCCTTCACATGGCCTCCTCCTTTCTTGAGTGTCTTCTCTTCTGACTCTTCCAAGGATGTCATTGGATTTAGGCCCCACCCAGATAATCCAGGATGATTTATCTCATCTAGAAATCCTTATTAGCTTAATTGCATTAACAAAGACCCTTTCTCTTTCTGTCTGTCTGTCTGTCTTTCTGTCTTTTTAGGGCTACACCTGCAGCATATGGAGGTTCCCAGGCTAGGGGTCCAATCAGAGCTGTAGGCGCTGGCCTGTGCCTGGGCCACAGCAACTTCGAATCCGAGCTGTGTCTGTGACCTACACCACAACATGCAGCAATGCCAGATCCCTAACCCACTGAGCGAGGCCAGGGATCGAATCCACGTCCTCATGGATGCTAGTCAGGTTCGTTAACTGCTGAGCCATGATGGGAACTTCAAGACCCTTTTTCTAAATAGGTCACATCACAGGTTCTGGAAGTGAGCACATGGATTAACCTTTTCAGAGGCCCCCTTTCAGCCCTCTACAATGGGCCCCTCACCAAAATACCAGCTCTAAAGTGCCTAGTACAGTGCCTGGCATATGAAGAGTGTAACAGATGATGTTTTCATTTCTTTTCCACTCCTTCAGTGTGGGGACAGCTGTCTGAGGACCAGACTTTGTCCTATGTCTAAATGCACGTGCATAAACATTCTCATTTACCAAGCTCGGATCCCCTTCTTAGTAGTTTGTACTCTTTGGACTTTAATATTGTAACAAAAATATCTGGCAGATAGTAAAAAGGGAGTTTTCACTCTCTTTTGAGGATTTGGTGGGCCACATAAGACAAAAAATGATGCCTCAATCTCAAATTAAAATTGTGTTTCACCCAGGGTTTGCTAACACATCTCCATAACCATCTATGGGATGTGGGTGGATGTGTACTTTTGGGGGCAGCCCTAACTGCTCTTACCACCTCTGCCCTTGAATGCTTGTCTGCTCCAGTGAGTTCTTGGCATGCAGTGACCTCCAGTCACAAGCCTCAGGGACTCGGACTTGGCTGAATGCCTTGCCCTTTGGGATGCTCTTCCATGTGCCATCTGGGGGAAGGTACCCTGTATTTCTGCCTGCTCTGTGGTTCTGTGCACCAGAGGCAAGTGCAAGGTCAGGGCTTGGTCTGGGAATTTTCCACCTTAGACCCTGATGTGTGAGTTGGGAGGCCACATTACTCCACGAGCGCTTCTGGGAGCCATTTTAAGATGCGTGGTCCAAGGTGTTCATGGCCAGGGGCTAAATAATGTGGCGTGAGCTGGGCGCAGGAAGATACTGCTTTCCCTAGAGGTGAAGGGAAGGCTTTTGGATGAGCTTGAGCCTTGGGCATAAGTAGAATTGGCAGAGAAGAGGACAAAAGTACTTTTATGAATTCTGGGGAAAGCAGGGAATGGACCCTGCAAAGGTACTGAGGGAGGAAAATACAGTGTTTTTGGAGAGCAGAGAGTGGGCTACCTGGAGGGCATAGCTTGTGCTCGGATTAGAAAAAAGGTTTATGGAAAGGTCTAAAGATGTTCAGTTCATGAGTGCATTTATCCCTTTGCCTCTCTACCCATCCATTGACTTACACATTTGTCTATCCATCCACCCACCCATCCACTTGTCCATCTACCTATCCATCCACCTTTCCATCCATCCATCCATCCACCCATCCATCCATCCATCCACCTTTCCATATACCCATCCATCCATTCATCCATCTGTCCATCCATCCAATGGTACCTGAGCACTACCCCAGGCTAGCCTTGTTCTAGGCTCTGGGGATACCCAGAGTAAGTCATCTTTCCTGTCTCCCTAAGAGTTCTCAGAACCTGAACGTAAGTGAGAGCCCTTGGCAGCTATTGTAGACTAGAGACCAATTTTCCATTAGTTTTTGGCTCCATATATTTCTCAAGAGATGTGTAGGCACAAAATGGAAGGAAAGAATTATGATGCCTCTGGAAGAAATCCAGGAAATTAGAAACAAAATAAAGTGTAGCAGTTACACCAAGAATCTCCTGAATTCTTCCCCCCTCCTCTGAGATCCTTTCACTCCAAGCACCTAGGCTGGCATTCTCCAGAAGGGAATCTGTTAAAGCCAATGTAGCAGGTGAGTTGTCTTCTGGGGAATCCGTCACCTTCCCACACAAAACTCCTTATTCACCTCTGAACTGTCTCTACACATACTTGCATCCTCTTCTGAATAAACCTCTTTCTGGGAACTTCCATTCACCCCCTGGGCCACCTGCCCAGGAATTTCATCCCAGTTCATGGTGTCCCTGTGGGACCTTGTTACCAGGGTTAGGGGAAGACTTGGCTCCCTCTCTCCTCTGTGTTTGAAATTGTGCTCCTTAGCTGTCCCTGTGTGCACTTGGGTTTTCAGGAAATTCTTCACAATGGAAATAGGGCCCCAAAGAGGTGTTGCACAGTTTGTAGGAGGAATGCCAGGTAGCCTAGAATGGGAACTTGAAGTTTACCATCACGTTTGCTTCTTATCTTTGCTTCTCTGTGCCCCCTGACTCATAACTCAGCCCCTTTACTGAACACAGTTCTGGGCAATTTGCTAGGGGTTGTACAGTTCTGCTAGGGACCCTGGCAGGGTACTCCAGGACTTGAGAAGGCACCCACTGAAGTCCCTACATCCATTCCATAGCCTAACCACCCACAGGCGTTGGTGGGCTGCAGGTTGAGCCCATGTGGGCAGAACAGCACTGTGGCCTTAGAAGCTCTGCTTTGCTAGTTTCTAGCATGTGGCTTTGGGCTAATGTCCTAACTGTTCTAGACTCAGTTTCCTCATCTGTACAACGGACATATTATGTCCATGATATCTTAGGACTGTCATGAGGAGTCAATGAAAATGCATGTGAATGAAGAATGATAATATTGGAGTTAAGAACATGGGCTCTTGCACTAGGTTCATTTGTGTAAAGCAGCAGAAACCATACCTGGCACATAGGGAGCATTCCTTAAGAGTTAGCTCTTAATGTTGTGATTTGTGCTTATTATGGAAAGCTCCTAGGGTGTTTCTGACGCTGCTTTTAATATGTGTTAAATTTTTAATATGATAAAGATGTGCAAGGGATAGAGTCCATATCCAGATCTGAGGTCACCTTTTCTCACCCCCTTTGTGTGGGGACCAGGCCTTAGGAAAGAAATTAAAGTAAAGCAGGCAGAGCTCTTAGTGCTTTACAGATATTCATACATTTTATTATCATCAGGACCTTGTGAGCAGACAGTGTTTGACGGCAGCACAGGCAGGTTAAGGTCAGTGGCAGCAGCGACATAGGCTCAGAAGATGAAGAGGGTCAAGGAGGGTTGGTTCCAGAGCCTTTACCTAAAGAAACAAGAAAAATCACAGATGATGTGACTTTCTATTCAAAATGTAGGAGTCAATGGAAAAACTTAGAAAGATCAAGTTCAGAATTGTGCGTAGTTACATCTAAATATGTAAAATTCCTATACTCCAAAAATAACAATAAAAAAAGAGGAAAGATCTCATTCACAATAGTCACGAAAATTAGCAAATATCTAGAAGTTAGTTCAGCATTCATCTGGGGAAGATAGTGCAAAAGGATAGCTGAAAAATTCTAAACATATAGGTTAACATTAATAAAATGTAATGTTAACACATGATCTATTAAAATATAAAGCCACTGGTAGAGGGAAAGACAGATCGGTGGAAAAGTCCAGAAACCAATCTATGTTTCCTTGAGGATTGCATTTTATGAGACTGATACGCTGCCTGCTGTGCTAAGAGGGCAGATGAGGATTGCATTTTAAATTAGACAAAAAAGCATGTTTGTAACCCATTGAAGCCTTGATAATTCATTGGAACAAAAACTAGAGTTACATATTTGCATACACAGGTTCTAATCACTTGAAAAATACAAATGCGCCTAAATGCAAGAAATAAATATAAAATACAGGAGAAAATTTCTGTTTAAGTGTAGAGAGTACAGAGGGCTTCCTAAATAAGCCAGAAAACTCAGAGGCCGTAGAGTAAAAGACATTTAATTACATGAAAATTTAAAACTTTTCTATAGTTCGACATAAAATGACAGACATGAAAAAAATTTGATAGCATATAACAGAAAGTTTACTGTTGATACAGGGAAGAACTCACAAATAAATGAAAAAGGATAACAAAATTTTAAAAGGGTAGGGGGTAGTTTCTAACTGTATGAGCACACAACCTAGAAGAAACATAGCTGGCTAATAGATACGTGAGAAGGGGCCAGCTTCCTTAGGAAATGCAGATTAAAACCATGATATTTTCTCCCTTCAGAAATTCTATTTATTCATTATTTATTTATTTAATTTTGCCTTTTGTCTTTTTAGGGCCACACCCGGGGCATATGGAGGTTCCCAGGCTAGGGGTCCAATCGGAGCTGTAGCTCTGGGCCTACGCCAGGGCCACAACAATGCGGAATCTGAGCCGCGTCTGTGACCTACGCCACAGCTCATGGGAACGCTGGATCCTGAACCCACTGAGCAAGGCCAGGGATCGAACCCACAAGTGCATGGTTCCTAGTTGGATTTGTTTCTGTTGTGCCACGATGGGAACTCCTAGTGTGCAAATTTTAAATTATTTTTTTTTTAATTTAAAAATCAAGGAGTTCCCATTATGTTTCAATGGGTTAAGAACCTGACATGGTGTGCATGAGGATGCGGGTTTGATACCTGGCCTTTCTCAATGGGTTACGGAGCTGGTGTTGCGGTGAGCTGTGGTGTAGGTCGCAGATTGGGCTCGGATCTGGTGGTGGTGTGGCTGTGGTGTAGGCTGGCTGCAGCTCCTATTCAACCCCTAGCCTGAGAACTTCCATATGCCACGGGTGTGGCTCTAAAAAGAAAAGAAAAGAAAAAAAGCAATCAGGAGAGACCTAGTGACTATTCTGTGGGCTTCTATCACCTCAGGATGCACTTTTCATGCCCTCCCTGTTTCTGTTATGTCTTGGAGTGGACGTCACTGAAATGGGTGTCTTATAATTGCTGGCCAACTGCCTGTGGTTTTCTTGCACCCTCCTGACTCTCACCACCTTCGTGAGATGGTCTCTCCCGTGGAGGCCATACCCCTCTGGTGCCTTGGAAAGTCCCGATGATTCTCAGGGGATATTTGAGGACGCGAATCCCAGATACGCAAAGGGTTTCTCAGGCACATGCATTTGGGGAAAACTGCGTCTATGTGAATAATCCTCCTGGGAATTCAAAATTCACAGCTACTCTAGAAGTTGTGCCAAGAAACCTGTGCAGCCCAGTTAATGCAGGATTTCCTAAATTTCTATGACTCCGGAACTGCTTTTCTGGTGATATCTATCAACAACTGTCCACTTTGGCTTCTATCATAGACTCGCCAGGAAGCAGTGCTCAGACTTTGTCCTGAAATCTTTTTAGTTGTAGGATTACCCAGCTGGTTCCATGCCCACCCGGCCCCACACTAACCCTCTGTCAGCCTTGGCATCTTCTTCCTGCACTCCAATGCATCCAGGCAACAGATCCTGCCTTTCTCTGAAGTTTAGTGATAATGTTTGAAAGCAGCGGCCCAGCTCAGCCCACAGCTGTACGGTGCTCGGTGTGGCTCGCAGTGTTGAAAACACAGTTTGAGCCATAATTGGAACATGGGAAGACCTTTAAAATCCAGATTTCTGGGAGTTCCTGTTGTGGCTCAGTGGTAATGAACCAGACTAGTGCCCATGAGGATGCAGGTTCTATCCATGGCTTCACTGTCGATAAGGATTATCATGGCTGTGGTGTAGGCTGGCGGCTGTAGCTCCGATTTGACCCCTATTGAAACTTTCATATGCCACAAGTGCAGCCCTAAAAAGCAATAAATAAGTAAATAAATCCAGATTTCTTATTCCGAAATCCACATATCTCTGAAAGTGGAAGAAAAGGAACAGACTGGGAGGGCCTTGAGTTTCAAGAAAAAAGGGAGGGAATCTTTCTCTATGGAAGTAAACAATAGGCTCACATGTTTAATTCCTAACTTAGGGAGTTGTGCTGAGTCTGTGCTGAGTCTGTCACTTTGGGCCCATTATACTCATTTGTAGGACAACTGGGTCTCTATCGCCATTTGAATTTTCTACCCGTGCTAGAAGTGGGTCTCAGCCATGGGCCCTAATTCCTTTGATCTAGAAAGTTCCTTGTAAGAACTAGAAATTGAGGACTCAGCTGGCATGCAGCATATCTGCACAGTGCCCAAGCGTATCTCTGGCAATGTCCCCACCCTTCAGTTTCTTTGCCGTAGTTAATTTTTTTTTTTTTTTTTTTTTTTAAGAATCAGGAGTTCCCATCTTGGTTCACTGGGTCCCAAAGTCCCCAGCCTTCGGCCTCTTTGTGTGTCATAGTTCTTTGTCTAAAAATGCAGATCTCCTTGTGCAAACCTCCTTGCTCTCCTTTGCTCAAGGATCCAAACCAGTTTCCAGGAGATTGTATCTGCAGCATCCACCGTTCATGGTTCTGGCCCCAGCCAGGCCCTCAGCACTTCAGCTGCTGCAGAGAACTTGCCAGGGTCCCCCGTGCCTTGGCAGACACAGCTGTCTGCCACGTGCCCCTCCTTGTCTCACCCTGTCCTAACCACACTCTTCCTCCAGGACCTTTCTACCTTCTCTCAGGCAAAATTACTTGCTCAGCTCTCTGCTTCCATGGTTCTTGTCCTGTGGAATTTTTTCTTATAATGATCTTTATTTTTTCCATTATAGCTGGTTTACAGTGTTCTGTCAATTTTTGACTGTACAGCAGGTGACCCAGTCACACATACATACATGTATATATTCTTTTTCTCACATTATCACGCTCCATCATAAGTGACTAGATATAGTTCCCAGTGCTATACAGCAGGATCTCATTGCTTATCCATTCCAAAGGCAATAGTTTGTATCTATTAACCCAAATTCCCAGTCCATCCCACTCCTTCCCTGTAGAATTTTAGTTCCCTACACAGCCATCTTGCTAGGTTGGGAGCTTCTAATTCCACATCATCTTCCCCCGCTCCTTCCCTCAGCCCCACACCAGAGATACACTCAGGCACTGTGCAGTTATCTGTTACATGCCAACTGAATCCTCCATTTCTAGTTGTTCTAACATTGTTGCTGTCGTCATACCATCTACTTTCACGATAGGATGGGCAAATTTGTGGTGGTGAACTGTAAATAGAGATTCCATGTAAATCCAGATTCTTAATTCTTCCCTCTTATAAATGTTTCCCTTAAATCACATATCTTTTTTGCCACTCCAGATCTATAATTGGACCCTTGCATGGGGAGCCAGAGGTAGCAGAATATCAAAAGAGAGTAGACTCTAAATTTTTAATTTAAATGTCAACCAGGAAACCCACTACCTGTGAAAATGGGGGGAACCAGATTTTTGGCTCAAAGTCTCTTATCAGATACTTGATTTCCCTCCTTGCCTTTCTTCTGCCTGTAGATATGCACTTGACTCCTAATAACTAGCAGAAATGATGTGTGTGCCCTCAGGGGTGACCATAACTTTTAATAGGGGCTTCCTCACACTGCTTTTATTTGCCATTTAATTTTAATGCATTCCACTCTGTAGAAGTGTAAGAATAAAACAGGAGGTGCTTGAGAAAATAGAGAGAGTTACTACATATTTTCTTTGTGTTTCAGAGTAGCAAGTCAGCTTTCTTTCTGTTTATCTCCTGTGGTTGTCAATAGAAAGTAATTTTAGCTTGCTTGCTTTCCAAACCAGAAACCGAAGTCAAATACTAACCTATCCTAGATGAAAATGGACTCATTCTATTTTTTTCTTCTTTTTTTTTTAGGGCTGCACCTGTGGCATACGGAAGTTCCCAGGCTAGGGGTCGAATTGGAGCTGCAGCTGCCAGCCTATGCCACAGCCCCAGCAACGCAGGATCTGAGCCCTGTTTGCAACCTACACCACAGCTCGTGGCAACGCTGGATCCTTAACCCTCTGAGCAAGGCCAGGGATCGAACCCGCAACCTCATGATTCCTAGTGGAATTCGTTTCCTTTGCACCAGGACGGGAACTCCTGGACTCATTCACTTTGGAGAGTCTGTATGAACACTGTCCAAGCTGGGAATAAAAAGACAGATTTATTGACTTTAACAGATACTTATGTAGCATGCACTGTGTTCCAGACACTGTTCTAAATTCTGTCAGTTTTCTACTTTTGCATCACAGAACACTCGAAGACAGTAACTTAAAACCACTGCCATTTTCTTTGCTCAGGATTCTTTTTGGTCAGCAGGTTGGGCTGCGCTCAGCTGGGTGGTTTCCTCTGCTGGTCTCATCTGAGATCGCTTATGCAGCTGAAGTCATCTGGTGATTCACCTGGAGGCATTGGTCTAAAATAGCCCTCACTCACCTGTCTGGTAACTTAGTGCTGCCTGCTGGCTGGGTCTGTTATTTCCAGCAGGCTAGCTCAGGCTTGCTTATATGGCAGTGATGTTTTAAGAGGATAGGTATGAAGCTGCATGCCCCTTGAGGCCTCTGCTTGGAAGCTGCACGGCATCGCTTCTGTTGTAATCTCTTGGCCAAAGCAAGTCACAACACCGACCCAGATTCAAAAGGTATGCAGAATTAGACCCCTTCTCTTGTGGGAGGGCTGCAGGGAATTTTTGGCCATTAAAAAATATACCACAGAAATTCTCTGTAAAGACTGGCTCATTTAATCCTCACATCAGCCTTATGTGGGAGGTGCCATTATTCTTCCCCCTGTTTAATAGATGAAGAAAGTGGAGCACAACAGAGAGATTTAGTAACTTGTTCAAGGTCACACAGTTTGGGACAATACTGTGTTATAAATGCTTTGAAAGCTGCCGCTCATTATTTTTAAGTCTTACAGCCACTATGGGGACCAACTTACTTCTTTTCTCCACAGCCTTGTAGAGCGAATGTCACTCTCGTTGCTGTGGGCCACCTGCCATGTGTTGGAAACTTCATATATGTTGTACCACTCCATTGTCACAACTAGTCCGAAATGGAGATATTATTCTCAATATTTAGATGAGGAAACTGAGGGTTGTGGAAATTAAGTGAAGTCGCATAAGAGAATGCTAACTCACTATTCCATATCCAAGGTCACTCTAAGTAAAATATAATAAACGTCCTGGGGTAGATCTTTTTCTTAAAAATCTTGTTTGCATCTAGAACATGGTTTCTAAACAATTTCTGCTGATTCGTTAATGGCAGTTGCACATTGCAGAAAAATAGCTGGAATAAT
The DNA here is from genome assembly GCF_016906955.1 of Phacochoerus africanus. Lineage (NCBI taxonomy): Eukaryota > Metazoa > Chordata > Mammalia > Artiodactyla > Suidae > Phacochoerus > Phacochoerus africanus. Next base: position 233,232,456 of record NC_062545.1, read on the forward strand.
AAATCTGTCTTTCAGATGTCCAGTGGAGCCCCAGAACAGAAGCAAAATGAATATTCCATTTCACATTGGCAACACCAAAGGAGATGATGCTCTAGAGAAAAGGTTTCTTGATAAAGCTCTTGAGCTGAAAATGATCTCCCTGAAAGGGCACAGGTGAGTACGTGTCCCATCCAGAAGTTTGTCAGAGAACTGGTTTAGTTTTTGGATGCAGAATGAAACACATCTAGGAGCCTGCCCAGCAGTTATAATAAGTCATTGGGAAAATCAGTTGTTACAGGGTGATCCTCCTGTAGCCTACAGAACCCTGAGCATGACTCCTCGGCAGAGAGTGTGGTGGGGCCACATTTGCAGGGCTTTTTGTCAGAATCACCTTTGAAAATCCCTGTGCTCTGACATCGAAGAGGTTGCCGCCTCATCTCTGGTGCAGCGTTCAGTGTAAGAACAGGTCACGCTTGCTGCCACTGAATGTGGGAGAGAGTAGTTGACCTTGCGTGCTCTATAAAAAATGTATGACTTTATTCAGGGGAATAGCTGACAGCTCCCTGCCCCCTGTATGGCAGACTCACCGAACTGCTGAGTTAATCTAGGTTACATGTGGCCATGATGGTCCTTTGCTGCCTTAGGAAGAATTTTCTTTTTCTTTTTCTTTTGCTTTTTTGGGGGGCTGTACCTGCAGCATACAGAAGTTCTCAGGCTAAGGGTAGAATTAGAGCTGCAGCTGCCAGTCTACACAATGCCAGATCCGAGCCACATCTGTGACCTACGCTGGATCCTTAACCCACTGAGCGAGGCCAGGGATCAAACCTGCATTCTCATGGATACTAGTTGGGTTCATTACCACTGAGCCACAACAGGAACTCCCCAGGAAGAATTTTCTAGTGACGGAGGTGCCTGAAGCTCTTGGCCACCTGTGGGGACTTTCAGGTGGGTGGTTGGACACGGTCAGGTGCCAAGACTCTCTCAGGAGAAGGTGACTGACTGGAAGAAGGGCTGCCTTGATGCTGATTCAGATGATTTTGTTCTTAATGGCTGCATCCGTGGTTGTTCTAGATCCGTGGGAGGCATCCGGGCGTCTCTCTATAATGCTGTGACCATTGAAGACGTCCAGAAGCTGGCAGCCTTCATGAAGAATTTTTTGGAGATGCACCAGCTATGAGCACATCCTAACCAATACACACTGTTCCCTTGAACAATGTACAGAATTGAAAGTCACTTGGGAATGGGTACACAAATTTAAGAAACACGGTATTTTTCTTGAATGGGCACACTTATGATAGATTCTTCTTTTTTCAGAGAACAACAAGCTGTTGGGACTTAACGTTAATGCTGACTTGAACTGTAAGGCTTTAAAAAAAACTTCCTCTTGCTTTTCTAACGAATTCTAGCTTATGTTGTCTTTGCTGCTAACTTTTTCTACCTAGATCTCATTCAGAGCTGCCTGTGGGTTTAATTATGCAAATTGCAGGTAATTATTTTTAGAGACAAACAGACACACGGCATGGAGGGTGGATGGGGCCCTCCAGTTGCTGAATTTTGATCCTTTGCAAAATGACAGCAGTGGGGTCTCCTGGGTTCTGAAACTATTAATTCAGGTCAGCACCGACCGTATGGTGAGTGTTTAGGAGTTCTAGACTGAAGGGCAAACTGGAGATTTCTTTATACTGTTATTCTCATGAAAAGGTAAAAATGACATACTACATTTTATATAGTGAGGCCTGTTTTTAATACAAAATCATTTATATCTATGCATTTATATTTCTAATAATACTGTTCTTGTTGGTATATGTTGAGACTGAGAATTTGTTAGAATCCTTGACCTTTGCCTTATGGTGTTACATTCTCAACGGTTATGTCCTTCCCTGCCCCCTCCCCCTCTAGGCTGCTTCATAAGGTTGAGAAGCTGCTTGATTCACTTTTACTTACCTGTCAGTGGGTAGAAGAAATGTTGGTTGGTTGGTTGGTTGGTTGATTGGTTCTTTGTTGATCAGGTATGCTGTTAAACTAAAAATCTCTGTTAAACTCCTCTCTTGTTTGTTCACATGCTTCTTCTGTTTGACCTGTGAAGCTGTGAGTTCTGGAAGGTCTTTGCTGAAGACTCTTTTTCCCTATTGTACATCCCTTGTGTTTTATGTTGAACATGTAAAGGACATTAAAGTCCTAAAACATCTAAACCTTTGTCAGTGAATTTCTTTACATGCTCTTTAGACAGATTGCTCTTTCACAAATTTTACAGTGTGAAAACTTGAGTCTAAAAATAGCATTCGAGAAAGGCATTTTGTTCCACCAAAGATGTAAGACTTGAGTCCTGTGCATCCATGTTTTGAATGACTCAGCACCCTGGTAGCTTTCCATTGGCTTTTGCAATGAGCATTATCAACAAATCAGCTTACAACACAGCTCACAGTATAAAGTCCTATGAACTTTGTCCCATTAGGCCAGAAACAAGCCAGTAGGAGAGTTTTGAGTTATCTTTGCGTTTTGTTGGATTGTGTAATGAGGGCCTTACTGATCTTCATTCCAGCTCTGCACCAGTTAGTTGTTTTGGTTGGAATCCTGTTTGGGGCTAAGCCTCCTTAGTCTTGGTTCTCTCACCTGTAACAAAGAGGTTTGAGATAACTCCCTGCTTATCTCAGGGATGTTTGAAGAGCTTAAAACAAAGGCTCCATGCCGGATGTGAATAATAACCACAATAAATGTTTAAATATCAAAAGCCGGACAGTCCACGGAATCCAGCCAAATGTTCACATGTAATAGTGCTCAGAGTCTATTTTGCCTCCTTTGTCATCCATTCATATGATGGTTGCTAGTCCCTGTGGTTTGTGCCAACCCCAGATGTCACTTATTTCCATTCCCATTGCCACAGCCCGCTCGGTCAGCCATAAGGGGACCATTCCAGCACCTTACCTGCCCTGCCTATACCCCACCACCAACCCCAGCACAGCCAGTTTGATGATCACTTCCCTCATGCTCCTCCTTGGTACATAAAAAAGCCCAGGCTTCTTAGCCCAGTAGTCACAACTTCGTAGCATCTGGTCTGGCCTCTTTTTTCTTGTGTGTCTGGTTCTTGGAATGTGGCATACACATGCCCCAGGTAAGCCAAGTGTTCCAGTCCCCATTCTGCAAAACTGACCTTCCTTAAATATACCTGCCAACCTCCTGACCTTGTTTGTGTTGTCTCCATTACAATGATGCTCTTTTCCTCTGATCTTGCTGGGGTGACCATTTTATCCCATCACAGTACCTCCATTCTGTTCCTTACTGTAATGAGGGTGTTTGCATATCTGCCTAGAGGACTGTGGAACAAACCCTATTTCCCCACCTCCATCACCTGGCATCCTGCCTTGCCTTTAGGAGGTGCTCAACAATTGTCTGTTTAATGAATGGAAAGGAAGGTCTTCCTGAATTTTGCAAGCAGCCTGCAGTAAAGGTAGAGGTACAGTCTTACATACATGGATTTTTTTTTTTTAATTTTCAAAAATTTAGTATACAATTAGATTTTTTTTACTAAAATTTAAAATCTTGGAGGGCTCCCAGATGCTTTCTATATCTGAAAGCTTCTGGAAAAGGGTCAGCAACCGCATCTATACAAGCACAAAGGGCAGTCACTGTGCGTGGACACAGGGAGGTTCATGTTCTGCAGCACAAATTTCTGGAAGATAGTCATTGAGGGAAAACCTTGACCTTTGTATGTCTCGAGTGGATGAACTGATGCCAGTCTGCTGACCACGGGAAGAGAGGTAGAAGGGGAGATAAGGACGCAGGCTCTAGGTCAGCAGGCTGCGGGAGCCACAAATGGCCTGTCTTTAAGATTAAAAGCAAAGTGGACAGACAGGTGTCTTTCAGGCCTTGAGAAGTCTGTGCGAGGCATGGTAACCTCATGTTCCTTCAGATCCTCCAAATTGTATTTCTTCCCTCAAACTGATTTTGAAGTTTTATTTTTCCCTTTCACTATTTTATAGCGCATAATCAGGTTAATGTCACCCAAGTGAGGGAAAACAGATTTGTTCTCCTGTTGCTAATGTTTGCCTCCACACCCAGCACAGAGGTTCTGTTCTCTGTTGGCACAAGAAACAAAATTGTGTTCTGTTCCGCACTAGTCTGTGTTTATCTAAGTATCCAGTGCTGTCTCATCACAAACTTGGCAGACACTGGAAGGTTTGGCAAGCCCTTAGGTGACTGATGTGATGTGACAAATAATTATTCCCTTCTTCCTCCTTTACACCCTAAGAAGCCACCAAGACCTGCAAAATGGACAAGACCCATTGAGAGATGTCCAGTTCTGCTGAAGGTGCTAGCAGGTCTGGCCTCTCATCACTCCATGATTAATGTTTGTTGCATCATGTTCTTTGGAAGGAAAGTTAAAACGAGGAAGAATTTTCTCACATTTGATCAGAATGAACATAATTAAAAAGTGAAATGCTACTGCGTCTGCAGAGAAATCAATCACTTTAATTGGAAAGAAGATTCCTTGCCTCTGTTAGTAATTGGGCTCTTGGTAATTTAGCATCGGAATCCATGACAGTTTGTGATAAATTGTCTCCTTTTGGGCTAAAGAAGGTAAGAAGTTCTAATTACCCTTGGATTACTCCTAAGTGGATGGAAAAGCTTGATCAAAGAGTTATTGGGAGAGAGATAGAAAAACTAGCAGTGAACAAAGATTTATTGAATTTCTTTTTAAGAAGCTAAAGAATAACAGTTCATTTGATGTGACAAAAAACAAGAACTTGTGGTATTTGAAATCCCAGAGATGTAAATTGGATTGTCTAAGGATATAGGGAACTGGGCATATTGGAAAAAGTTAACATACACAAAAGTTCTATAATTTGGTTGTAGAAATTGGCCTTGTTTACTTGTTAGCATGTGAGAATATTGACAACCTTGGGCCTCACTTGGGGAAAAGTATGGAATTCATACTTTGAGTGTTTAGACATCTAAGTAATTGGTACTAAGTTTAAGGAAGTCCAAAACATTTTACTCAAATGAAAGCATAATCTAAGTTAGTAGAAATGTAGACACAGTGCCAATTAATGAATCTACTGACCCAGTCCCTGCTGGTACCCTAGACTTTCTTTCTCTTCAGATTATCTAAGGATACCTGAAGAATAGGCTGGCTATTAGGTTGATGCATTTATTTTGAATTGTGTCTGTTTATTCTAAATAGCTGTAGGTATTTAGTTATAGATAATAATTTCAAGTTTAAATAAAAGTTGCAAGATTAGTACAAAGAACTCTTGAATATGCTTTACCTGAATTCACTATTATTAATATTCAGCTTTATTTGTTTTTGTATTTATTTTTCTTCCATGTATAAATGCTTTTTTTTCCTGAACCATTTAAGGGTAAGGAGACATTGTATCCCTTTACTGCTAAATAGTGATTATTGCAGTTCCTGTGTGGCTCAGCAGGCTAGGGATCCAGTATTGTCACTTCAGTGTCTTGGATCACTGCTGTGGTGCGGATTTGATCCCTGGCCTGGAAACTTCCACATGCTGTGGATGTGGCCAAAAAAAAAAAAAAATACAATAGTTATAAAAACATTAGTGATTTTTTTTCCAAGAGCAACAAAATTTTCTCTCAGAACCATAGTCTGAAATTTCTCATTGATACGGTTGACTAATCTACTGTATGCATTCAAATTTTCCAGTAACATTCTTAATGGCTAATTTTTCCAGCCCAGGAAACAGCTCACGATCATGTTGCACTGGTTCTCATGTCACTTTGGTCTAACTATGAAATAGCTTTTCATCCTCTTTGTTCTTCATGTTATGGACTGTTTGTGAAGAGTAGAGGCTGGTTGTTGTGTAGAATGATCCCCAGCTCGGGTTCACCCTCTGCTTCCTTATGATTGTCTCAGATTAGAGCTTTTGGTAGGAGTTACCCAGAAGTAATGGTGTTTCTGGGTACACCCTAACAGGATGCATCTGATGGTCATCTCTCTTGTTAGCATCTTGGTTAAAGTGATGCCCATGAGCCACAAAGGGAACTCCAAAGATGAAGTGATTCTTAATGTTTTTTTCCTACTAGTATTTTTAAAACCCACTCTCTTCTCTCTCAAAGGAAAAAAAAAAGACCCTGAAATGTAAGCAAAGATGTGCAGAATAGTTCATTGGGAAGTCAAAAGGGAACTATTGGAAGATATATATTCCAGAAGCCCTGAGAGAAACATATTTTGAGAATATGAATAGTTTGGGCAAATGTGTTTCTTGGAGAGCTAGGGAAGGAGGAAAAGAATCCCCTGATCAGGATATAGGGACCAACTTGTAGAATTTTCCTTCCCTGTACAGTCAAGTTTATTTATTTCTCAATATTTTTTAGAAGTACAGCCCTTCGGCCACACAGACCTTTAATCTAATAACTGAATCGTGAACTAAGAGCCTGATTATGCTTTGAAAGATGTCATATCTATATAACAACCTAAAGTTAAAGTTGCTTCTGATGACTCTAGCCTAGCAGAATAGCCCCCTAGAGAAAAATAAAATCTCGGCTTCCATTTAGTTGGAGGAAAAGCCATAGGCATCTTAAATACCTGAGGAATGAAACTTGAAGTTGAAACCAAAGAAAAGTAGGAAGTTATAGGTGATTCTGGGGGAAAAAAAAATGCTCTTATCTAGCAGAGTGAAAGGCAGCTAGAGGCTGAATCATTCCTTTCTGTTCCCTTCCCCCACTTTGAAACCATAGTTTCTTTAGGTTGAAAGTCCAGGAGTTGAAGAAGAAATTTCCAGGACTTCTTGGGAAATGACAGCCAAGCATGTTAATAACCTTAGGTTGCAAATATTCTGCTATAGAATACACTTTTTGGAGTTTCCTGGTAGCCTAGTAGTTAAGGATCTGGTGTTGTCACTGCTGTGGCTGAAGTCATTGCTATGGTATGGGTTCGATCCATGAACCAGGAACTTCCACATGCCATGGGCATGGCCAAAAAACAAACAAACAAACAAACAGAACATAAACACTTTGGCAAATACTTCTGAATTTCTGATGCATTTCAATCTAACATATTTGCAATCTAACATATTTTCTAAAAAATTATGTTCAAATTAAGGCTCCAGCTGAAGTTACCCAGTCACCTCCCCCAGTAAGCATCTCCAGTTTTCTCAATGGCCGATTGTTTCAAGATACAGGGTCTTCCATGAGCAAGGTTCTTGTGGATAAAGGGGCAAGCAAAACAATAAGGTATATCAGTTAAAGCTTTGTTGGTCACAATAGATAGAAAACTTGGACCAAACTGACTAAAAAGAAAAAAAAAAAGGAAGAAAAGAAATTTATTGGTTGATAGAACTGAAAAGTCCAAAGGTCTGGTTTGCTTCAGAGGCCCATGATAGCCTTTGGAGCCATATTTCTAGAACTGTGTGCCTTTGTCCTCATTTGTGTCATGTTTTGTGATAACCACCTTGGTGACATTGCCTCTTCCAAAGAGGTCTGTATCTCTGCCTTCCCTGCCAGAGCATCAGAGTTTACAGGCTTATTGTGCTCAGGCTGCCTTAGATTAAGTTCTTATTCATGTACCAACTACTGGGACTTGGAAGAAGGGATATGCTAAATGACTGGAATACAACTGGGTGCACCCTTGGAGCTGGGTGGTGGCCATTCCCACCTAAACCATATGGAAGCCTGTGCAGTTTGCCAAATAAGTTCCACTTTCTGTTGCCTTCATGGAGCTTACAGCCTAATTAGGGAGAAAGACAAACAAACAAATGGATACATGATATGAAATAAAATAACAGAGCTGTGAGACTGAATGACGGAGGGGGGGGGCAGGGTGGGGGATTGGGGGGGGGGGTCCAGACTGAGATCTGAGTTGAGATCTTAATGATAGACCAGGAATTAATCAAGAAAAGAGGATTAGAGAAAGACAAGAGCAAGGTGGGCATTTGGGGGGACATTTAACATTTGACTTTCTCTTAGGAGAGTTGGTGTGTGATGCTCAAAATATTGAACAACTAATATGGTACACTATAGAGGCTGAAGTTAGAAGTGGCCAAAGGAGGATGAGTGCAGGAAAGGACCAGCTGGCTGTGGGTGCCCACAAATGGGTCACGCCACTGGCCTGCTGCTAGTGTCTGAGGCCCACGGGGCTGGGAATGGAGCAGTGACTATTAACCAACTAGGATGGAAATAGTAGATAAATATATAATAACTGGTATGGCAGCAGAGGTATGTACCTGCTGGATTTCAGCCCTGAATGTACCCTGTTCTTTTGAGCTTCTTTCCACTATTTACTGACGCTCAGATCTTCCTTATGTGGTAGTCAATAAATATTGACTAAACATGTAGATGAGTGTTTTTTTTTTTTGCTTGTTAGGGCTACACCTACTGCATACGGAAGTTCCCAGGCTAGGGGTCAAATCAGAGCTGCAGCTGCCGGCCTATGCCACAGTCACAGCAACACAGGATCCGAGTCACAGCAACACAGGATCTGAGCCACAGCTCAGGGCAATGCCGGATCCCTGACCCACTGAGCAAGGCCAGGGCGAAACTACACCCTCGTGGATACTAGTTGAGTTTGTTTCCACTGCACCACAATGGGAACTCCCATAGATGACTATCTTGATAGGGTGGGAATATTGTTATGTTCATGCCTGATTGCTACTGATGCAAGATTTTGCCCCAGAACAAGTTAGCAAAATTTTTCCCCAGATTGCACAGAGCATCTTAGGCATTGATTCGCAACTAGAGGCTTCTGGAAGTTGAATCAACATCTACCTGTGGTTTGCAAGTTGAGGGGATCTCAGCCTGAAGATACATGTTGATTCCTCTGTAGAGTATTGGATGCCCACATGGAGTAACAAACTCAGAGTTGTGCTTTTTTCAAACTGTTTAATACTTACTAACTTAATGGCCACATTAAAAAAATCATGAGAGGAAACGTTCACATTTTGATTCCTGTCTTTTCTTGAAGGGGTAGAAAACTTGGACCTGCATTTCACTGTGGATGTTCATCTGGAGTCAGTAGAGGCTACCTCTTTAGATGGGTGCTCCAATTTGCCTTTCTTTCTGTTTTTAATTTTATTATTTTATTTTATTTTTTAATTTATTACTCAAATGAATTTATCACATCTATAGTTGTATAATGATCATAACGATCTAATTTCACAGGATTTCCATCCCACAACCCAAGCACATCCCCCCACCCCCCAAACTGTCTCCTCCAGAGACCATAATTTTTCAATGTCTGCACATCAGCATCTGTTCTGCAAAGAAGTTCTGTCTGTCCTTTTTTTCAGATTCCACATGTCAGTGAAAGCATTTGAAGTTGATGTCTCATTGTATGGCTGACTTCACTTAGCATGATAATTTCTAGGTCCATCCATGTTGCTGAAAATGCTGGTATTTCGTTCTTTTTAATGGCTGAATAATATTCCATTGTGTATATGTACCACTTCTTCTTGATCCACTCCTCTGTCGATGGACATTTAGGTTGTTTCAATGTCTTGGCTATTGTAAATAGTGCTGCAATGAACATTGGAGTACCTGTGTCTTTTTGAGTCATGGTTTTCTCTGGATGGATGCCCAGGAGTGGGATTGCTCGGTCAAATGGTAGTTCTATGTTTAGTTTTCTGAGGCATCTCCATACTGCTTTCCACCGTGGTTGCACCAATTTACAATCCCACCAACAGTGTACTAGGGTTCCTTTTTCTCCACACCCTCTCCAGCACTTACTGTTTGTAGGCTTTTTGATGATGGCCATTCTGGCTGGGGTAAGGTGGTACCTCATCGTGGTTTTGATTTGCATTTCTCTAATCATGAGTGATGTTGAACATCTTTTCATGTGTTTTTTGGCCATCCATATGTCTTCTTTGGAGAATTGTCTGTTTAGATCTTCTGCCAATTTTTGGATAGGGTTGTTTGTTTTTTTTGGTATGGAGCTGCAGAAGGTGTTTATAAATTTTGGAGATGAATCCCTTGTCAGTGGATTCACTTGCAAAGATTTTCTCCCATCCTGTGGGTTGTCTTTTTGTGTTGTTTAGGGTTTCCTTTGCTGTGCAGAAACTTTTAAGTTTGATTAGGTCCCATTTGTTTGTTTTTATCGTCAGTACTCCAAGAGGTGGATCTGAGGAGATGTTGCTGTCGTTTATGTCAGAGAGTGTTCGGCCTATGTTTTCATCTAGGAGTTTGATAGTGTCTGGTCTTATATCTAGGTCTTTAATCCATTTTGAGTTTATTTTTGTGTATGGTGTTAGGGAATGTTCTAGTTTCATTCTTTTCCATGTGGCTGTCCAGTTTTCCCAGCACCACTTATTGAACAAGCTGTCCTTTCTCCATTGTATAGTCTTGCCTCCTTTGTCATAGATGAGTTGGCTGTAGGTGCATGGGTTTAGTTCTGGGCTTTCTATCCTGTTCCACTGATCTATATTTCTGTCTTTGTGCCAGTACCATGTGGTTTTGATGATTGTTGCTTTGTAGTATAGTCTGAAGTCCTGGAGCCTGATTCCTCCAGCTCCATTTTTCTTTTTCAGGATGTCTTTGGCTCTTCTGGATCTTTTGTGCTTCCAAACAAATTTTTAAAATATTTTGTTCAAGTTCTGTGAAAAATGTCTTTGGTAATTTGATAGGGATTGCATTGAATCTGTAGATTGCCTTGGGTAGCATAGTCATTTTGATAATATGAACTCTTCCAATCCACGAGCATGGTATATCTTTCCATCTATTTGTGTCATCTTTGATTTCTTTCATCAGCATCTTATAGTTTTCAGAGTACAGGTCTTTTGTCTCTTTAGGTAGGTTTCCTCCTAGTATTTTATTCTTTTGGATGCGATGGTAAACAGGATTGCTTCCCTAATTTCCTTTTCTGATCTTTCATTGTTAGTATATAGAAATGCTATCGATTTTTGTGTATTAATTTTGTATCCTGCAACTTTGCCAAATTCGTGGATAAGCTCTAACAGTTTTCTGGTAGAGTCTTTAGGGTTCTCTAGGTATAGTATCATGTCATCTGCAAATAGTGATAGTTTTAGTTCTTCCTTTCCAATTTGGATTCCTTTTATTTCTTTTACTTCTCTGATTGCTGTGGCTAGGACTTCCAGAACTATGTTGAGGAGTAGTGGTGAGAGCGGACATCCTAGTCTTGTTCCTGATCTCAGTGGGAATTCTTTCAGCTTTTCACCATTGAGAATGATGTTCGCTGTGGGTTTGTCCTATATGGCCTTTATCATGTTGAGGTAGCTTCCCGTTATGCCCACTTTCTGAAGGGTTTTTATCAGAAATGGGTGTTGGATTTTGTCAAAGCCTTTTTCCACGTCTATTGAGAGGATCATATGGTTTTTATTCTTCAGTTTGTTAATGTGGTGTATCACACTGATGGATTTGCGGATATTGAAGAACACTTGCATGCCTGGGATAAATCCCACTTGATCATGATGAACAATCCTTTTAATGTATTGTTGGATGCGGTTAGCTAGTATTTTGTTGAGGATTTTTGCATCAATGTCATCAGTGATATTGACCTGTAGTTTTCTTTTTTTGTGAAGTCTTTGTCTGGTGTTGGTACCAGGGTGACGGTGGCCTCATAGAATGAGTTTGGGAGTATCCCTTCCTCTGCAATTTTTTGAAATAGTTTCAGAAGGAGAGGTGTTAGCTCTTCTCTAAATGTTTGATAGAATTTGCCTGTCAAGCCATCTGGTCCTGGACTTTTGTTTGTTGGAAGTTTTTAAATCACAGTTTCAATTTCAGTTCTTGTGATGAGTCCATTCATCTTTTCTATTTCATCTTGGTTTAGTCTTGGAAGATTGTACTTTTCTAAGAATTTGTCCATTTCTTCTAGGTTTTCCATTTTATTGGCATATAGTTGCATATAGTAGTCTCTTATGATGCTTTGTATTTCTGTGGTGTCTGTTGTTGCTTCTCCTTTTTCATTTCTAATTTTATTGATTTGAGTACTCTTTCTTTTTTGCTTGATAAGTCTGGCTAGGGGTTTATCAATTTTGTTGATCTTTTCAAAGAACCAGCTTTTCGTTTCATTGATCTTTTCTACAGTTTTCTTTGTTTCTATTTCATTGATTTCTGCTCTGATCTTTATGATTTCTTTCCTTCTACTACCTTTAGGTCTTGTCTGTTCTTCTCTCTCAAACTGCTTTAGATGTAAAGTTATCTTGTTGATTTGGGCTTTTTCTTGTTTCCTGAGTTGGGCTTGAATTGCTATAAACTTTCCTCTTAGAACGGCTTTTGCTGCATCCCATAAGTTTGGAGTGTCGTATCTTCGTTGTCATTTGCTCCTAGGTATTTTTTAATTTCCTCTTTTATTTCTTCAGTGATCCATTGGTTGTTCAGTAGCATGTTGTTGAGTCTCCATGTGTTTGTGTTTTTTGCAGTTTTTTTCTTTTTGTTGATTTCCAGTCATATTGCATTGTGGTCGGAAAAGATGCTTGATATGATTTCAATTTTCTTAAAGTTACTGAGGTTGGATTTATAGCCCAGGATATGATCCATCTTAGAGAATGTTCCATGTGCACTTGAGAAGAATGTGTATTCTGTTGCTTTTGGATGAAATGTCCTATAAACATCTACTAAATCCATCTGGTTTAATGCTTCATTCAGGGACTGTGTTTCCTTATTGATTTTCTGTCTGGTTGATCTCTCCATTGCTGTAAGTGGGGTGTTAAAGTCCCCCACTATGATTGTGTCGATTTGTCCTTTTAAGGTTGTTAGCAGTAGCCTTATATATTGTGGTGAACCTGTGTTGGGTGTGTAGATATTTAAAATTGTTATATCATCTTCTTGGTTTGATCCTTTGATCATTATGTAATGTCCTTCTTTGTCCCTGAAAATATTCTTCATTTTAAAGTTTATTTTGTCTGATATGAGTATTGCTACTCCAGCTTTCTTTTGATCCCCGTTTGCATGAAATATTTTCTTCCATCCTTTCACTTTCAATTTGTATGTGTCCCTAGAAGTGAAGTGGGTCTCTTGAAGACAGCATATATATGGGTCTTGTTTTTGTATCCATTCAGCCAGTCTATGTCTTTTGGCTGGGGCGTTTAGTCCATTCACATTTAAGGTAATTATTGATATGAATGTTCTTATTGCCATTTTATTAATTACTTTGGATTTGTTTTTGCTGCTCTTTTTCCTTTCCTTCTTCTCTTGTTCTTTTCTGCCTATAGAAGTTCCTTTAGTATTTCTTGTAAAGCTGGTTTAGTGTTGCTGAATTCTCTCAGCTTTTGCTTATCTGTGAAGGTTTTGATTTCTCCTTCAAATCTGAACGAGAGCCTTGCTGGGTAGAGTAATCTTGGTTGGAGGTTTTTTCCTTTCATCACGTTGATTATATCATGCCACTCCCTTCTGGCCTGCAGAGTTTCTGTTGAAAAATCTGCCAATAGCCTTATTAGGTTTCCCTTGTATGTTATTTGTTTCTTTCCCCTAGCTGCTTTCAAGATTTTCTCTTTGTCTTTAATTTTGGTCAGTTTGATTAGTATGTGTCTCAGGGTGTTCCTCCTTGGGTTTATTTTGTATGATACTCGTTGTGCTTCCTGGATTTGAGTGAGTGATTCCTTCCCCATGTTAGGGAAGTTTTCAGCTATTATCTCTTGGAATATTTTTTCTGTCTCCTTCTCTCTCTCTCTTCTCCTCTGGCACCCCTATAATATGGATGTTGGAGCGTTTAACATTGTCCCAGAGTTCTCTGAGACTCTCTTCATTTGTTTTCAATCTTTTTTCTCTTTTCTGTTCTGCATCCGTGATTTCCACTAATCTGTCCTCCACCTTGCTTATACATTCTTCTGCCTCCTGTATTCTGCTGTTAGCTGCTTCTAGTGCATTTTTTATTTCAGTTATTGTATTTTGCATTTCTTCTTGTTTAAGTTTTATATCTTGTATCTCTTTGGTCAGTGTTTCCTGTAAGTTATCCATCTTTGCCTCCAGTTTATTTCCAATGTCTTGCATCTTCTTCAGCATCAACAGTCTAAAATCTTTTTCCTGGAGGCTGAGAATCTCCTCATGGCATAGCTGTTTTTCTGTTTTTTTTCTTTCTCCCTCATCTGAATTATAGTTCTCTGTCTTTTCATTTTTATAGGTTTTTGGTGTGGTGACCTTCTTACAGATAATAGAGTTGTAGCCTCTCTTACTTCTGATGTCTGCCCCCCCTGTGGCTGAAGTCAGTATGGGGGCTTGGTGTAGGCTTCCTGATGGGAGGGGCTGATGCCTGCCCCCTGGTAGGAGGAGCTGATTCTAATCCCTCTGGTGGGTGGAGCTTAGTCTCTGGATGGGATTAGAGGCAGCTGTGTGCCTGAGGGGTCTTTAGGTAGCCTGTTTATTGAGGGGTGGGGCTGTGATCCCACCTGAGTTGTTGTTTGCCCCGGGTTTCTCAGCAGCTGGCTGACGGGTGGGGCCAGATTTTCCCAAAATGGCCACCTCCAGAGAAAGGCACTGCTGCTGAATATTCCTGAGAACTTTGCTTTCAATGTCCTTCCCTCACAACAAGCCACATCACCCCTGATTTCCCAGGATGTCCTCCAAGAACTGTGGTCAGGTTTGACCCAGATTTCCTTGGAGACTTCGCTTTGCCCTGGGACTCAGTGCACATGAAAGTCTGTGTGCGCCTTTTAAGAATGGGGTCTCCGTTTCCCCCAGTCCCGTGGAGCTCTTGCGCACAAGCCCCACTGGCCTTCAATGCTAGATGCTCGGGGGCTCTTTCTCCCTGTGCCAGATCCCCACACATGAGAGTTTGATGTGGGGCTCAGAACTCTCACTCCTGTAGGTGAGTCTCTGTGAACCAGTTAGTTTCCAGTCTGTGGAGCTTCACACCCAGGAGGTATGGGGTTGTTTATATCACAAAATCGCCCCTCCTACCTCTTGATGTGGCCTCCTCTTTTTCTTCTGGAGTAGGGTATCTTTTTTAAGGTTTCCGGTCCATTTTGGTGAAGTGTGCTCAGTCTTTAGTTGTGAATTTTGTTGTTTTTAGGAGAGAAGTTGAGCTCCAGTCCTTCTATTCCGCCATCTTAATCCTGTCTCTTAATTTGCCTTTCTTTCATCTTTCCTGCTTTCATATTTTACATACTGGTCTTTGGGTACTGGGTCTGAAAATAGCTAGATTTAATCCATTAGAAAACTATCCCAAGGTGAAAATAATAAGGTGATTCCTGGTATTGCCCTTCTGGCCTTTTCCATTTTAACCTCAGCAGGAGGAGCACAAACTTTACTGCTATGCAAAGGACTCAGAACTGAGTCAGAGCAATCCCCAAATCAGCTGAAGTTAGTCTGTTAGGTCTGTGCAGACTCAAAACATTAAATAATCATTTCCAGTTACACCCTCTCGCCATTGCCCATTTGTCTCTAGTTTCCTTGTCCAGGTTCCTCTCTTATACCCTGAAAAACTGGCCCAGATCTAACCTTGGAGCCTCCACTTGGGTAAGTCATTATTGTCATTACCTCCTTATAGTTTCTTAAGCATCCCTCCTGTTTAGGGCTGAATTCCAGTCCTATGTGATTTCAAGCAAAAACTCCCATCCATAGTCACACATCCATTCATCCAAGTTTACTTATTTATTTAGCAAAATGGGGAATCATATTGGCAAGATCATTATTCTCAAGCAATTTTGAGCCTAGTAGGGAAATTAAAATGTGAACATGCAGAAATTAAAACGTAGAAACTCTGGGACATGTGCTTGTCAGGGTTGCCAGATAAAATACATGATGACCAGTTGAACTTACATGACTCATTTGTTAGATCTGATAGTACTACCACTGGGGAAAGTGTTGGGGAAACACACATGAGGAGGATCAGGGAACTCTTTCTAGAAGATGTGCCATCTAGGCCAGCATGAGAGGGGTTAAGTCAGAAGAAGCGGAGTATAGAGGAGTGTTTTGTGAAGAAAGAAAATAGCACATGTGAAGGCCTGGACTTGAGAGCTGCCCCAGGAAATCCAGTGGCTTGAGGTTCAGGATGTGGGAGCTTGGAGGGTAGGGGAGTCAGTCAGGGGAGGGAAGCCTGCAGAGGCAACAAAGTCCTGCCATGGAAACAGGACTGGATCCTAAGCACAAAGGGCCAGCCATTGTAGGACTTGAAGCAGCAGAGTGATGTCAGATATGCATTTGAGAAAAATCCTTCTGGCTGGAGTGTAGTAGATGGATTAGAAGAGGGAGTCTTGAGCTGGAGAAAGGAGAGTGGTACCTTTTGAGTAATGATAATGAAAGATGGTGGTGGCTGTGAGGAGAGAGGGATGGATGGGCTACGTAGAGGATGGATGGTTAGATGTGAGAGGTGACTTTTGAGTAGAGGATGGTTCCCCTCAGTGGGACAGGAGAAGTGGGGAGAAGTGGGAATTGCACTGCCATTGCCCATTTGCCTCAGACCTATTCCCTCCTTCTCGAGTGCTCTCCTTTATGTCACAGGACTGACCCTGCAAACCCCATCTCCCAGATTTCCTCGCCAACTCTTTTCTAGGTGGTGTCAACTGAGGCAGGAGATGGGCTTCACGCTAGAGCTTTACAACTAGCCTCTTGTTTATACTTCTGGAGGGAGGAGATAGGTGGGTTCCAGGCTAGGGATTTATAACCAGCCTCCTGTTTATGCTCTGAGATAGAAACAATAACCAGAGCAGGTAAATAATTGGACTTTGTCTCCTGTGAACACTTTTCAACAATGGTAATGACAGGAGCAGAGTGTGGGCAAAAGATCAAGATGTCATGTATTTCCCATCTTTGGGGTCAGGAAGACCTTGACCACACACGCACAGAAAGACTTCTCAGGGTCAGAAAGGGAGGGGGTGCCTCCCCCTCTGTCGTGTCTACCTTTTTTTTTGGTCTTTTTGTCTTTTTAGGGCTGCACCCGCAGCATATGGAGGTTGCCATGTTAGGGGTCTAATCTGAGCTATAGCTGCTGGCCTATGCCAGAGCCACAGCACCGCCAGATCCGAGCCACATCTGCAACCTACACCGCAGCTCACGGCAACGCCAGATCCTTAACCCACTGAGCGAGGTCAGGGATTGAACTCACAACCTCATGGTCCCTAGTTGGATTTGTTTCCGCTGAGCCATGACAGGAACTCCTCTGGTGTTTATCTTGCAATAAGCCCTTGTGCTGGAATCCATCTTGCCTAAAAGATGCACACATATTGGGGAGGGCCCTAGGTTCAATCTGCTGTGAGAAATAAAGCAAGATAGTTGGCCAGAGGTAAACAAAGATCCAGAAGAATTGCCCCATATGTGATTTAATTCACCCCTTTGGCGTGCTTCATGCTAGCAAGTTTGTCTACGCTCCTGAGTGTGCTGTTTTACTTCTAAACTGCTTCCTTGTGTGCTTTCCCACATGTGCTGTGCTTATAATAATAAACTTTGTGCCTCTTTTTAGTTTTTACCTTGTTGAAACAGTCTTATTTTCAACCTGGGCAAGATTCAGGGCAACTCTCTTTTAGCCTCTAGCCCCAGGTGGTCTAGCAGCTAGGGTTGCTTGTTTTCACCCAGGCTGTCCAGGTTCCATTCCTGAGTGGGGAATTAAGATCTTGCTTCAAGCCACCACTCGGGACTGTCTCTGTGAAATCATAAGCAGTGGGAAGCATTGGCTGGAGGTTAGAGGACAGGAGGCAGGGAGAAGCTGATGTATTTCTCCCTCCTCTTCCACTCTCTCCTCAGGCCCCTGCAGCAGGGCTGATGGCCTGCTTTGCTTTGTGAGTCCCTGCCCCATGAGGCAGCCACTACCGCTGTGTTTCCAGCTCCTGCCTAGCGACTGCAGCAACACCACTTCCTTCTTTCACCCACCATCCCCAGCCCAGCAGTGGGGTGGCCATGGCTTCCTCTGTGGTGACTCTCTGGGCTGTCTCACCATCCCATTTGGCTTTTTAGCTTTCCCATCACCATATGAAATTTGCCATATCAAACTGCCTGTCATGGGCTGTTTTTCTGAGTGGATATTGAGTAATGTGGACATGTCGAATTTGAGGTGCCTTATGAGACACTTAAATGGAGATGTTTAATAGGAAGACATATACAGACTGAAAGCTGCAGAGAGTGGTCTTAGATGGAAAGATTTAACTGGTAATCAAAACAAAGGGAAAGGGTAAGATCCTCCAGAGAGATGGCATAGAGGATAATGAGCATAGAGCCTTATACAGAATCCTGAGAAATACCTGAAGAAAGATCAGCTCAGAAAGAGACTGAGAGGGCACGGCCAGAGAGAGAAAACTATTAGGAGGGTTGGGTGGAGCAGAAGCCAAGGAAAGAGATCTTCAAAACAGATATTGTTTGAAGACATAACTTGGCTTGGTGGTCAAAGACATAAGGATCGAGAAGTCGTTCCTGGACTTGTCAGCAAAGTAATTATCAGGGGCTTTAAGGAGATCACTTTGCTGAGAGTGGTGGTGGAGAGGCAGAAACCAGATCTCAGTGGGCAGAAGTGTGGATGGGAGGAGAACAATGAGGCAAGCCAACAAATCCGATGGCCAAGGGATAGAAGAGAGGGGTGGGTGGAAGGACACGAGAGGGGGATGGAGCAGGGCATTTCCGGGAGAGAGTCTTGTGGCTCTTGAACTCTGACTGAGGGGCCCGCAGTGGAGGAGAGTCTGAAAATGTGGGAAGAGATGTTGGCATCATGAGCCCAGACAGGGCTGGCTTCTGTCTTCAGCTGGATGTTCCTTTTCTCTACCTTCCCGCGTAGGCTGTGAAGGTTGCCCCTCGACTCCTTGAACCAGCGGCCCTAGATTCAATTGCCATCCTTTTCTTACTTCTCAGCACATCTGGGTCATATGCTATGTGAAGACAAAAAACCGAAACAAACAAACAAAAAACCCACTAATGGTGGTTAATTTTCTTGAACGATCCCCTAGACATGTACCATTTTGGCGACCTGCACATTGGGTCTCAAAAAGCCAAAGTAGCCCATTTTTCCTCTAGCATGTGGAGAGATGGTGTTTCGTGGAGAACTTGATGAAGGGGGTGACTCGCCCTTAGGAATAACGTTGCTTGAAAAGTGCAAAAGGTGAGATACTTTGACTTTGAGAGGCCTCTGAGGCCCTTGACTTCCTAAGAGCTGCCAGATTCACCGCTCCCATTTCCCTCTGACCCTCGTCTGTGAGCTGTGAATGAGAAGGTGCATCAAATCCCTGACATGATTTACATGATAATTTTGTTCTCCCTTTTTTCATTCTAAACAAATTTAATGGAATTTATGTAAAACGCATAGATAGAACATCCATTCAGTGGGGCTTGACTGCACGCTCGTGCCTCCCTTTTGCTTTTTTACATCTGCCCTCTTTAGCTCTTCAGAACATAACCTCACCCCATTGATCTACCCAGGTGGTTTACTGAGCCTTTCTTCCTCCTTCTCATCTGGTCGTTGTTGGCAACTTGCTTGCCACCATCCCCCTCTTGCAGTAGCTTTTAGGTCCAGGGACGTTGGTTCACTCTGCGTAAGTAACTGTCAACTCCATGAACAGGTGGAAGTGACTCAGCAGTGTGAATGAGCCTGCCCTGAGTTAAGTATACCCATGGGGGTCCAGGAGAATGAGGAAGTAGCTGGTCTGCTGAGCCCCAGCCATTTTGAGACACATTCTTGGATCCACATGTTGCTACATAGCCAGGCTTGCCTTTCTTTGTTCTCTGCCTTGATCCCACTCAGCTTTCTGCTGTCTTTGTCCCTTTGGGGAGAAAGGTCATTATCAGCCTCAGGGTAGTCCCCAAATGCTTCCTACTTCCAAGCCCTATGTAGACTTCTCAGTCGATTTGCTTGAGTTGCCCTGGCATTCATTATAACAAACTGAGTGGTTTCTGCCCTAGTCTATCTTTCCTGGCTTCCATCCTTGTTGCAATGTTGGAGGAGGTCATTGAGGGGACATGATCTCCAGGTGACCCAAGAGCTGGACCTGGGCAATCGGAGGCTCCTCGACCCCTCCCTTGTCCCTGGAATGTACTTCTGCCCACTATTCCCACGGTGGGGACCATTTTCAAGGATGCAGCCTTGAGAGAGTAATGTGTCATTAAGAGCATCTGGATAGTACACGAGACTGAACCCTGTTAAAATCTCCATATGAGCTTGAGGTTCTGGCAGGTGGGTGCCCAGATCTACTGTTTTTTCACTAACCAAGATAAACCTTGTAAGTTCCCTTGCTTGTTAAAACTGCCACCTACTGGAGTTCCCCCTGCAGCGCAACAGGATTGGGGGTATCTCTGGAGCCCTGGGACGAGGTTATGATCCCAGTCCAGGTTTGATGTCTAGCACAGTAGGTTAGTTATCTGGCTGTGTAGATCACTCAAAAAAAAAAAAAAAAAAATCCCAGGAACTCCACATGCCTCATGGTGGCAAGAAGGAGGAGAAAACTTGTCCACTGGAGTGGTCTGTCTCTCTTGGGTCTCTCCTTGCCCTCTGTGTATAGTGGCCAGTTTTCAAACCAACGCATAAGCTTAATGCCTTGTTTTTCCTCCAAGTCTATACAAATCAAATAGTGCCTTTGTGATCAACATTAGACAAAGAACCCAACATATAATTTCCATTGTTGTACTAATTGGTGAAACAGACATGTTTCTTCACACTTCTTGCTCTTTGGACTTTTATTTCCCCCCCCAGTTATGTCTGTTTTTCTTCAGATGATTGACTACTAATTTATCAAAATATGTGAATTTGGATATACTAATATATTTTACTCTCAACTTCAGTTTTCATCCTTTGCTCTCCAACAATAATTGGAAGGCTATTTTCAATATATCCACTCAGGGATTCAAAATAGGAAAAGTACTTTTGAAAAATAATGTCTTATGTTTACAGAGTGGTTTAATACAGCATATGCTTATGCTCATAATTCTTCCTCACATTCCAGCTTATTGCGACTGGAATTGCTCCTATACCTGTGGTGTCAGCTGCGGGCTGGTTGTCAGCTAGGCTGGGGGACTGACTGATATTTCTTAAGCCCCAGCTGGTCACTGGGGCTTGTACTCATGGTGGTGGCAGGGCTCCAACAGGGGAATAGAAGCTGCAGGCATCTTGGGACCTAGCTCTAAACCTGCACAACCTCGTTTCTGCTATGTTCTATTGGCCATGGCAACTCACAATGTGAACCCAGGTTCAAGGGTGGGGAAACCGACTACCTCTTGATGGAAGAAACTTTAAAGTCATATTGCCAAGAGGGAAAGGTACAAGGAGCCAATCTGGAGCCAGTTTTGCAATTTTGGATAATTGTTGCCGTCTTCCTCAAGGAAGTCACAAAAAACCTTCATTTTTCGAACATCTTAGGTTGCTATAAATCTCCATCTCTGGTTTGGTAGTCTCTAAAAATTCCCATTCAGTTTTGGTGAGGGGATATTTTGTGACAAGTGTTGTCTTTCTAAAATGAGTAGTTCCGTTATCAAAATTACATTGCTCCTCATACATTATTTACAAGGTTTCCTTGTGTGTATGTGCAACATATTCCTATGTATATTTTGAGAAATAAATTGTACCAACCTCTTTTTTCTTTCACACCCCCCAGAAATGCTAGAGAGGCAGTAAAAGTGTCCAAATTTGTGAGAAATTGGAATAATCAGGAGTTACCTGTATGGAAAGTCTGTTAACGATGGCAATTCACACTAGAGTACCTTTCATCTGAGACACTTAGGGTCTGTTAACAGATTAAAAGTAGTAAAAGACACCGATCTAGAGAATTTTCATTATCTTGTGCTCTGAGAACTTGGATTTTCATTGGTTTGAATGGGCCTGAAAATACATTTTTATTACTAGGGGCGTAGAAGCCTCTAGCGGTGTTCTTAATAAAGCAAGGTGAGTTATAAGCAATCATCTGATGGAGGGTAAATGTACCATACTCCATTTTAAGAAAAATACAATATAAAAGTCTTACCATGGAAGAAAATCTTTATGTGATCTTTTTTTTTTTTTAAAAAAAATACTTCAAGAAAAATAAAGACATGACACTATATTAAATTTAAAGCCAGTGACTTATAAGCAAAGAAAAGCAAAGACAGTCTGATTAAGGCTATTGCATTGTTCTGGCATTTTTTTATACCTCACCCATTTCTGTGACTTTTTTAGAACCCAAGTTTTAGGGCCCAGAGAACAACTCCATCTTGATGTAGGATTGAGCAAATGCACGGAGAGATCCTCAATAAATAGGTATTAAATTCTATGTCCAGAAGGGGCCTGGAGATGCCCTCTCTTTACTCCTTGGTAGAACTGTTTTAACCAGCCCAGAAAAACAGCATTTTTTCCTTTAAATCTCAAAGTTCAGAGATCCCATGATTTGAACCTACCCCTCACATTTGCCTTGTGGTCTGCTATGGACATCTTTGGAATGATGCGAAGTCTGTTTGGGGACCCTGGCCGCTCTCCTGACTCATGGTCTGGGAAGCTGTGGAGGGACGCTGTGCTGAGGGGCCTTCCTCTTTGGGGCCCTGGGCTCCTGAGAGCTTTGGCTGTGTTCTTTTATGGAAACTTCGGTGCTTGACCCCTCTGACCCTCGGTCTCATTGGCAGGATCTGCAGAGGATGAAATGAGCTCATGTGATAGGTATTCAAGTGACTGAGGTAGAGTAGGTGGGGGATGAATCTTTGCTTCTTTTTAATTAGTTGCAGAGAAGAAGATGGCCCTAGGAATGAACAACTTGGACTCCAGCTTGGTACCCCTGAAACTTGAATGTGGGTATGCCTCTCCTGTGGATCTTGTTAAATGTGGGTTCTTTTTTTTTTTTTTAATATTTTTTCAGCTGCACGAGCAGCATATGGAAATCCCTGGGCTAGGGGCTGAATCGGGGCTGCAGCCGCCAGCTTACACCATGCCACAGCAATGCAGGATCCGAGCCATGTCTGTGACCTACACAGCTCATGGCATCGCTGGATTTAACCCACTGAGCAAGGCCAGGGATCACACCAGCATCCTCCTGGACACTATGTCAGGTTCTTAACCTGCTGAGCCACAACAGAAACTACTAATTGCAGGCTTTTGTTCAGTAGTTCTGGGGTGGAGCCCGGATTCTGGACTTACAAGCTCCCAGGGAATGGTGATGCTGCTGGATCGTGGGCCACACTTGGATTAGTAAGGTTCTCCCTTCCTGGCAGAGCAGGGTGTCTACCCTGGGGAGGAGAAAACATCTGCAATGTGACTGCTTTAACCTCCCTTCCTCACAGACAAGGGGCCTGTACCGCTGTTACAGAACCGGGTTCATTTTGCCAGAGGTGCAGCAAGACAAAACACCAAGATGCTGAAGTTTGTGGCAAAGAGAAGGTTGATTCGTAAGGCAGCCAAGTGAGGAGGAGATGAGAGAATAAGTCTCAAATCTGCCTCCCAGAAGGCAAGAGGCTCTGGGCACCAAGGGGTAAAGAATGAAGAAGTGGGATGGTCTGTGCAGGCATTACTAGACTACAGGTCTCTGTGTGTTTGGAGGGTGGAGTTTTCTGCCCTCTGATGGCAGAGGGTCAAAAGGCGCTTGCCCAGTTGCAGTATTGGTGGTCCTATCTGTCTTACATGACTTGGCTTAACGAGACTCAGCTGATTCCAAATTCCTGGAAAATAACTGGGGAAAACAACTTAGTGTTTATGCTATATGCCACTCAGAGGACCTGAAAAGTCTTAAAACTACCTTGGTTAGTGAAGACAGGATTTGACCAATCAATACCCATAGTTTCACCACCAGTTCAAGGCAAGTAGAAGAGCCCTGTTGGCCGAGTCTGGTTCTTGGCATCTGGAAGTGTAGGCAGATGGTCTGGGTTTAAAAATTGGTTCTCCCACCCTCTGTGTGATCTTAGGTAGATTACTGAACCTCTCTGTGCCTGTTTGACCATCAGCAGGATGGGGATTCTCGGAGTCCCTGTATTGGGGGCTGTTTGGGGGGTTTTCAATTCAATGAGATATAGACACATGCAGAGGCATGTGGTAAGAACCCAATGTATGTTACCTTAGCTCTCATTTTTATTAGGAGGCAGGTATTATTAGAAGATAAGGTTTCAATAGGACTGAATGTGTTTTAAAACAAAAGCTCCTGCAAAAATGTCAGTCTCCTTGCCTTCTGCATCTTGAACACACAGGAAAGAAGCAGGTGCGGTAAAAAAACCTTATACAAGGGGCATCTTGCCTCCACCAAGAGGGTCCAAGGGACGGCTCTGCGGGCCGGTATGTCAGTCCTTGTCGCCCCAGTCCTTTCTTTGATTTCTCCCCCTTATCTTCTGTGGGTGAACTCACCTCTTTCTGCAAGAAGGGAGAGGGGAATGTGCATTAAAACAAATTGATGTGTACCTGGAAACTTGACTACTTTTTAAATTAAAAAAAACTCCTGACCGAGAAGAAGGAGCCGATTCAGGATGGACTTTAATTGGCTATTAGTGTGCCTACTGGCAGTGGAAATCACTTGGCCTTTGGCTTCAGACCCTGCCGGGCACCCATGGCAGGCACTAATAGCCCATTAGTGCACACCCTGTCAATGCTTTATTTCCTAATTAATACTGCCTGCTTTAAGGATAGGGGAGCACAGCTATGAAACTGTTTCATCTATTGCTTCAGCAGTGAAGGAGAAAAAAATGTTATTAGCATCTCATGCTTGTCACAGTTACAGCTGAACTAGAAAATCAGAGAGATCAGCACAGGTTTTATTTTCTTAATCCTCACCTCAGGGTGGAGAAAGGTCAATCCCAAACCCAACTTCAAGATTAGGTCAGGAAGCCCTTGGGTTCCTTATAGTATCTCAGAAGTATGGGAGGTAGAATGATAATGTGGGGGGCAGATAAACCTCATTTTCCTGTGAAGCTTGAGGAGAGGGATGGAAAAGAAGAATGACCACAGGCAGTTGGGCAGGTTGTGCACTATACAATACCATAGACATGGAATGTTTACATATATTATTATGACAGCTTTATGACAGATGGAAATAAATGTTTTGAGGAAGTATATTTTTCTGTTTCTCTTAGAGGATAGAGAAGTGCTTCTCAATGAGGGTGATTTTGTCCCCTAGGGGATATGTGGCAATGTCTGGGGACATTTTTGGTCATCGCAAGTGGCTGAGTGCTACTGGTATCTAATGGGTAGAGGACAAGGATGCTGCTTAAATATCCTACAGTGCATGTCACAGCCCTACACAACAAAGAATTACCTAGCTCAAAATGTCACTAGAGCTGGAGCTGAGAAACCCTGGTCTAGAGGATGAAGGTGAACCTCCTTGACTCAGGTATGTTTTCCCTGCTTGTTCTGGAGAAATGACTGATGGAGAGGGAGCGAACCATTTCTGACTCTCTCTCCAATATGCTCCAGCAGCCTGCAGTCCATCAAATACCCACAGGCCCTGGGGAAACCCAAGGCTTCCTGATGGCAGAGCTATGTCTCTGCAGAGCTGTGGATCAGGGCAACAGCCATCATGGAAAAGTCTTTGTGCATCCAGACTTTTGTTCCAGAGGCCCAGGGGCCTCCAAGATGAACTAGCTTTCCTTGTCTCTCCAAACCTTCCCAAACTGTTTTTTGTTTGTTTGTTTGTTTTTTTGCTTTTTAGGGCTGCACTGTGGCATATGGAAGTTCCTAGGCTAGGGGTGGAAATGGAGCTGCATTTGCCGGCCTATGCCACAGTAACAGGGCATCCCAGCCGTATCTGCAACCTAGAGCTCACAGCAACGCTGGATCCCTGACCTGCTGAACAAGACCAGGGATCGAAACTGCATCCTCACCGATACTAGTCTGGTTTGTTTCTGCTGTGCCACAACGGGAACTCCCAAAGCTTCCCAAATTTTAAGTCCTTGCCTCTTAAGAATGGGGCACAGTATCCTTATATTTGCCTTCCACACTGCCTCCTAGACCAGTTTTGTGGATGATCAATTAGGGGATATTGGCAGAAAATTGAGACAAAACTCTCAGCCTCGTGACTGGGTTCAAATTCCAGCTTTTCTACATGCCAGAAATGGCCTTAGGCAATTCACTAAAACTCTCTGTGTGTCGGTTTTCATCTTCTTCTTTTTTTTTCTGGCTGTGCCTGAGGCATGTGTAAGTTCCTGGGCCAGGGATCAAATCCATACCCCAGCAGCAACCTGAGTGGGTCGCAGTGATAATGCCGGGTCCATAACCTTCTGTGCCCCAGTGGGAACTCCTGTCCCAAGTTTTCTTTTCTGTAAAATGGGGATAAGAATAATAGTGCCCACTTCATAGGACCATGGTGAGGATCGAGTTAGTTGGTAGGTAGAAAACTCTAAGTGGTAGGTGTTCCAGGCCTCCTTCCATATTCATTTTTTGGTGTCTGTATTAGTTTGTGAGGGCTGCTGTAACAAAATACTAGTCTGGTTGACTTACATAGCAGCAATTTATTGTCTCACAGTTCTGGATACTGGAAGTGTGTGATCAAGGTGACAGCAGAGTTGGTATCCTCTGAGGCCTGGATGGGAAGACTCTCTTCCAGACCCCTCCCCTTGGCTTACAGATGGCTGCTTTCTCCCTACATCTCCTCTGTGGGCATGTCTGCTGTCTCTCTGGTGTGCTTATCTCCATTTCTCACAAGGACACCAGTCAGATTGGATTGGGACTCACCCTAATGGCCTCTTTAAAGGCTCTATCTCCCAACACAGTCCCATTCTGAGATGCTGGGGTTAGGGTTTCATCCTATGAATTTTGGGGAGATACACCTCAGCCCCAAACACATGATAAGGACCTGGTAACAACCTCAACCTAGTCCCGAATGTTTAACTATGGTACCAAGTGCAAAGAAAGCCAGGATGGACCTTGAGGCCATCCCACTAAGTGAAATTAGTTAGAGAAAGACAAATACTGTATGATCCCCTGTATTTGTAGAATTAAAGAAAACTGAGTCCATAGAAACAGAGACTAGACTAGAGGTTGTCAGAGGTGGGGTGGGGAAGAATAGGTGAAGTTGGTCAAAAGCCCAAACTTGCTGTTATAAGATGATGAAGTCCTGGGAATGTGATGTAGAGCATGATGGCTATAGCTAACAATACAGTTATTATTGCTATTATTATCTTTGCTTTTTAGGGCTGCACCTGTGGCATATGCAGGTTCCCAGGCTAGTGGTCCAATCAGAGCTACACCTGCAGGCCTACGCCACAGCCATAGCAATGCAGGATCTGACCCGTGTCTGAGACCTATACCACAGCTCATGGCAATGCCAGATCCTTAACCCACAGAGCAAGATCAGGGATCGAACCCAAAAACTCATGGTTCCTAGTTGGATTCATTTCCGCTGTACCACAGCAGGAACTCCGACAATACTGTTTTTAATTTGAAAGCTGCTTAGAGAATAGATCTTAAAAGTTCTCAGTATAAGCATGTGAGATGATAAATGTGAACTCAACTTTTTGTGGTAATTGTTTGGCAATATATACACATATCAAATTATTATGCTGTACCCCCGAAACTAAGGCAATATTATATGATAACTATATCTCAGTAAAATGCAGGGGAGGGGAGCAAACCTGGCATCTTAAATATAAAGTCTTCCTTCTCTCCTGTTGCATTCCAGGGAAGACCTCAGGCCCAGGTCTTACACCTGCTTTCATTAAATTCCTATTAACTGTGTCAATAAATGGTAGCTGCTTCTCTTCTACACTGTCCTTTGCCAGCCGTATGGGGATGTGTTAGAGCTACACTGTAAGAATGACCACTTATCTCAGGTTTTTCTGGACAATCATGGTTTCAAAAATTCTGTCTTCTAGTCCACCTAAGAACACTTGTGTTTTTCATACAATGGGTTCCAAAATTTGGTTTAGAAGTCATAGTCACGGAGCATACCTGGCCAAGGGGGCGACCTGGAGGGGTGGGAGGGAAGGAGGGGCTGGTGACAGGTGGGCGAAGCCAGCAGCCAGGAGGAGGAAAGAGAGAAAAAAAAGACCCAGAAAATCCATAACTCTTGAACACATTCTCAAAGAATGATAGTTTACTGTAGCACCAAGTCTCAGCTTCTAGTTTACTGCTAAATCTGTTCCTCAAGTAGCATAGTAGTAGGAGCATTTAATACCAAATTTCCTAACTATACAATGGAAATATTAATACCTGCTTGTTGTGTTTGAATGTTATTCCCCAAAGTAATGCTAATATCAATAAAACCCTTTATAAATGAACTAAAGGAACTTGTCAAGTCTTATTTTTTTTTCCAGTCATTCTTCATAGCCCCCAAGCAGTCATGGCTCTATTTGTACTAAATCCTCCAAGTATCTCTTTATCCTGGATGTGCTGCAGGGATCATCTTCACACCTGCAAAATATTCCTGCCTCATGTGTGCAAATGATTATAGCTCAGCTCCCGGGCCTCATCTAGGAGCTACTGCAGGAGAGGATCAAATGGATACACATTAGGGCATCCTGGAGCGTCTTTGGCAAAGGCCTACAGATTACTTTGCTGAAGGCATCTGCTAATTGGACAGCAGACCCTGAGTGGAAAGAACAATGTGCTTGTCAGCTGGGAAAACCTCCTCCAAATACCACCAGATACAAGCGAGGCGATCTCGGTGTGAAGGTTATTAGAACGGGGCTTGTATTTTGGATAATAAACCCTATTTATGGTCGTCTCCTGGTCATTAAGAATCTCTGCTGTGAGAGAAAACTGGGCTATTAACTTCTTCAGATAGAACCAGAGGGAAGAGTGATCATTTCTTTTGTAAGCAGAAGGGAAGGTTCTGCTCAATAAAGATCAATTAGACATCTCTGTTAAAAGACTGCTTGGAGCTGGTGCCAATAGAAATCCCACTGTCTTAACCCATGCTCCTTACAGCCCTCCCCACCTCTGTATCTTGCACTGGGGAAAATTTTAAGAGGACACTGGCTCTGGTAAGCTCTATCAGGTGAAAGAAACTCTCATATCCATGGCTGAATGAGCTCTGATGTTGAGTGACTTTCATGCATTTAGCAAGGGTATCCTCAGAGGATGGCAGGCAAATCAAATGCTCCCCTGGATTCAGCTGAGCATCAGTCATCCTCATGAGGGATTTTAAAAAAGAATATAGGAGTTCCCGTCATGGCGCAGCTGTTAACGAATCCGACTAGGAACCATGAGGTTGCAGGTTTGATCCCTGCCCTTGCTCAGTGGGTTAAGGACTCGGCGTTACCGTGGGCTGTGGTGTAGATTGCAGACGCAGCTCGGATCCCACGCTGCTGTGGCTCTGGCGTAGGCTGGCAGCTACAGCTCCGATTCGACCCCTAACCTGGGAACCTCCATATGCCACGGGAGCGGCCCTAGGAAAGGCAAAAAGACAAAAAAAAAAAAAAGAATATAACAATAGGTACCCTGAAAGATCAGGGGGTTTGAACTACTAATTCCCAGGAAGTAGGAAGGATCTGGGGGGCCCTGGAGGGTCCACTGCATTAAGGAAACCCTCTACCATCCCCTGTAATATCTTACAAGTATCATCTCATCCCCTTCCTTTAAAATACAATGTGCTTCTAGTCCCTGGCTTAGACTGTGGCCTCTTATGTCAATTCCATCTTTTCTTGCTTTCTGAGCTCCCGTATGGTTTTCTTACCCTTCAATTATAATACCTGCCTGACAGTTAATTTTCCAAACATCTGTCCCTCATCTAAGATGTAAACTTTCTTTTGCTTGCTTGCTTGCCTTCCTTCCTTCCTTCCTTCCTTCCTTCCTTCCTTCCTTCCCTCCCTCCCTCCTTCCTTCCTTCCTTTCTTTGTCTTTTTAGGGCCGAACCTGCGGTATATGGAAGTTCCCAGGCTGGGGGCCGAATCGGAGCTACAGCTGCTGGCCTATACCACAGCCATGGCAACACCAGATCTGAGCTGCATCTGTGACTTACACCACAGCTCATGGCAGTGCTGGATCCTTAACCCACTGCATGAGGCCAGAGATTGAACCCACATCCTCATGGATACTAGTGTTCATTTCTGCTGAGACATGAAGGGAACTCCTTTTCTGTTTTTTAATCCCCTATTACCCATCCACTCCCAGTATCTGGTCTGATCTCCACATATGACAGGCATGTTGAAAAAAGCCTGGATGTTGGTTTTGTTTATCTTGATTACCACATTCCTGAAAGGGGGCCTGTGTTCACTGGACCAAGCCAGGTGAGAATTCAGAACGAATGAATATGGATCTAAGGGGAGACATCATCTATACTTAAACTCAGAAGCTACTGGACTTAAAAATCCCCCAGCAGTAATTCCAACATCAATGTCCTTTGCCTTTGTGTAATATATTTCTATTGCTGTGTAACAAATTAATACAAACTTGACAATTTGCTGTACATAACTTTATTTTTACTCTGTTTCTATAGGTCAGAAGTCCAGGCATGTCATGGATGAATTCCCTGCTCAGCTGGGGGTCTTACTGGCTGATGTCAAGGCCTTGGCCAGAGTGCTGGTTCTAGTCTTGGGCTTGATGTCTGCTTCCAAGCTCGCAGTTGTTGGAAGAACTCATTTCCTTATGATTGTAGGGCCAAGGACCTCTTTCCTTGCTGGCTTCCAGGTGGGGTGGGGGGTACTCTCAGGTCCTAAAGGTCACCTGCTTTCCTTGCCACATGGCCGCTGCCATCTCTAATGCTGGCAATGGAAACGCTTCCTCCATGTTGAGTCCTCTTCACACTTGGTGTCTCTGTGACTTCCAGACTCAGGTTTAAAGGGCTCACTTGGTTTGACCAGGCCCTTTAGGGTGATGTTCCTATCTGAATGTCAGCTGATTTGGGACCTTAATTACATTGATGGAAATCCCTGCCAAGTAGAACTTAAATTAGTGTGATTGGATCATTGGAGAAGGGTATATGTTCAGCAGGGGATGGTCATCTTGGAGGCCTTCTTAGAATTCTGCCTCCTACATGAGCCATGATGCTCAAATGAAAGCTTTGCTTATCTGCCTGTGTCAGACTTACTGATGTCATCCCTTCAATGAGTCATGCAGACAAAAGAAGCATAAACCTGTATTGGACATGACAAGTGCTGCAATCTGAAGAAGGAGGGAAAACCCAACCTTGGCTTTGTCCCTTGATAAAAGTGATGTTTCATGGTGTTGGGAAGATTTTCATTGGGTCAGTTGTCTGATTGAGGCACAGCCTTAGTGAGGTGACAAATAGCCAAGAATTACTGCCTCTTTTTCATGGTATGATGAAGGTCTAAGAGCGGGGTCAGCAAACTATAGCCAGCCCCCTGTTCTTATAAATAAATTATCGGACAACCACCAGCCTTATTCATTTACAAATTCTCTCTGGGTGCTTTTGTGTGGAGTGGTTGTGCTAGAGACATTGTAATCCGCAAAGCCAGAAAGCCCCTGGTGACCTCCAGTCTAAGACCATTCCTGTAGTTCTCTGATAAGGATCACTTGCAACATTTGTTAAAAATTCAGTTTCAGGGCCTGGCTTGGAAGCACTCAGCCAGAATCTCCAGAGGAGGGGCTTTGGGAAGGTAAGAGTGAATGAGCTTCCCAGGTGATGCTTATCACCAGGGAATGCCTGTGCTCAGGTGTGGCTGCCCCACGAGATGAGGGACGAGGCTTTAAAAGAGACAGTGGGAGGGGAGGGGGTTGCTTTCAAGAGCACAGACCTGGAGATTCCACCGTCTTGACCTGCGGCCCAGCTCTGCCTCTTACCAAATTTCACCACCTCAGGTAAGTTATTTTTGCTTTGTGTTCTCTGCTGAGAAATGAGGGTCACGTGTCTGGGTGGCAGTGTGTTGAGGTAGGTTGAGAGCCTAGTACAGTGATCGGTGTGGTCACTCTCACTGAGAGGAGCAACACTGTGCAAACACAGAAGACCCCACTGTGGAAATGGGTCATAAATAAGTCAGGCCCAGCAGGGCTTTTCAGTAGTCCTTAGTGTATAGTTGTCTTCCTCAGAAAGGAAAACTCCTTTAAAGGAATCTCCCCTATGTTCAAGACAGAATTAAGGCCCCTTAGAAACTCTATTCCCTGCACATCACTGAGTATTGTAAGATGTAATCATTATTTAAGGGTATAGCTACATTTGCAAAGGAATGTTTAATTTTATAACTGAATATGCGTGTACTTAACAGTAGCCATATATGTATATTTTTTTCACATTTCTGAGGTTAATTTTTTTAAAAAAATCTTTGCTTGACGAGATCATGCAAATTCAGCCATCTGTGTAGCTGTTGAAAGACAGTTTTTAGATACATGACCCATAAATTCTTGCAAGACACAGGACTCCAATAATACTTCAGGTTACCAGGGAGTTTCATATTTTATTAAAAGGGGGAAAAATCAATCCTGAATCTTTTTAGTCCAATGACTAAAGAATCACTCCATTGATTTTGTTCAGCTACTCAGGTGGGTGTGCAATTTATCTTGATTTGGTCTTATTCAAGTTTACTTTTTCTGGGAAGTATTAATTCGAATGCAAGGTGGAAAATACTGTAATATGAGACCATCTTTAAAGCCACTTTACACAGCTTGTGTAAACATCCTAGGGTAGAGTTTTAATGCTTTTTTAAAATATGGAACTTGAGATGACTGTATGTTTTTCCTCTTCTTAACAGAAGAGGGAGGCAAAGGCTTGGCTAAACAGTGTTCCAAAGACCCAGGCTAGAGAGAAATGGATCCATATTCTTAGAACAGGTAAACAAGAACAGGATGAATTCTGCCAGGTATGATTAGGTTTCATGAAAGAAGAAAAAAAGCACAATTGGCAAATGAGTGTGTTTGCTGATGTATTTTTAAGCTTTCTTCTTCTTCTTTTTTTTTTTTTTTAAAGAAAGTACCAGTGAGAACCCCAGAAAACAAATCTAAGAGAGCAGGGGGAGGGATATTCATTTTAATTAAATGCAGTGTTGGAATCTTGCAGTGCCCTAAAACACAGCTGGTGTGAACAAGGTTGTTCAGGATCTGCCTGAATTAACTCCCTAAGCAAACGTTGAGGTCGCAGACCACCTGGCTGAGCTCCAGGCTAGTGGCTAGTGATGCTGGATTATTCCTTTCTCCTCTTGTCAAGGGGAAAAGCCGGAAGGCTGACCACCAATAACTGCATGTATCCCAGCCAGGTTATCCAATGCTTAGAGACTCTCTCAGGCTAAAGTCTCTTGTGCAGACACCTTTCCTTGAAAACTCCCAGAGAGTTCCTATGGCTCACACCTGGTGCCAGCCAGCAAGCCCTTGTGAAAGTGTGCTGCTAATAGAGAATTCGAAGGAGCTGCTTGTGGGGTGGCCATCTTGGTTAAAGGCTCTGCCTCCCACAGTTTCCAAGGGAGCACAGAGGAGATGCAGGGCCTTATTTGCTGGGAGATAGGGATATTTGGGCCAGGTTCACTTCAGAGATTCATTTTCCTTGATAGATATGAGTGATACTCTTTTGGGGGTTGTTTTGCTTTGTGTGTGGGTGGTGTCGTGGGAATACTAGGGCATGGTAATCATTGGAGTCAGCTGAACTGAGTTGAGATTGCTCTCACCCTGCAGTGAGACCTTGGACAGGTTTCTATCTGGTCTCCATCTGCAGAGTGGAAATTGTAACGCCAGTCTCATTTTCCTCTGAGATTGTCATGAAGAGCTGGTGAAATGTGTTTATGAAAGTGCTTTTGTAATGGTGTATATAGGTGTGTGGCAGACAGCATGCCAGTTTGGATTTAAATGAGATTCAGAACTATGCTTAACAAGATAAGCGGGTCAGAAGAGGGCCAGGATGGAATGAGGGAAGCAGGATGGTTTGGTACTCAAGTTAAGGAGGCACTGCCTCCCAGGGTGTTTATATATGGGCTCTGAATGTGCAAAGCCCTGAGAGTTGGTGCCTCCTTAAATTTTGCATGCTACTCACCCTGCTCGCCTCACCTTTGTCTTGAGTGAAAGTAAAATATATATATACTTATTAAAATTATAAATGTGATATGCTTTGACTGTAACAAAGCCTACCACTGCTTTTTTTTTTTTTTTGTCTTTTTGCTATTTCTTGGGCCACTCCCACGGTATATGGAGGTTCCCAGGCTAGGGGTCCAATCGGAGCTGTAGTCTCCGGCCTACACCAGAGCCACAGCAACTCGGGATCCGAGCCGCGTCTGCAACCTACACCACAGCTCACAGCAACGCCGGATCGTTAACCCACTGAGCAAGGTCAGGGACCAAACCCGCAACCTCATGGTTCCTAGTCGGATTCGTTAACCACTGCGCCACGACGGGAACTCCAGCCTACCACTGCTTAATCTAACTTGGTGAGGTTACCGCCAAGATAATTTCTGGAGTGTCTTTTCTTGTGTTTTCCATACACGCACTACCTTAAACTAGGCTTTTTGTTCTGACCTCAGGGGTAGCACAGAAACAGGTGAAAGAAATCCAAATCTGGTATCAAAACCTTGGTGTTCTTGAAGTTCCCTAGTGGCTCAGCAGGTTAAGGATTCTGCAGTGTTACTGCTGTGGAACAGGTTCGATCCCTGGCCTGGGAACTTCCATAAGCTGAAGGCATGGCTAAAAAGAAACAAACACCCCAAACCTCATTGGTGTTAAAGATCTTTGAGGTGGGTGTGTTTGCAGACTCTGTGGAGGGGGTCACACAGCACACGTGACACAGCAAAATGCACTTGGACTCTGCTTCACCCAGTTTTCTCTCCCATAAACCACACCTTAAGGAATTGCTCCAGATGTCCATCTAAAATTCGGGGTTCTTCTTGTCTTGCTTCTCCTAGTTGGCTGCCTGCCTTTCTTCATTTACGATTTCCTCTTTCATCTCGAGAAGACACATTTGGCCGTTTGAAGATTTTTTTTTTCTCTTTTATTTTTAGGGCTGCACCTGTGGCATATGGAATTTCCCGGGTTAGGGGTTGAATTGGGGCTGTAGCTGCTGGCCTATGCCACAGCCACAGCCACGCCAGATCCGATCCTTAACCCACCGAGCGAGGCTAGGTATTGAACCCACATCCTCATGGACACAATGTTGGATTCTTAACCCACTCAGCCACAACAGGAACTCCCATTAGAAGATTCTTAATACTTGTATCTTTCTCCTACTGTCTTAAAGGACCTGAGTGCTAAGAAAAGACTACTTTCAGGAATGGGGACGGGGAAGAAAAGTTGTTAATATTTCAATAGGTTTTGTTCCTGATAATATTATATCCATAGGTACATCTCCCCTGCCCTTCCCTGGCATCTTTGAAATGCCATCACACTGTCCCTCATGTCTTCTGATGGGCTTGTTTCTCTTAACAATAGTTGTGGAGATTTTCAGTAGGACCTATAAGCCCACGTCATTGTTTTTAACACCTGCCTATATGTTACCATGTCAGTGTGTCAAAACTGAACTCTTTCTGTACTAGGAGGTGTTTGTTCTTCCTTTTTCACTCTTGCAAATAATCTGCAGTATAAATCCTCCTACGCTTTTCCCTTCCTTGTACACTTAGGTTTAATTTGCTGGGCCAAACAGAATTTGCATTTTGACAGCAGAAGATGGGAAGGATGATTGTGAACACAGCGTGGGCTCTGTCCCCGGTGTTTTTCTTGCTGACCAATCTCCACTGGATACACATTCACATACAGTTCTCATTTATAGCTTAGGGGCTGTAGGTAAAAACGGGAAGAGCTGTTTTTCTAAAAAAAAAAAAAAATTCTTGGTAAAATATTGTGTGTGGCACCAATATGACTTCTTTGGGAATGGCAGCTGGAAAGAGAAATGAGGCATTTCCCTCTGACTCCATATAAACCATGCTGCAGTTTTGGCCTGGCTGGAGTCCCAGGCCTTGGGGGCGGTGCTCGAAGGCAGGAGCTATGCGGACGCAGCGCCACACAGTGGCCGGTTGGAGAGGACGCGCTTGTTTACAAGTGCAGGCACAAAATCCTTGGGAACTAGAAATGCTTAAGAAGCATTTTACTGGAGGCTGAAGTCCTGCATGAACAGCAGGGAGATTGGAGCCAGTGACATTTGGGGTATTGTTAAAGTGACTCCGCGTTTAGCCGAAGGCTGGTGCCTGGGGCAACTCAGGTTACTGTTGCTTTTGAGTGAATTTGCATTTTAGGTCTCACGGGCTATCTACATACATTAGAACAAACCAGTGGCAATATTCCAGGAGCAAATGTTTCTAGGCAGTGCATATCTGACTTCAGGGACCTCTGCCATAACTCTGTGGTCCATAAGTTGGGAACTACTGAGATGGGATATTGAAAAGCTGAGTGTAAATGAAATCGCTAACTCAGTGTCAAGGGGAACGTCCTCTTTTTAAAAGAATCCTGGGGTAGGTTCTCACCACACAGAAGGAACACCCTGTTACTCCTCTTCAAGATCTTAAAATGACCCCCTAATGTAACAAATCGACTTCTCCAGGCAACTTGTTACCCTTCATAAGGAACTCCCGCCCTATAAAGAGCCTCGTTACCTGCACTTTGATCAGGGCAGGTTCTGTCACTGCTGTGAGCAAACAGGAGGCTTACTTTTGCTTCTAAATCTCTGGTTTTATTTTTGTATCTCCCTGAAATGCCACTTCTGCCCCTGTAGCAATCCAAAGCCTTTCCTGGCCTTCTCGGCCAACTTGGGCCTGAAGTGACTTTGGATTTTGTAAACTCCTGAAGCTTTGACACTGGGTGTCAGTCATTTGATGTGGCCTCTGTTTCAGGTCTGTTGCTTGATGGTCTGACTAGCCTCTGAATTCTGACATCAGTGACACGTAAAGTCTTCATAACTCCTTGAAGGGAGATGCTAAACATGAAACAATGTAGTATTTCAGTAACTTGCTGGACAATGAAAAAATGAAAGCCAAGTGACATTTTTGTAAGTGTAGATCTTCATATATTGGCTCTGCTTTAAGTAGACATAAAAAAATCATCTTTGATTCATTCACTTATTGATTTGTTTAGTCACACAAATGCATGCTCCCTCATGCCTGCAGGACTGTAGGCACCTATGCAGGCATATACAGGGCCAGGTAGGTTCTTAGCCTTCCACCTAAAATAGAGATGTGTTCTGCAGAAAGCACACCCACCAGTGTGGAAGATCAAGTCATTTGCTTGCAAAAACAGAGCCTGTCTGCTTGGATCAGGGACTGAGAATCCAGACCACGTGGATCACATGTCCACCACGCGGGTTACATGTCCCACTTTCTTGGGCCTGATGGGCTGCTCAGGAAATACTTTTTTTGGGTGAGTAGTGGTAGGCTTCTGCTCTTTGCAGCTCTGCTTCCTCTTGCTTTGCTCTATGTAGACTTTTCCCACGTGAACAATGTGTTGCTGGCCTCTGGGTTAAGAGTTGTTAGTTAATGCACACAGGGCAGTGGACAGCTGCTAACTGGTGTGGGTTCAGGGGATGTTGTACCTTGGGAGGATTTGTGCCAATTACTTAGCTGCCTGAATACCAAGATCCTTCATACTTGCTTTATAATAAGATGAGCTGGGGTCTCGCATTTATCCCAAGAGGACAGCCTGTCCAAATCATCTATATTTTAGCGGGCAGTACCAAACTTCAGGCCTTGGCAACACACTTTAAATAATTCCTGCCATGCCATATATTTTAAGTATCATTAAAAAGCCATTTTCTTTTAAAAATATGTGCAATATGTTTTGTGAAACCTATAACAAGTCTATGAAAAATTGATGATTTTTCCACAGGGATATGTTCAGATGATTTTGATTCTGCTTGCCAAATGAAAAATCTAGCATGTGGGTGTCCTTTATCTTACTGACTCCCTCTGAGTGCAACTGCCATGTTCCCGAACAAAGAGAAATGGGTTCCACACTCTGAGTAGACATGTCCCTACCTGTGGTGGGCAGAGGATGTGGTGCAGATGTGAACTAGGAAGCATGGATTTCCCTTTCAAATGCCTTGTTTTCCTATTCTGTGCCTTTCAGTCAGCTCCATGTAAATTGGGTCAAAATGCACCATAGGTGCCGCTGGCATATACAGGGGATGGAAACAGGCCCAAGGAAGATGCAAAGAGAGCTTTACAGTCAAAGATAATAATCGTTCAATCTTTCAGTTAGGATTTTTTTTTTTAAACTGAAAAATATGTGCCAATACCCCCACATACTTTGTTCTCTTTCGAGTTCTCTGGCCCTGAGAGTTAGAAGCAGTTTGCTTTCCCTGATCCTAGGACTCAGAACCATGGTGGGGGTAGAGCAGGATGAGGTATTGCCCAGGTCTCTTGGGAACTACTCCCCATCAACCATTCCATCTGAGAGTCCAGGATACTTGTTAAGCCACCAGAACAGATAGCGTGGGGGGAACTGGACCCCTCGTGTGGGTGACAGTGGAACAGGCACAGCACTCGCCCATAAGTAAGGTGGGAGTAGAAGAGCCTTCTAGCAGAGTAGTGGTTGAGCACACAGCTCTTGCTTCACAAACAAGGATGAAACAGGCAATACAAAGTGGCTGAAGGGACTGTTGTGATGAATAATTCTGAGTGTGGGGGACACAGTGGTGCTCTGTAAGCTTGGACACTTGACCTGGGTCCACACTGTGGATGATCTCGAGGACTGGTGGTGAGCATGAACTGATTCTGCATTTGAGGGCCCTTGGGGGTTTTTGAGATGGACACTGTAGAGAGTAAGATTTGATCTGAGGCTTTGGAAATTGTCTTAAAGAGAATTTAGGAGTTGTCCCACACAGTGGTTTTAAAGGTTTGCTTGATGATCCCCCTGAGGGGCTGCTCTGGTGTGAGGGTCTGGGGAAAGAAGCCAAGAAGCTAGGGTCTTAGGCTCCTGTTCCCACTGAATTAGCTGCTGGACCACTGTTTTACTTGAGCTGCCAGGTAAGAGTCCTTTCCTCCATTCTTTCTTCCTTTCCTAGGTAAACACATGACAAAAATTTCCGTCTTAACCGTTTTTAGGTGTATTGCTCAGTAGCATTAAATATACTCAGCATTAAATACATCTCCAGACTTTTTCCTTGTGCAAAATGCAACTCTCTTCTCTTTATTATTATTATTAATTTTTTTTAGGGCCACATATGTGGCATATGGAAGTTCCCAGGCTAGGGGTTGAATCAGAGCTGTAGCTGCTGTCCCACGCCATAGCAATGCAGGATCCGAGCCACATCTTCGACCTACACTGCAGCTCACATCAACATTGGATCCTTAGCCCACTGAACTGGATTGGGGATTGAATCTGCATCCTCATACATACTAGTTGGGTTTGATACATCTGAACCACAAGGGGAATTATCTCTGTTCTCTTTTATTTTTATTTTTCAAGTTACTTTTAAAAAAATAACAATTATTACAATATTATTATTTTAGCAATTCTCACTTCCTTATTATGTGAACTCTTTATATTTTAATTTTTAATTATTTTTTTATTACTCAAATGAATTTATCACATCATTACAGTCCAATTTCACAGGATTTCCATCCCACAACCCAAGCACATCCCCCCACCCCCCAAACTGTCTCCTCCAGAGACCATAATTTTTCAATGTCTGCGCATCAGCATCTGTTCTGCAGAGAAGTTCTGTCTGTCCTTTTTTCAGATTCCACATGTCAGTGAAGCATTTGATGTTGATGTCTCATTGTATGGCTGACTTCACTTAGCATGATAATTTCTAGGTCCATCCATGTTGCTGAAAATGCTGGTATTTCGTTCTTTTTAATGGCTGAATAATATTCCGTTGTGTATATGTACCACTTCTTCTTGATCCACTCCTCTGTCGATGGACATTTAGGTTGTTTCAATGTCTTGGCTATTGTAAATAGTGCTGCAATGAACATTGGAGTACCTGTGTCTTTTTGAGTCATGGTTTTCTCTGGATAGATGCCCAGGAGTGGGACTGCTTGGTCAAATGGTAGTTCTATGTTTAGTTTTCTGAGGCATCTCCATACTGCTTTCCACCGTGGTTGCACCAATTTACAATCCCACCAACAGTGTACTAGGGTTCCTTTTTCTCCACACCCTCTCCAGCACTTACTGTTTGTAGGCTTTTTGATGATGGCCATTCTGGCTGGGTTAAGGTGGTACCTCATCGTGGTTTTGATTTGCATTTCTCTAATCATGAGTGATGTTGAACATCTTTTCATGTGTTTTTTGGCCATCCATATGTCTTCTTTGGAGAAATGTCTGTTTAGATCTTCTGCCCATTTTTGGATAGGGTTGTTTGTTTTTTTTGGTATGGAGCTGCAGAAGGTGTTTATAAATTTTGGAGATGAATCCCTTGTCAGTGGATTCACTTGCAAAGATTTTCTCCCATCCTATGGGTTGTCTTTTTGTGTTGTTTAGGGTTTCCTTTGCTGTGAAGAAACTTTTAAGTTTGATTAGGTCCCATTTGTTTGTTTTTATCGTCAGTACTCCAAGAGGTGGATCTGAGGAGATGTTGCTGTCGTTTATGTCAGAGAGTGTTCCGCCTATGTTTTCGTCTAGGAGTTTGATAGTGTCTGGTCTTATATCTAGGTCTTTAATCCATTTTGAGTTTATTTTTGTGTATGGTGTTAGGGAATGTTCTAGTTTCATTCTTTTCCATGTGGCTGTCCAGTTTTCCCAGCACCACTTATTGAACAAGCTGTCCTTTCTCCATTGTATAGTCTTGCCTCCTTTGTCATAGATGAGTTGGCCGTAGGTGCATGGGTTTAGTTCTGGGCTTTCTATCCTGTTCCACTGATCTATATTTCTGTCTTTGTGCCAGTACCATATGGTTTGGTGATTGTTGCTTTGTAGTATAGTCTGAAGTCCTGGAGCCTGATTCCTCCAGCTCCATTTTTCTTTTTCAGGATGTCTTTGGCTCTTCTGGATCTTTTGTGCTTCCAAACAAATTTTTAAAATATTTTGTTCAAGTTCTGTGAAAAATGTCCTTGGTAATTTGATAGGGATTGCATTGAATCTGTAGATTGCCTTGGGTAGCATAGTCATTTTGATAATATGAACTCTTCCAATCCATGAGCATGGTATATCTTTCCATCTATTTGTGTCATCTTTGATTTCTTTCATCAGCATCTTATGGTTTTCAGAGTACAGGTCTTTTGTCTCTTTAGGTAGGTTTCCTCCTAGTATTTTATTCTTTTGGATGAGATGGTAAATGGGATTGCTTCTCTAATTTCTTTTTCTGATCTTTCATTGTTAGTGTATAGAAATGCAGTTGATTTCTGTGTATTAATTTTGTATCCTGCGACTTTGCCAAATTCATGGATGAGCTCTAACAATTTCCTGGTAGAGTCTTTAGGGTTCTCTAGGTATAGTATCATGTCATCTGCAAATAGCGATAGTTTTAGTTCTTCCTTTCCAATTTGGATTCCTTTTATTTCTTTTACTTCTCTGATTGCTGTGGCTAGGACTTCCAGAACTATGTTGAAGAGTAGTCTCTGTTTTCTTTAAATAATAGTTCTCCCTCTGCCTGTCCTCCTCCAGCCCTTGGTAACCATCATTCTCCATTGTGTCTATGAATTGGCCTAGCCAAGTAAGATTTCTTTTCAAAAGACAATCATGTAGCTGAGGTAGCCTACTGATGTATCCATCATTCCTCATTGTTCTCCACCCCACCACCTCCCTGCTCTACTGACAGAAAGTGAGAAAACCGAAATCATGGAAGTCCTGGGAGGCCAGGGTGGCCACCCAGTACAGATGTTATAAGCACAGGCACTTTAGCCAGATTGTCAGTTTCAAATTCTGGTTCTGAGGCTGTGTATATGATGCTCAGAAAGTGACTGAATTTAGTACCTCAGTTTGCTCATCTGTTAAAGGGACATGATGGTAACAGAACCTGCTTTATCGAAGTTCCCATCGTGGTGCAGAGGAAACAAATCCGACTAGGAACTGTGAGGTTGTGGGTTTGATCCCTGACCTCCCTCAGTACAGATCTGGCATTGCCGTGAGCTGTGGTGTAGGTCACAGATGGCAGCTCAGATCCTGAGTTGCTGTGGCGTAGGCTGTCAGTAACAGCACCGATTAGACCCCCTAGCCTGGGAACCTACATATGCCGCAGGTTTGGCCCTAAAAAGAAAAAAAAAAAAATCTGCTTCATGGGCCTTGTTGTGAAGATTAAGTGAGGAAATCTAAATTAAGTACTTGAAATGGGACCTGACATTTATATAAATGTTTGCTATTATTATTAATGTTAAGTGATTTCCTAGCCTGATACTGCTCCTTTGAAGGAGAGCTGTAACTTTGGGCCTACAGCTGGCTACCTTGGTGCATGTCTTTTGAGTTTCCACTTAAGACTGAATATATAGCTTTGACTTGCAAGTTTGCTTTCTACATGTCTCTATATCTCATCTAGGGCATGCCATTGATCTTGAAGGATCCTCTATCAATATCTTATTCCTCAGGGGAAAGTCATGCAGTTCGTATTACACAGCATAAGGGCAGACATCTGATGGCATTAATTCAGCACATATGTATTGAATGCTTTGATGTAAAGACAACTGGTATAGTTGCTGGGGCCACTGAAGAAACAGCCCCAAATCCCTACTCCTGTCAGCTGTGTTCTCATGGGGACAAGCCTTTGCAATGTAGCCCTTTTAATAAATGAAGTATTTTTTTGAACTCACCTAGCCAAGAAAGATGGAGAGTTTGCATAAAAATGTTCACTTTTGGAAACGAATGCTCTAGACTTACTGCTAGTGGTGCTTTTGAAAAATGATTTGTCAATAGAGACTAAAAAATGGTATAGAAATAGTTGTGATTTCAGGTTTGAGATGATTTTTAAGATCCAAAGTTTCCAAATTGATTTATCTCCAGTTCTTATTGTTGGGTCGTGTGTATAGTTGAGTTCCATCAAATTTAGAACCCTGTGAGAACAGTGTAAGACTCATTTTACTTGGGCTTCAATCAGGTGTCAGGAGGAATGTGTGATTCCACCAGCTTATGCCTCTCCTGGGTTTGATCCTTTCTTCCTCAGTACAAGCAGGTGACAGTTAGACTTGGAGAAAACAGAAGCAGGCATAGTGGGTTTGGGACTAAGCTTCTAGGGAAATGAGAATAGGAATTGCCAGCACAGGCTGGGGCTATCCAGCTACGAGAAAAGGTCTATGATACAGATACCATGCTGCTTGCTATTGCTACTTCCCTGTGCTATTTTTGTCTCAACCATTGATATAAAGCACAGCACTTCATTTCTGGGATCCCTTCATTTGTAGATACTTTCCAACACAGCATTTTGGAGTGCCACTGCTAGTCAAGGTTCTTGGGTGATATGCAACCCACATACTATTAGGAACTGCTAATAGTGGCCTTAAAACCGTCAGAGTTAATCACTGGCCACTGTGCCCCTTGTTCATCACCCATGCTACTTGCCATCATCCCACCTCTTTCCCATATTGTTCAGGTAGAGTGGAGATCCCTTGATCTTAGGGAGTGGAGGCTTTCTTCTAACCCTAAGGGATGAAGCATGGAGATCTAGATTAATTGTAATAAACCCATTCTCTTTGCCAGACTCCTTTTCTTTTCAGCTCTAAGTGGCAGTGTGACACTGGCTTATGAATCTGGTGTTTCTAGGGAAAATTTAAAAACAATTGCCCATTTAAAGACAGAGCCTGGAGGAGTTCTCATCATGGTGCAGTGGAACCATGGGGTTGCAGGTTAGATCCCTGGCCTTGCTCAGTGGGTTAAGGATCTGGCGTTGGCTATAAGCTGTGGCTCTGATTAGACTCCTGGCCTGGAGACTTTGTTATGCGGCCATTTGAAAAAAAAAAAAAAGGCAGAACCTAATGAGGTAGCCTTATGCTTACACCTTCTTTCCAGTGTGGAACACTGTTGTGGTCATAAAATATCTGGAGCAGTAGCAGTCAGTTTTCAACCTTAAATTAAAAAAAAAAATGCATCAGAGGAGCCAAGTGGCAGGTGGTCACCAAAACTGGATTGTCTGCTTCCAGATTTCCTGTTACATGAGATGTTAGGATGTCTTTATGACATCAGCCTCTGTTCATCCGGAATTCTAACTGATGCAACAGTTGTAATCCTCTTTTTTTTTTTTTTGACATTAGAGACCCATAGAGACCCACATCACAGTTGGGTTTCCATGATTGTGACTATTAAGTAACTAAGAAAGCACATGGCCTCAATGTGCTGAGCTGTCTATGATTTTTGACCTAGGATCATTGAAATTTAGTGTTGGGAGAACAACTTTAGAGTACCTTTGATCCCAGGGTTCCCACACTAGGTTCTGTGGAATTTCTAGGCCTCTAAGACACTTCCACCCAGAAGGGTTCCATGGCCAATTAAGTTTGGGAACCCCTCCTATCCCCCTCTCACTCAGAAACAGGTTCTGTGTCTACAGCTCTACTCCATCCATCCCTAGGAGATTCCTTGATCTCCAGAGTTCCTGCCTTTGTTTGGGACTTCTTTCTCACTTGTCTGGACCTCTGCAGCAGCCTTTATTCCCCACCTTCTTTGATGCATCTTAAAATTACCTCCATTTACTCATAGCTGAGCACCTGCTAGATGCTGACACTGTTCTAGTGGCTAGAATTACAATCGTGTCCTGCCCTCATGGGGCTTACTTACAAGTCAAGGGAGCTATGTAGTAGAAAAAAAAATACAAAGCAGGTTCCTGTCATGGCTCAGTAGAGACAAATCTGACTAGCATCCATGAGGATGCAAGTTTGATCCTTGGCCTCACTCAGTGGGTTAATGATTCAGCATTGCCATGAGCTGTGGTGTAGGTCACAGACGCAGCTTGGATCCTGTGTTGCTGTGGTGTAGGCAGGTAGCCATAGCTCTGATTAGACCCCTAGCCCAG
This sequence comes from Phacochoerus africanus, assembly GCF_016906955.1. Taxonomy (NCBI): domain Eukaryota; kingdom Metazoa; phylum Chordata; class Mammalia; order Artiodactyla; family Suidae; genus Phacochoerus; species Phacochoerus africanus. Next base: position 233,276,858 of record NC_062545.1, read on the forward strand.
GAAATTCCATACAGTAAGTATAAGAGAATAAAAGCTTTGGAGAAAAATTGATGAGGGAAGGGAGCAGAAACTGAATAAAGTTTCAGGGAGGACATTTCTGAGAATGTGACATTTAGGTGGAAGCCTGAGAATGGCATGTATAGGTTCTGAGGTGGGAGAAGGTTTGTGCAAGAGCAAGGAGTAATGAGAGTGGATGGAGTAGAGGAAGTAGTGGGGGCCGTGGTCAGCTGGGAGTGGAGACCAGTCATGTGACACCTCCTGGACCACTGCAGGAAAGTGGCTGTGCCAAGAGAGGTGGGACATGTCAAGGAAGTTTTGAGCAAGGGAGTGATGTAACTAATCTTATAGTAAAAGGATCTGCTTGTTGTGGAAAGAGGTGGTACTGGAAAGGAAGTAGAGGAAACCCAGTAGCAGGTCACTGAAATAATCCAGGCAAGACATGATGGCTCAGACCAGGGTGGTTGTTGGGAGAAGTCAGAATTGACTGGGTTCCAGATGTATTTTGAAAGTAGGGACAGGGAATCATGATAAACTGGATATAGTTATGTGAAAAAGTAGGATCAAGTGTGATTGTAGGCTTTAAAACAAACTAGAAGGATGGAGTTGCCTTTTATTAGGATGGAGAAGACTAAGGGCAGAGCAGGTTTGAGGTGGGCAGAGCAGAAGCTGACTGTTAGACATTTTAAGTGGAAATATTTAGTAATCATGTAAATCTAATCCATTGTAATGCACATCTGGAGTTCATGGGCAAGGTACAGGCTGAAGGCACGCACTTGGAGGTAGTCAGCAAATTCATCCTACTAAATGCAGGAGAATGCCTAGGGATGGTGGGTAGGTGGAGAAGAGGAGAGGTATAAGGTCCCAGTCCTGGAATGCTCCAGAGTTTGCTCATTGGGGGTCAGTAAGAGCCTGAGAAGGAGCAGCTAGAAATAAGAGGAAGAATTAGGTATGCTGGAAGCTGAAGAAATTTCCAGGAGGATGGAGTGATCAGCTGGGTCCAATGCTGCTGATGCCTCAAGTAGGATGAGGATTGAAAAGTGACTTGGGATTTAGCAAGGGGAGGTCTTTTGTGGGGTTGACAGGGCAGTTTTGGTATATCACTTTTTTTTTTTTTGTCTTTTTTGCTATTTCTTGGGCCTCTCCTGCGGCATATGGAGGTTCCCATGCTAGGGGTCGAATCGGAGCTGTAGCCTCTGGCCTACACCAGGGCCACAGCAACGCAGGATCCAAGCTGCATCTGCAACCTACACCACAGCTCATGGCAACGCCGGATCGTTAACCCACTGAGCAAGGGCAGGGACCAACCCGCAACCTCATGGTTCCTAGTCGGATTTGTTAACCACTGCGCTACAACGGGAACTCCGTCAGGGCAGTTTTGTTGGTGTGGTGGGGGCAAAAGTCAGAGTGGAGCAGGGGAGAGAGAGAGAGAGTCTAGAAAAGTCCTGGAAAGAGTTTTGCTGTAAAAGGGAGCAGAAATGGGGAGGTAGCTGTAGGGTCCAAGAGAGTATTTTGTCACAGCACAAATTATACTGGGCAAAGTTAGATGGGCAAGGAAGATTTTATTGAAGGCTATTGCAATAGGGGAGAGAGGCCATAACTGTGCTTGGCTCAGCTGAAGCAGAGGGTGGTAAAGTTTTTAAGGGCTGTGGTGAGAGGAAGCTGTAGGCCATCCATGTTTGCTAACTGGTTTTACCCAGAGGAAAAGTATCTTCTCATATCTTGATGACAGGAGGTAGGGTGGAGCAGGGTGCTCACTGAGGTTATGCTCCTACCCTTTCATAGAAACCAGGGGGTGGGGATGCTGTCCCCTTTGATTGTATCTTGAGAGAAGTTTCCCAGGTCTTGGAGAAAGATAGTCTCAGGTTGAAAAATTAAGAGGCTTTAAAAAATTTATGTACATTTTAAAGGGAGCAGAGAGCATTTACAGTTAAAAGTCTTCTGAGGAAAATACTATAAGAAAAGAGAAGTCAGGGGCCTAGAGTCAGGGAGAATCCTATCTAGAGTTTAGTCACATTGTGGGGAATTAAGGCCATCTTGGCCAGTTTCAGATACATCATTCTTCTGTTAAATTTTTGATGTCTTCAAGATAGCCAAGACCTAAGACTCTTTTTTCTTTTTTTTCTTTGTTTCTTTTTTTTTTTTTTTGGTCTTTTTACGGCCACACCGTAGCAAGGCATATGGAGTTCCCAGGCTAGGGGTTGAATTGGAGCTACAGCTGCTGGCCAACACCACAGTCACAGCAATGTGGGATCCAAGCCACATCTGCGACCTACACCACAGCTCATGGCAGTGTCAGATCCTTAACCCACTGAGCGAGACCAGGGATCGAACCTATGTCCTCATGGATACTAGTTTGGGTTTGCTAATGCTGAGCCATGATGGGAACTCCTCAAGACTCTTTCCTAGTCTGCTCCAGCCTCATCTTTATCTACCCTGCCTCTTCCTGAGGCCCACAGATGTCCCTAGCAATTCCAAAAGTGTCTGGACCATTCTAGAAGATGTTGTGCAGCCTTACCTCTTCGTAGCCATTTCTTCTCTTTGATTAACTCCTAGGGCCCTCCCTGTACAGGCAGGAGCTCTTGTCTCATCTTCCCTGTGGGATACTCCCTATACTTACCCCCTGGGAGAATCCATGGTTTTCTTTTCTATGTGTCCCTAGAGTCCATACTGCTTTTATGGTGCTGTCTGTTTTAAGGGCCTCAGTTGATTTTGAGTTCCTCAGGGGCACAAATTTTTTTTTTTTTTGTCTTTTTGCTATTTCTTTGGGCCGCTTCCACGGCATATGGAGGTTCCCAGGCTAGGGGTTGAATCGGAGCTGTAGCCACCGGCCTACGCCAGAGCCACAGCAACGCAGGATCTGAGCGGCGTCTGCAACCTACACCACAGCTCACGGCAACGCCAGATCGTTAACCCACTGAGCAAGGGCAGGGACCGAACCCGCAACCTCATGGTTCCTAGTTGGATTCGTTAACCACTGCGCCACGACGGGAACTCCAGGGGCACAAATATTCACCTTATTGTTTCCACTTGCAAAAGGTTTGCTTCTTGGTATTGACATGGGGTCAGATATCTATATAATATTGTCAGAGGACTTGTCATTCTTTCCTCTCAAAACATAGTTGTCAACTTGGGAAAAGGCCTAGAACATTTTGTTTGTACTACTTGGAATGCTATGCAGATAGTGTGTAATTTTTTTTTTTTTTTTTTTTTTTAAGGGCTGCAGCTGTGGCATATGGAGGTTCCCAGGCTAGGGATCAAATTGGAGCTCCAGCTGCCAGCCTATGCCAGAGCCACAGCAACATGGGATCTGAGCCGTATCTGTGAACTCTACCACAACTCACGACAATGCCAGATCCTTAACCCACTGAGTGAGGCCAGGGATCAAACCTGCATCCTCATGTTCCTAGTTGGGTTTGTTAACCACTGAGCCACAAAGGAAACTTTTAGTGTTTGAGTATGGGTCTTAAACCAGTTTCCACTGCCTAAGAAGTATGTGTGCTATAGGGGGAGTAATTGCTTATTTCTGCTTAATGGGAAGAATGTGATTCTGAGTCTGTATAGGACTAGGAGTATATTTAATAAGTCGGCTACTGCAAAATGAGCTTGTTGAAATCCCATGACTTTGAGGCCCTCACCCACCTTATGGATCCTGAGGAAAGGAGTTCATAAGTGATTTCTGTTTCAGATAGTATGGTAATACACAGAGAGCCATGGCAGAGCCAGTTTCCATTTTCCAGTGTGAGATGAGAGTGTGGCAGTCCATGATTACAGGTTGACAAGTTGGTTTAATATCAGCTCAAGAGAGGGCTTCAACTACACAGTTGCTGGATTGATTAATTCAGCATTGCAGGCCATAGTAAGTTTGGCAGGAGGTTTTGTCGGGTATGGGGCTTCAGGGTTCAACTTGGGAGTCCAAGAGAAGGGCTGATGATTTCACCTATAGCTGTGCAGGTTGTGTTGGTTCGGGGGGCGGGGGGGGAGACACTCTATGATTAATCTTAAGACCTCCGAATGGGGCTGGAGAGGGGGAAAAAGTCTTTAGAATTAGCAGGAGAAAATGAACAGGAAGACAAAAAACCAATAAGTGGTCACGGAGCTGCCAAGAGTGAGGGCAATAACGAGACAGAATTAGTTCTTACTGACAACTTGAAATTGCCTGGAACATTATAAAAATCAATCAGCCCGTGAAAAGCAGACTCACAGTGACCACTGGATGGTATGATGTTTGCAATTTGTCTGGACACAAATTTCAGTGAAGCCAGTGGAGTTTTAGCCTAATACACAGCTTTTGGCTGGTACAAAGCTTTTGAAGAGAAGGCTCAAAATTAGCTTCCACCAGGGTTCTTTTTCTCCAGAAATCTTGAAATCAGTAGAACTGAAATTAGTTGATTACCCATTTCTCCAATTTAATATCTATTGTTGTGTTGCTGTCCTTGTAATGTTTTGTAAGATGTTGGAGAGTCTTTTCCTAGCGAATATTCCTTTGTGGATTGTTTCTCTGCTTTTTATCCTCTCTAGTGGCATTTAACTCTATTGTGTCCCTCAAAATTTTGATTACGTGAGGGAAAATATTATCTTGCTGAAGCTATTCTTCTAACAGTTATAGTGGGTGCTGAACATATAGAAACTCCTCAAGAATTTTCAATCTCTAGTGAGAGGCCATTGACTCAGCCCTCAGTTGAGATAGAGACAGAGAAGTATTTGGTCTTGGGGTGAAGTCTTGGTGGGGCAGGGATTGTGGGTGGTTGTTAACTTTATCCCCAGCGCCTCACATTGGTGGAGATTTGTCCACTGATTTAAGGGAAAAAAAAAAAAAAAGACTTCCTAAAGAGGTGGATGTATTGAGAAATGGAATTTCAGATAGAGGGGAAAGCAAGTACCAAGTGCCCAGAGTAAGACAAATCTTCGGGTGTTACATGACCACCAGGTGCTGGGGGGCTGCTGGTCAAGTGCCTGGGGAGGTGATCTCCAGGTAGAAGGGGACTGGAGTCAAAGGGTGCCCTCTGCAGGCCATGTAGAGCAATGGCAGTTACTACACACAGTGGTGCTCTCAAGTGCTACATCACGTGGCTGAATGAATAGATGGAAGGATTTTGAGCCATGAAGGCCCTTGGTTAGATGTGTTTTAGCTTTCTCATGCCACTAAGAGAAATGGTCTGGAAGGGGTGAGTCTGGACCAGAGTTCTCAGAGGTATGGGGGTGGGGTATTATTCCCCAAGGGATATTTAGTGATGTAAGAAGGTAGTTTAAGTTAAAGCTACGGGGTTATACTGGCATCTAGGTGCACATCTTAAAATGTGCAGGATGGCTCCTACCTCTATTCCCCAAATTATCCAGCTCCAAATGCAGATAGTGCTGAGAATGAGAAATCTTGATCTAGAATGAGAAAATTCTTAGCACACAGGTTTCAAAGTTACTGAAAATAGAACTGAAATGTAGAGAGAAAATGTATTTTACCTAGAGTTGGTCTTACATTTCCAGCCCTAGTTAAGAGGAAAAAAATTAATTCTACTTAGTGTAATGTGGTTTAGACCTTGATAGGACCCAATAATGTAAAGTCTCCTTAGAGAATGATTAGTCTTTGGGGGATGGTTGCTCAGTCTTTTCTATTACAGTAACCCTCTCCTCCATTTTTTTTCTGATCTTCTCCAAGTTAATATCAGCATTTAAAAGGGGGGCTCCTGAGACCCTATATGACCTCAGGATGCCTGGAATATTCTTCGAAGAGCTCAGGGGGCCACTGTTGGGTGGAACTGCTGTCTTAGGATTTTCAACCTAGAGTGATTCAGCAATATATCTTTTAGTTTACATATTTGAGTTCCTTGTAAGAATTTGAGAAAAGGGCTGTTCTGCTAAAAATAATAATAATAATAATAATAATAAAAAACCACTGATCTGAAACACTTGTGAGGCCATCTCCCCTGGAATGTGAATTAAAGGCTTAGATGGGTGTCCTCTGACACTTGAAGGTATTTTTTATGGGTATCATGACATTTGTTTCTAGGTTTTGTTCCTGAGAATTGGGCTGCCCAAACCTTTTAGTCATGTCCAATTTTGTCATCATTGTGTAGATGTGGATAAAATCTTTTCAGCATGGTCAATATGTTCTTTACAAATGTAGCAATTTCTCGTTGAAAACTGCCCTCCTCAGGGAACATAATAGATTTCATGGTTCCCCAGTGAAGAGGGAAGTTGCTAACTAGCCATGTGGCTCAAAGTACATCATTACAGTAACTACTTCCCTTTGCGGAATAAAGAGCCGGTATTACAGCCTTAAAATTCCCTTTTAATACCAATAAAAGAAATTTTCACACTCGCTCTATGAGTAACGTTTCTTCAGTAACTCCTTCTGTATTGCTGAGTCTCTTCTCCCCTTTCACCCGAGATGAGAGGACAGTTTGAGGAGAGAAGGCTTTTGAAACAGGGCTGAAAAGGGAGTGTGATGAGGCGTTAATAAGTGTCAATTACTATGAATATAGCAGAAGCCAGTATTTATTGAGTGCTTGCTCTGATCTAGGCATTGCTCTGAGCACGTCTCATTTATGAACTCCGATTCTCACTGCAGCCCTACGAGTAGGTGCTGAAAACAGGTTGCTGAGACGTGAGAAGGTCAGGTACTTGCTCAAGGTCATGCTTGACTGACTCTGATTCATATCCATGTGCTCTGGTTCCAGGGTCCAAGTGCTGGGCTTTCTGTGTGTACTGATTGCTCTCTGTTCTTTAATGCTTTCTGCGTTGGGATCATCCATCTGTTTACACTAGAAAAGCAACATGTTGTGTGTCCTTAAGCAAAGATTTGGAACACTCACATCTCCCTGCTTTGCTCTTTAAATGTTTATTTTTCATATATGTGTGCGTGTGGAGGGGGGGATTCAGTAAAAATTCTCCTACTAGGGATCGCGTTGTGAGTACCAGAACTCTTCCCATTTGTGATGGTCATGTTGTCATGGGTTGTCTACCCTGGATTTGTGTGGCTCAGGGTTGAGGGTCTAGCAGGGCATTGATGAGTCATTCATCCATGCATTTAGCAAAAATTTAAAAGTCTCTCATGGACATAGCATGTGCCAGCATTGTGGCGGCTGGAGAGAGAGATGCCTGCTTCTTTGAGAAGGGTGTCATATATTTGGTAGAGGATGCACATTTATTAAGCACCTTCTATTTACCAAGTTTTGCCCTGGGCATTTTAGGTTATAGTGAATTCTTCCAACGACCTTGGGAGGTAGGTTCTAGCCACACTTGGTGGATGGAATACTGAATTTCAGAGACTGGGGCCATCGTTGAAGGTCACACAGCCAACAAATGGAAAAACCAGGAATCAAACCCTGGAGTAAATTGAAGAAGAAAAAGTCAGTTGTAATGAAATCTATTTATTATATATCTCACAGCATCCAGAGAAAAGAGAAGCCAGTTCATTCTGGAGAGCAGTGTTTTTTCAAACCACTTTCCTTGGAATTAGCTCCAGAAGATACTTCTCCCAGCGGTGATGGCGGGGAACCAAACGGTTGGGTAGTCCAGTGTGGGAAGTGCTGTGTCCTTCTTAGTGCTCCATGATGACCATTAGCATGGTGAGCCTTGGAAGTATGACAGAGGGAAGGTTCTTAACTTTGGAAACACTGGATGGATTAAACAAAACTTGATGGTGATCAGCAGTCCACCAGCTTGAGATATTGTGGGTTGAAGGAAGGAAGCCATAGGGAAAAGCAAGAACATGGATAAACTGTCACTGGGGATAATTAAATTCACATTTGAGGCTGAGGGGGAGGGGAACCAAACCATGCAGCCCCAACTCTTCTCTGCCTGGAATAAGGTCACGTTTGGTGCCTGTTTAAATATGTGTGTGTGTGTTATATATATATATACGTATATATACATATGTATGTATGTATACATATGTATGTATGTATACGTATGTATACGTGTGTATGTATGTATACGTATGTATGTATGTATACGCATGTGTGTATGTATGTATACGTATGTATGTATGTATACGCATGTGTGTATGTATGTATACGTATGTATGTATGTATACGCATGTGTGTATGTATGTATACATATATATATTTATATAATTTTTTTGTGTGTGAGATACAATTCATATGCCATAAAATTCACCCTTTAAACTATATAATTCAAGAGTTCTTGTGGCTCAGTGGTAACTAACCCAACCAGTATCCATGAGGACTTGGGTTTGATCCCTGGCCTCACTCAGTGGTTTAAGGATCCAGTGTTGCTGTGAGCTGTGGTGTAGGTCACAGATGTGGCTCAGATCCTATGCTGGTGTGGCTGTGGCATAGGCTGGCAGTTAGTGCTCCGATTCAACCCCTAGCCTGGGCACATCCATATGCCGACGGCGTGGCCCTAAAAATATAAAAAGAGAAAAGTATACAATTCAGTGGTTTCAGGATATTCATAAGGTTAATATAAGGATATTCACAAGTGCAACCATCACACTGTCTAATTCCAGAACATTCTCATCACCCCAAAAAGAAACATTGTACCCATTAGCAGACATTCCCATTCCCCCTCCACCTCCCCCCGCACCAGGCAACACTGATCTCCTTCCTATATCTGGATTTGCTAATTCTGGACATACCATATCAATGGAATCACATGATATGTGGTCTCTGATTCCTGGCATCTTTTGATTAGCCAGCTGTCTCAAGTTTTCACTGTTTGAACTGTTTATTCATGTTAAAAGTGTGTATCAGTACTTCATTCCATTTTCTGGCTGAGTAATATTCTGTTGTTGGAACACTGCCTTGCATTTGCAGTTGGGGACAGAAAAGTGGTAGCCAGAGAGGACCCAGTCTTCTCTGTGACTGGGGAAGGGTATGAGGTGGACATTGATTGCTTGTGCCTGGCTGTTCTTGCTCAGAGGCTGGGTAGAACCTGATCCTCAGGCCAGTGCAGGGGGACCAGGCCTGGTCCTTCAGAGGTTTGGTTCCAGTTCAGATACTGTGACCCAAACTGTATGTGGAGTTCAAGGGACAGAGGCCTATCCCTTGGCTGGGGGTTGCTGTGGGCTAATGTAATTTTCTCACCTTTTGCAGAGAATCTGCCTGTGAATGGGTGCAACATAAAGGAAAGCAGGGCTCTTGTAAGGCTACCTGAAAAAGCTGAATCATGTAAAACCCTTAGGTGGGTTTTGAGTGGTAATTTTAACCATCTAAATGCTGAAGGTGGGTGGGGATGACAACCCTCCAATCCTGCTTCCTGACGATAAGAAAGCAGGTCTCTCACAACTGCTACCACATATGCAGACAGCTAATAAGTATGTGGACGTGCCAGTAGGAGCCACACAGGTCAATTTATTCTATTAGCATTACGAATTAAATCCTTATTTTTTTAGGTTTGCAGTAAAGGGTGCCTTTCTTTTGTGATGTTTGCTGACAACTTTTAAGCCTCATTCCTTCCTCTTCCCCTTCTGCCCCACATGTGGGTAAGTGGGTCAGAAAGCCTGGGTGCTCCTTGCTTTGGTGTGCTGATGGTGGGTAGAATTCAAATCACAGGACCCCCTTCCTGTGTACAAACTCTGTTCCCAGCCGCATCCCCTAGTTGCAATAAAAACCCAGGCCAGTTTCCTTTTTCAGTCCTGACCTCCAAACCCCATCTTGGGTGGGAGTTTGTCCTGTGTCTGCAGAGTGTCTACATTCAAGGTCTTTGCACAGATGGTTTGCTTGAGGCAGAGATAAGGTGTTCCAGAGGCAAGATTATCCTCTGTTAAGATCAGCACAAAACACCAGAAATCTTCCAAACTAAGGGCTTGACATGTGACTGGTTAGAGTTGAAGCACTGAAAGGGGGTCAAAGCCATAGGTCTTGACAGAAATGGTATGCTAACATTGTTCTTGGAAGGGGGAGGAGCCTGTCAAATATTTGCCAATCCATATATCTTGACTCTCCTGAACTTCACCATGAAGAACTCCTTCCCAACATTCATCGTCTTAATTAGCCACTGTCTTCATCTCTCACTATTGATCAGCAAAGCCTCGGTTTCAATAGAGATTTGGATAATGGAAGTGCATGTAGTTGTCTCTTGTAGGTTCCCTTTTTTGGGCATAATGTTTCTTTTAGGGCTTCAGATCATCCCTAGAATTGAAGTTTAACCTATGTAGACATGATTTCATATGTCTGTGCTGAAGCATTTGAAAGTTATGGATCTTCTAACACCTGAACTTTGTAGAGACCTTGGGTCCAGTTAGTTCTGATGTGAGATCTTTCTGTGAACTTGACAATTACATGAGTCAGTCAAATCTTTCTACATTTCTGCTTAAGCTGGTACGAATTGGGTTCCTGTCAGTTACTCTTAAGATGCTCTTGGGCAAAACTGAAAACTAAAAATGCAGAGTGGAGGGTGGATAGGTCTGTATTTGCCTCTCCTACCCTGTTTCTCTGTTTTTTTTTTTTTTTCAGGCTAAACAGTCTGATATTTATGCAGCTTAATTTAAGGAAAGAAGTAAAACCTTCAGTGTTTTTGTCTAGGTCTAGTTCTCACTGCCAGAAAATCCAACATCTTCTCTGCTGCAATGCTCAGTATTGTTAAATTTCAAAGCTGCCTTAGTGAAATCATCTTCTAGCTTTGTTCCCCTCTCAGCCAAGCTTCATGGGTGGGCTCTTTGTGAAACAGTTTTCCTTGGAAGACTGAAGCACTGGGAGGAAGAGGGAAAGCTTTTCTTGGCCTCAGAGGCCATGTTAACAGCACAGGAGGTACTAGGGTCCTGAGAAATAAAGATCATCACAAAAGAATGATACTTGCTTGTTTTACAATGCATAGCACATTTCCAGAGGATTCCAACATTTGAAAAACCAACTGAAGTTAAAAAATGACAGAGTGGGAGTTCCCGTGGTGGCTCAGCGGTAACGAACCCGACCAGTATCCATAAAGATGCAGGTTTGATCCCTGGCCTTGCTCTGTGGGTTAAGGATCTGGCATTGCCGTGAGCTGTGGTGTGGGTCGCAGATGAGGCTCAGTTCTCCCGTTGCTGTGGCTCTGGCATAGGCTGGCAGCTGTAGCTCAGATTCAACCCTAGCCGGGGAACTTCCATATGCCTTGGGTGTGGCCCTAAAAAGCAAAACAAAACAAAAAACAACAAAAAATGACAGAGTGCTCTCAAGATAAATCCCTGCCTCTGCCCTAGGATGAAAACAAAGTATTTTCCATGGGGTCTCTGTCTTTTTGGCTGAGTCATGCAGCGTTTATCACAGGAAGAGGAGCCAGAGTGGTTCTGAAGCCTCCATACAAGGAGCAGGGTGGGCCCCTTGGACTTAGTGGAAGACCAGTTGCTTGGGCACCATTTCTTTTTTTTCTTTTTTTTTTTTTGGGCACCATTTCTGATGTCTAAATGGGAGTTTCTGTGCTTTGCACTGATGATGTGATGGAGCCAGAGACAGACATGCCTTTGTGGGGCTGGGTTTGAAGGTCACTTAAGGCCTGGCTACTTAGAAGCGTGGTTCATGGGCAGGCAGCATTGGCATCCCTAGGAAACTGAAATGCAGCATCTCAGTCCCCACCCCAGACCTGCTGAATCAATCTCCTTTTTAAGGAAAAATCCCAATGGCTCATGGTTTGGAGGCACCTTACTATTCGAGAAGCATTGGCTTAGGCAACAGAGTTAGGAAGGAGCAGAACTGGAACCAGCCCTCCACCAGCTGTTGAGTTTGCTCTTGGAGACAGTTACGCAAATACCTAAATGTCTAATGTGAAATCTACATGCAAGTAAGGAGGGGATGTGAGTGTGGAAGAGGCTGTGCCTGATGCTCACCCGGCATGGGTGGGTTGGGGCAGTGGGGGAGGAAGGTCAGAAAAGGCACCCAAGGCAGTAATGACACCAAAACCTTGATGGTGAAGAATTGATCAGGTGCCTACAGGACTTTTGAATGGGGAAAGGCCACATGGATGGGTGTTTGAGGCACTAAAGAGTTGGCAGGAAGATGGATTCAAGGATGGTGAAGCAGAGCTCGGGAGACCAGTGCTCTGGATGAAGGGAGAAGGACCTGAAGCCTTGTGGATGGGTTCACTGGGGGGTGGGAAGGCCTTGGGAGGAAGAATGGCTGAAAGGTTTAGGAAAAGACAGTGTGGAACAGGCAGGCCTGGAAGGCTTGGGAAGCACACAACTTTTCCTTTCTGTGCTCAAGGTGACTTTACTGAACCTACCAGGAGACCTGGGCATTTTCCTCTCCATAGTAACTATGGATTCCCCCAGCTGGCCTGCTCCCCCTCCGCACAGATGTGCGCTCTCTGCATGCGGGGGTCACGGGTGCGCTGACCCAACTCAGAGCCATGGGCCTTATAATGGGCTTAGTGTCACGCCTACCTTCCACTCTGAGTTTCATAAACATATGTAGACGTCCTCCAAATGTTGGAGAACTTTTGAGGGAAGGAGAAAAAACTGCCGTTTAGTGATTCTGTATTGAGCAGAACAGGGAGGACAGATCGGACATCGAATGCCTATTCAGACCAAGTCTAAATGTCTCCATGACTTCACTTTAGAACAGTGGTTTCTCAAACTTTTTTTTTTTTTTTTAAACAGAAGAACTTAAAAAAAATTGTTTCACATCCTGAGCTCTTGTGTTAAGTGGTTCTCCTGCTGCTCTGGGGTATGCTGGGGAGGGGAGGGTTTGGTGAGTGTCTCCCCCGCCACAGTGACCTCATACTTAGCCAGACCTGTAGAGCCACAGGGTTCTTGAGATACCAGATGGAAATCAGCATTTTGGTATAAAAAGTTATGCCAACTTAACTTCTATATAGATGCCAACTGTTAGCAAAATCTTAAATATTCCCTCAAAGCCATTGCTGTTACCCTCACACTCTAAGAATAAAACTAAAAAACCAAACCAAAACAACAACAAAAACTAAACCAGAAGATACGAAAGACACAAAAGACAAAACAGTTGACCACCATATAAATGCTTTTTTCCTTTTTCTTTCTTTCTTTTTTTTTTGTCTTTTTGCCTTTTTCTAGGGCCGCTCCTGCGGCATATGGAGGTTCCCAGGCTAGGTGTCGAATCGGAGCTTTTGTTCCTGGCCTATGCCAGAGCCATAGCAATGCGGGATCCGAGCTGCGTCTGCGACCTACACCACAGCTCACAGCAACACTGGATCCTCAACCCACTGAGCAAGGCCAGGGATCAAACCCACAACATCATGGTTCCTAGTCGGATTCACTAACCACTGAGCCATGACAGGAACTCCTCTCCTTTCTTTTTAGGGCTGTACTGTGGCATATGGAAGTTCATACGCTAGGGGTCGAAAAAGAACTGCAGCTGGTGGCCACAGCTACGTGGGATCCAAGATGCATCTGTGACCTGCACCACAGCTCACGGCAATGCTGGATCCTTAATCTACTTAGCAAGGCCAGGGATTGAACCCTTGTTCTCATGGGTACTAGTCAGGTTCATTTCCACTGAGCCACAATGGAACTCCCATATAAATGCTTAACAACTTGGATTTTCAAAACTATGTAAACTGAGTGTTAAATCATGAGGAAGCACGGTGAAAGTTCCTGGGGGTGTCTGCCAGCCTATTTAATTCACTCCTAACTATGGAGAGAGACGGATATCCCATGAGTAGCCTCTGCCCACCTTTCTTGATGAGGTGCTGGTAGGTGCAGAGCAGCCACAGGGGAGCACAGGTAGGCTGGTGAGTGTTCCAGTAAACTCCCATGTGGCAGTTTGGAGGCTGTGATGGGAAGTCTGCTTCATCCCACAACCAAGCCCTGGCTTCAGCCTCCCCTCTAAGACCGAAAGTTCTCTTAAAGCAACAACAACAAAAACAAAAATCAACAACAAACATCAGGGAAATTCCCCCAAGAGCCCTACTGGGGAACAACAAACATCCATTGTAAACAGCAGGTTTGTCTTCTGACAGGTTTTGTTTGCAAATGATAGCAATTACAGGTAATTTTTCATTTCAATTGGAGGAGCAGGTATTAAAAAGAGAAGGGGGAGAGGGAGGAGGACAGGAGCCAGCTGATCTCCCAAGTGCCTTATTCACCCGGGTCTACAACCTAACGTGAGCGTGGAGGGCCAGGTAGTGTCTCGTCATTCCATTAAGTGAGATCTAATTGTGGCTGTTCCGTCTGTTGGCAGATGCAGTTTCTACATAACAACAGCCCAGAGACAGAGCTGCGTGATTAATGCCTCCAGCTGTCATATGCCCCATTATCTGTGCATTTGCATAACTTAATGGTTTAGGACAGGGGAGAGAGGATGCTTAATTTAATGTTTAGCAGGCCCTTGATAGCTGAATAATTTAAGAACTGTCAAGGGGGGTCAGTCCTACAGCGATTCAGCGAGACAGCTATGATTTCTGCATATCGTTAAAATTCTTACTTAGGATAAATTTTTTTTTTTAAGGAAAAAGAAAACAACAATGCCTGAAAGCAAGCAGTGATTTCCCCCCTCCATCCCTCTGTTAACCATTTCCTCCCTGAAGCAAACGGAAATTTTGTTTTTGACAGCGTTAACTGTTAAGACAGATGAGGGTGGGTGGGTGGGTTTACACTCCACCCCCTCCTTCATCTTTCTTCTTCTCCCAGGACCCTGGAACCCCCTCCCTCCCACTCTGATTTTGTCTCCTCTGGTTCTTTTTGTTCGCTCAACTATCTCGCCCTTTGTGCCTTGTTTTAGGACCCCTTTGCTGTCCTTCCCACCCCCACCCCCCAGCCTCCAGCTGAAAGGCAGATGGGGGAAGGAGGGTGGAGGGAAGGAGCAGAATTTGCTTCAAATCGACTAACAGTCCAACCTGCTTTCAATAGGAAACACTGTCAGTTTCATTAGTTACTAATGAATATTATTAAACTAATCTGTCATTTGTTTTCTAATTATGTGTCACCAGGCATCACAGTGGCAGCTGAGGTGACTGCTGGTGAACAATTTTCCTCCTTGAGTCCTTTCTTTTTTTAAGAGTATGAACAGCCAGGAATGATTAGCAATAATTTGAACCTGGTAAGCCTCCCCCCTCTCCTCCCATTTCCCCAGTCTTTACAGAAATTTCTCTCCTTCTCATTTATAATACCACCAGGAGCTCATCACCACCTGGCCTTGCCAGCCCACTCCTGGGGTGAGACCCCAGCCCATGCCAAAGTGGGGACAGCCCCACTTCCGAAGCCTTCCCCTCCACAGAGACCGCAGCTTCCCTTCGCTTCCCATCATGGTTCTGTGGGTCTAGAATTTCGGACAGGACTCAGCATGTTGCATGGACAGAACTCAGGGCCATTCAGTGCTCTATTGGACTGGCAGGTCCTGGTCAGCTTTGCTTATATGCCTGGTCCTATGATGACAGGTGCTAGATGGATGCAGGGCTTAGCTGCCCCTCTTTTCTCTCTCTGTGGTCTCAGCTTCGCCTCCTGGTCCCTGGAACAGGGTGGTTGGACTTCTTCCATGATTGCTCCGGGCTCCAAGAGTCAGTATGACACAGACCAGAAGTAGAAGCTGCCAGCGTCTAAGAGCCTGACCTAGAAGCTCAGGTAGCATCATGTTCTTTTGGACAGTGCAGTCAGGGGCCACCCAAACTCAGTCTCTTCATTTGCACTGTTGAGTACAGCCCAAAATAATTGCGCCTCCCTCCAAAAGTGACCCCTCTGAGAGCAAGTGGGTTCAGATCTCAGGTGGGTTGTTAAAGCTTCCTGGCCAGCCTTCTCTTGTGTTTCTGATTTTTATCCCACTTTCTATGGTAGTTCTAAGAATGCTTATCCCCTCCTGGAATGCCCAGTCTAGCTCTTTCTCTCAAAGGACCTCATTTGATCTAATTTTTAGCAGGTGGACTTGTCTTCTCTTTTTCAGAAGTCTGAACAATGTCTGTCACTTGAACATGTCTATTTCAAATCCTTGTCTGTCAGATGTCCTTCTCTCCTTTCACACTGGTCCTACCACGAATTTCACCCTGCATTACCATGCTTTTCCTCAAGATCTGACCAGTATTAATCATTCCTTCTCTGTTCCATTCTCTTAGTCTATAAACATGCTCAATCTTGTCATTGAAATAATAGTGCTGTCTTTTTTGAAAGAGTTGTCTGTATGTATAGAAGTTGGTGTCACTTTTTTTTTCTTTGCAAGGGTTACCAGGAGCTCCTGGATCAGATATCTAATAGTGGGACTAATTTTCAGTCTTTCAATTTCTTGGTTTCTCTGCACCATTGGCCATCCCTTTCCTCACAAATTTGCCTTGGATGTTACTCTTATCAGCTCTTCTTCTACTCCTCTTATTGTCAGAATCGCAGTTAGATCTTTTCCCCTTGTCTTTTCCCGTTTCCAAATGTTAATATTCCCCTGAAATCTGTCCTTAGAGCTTTTCTCATGCTGTCTGCTCTCCCTCCATGATGCAATTCATGGGTGTGTCAATTGCTGACTAGTCTGAAGACTCTCAAAACAGATCAAAGACATCTAGGTCCCTTTGCTGAGCAATGGGCTTATATACACAGAATTACACACTAGATATTTTGATCTGGATGTCCCACAGACAACTCATTACTTATCCAAAGTAGGATCTGTTGACTTAAAAAAAAAAAAAAAAGGCACAACCTAAATGCACCCATTTCTCAGCCTGTTCCATTTTCCTGTTGTTGCAAGCCTTCAACCTGTAGTTCTTAGACTTGTTTTCCTTACTTTCTGTGTTCACTGAATCACTAAATTGTATTGATTCCTTCTAGGTATCACTCACCTTGCCTTCATATCTACCTGTATTATCTAGTCGGGATGATGCCAAATAACTGAGTTTCTTTCTCTTTATCTCCTTTATCCTTCTCTGTTATCCACACAGCCACCAAAGAGATGCTTCCAAATACAAATCTGAATAAATGATCACCCTGCTCCAAACTCTTCAATGGCTCCCAGTTAATCTAGAGATTAAAGCTCCGACTGGCTTAGTAAACAAGTTCTGCCTCCCAGTTTCATCCCCCCATTACCTTCCTTACATCCTTTGCTCCAGCCTCATTGCTGTTCTGTTTTCTGACCTTTGCATTTGATATTTACATGCCTGAAATCCCTCCCTTCCTCTCTCCTTAGACAATGCCTACATATACTCTAATTCTCCGCATAAGTTTCTGTATTTTATTTATTTATTTATTTATTTATTTATTTATTTATTTATTTATTTATTTTTTTTAGGGCCATACCTGTGGCACATGGAGGCTAGGGGTCAAATCTGAGCTGTAGTTGCCGGCCTACACCACAGCCATAGCAACGCCAGATCCGAGCTGTGTCTGTGACCTACACCATAGCTCACGGCAATGCTGGATCCTCAACCCACTGAGCAAGGCCAGGGATCGAACCCACAGCCTCATGGTTCTTAGTTGGATTCGTTTCCGCTGTGCCATGACGGGAACTCCAAGTTTGTATATTTTAGATCTTGTTCCCTGAAAACATTTGGCATTGTTTGGAGAAATTCTTATTTGTCAAAAGTCTGGCATACTGGCAGTCAGGGATGCTGCTAAATGTTCAAAAATATAAAGGACAGATCCCCTCAACAAAGAATTACCTGGCCCATAATGTCAAAAATGCTGAGAAACTAATTTTTTTAGGGCTGCATCCATGGCATTTGGAAGGTCCCAGGCTCGGGGTTGAATTGGAGCTGCAGCCACAAGCCTACGCCACAGCCACAGGCACACCAGATCCAAGCTGCGTCTGAGACCTGCCTTGCAGCTCATAGCAACACTGTATCCTTAACCTGCTGAGTGGGGCCAGGAATGGAACCCACATCCTCTTGGATATTAGACGGGTTTGTTACCACTGAGCCACAACAGAAACTCTGAAAAACTGTTTTAGATCAGTTTTCATTGTGTTACTATTGCTTTGTACTTACCTCTTATATCTTCTACATTTTATTTATTTGAACTGAGTCTCTAGCCTTAGATTGTGTGAAATGAAGGATGAAATTTTACATTCTGGTGTAGAGAACATCTTACAGATTACTTAAATGACTTGATAGTTCTAAGTTTTTCCTGACTATTGTACTGGCTCTTCTTGAAACTATTATAAGTCATTTACCCTTGAGAGTGGATGAGTCTTGATTGGTTGCTTGAATAGATGGATAGGTAAAGAAAATTAGCATGAAGGAGATGGGATGCCAAGGAGAAGCACTGCAGTTGTTGTTTGTCTCACAATTGTATCCTCCTCCATTCTCTGGAATTCTCAGATGCTCTCTTTACCTTAGTTAACCAGGACCTATAACAGTGAAAATTGAGGAGGGCTATTTCTTTGTCTCTTGACTTCTGGCTCCATTACCACTCTTTCCATGATCTCTTGTGTACCCTGTGGGACTAGAAGTCTGTAAACTGCATTTCTAAAATTCCCCTGCCAAGTCGCTTCTAGGTACCTTCTGCAGATTGGAGACACTGGTGGCAGATTAGAAGGCCTAATGAAGAAAACAATATTTTCTCTGCTTCTAGAGTACACAGAGGCAGTAATGGTTGTAGACAAGTCTAGACTCTAGGCATCCTGCCCAGGCAGTTGATATTCCAGCAACAAAGCACCTATAGGCACTGGCATCAGTAGCAACAGTGACTGCTGTGAATTAACTTTAGGTTCAGAGTTTGTGCAAAGAAACCATGACTGTTTTTCCAACAACACCAGCAATGAATGTTCTGACAGTGGTGCAGAGACTGTGGACTTTGAGTAACACTTTCCTTTTGTTCCTACAGGCCTAGTATGGGAGCAGCTTCTTGCAGTTGGCCTCTGGTTAATAAGTTCATCTCTTCTCTTTTCTCTGTATCAGCTCTTCTCAGATTTTTGTTGCCTGTATTAAACTCCCTCTGTTTGAAATACCTACAGTGGTTTCTATTTTCTTGATGAGGCATGGAATGATATAATACTAATAAGGCACAATCCCATTCCCAAGGATTTTTCATTTTTCAGAGTTATTGAGGTTTAGATTAATCCTTATAAAACTTTACTTCCCGGAGGTTAGGGCCTGAATCCTAGTAAATGCGGTGTTCGAATTCTAATGCAAAGAGAATGATGGTCTTTTACAGAGGTAAGAGTTTTTACCTTTTCTGATTGAGAAGTGGTCAAAAGCAAGATTCCTCCTCTTACCCACCCTTAAATCCTGATAGTCTTCTATCATTCCATGAATGAATGGATACGTTTGATTTAATTTTCTTTTCTCTGAAGTTGAAGCATGTGCTGATTTTTTTTTTTTTTTTTTTCTTCTGAGGAAACACATTCCTTGGATTCAACACTTCTGAACACCAACCACAGAAGTAACTGCTTTGGCAATCTTGCATGCTGTATTAGCATGAGACAATTAATTCAGGACCCGGAACAGCCTCATTTGTTTCTTCACATAATCAATGTACCAAGCAGGCATCTTCACTGAGAAAATACTGAAAAAAATTTTTTTTTTTTCTTTTTAGAGCCACACCCTTGGCATGTGGAGGTTCCCAGGCTAGGGGTCCAATCGGAGCTACAGCTGCTGGCCTACACCACAGCCACAGCAATGCAGGGTCTGAGCCATGTCTTCAACCTACACCACAGCTCAGGGCAACACCGGATCCTTGACCCACTAAGCGAGGCCAGGGATCGAACCTGCAACCTCACGGTTCCTAGTCAGATTCGTTTCCGCTGTGCCATGACGGGAACTCCTGAAAACTTTAATGTCTGCCTTTCTATCATAATTGGAATAAAAGTCAAACAGCCCTAGCTCTGCTAGCCTCTGTCCTTGGTCTTGCTCTCTCCCACCCCACATCATTTACTCTCAAATGCTGAATATGCTTTTACCATGCAGGCTGCTGTCCCATTCTTCAAATACTAAAACTGTGTACCTGACTTTGGGTTTTTATACTTGGCTTTCCAGAACCCTCATTGTCCAGATCTTCTCATGGTTAACGCTTTGCTATCCACTTCTCCAATTCAACACCGCTTCTTCAGAGAGGATTTCATGAATATGCCTATACAGTGTTGCTCCTCTCCCCAAGTTATTCTTCATTCCATAATTCTTTGTTTCATAGTTCATATTGCCATCTGCAATTGTGCAATTTATTTGTTGACTTGTTGATTATCTACCTTTGACCACTAGAATGTAAACTGTACAAAGATAGGGTTATTTATCTGTTTTCTTCACAGCTTTATCTGCTGAGTTTAAGGTGTTCTGTCAAACACAGTAAGTGCCTAACAGATGCTTGTCGAATGACTTAAATGATAGTCTCCACTGTGCTTTCTGTTCATTGCAGCAAGTGTTTCTTGCATATGCACTGTGCTAAGTGTCTGCAGACATTGATCTAATCCTTTTAGCACTTCCTGACGTAGTTATGAATAACTTCATTTTACAGATGAGAGAACTGAAATCTAGAGGGGTCATAACTACCCTAAATCACACAGGGAGTATCTGACAGAGCTCTAGACTGAACTTCAGTGGGCTTGTCTAAGGCTGTGCTTGTAACCTCTTTAACATGTGTTTTCAAATACCTTACTTTGCTTTTCAGGATACTTGTTACATAACAGAGGTAATATCTGTTTCTTTAAATCACCTTTTCAGTTTGAAAGGGGTGGATGAGGGAAAGAGAACTTTCTTATTGTAAGGCAGAGAGAATTGCTAGCTTAACAGTAGAGGTTCCTCCAAACACTGGGTTCTTACTCTTGACTTTATTGCTAACTCAGAGCTCCATCTTAGCCTAATCCTTTAGGAAAGAGAGGTGAGTGGGGTATACACAGAAGGTAGAGATAGTCTGGTCAAATTGAGAGTTCAGTCTCAAAGTGTGTCTCTTCCCCACCCTGCCTAAGATTCTCCCCACTTTGTCTCATCTTCTGCCTTTCTAAGAAACTCATTTTTAGTAGCAACAGTTCACGGTGAAGTAGAAGTAGAAACTAGTTCTAGAGTGGCTATCAGCCTCTCACATCTTGGGGTTGATAATTTAGGCATTGGAATGCATTCTACCTATTGGGTGTCTGTAGATTAGAGGAAGCAGGAGATCTGATGAAAGTGAATTTCGGAGACATGCACTGTGAGGGCAGGTGATGTTTTAGGCTGTTGGGACTGTAACGTAACTCCACGGTGCTGTAACGTAACTCAACGGTGCTGGCTAGGGTGCTATGGGACAGAAGCTTAGAGACACCCAAGATAAATGGTTTTCCAGCTCAAAGAACTAGAGGTGACTGAGTGCTATTGGGCATATGGTGATAGCTCTTTACATCTTGCTTGCACTTCCCACAGGTAATAATAACCTCTCTCTCTCTGTGGGTGTTGGAACCCCTGCTTTCCTCTTCCTTCTGACTCACTTTGATTACACACTTTCTTCAAGGGAGGTGAAGGTAGCAGAGCTGGCCTGTTGTCTCCCAAATTTCCCCCGCTTATTTGACATCCTTGGAATTTCCCTGATGAGTGAAGTTAGAATTACTCCTCGGGGTGAGGAAAGAAGTAGGAAAACAAAACAGGAGAGGCCACATTTAAGCATCAAACTTAGTGATAATTGTCTACAATATTCTTCACCTTCACTTTGTCTCTGATTCTATTA
Organism: Phacochoerus africanus; assembly: GCF_016906955.1. NCBI lineage: Eukaryota > Metazoa > Chordata > Mammalia > Artiodactyla > Suidae > Phacochoerus > Phacochoerus africanus. The sequence continues at coordinate 233,298,306 of NC_062545.1, forward strand.
TGAGTGGGGGTGAGGGTGAGTAACCCTGCTTTCATCTTAGGGAAGGAGGGAGAGAAGGAACCCCTGGCTTTCTCTGTTTGTAGGAAGCAGATCTGCTTCCCCTGGCTGGAAACTACCAACTTTAAACAAACTCTAGGAAGCCTCTCCGTAATGGCAGAATAAATCTACCCTTAGATTTCTCTTGAAATAACAAGGAGAGGAAATACAAAGAAAAACCTTGCGCTTGCTCACTAACATAAATCAGCCCCGTTGTTGTGATCATCACATATGGTGTGATAACATTGCCCACTGCTTGGAGACCGGCTAATGGAAGGCCATATGTGCTTCTGCAGGGGCGAAAACACCAAGGGCCTGGTTTAAGACTCCGTGGCGGCCTCCACACTGAGCTTACTTGCATTTATTGGTTTGTATTTCTGCTTTAGCACACTTTTTACCACCATCCGTCTCACACCTTCCCTCACTTTTCCTTTCCCCTCTTTAAGGAATTGAGAGGGCTAGGTAATTTAAAAACTTGGATCTGGACTTCATAGAGTTCTTGGAGTAGGCAATGGCCTTGAGAGACAGGTACCAGGAACTGATGGTATCTCAAGGACACAGCAAACTTGCCACTTGAAGATTAGCATTCCCTTTTCTTCTAGCTTGATTGAGATAAAAATGACAAATAAAAATTGCATATATATTTGAGGTTTAGAACACGATAACTGGATATATGTATACATTGTAAAATGATTATCACTATTGAGTTAATTAACATCTGTCACCTCATATAATTACCTTTTTTTGGTGGTAAAAATACTTAAAATTTCAAGTATATAATACAATGTTAACTATAGTCACCATGCTGTACCTTAGATCCTTGTTGAAAAAAAAAAAAAGCAATTACAAGGAGTTACAGACTTAGATTTAAGCAAGGATGAAAAGAGGTTTTATTTTTTTCTTGCCCCGTCTATTTCAGTGTAGACTTGGAAAAAATGAGAGGGCCAGTGTTTACTTTCCTATATAAATTGAAAGTAAATGAATGCATGAAGCAGGGTACCTAGCTGCTTATGTTATTGTAGGTATGAGCACAAATGAAAGCCAAGGAAGTTAACAATAGGGCCAGATCATTGGCACATCTTTTTTTCTTTGGCGCTCAAAAAAACCTTGTGACCATAAATGCATTTATTTTTGGAACAACTCTTTGAGAGTGGTGTCTAATGTATTGCTCTCTGATTTGTTATAGTCCACACTTCACTTTTTTTTCTTTTCATAGGAGATAGTAGGTAGGTCTGAACAATCCCATGATGAATGCCAGACCTCATGTGGACAAAGATTCTAGGGGAAGAAACAAACAAAAAAATGGATACTTGTTGTTGAAGTAAAACTCAGTTATAATCTTTTGAATAAAACATAATACCCTCTTAGAGCTCCCATTGTGGCTCAGTGGGTTAAGAACCTCATAGATTCTCCATGACGATGTGGGTTCAATCCCTGGCCTTGCTCAGTGGGTTAAAGATCCAGCATTGCCACAAACTGAAGCATAGGCTGCAGATGCAGCTCAGATCAGGTGTTGGCTATGGCTCTGCCGTAGCCTACAGCTGCAGCTATGCTTCGATCTCTAGCCTAGGAACTTCCATATGCTGCAAATAGGGCCATAAAAAGAAAAAAAAAATACTGTTTGTCATATTAATGAAGACCTAATTCAATGAGGTTGTTTTGAGTCCCTGCCTGTTGCATCCCCACTAAACCAGAATATCTGCCAGGACCCTTCTGCGCAGATCATATGGTGCCTCATTGTTCATCTGAGTGACAAAGGTTTTATTGTGAGGTCCTGCGTATGGTTTTCCTTGCTGATTCATCCTATGCCATTTCAGTGCTGTGGAATCCTATGATTTCAGAGTTAACACTTTAATCCTTAAAACCTTAGAAGCAGCAGCCATCCTGAAAATCGTGTGCTCGGTTTAAACTTTACAGAGGTGACCCTAAAGGGGATGCAGCTCTGCCTGCAGCAGTCTGACGTGGTGGAGTAAATGCCAACTGTTTCAGGTACATAAGGTATGGGAGTGGTATAAGGTGCATAAGGCATTGTTCAGGGCAGAAGACTTCCTCTCTGCTTCCACAGGCTGCTGGACTGAGAAGTTAGTTGAGGATCAGGGCTGCACTTGTTTCTGTTCATCATGGTGGCACGACGGACTGAGATAAAAAAGGAGTGGCTCCACATTTGTTTCATGAAAAGCTCTTGTATTTCCCTCTTCTGTTGTCATTAGCTGCCTTGTGGAACATGATGCTTTCACCTCCAAAGATGGGTGAACATAGGGCAAGCCTCCCCCGCAAGCAAAGGGGCAGAACTGTGAGTGAGGGCACATGTTCTCACCATCTGTCCAGGATGGGATTGGAGTGGGATGTGGAGGTGTGGGTGGGGGAGTCAGGGACCCAGCCTGACCCAGCAGTGTGCCACTTTTCAGACATTTTCATCAGTGACTCTGTGTGAACTTAAAACTCTCCAGATGGAGAAAGAGAGCATGGAGGTTAAAGTACAATTTTTTGTAGAAATCGCTCTTGTAATCTGGGCAAGTTACTCTTTGGTGCTCAACAACGGTGAAGCTGATGCTACTTGTGATCAAGGAGATGGTCTCTTAGTCCCAAGGGTCCAAGTATTTCCTCTCCTCAATAGAGCGAGCCGTAAAGGGTGCTGTATTAACTGGTAGCCAGCGTCTTGTTTCTCTCTGGAGAAGAAGCAAAGGTCAGGAACTCCTCTGGGTTTTCAGGCTTGGCCTGCTCAGAAGGTTCCAGAAGCCAGGATTTAGCCTAAGTCACTAAGGCAGATGGTAGAAGGCCTGGTTTAAGGGCACAGCTGTTATTTCTCCCCAGGAATGTGGGTTTTGGTAATGCACACCCAGTGTTGCCAGAACTTAGGAATTTTTCCAAAGGCAGCCAGAGATCAAGGTTTTAATGATGGCAGGCAGTTCAGATTATAAATGTACATATAACTGCTTTTGAGGGTACCTTGCCAGCCAGTCCTCATGTAGCCCCCTTTCCCTGTTTATTAGTCATGTGGAAATAACTTGAGAGCCTTTTGAGTAGGAGTAAGCTGAGGTAGCACACACAGAACCTCCAAGGGTTCAGTCTGTTTATGTTCATGGTGATGGAGCTTGAGATTAAAAAGTAGGGTGTGATGTCTAGTCTAGCTAATCATTCCTAGGTCCCATGTGGGAACTTGGGATCTGAGCAAGATCAGGACTGCTGCTTAGCTGGCCTTTCTGTTGAGTAACCCAATATATGGTGCTCCTTGGAGTTGAATGGTGGGAAAGCTACACGGCTGTCGATGATGGGTGTGTATCCTAGAGCCTCCTTCTGCCAGTGGTGGATGTTCTATTATGCACACACCTCCTTCCCATGTCCTGGGCTCTCCAACCTCAGGTCTAGGTCTCCTCCCCTCTTTTTTTTCCTTCTGTTTAAACTTATTCCATACAGTATTTACACATTATTATATTTTACAATTTTGAAGTATAATCTTTATTTTTATTTTTTATTTTATTTTTTTGTCTTTTTAGAGCCACACCCACAGCATATGGAGGTTCCCAGGCTAGGGGTCTAATCGGAGCTGTAGCAGCCGGCCTACGCCACAGCCATAGCCACTCCAGATCCAAGCCGCATCTGCGACCTAAACCACAGCTCACGGCAATGCCAGATCCTTAATGCACTGAGCGAGGCCAGGGATTGATTTTGAGTCCTCATGGTAGCTAGATGGGTTCATTTACCACTGAGCCATGATGGGAACTCCTAATCTTTATTTTTAAACCACAGCTTTGTTATTTAGGTTTTCACCAGAGGAGTATCTTTGCCAAGTAGAAAATCATTATAAAATTCAGACATATGACTAATTTTTTAACCTGTTTAACATATTTGTACAAATGACAGAGTGTAATTGACTATTTGGCTCTCTTTGTAAACCATGATTATAGAACCTCTATTGTAATTTCATCCAAGCAGGGAGAGATTTTCTTACATAATTTCCTGCTATTTTTCTCAAGGGTTTTTGAAAGCCTTGCTTTATTTTTGTATATAGGGGCTACACAGTTTCTTGAAACCAATCAAAATGGAGCTGCACTGTTTTGGGGAGACTTTGCAGGGCTCGGTCCTTTTTATGGTTTTTCCTTCTCCTGAGTTCTTATCTCCCTTCTGCTCCCAAAGTGTGGCTTTCTCTAGACTTTTCAGTCTTTGACCTACAAAGTAGAGTGTAAATGACAGCTGTTCTCCTCCTCTATCTTCACTTTGAGGCAAGGGTGAGACTTAGAATCTTGGGAGTGGTGGAGGGGAAAAATATGTCAAGGAGGCCTTTACACTTGGTATTGAATTAAAATTTTAACCTCCTTTGGTTTCTATGGAAATCAATCTAAAAATTTTTAGATGTCAGTACTGAAAGATTTGATACTCTGCCACCAAGTCAGCATAGGAGACACATTTTGCACATCTGCAGATTTTTTAGGACTTATTTTGTTACAAAAGCATCTATAGCCTTTGCAATTTCAAGTTGTATTACAGAGTTGAGTTGACTGGGCACTGTATATCAATTGGAAAAATTCAATGTCATCCCTGAATTTGGATAATTTGGGGCAAACTTGATAAGGGGGTTATTTATGTGTAGAGTAGGATCTCAGGCAGTTGTGCAGTGTACTGGGGATACAAACAGTGGGTGGTTTGTGGGGGTCTGTTACTACTACCCTAGTGGAAATACCAACACTTGGAGTCTGGAGATGGGGAAGGCTGTGTGAAAGAGGCTAATGAGGCAATTGGCCTGTGGTGGCCCTGCAGAGGCAAAGCTAGAGGGATATGCGTTCCAGCCTCATTATCTCCTCTACGTTTGTCCTTGCCATTGGCCAGATCTGCCTGGGAGTAGTCAGTACAGATCATACGGGTCACAGGGTGGAGAGTGGGTGTGGAGTGGCACTTGGAAGCTGTTGATCACAACATTTTAAAAGATCAAGGACTTGAAATAGTCATGAGATGGCAGTTTGATGTGGATTCAGATGAACGTAATTCTTAGCATTTCCATAGTGGTTTGTTCAAGCTACAACCTTCTGAACAGAAGCATTTGAATAAATGCCATTAAAGGCATGAAATACATTATAGAAGAGATAACCACATGGTTGTTGATAAAATTCAACAAATATTTATTGAATCCTTGCCATGTCCTTGGTATTGTTGTCATCTATGAATTGTATTGGTATCATTGAAATAGAGGGCAGGATTAAATGATATTTATGTGAGGGTCAACTGGAACTGACTTTCCTTTGTGAACTTGTTTGGCTAAGAGATTTTTCATTTTCCCTTCATGCATTACATAGAATGATTCTTTTGTATTAACCAACCTCTGTATTGTTAGCATTCTATAGGAGAATGATTTCCAGGAGCACATAAAATGATCTTTTAATAGTTCAGTTACCAATGTGCAAGTTTTAATTAATGAAATAAACATTAGAATTACACTTACATTTACCATCTTGTAAAATGGGGATTAAAGGACATAATGCACATACCTGACTTTTTTTTTTTGGTCTTTTCAGGGCTGCATCTGTGGCATATGGAGATTCCCAGGCTAGGGGTGGGAATCTGAGCTGCAGCTACTGGCCTACACCACAGCCACAGCAATGTCAGATTCAAGTCATGTCTGTGACCTACACCACAGCTCATGGCAACGCCAGATCCTTAACCCACTGGCTGGGGCCATGGATTGAATCCGAGTCCTCAGGGATACTAGTCAGGTTTGCACTGCTGAGCCACAGTAGGAGCTCCCTCCCATACCTGACTATTTGTAAGCGCTTAATGAAGGTGAACTTAATTGAAATAAAAGAGAAACTGCCAATCTCCTACCTTCAAAATTCACTGTGTTTTCATGTTTCCCTATTCTCTTTGAAAACTTTTCCCTGTGGCTCTATAATTTGTTCATGTCAGCAGGCTTTTATGAGCAATTAAAAGAAGCCCAGATTTCAAGTGTGATTAGGAGTGATGTCACTTGGGCATTATTTTCATTTCTTTCTCTCAAGAGATCTGCTCTTCTCCAGAGGGCTCCCATCCTCAGGCTGAAATCTCTTCAGGGCATATAAAAGGCTGCTCCTGTTTTAGGCCTACATACCAGATGTCTTGGTCAGCTTGGGCTGTGAGAACAAAATAACAATAGGAATTTATTTCTTACCGTGTTAGAGATTAGAAGTCCAATATCAAGGTGCAAGCAGGGCCAGTATCAGGTAAGGGCTCTCTCCTTGGGTGTGGACTGCTGCCTGACTTCTGTCCTCACATTGCCATTTCTTGCTGCCTGTGGGTGGAGAAAAAGAGGAAGTAAGTCTTGGTGCCTGGTCTTATAAGGGCACTAATCCCATCATGAGTGCCCCACCCTCATGACCTCATATAAGCCTCATTACCTCCTGAAGGTCCTATCTTCAAATAGGACCACATTGGGAGTTAGGACTAAAACATTTGAATTTGAGGGTAGGTGGATGCAGTTCATTCCATAGCACTGGACCTCCCAGACATGTATGCTCCCCAAATTGTCAAACAAAATCTCTGTCTTCACTTTGATTGGACTAAACAAAACCAGTCATTGTTACAACTATATAAATGTAATAAAATTCTTTGAGTAATTAAAAAAAAACCAAAACCAGTCATTGTAGCCAGGGAGTGCTACAAACTGATGAGCCGAGTTTTTGCCCTCAACTGATAAAATCATTGTAGCAAAGGGTAGGAGGATGAGATGACTTGTATTGGCTTGGATTAGGGGTGGGGGAAATTCTGCCCCAGTAGCCTGGCTGCCACACAAGGCAAGAAGGAAGGGAGGCAGCAGCAGCATACACTGCATTTAACTCATCTCTTCCCCTGTTGTTGGATAGTCAGCTTGTTTTCAATGATTTCTCTTCTATAACATCACTAACTTGAACTTCAAAATTTTGCATGAAAGCACATTAATGTTAGGTTCTCAGGATTTTTGTCTGACATGCTTAGCAGTGGTTGCTACTTAATGGACAAAAGCTGGTACAATTGAACCAGGTTTTCCAGAAAATCAATATTAGTACAACACTGGAGCCCTTCCTTCCATACTAGTCTCACCATAATGATATCTGGTCTAAGAGTGATTTTTGAGCAGCCCTTTTCAGGTCACTTTGTTCTACAGAATGTGTTAGTGGGCTATTGTCAAAACTCAAGTTTGTAACTTTTTGTTCCCTTCTAGGAGCCAAGGATATTTACAAGTTAATTATTTATGGATTTTTAAAGGATGAATTAGGTCATTTGGGTTGGGTTTGCCACAATTAAGACTGATGTTTTGCTTCTATTGAGGAAACTGAGTTTTAATCTTTAAGTTTCTGGCTTTTTGCCATCCCATTTTCAGTATTTTATTATTCTACATAGTGGTCTAAACACATTTAAACTGAGCCTCTGCTGTGTGATCAATATCATGCCAGATACTCTAGGAAATAAAAATAATGTATGAGAGGAGGCTGTGAGAAGGCTACTCTAGGAGGAGGAGCAAGATTAAGCACATGGAAGTGTTGACAGAAACAGCTCCATCCTGAGTGTGGGATAAGAGAAGTTTGAACCAATAGAAATTGAGAAGAAGAAAGATCCCAGTGGGTGCTTCATGGTGGAGGTGGCATGGGCTCTGAAGGATGTGCAGGATCTGGTAGGAAAAAGAATCAGGGGGAAGTGTATCTACCAAAGGGTGAGAATAAGTGTTGGCGTGGTGCGTTGGGATCCCTGAGAAGTCACACTGGAGTGGCAATCGTGTGGAGGGAGGTGGAACAGCAGGGCGATGGGTAGTGGATCTTTCCCGGACCTCCTCCAACTATATTTCCTCCCACTCTAAAACCTATCTTTTGGGGGCTTTTGGTTGCTTTATAAGTTAAGTTGCTTTTTTCACAATATATGAGACATGAAATTTGGGATGATTTTAGAGCCCTTATGCTCTGTGGACATGACCTTGGGAGAAGGTCTCATTGGTGACAACGTACTTTCAGTTTTTATTTCTCCCTTGGATTTTTTTTAAAATGAGTTTATGGGGAGATCTCAATAAAAAATGTAAATGGCACCTCCTCTTTTCTAGTGGGAGGAAGTACAACCGTCCTGCTGATATTTAGCTCTGAGTCTAATTAAAAAAACATGAAGACTACAGGGCAGAAAAGAATGGAAATTGAAAGTAGGAATGAAAAGCAGGAGGGAAGGGCAGGTGGATTCTGAAGCTGTGACAAGAAGTTAAAACAGTTCCCTAAATTCTAAAGCAAATTCATAGTGTTGGGTCAAACTAAAATTGGTATCTTTATTGTCAGTATTTAGGTGGAATTAAACTTTGGAAATACTAAGACATGGTGCATTCATAGTCTACCAGTTGGGTTTCCTTAAAGTATAATAAATGTGTGTTTATATAAGTAGGTGCTTTTCAACATAGTTAGAAATGTGAATTTTAATTTACTGAAGAATCGTATTTCATGTTTGTTGCTTGCAATTTTGGATTTAGATATCTCTTCTTGATGAACTTCTGGAGATGTCTGTAACCACAGCTTGCAAAGTTTCTTAAAAGTAGCAGTTTATATATTTGCATCTTAAGACATGTCATAATTACTCGGGTTCACTGTTAACTGCTTTGTGTTCTTTGATTTACTGTCCAATGGAATGCCAAGTCTCATTATATTCTAAACAAATGAATGGTCAATAGAACTTCCTCTCCTAAAATTTTCATTGGATTTCTGTGAGGACTGGCATCTGAACAGTCATTGGAAGGAAGGCATTTTGTGAGGAAAAATGGCTCAGTCTCCCATCTGCTAGGAAAACAGGCAGTTGTTCTTAGCATTTAAAATAAGTAAAACTTCCCTCTACTCATCTTGATTGTGATATGCTCCATTTACACAAATGTCATTCAGTTAACTGCTAGTTTATTTATACATTTGTGATTTTTAACCCATAACAATTCTGGTAGAGTTCATGGCCAAATGTTGTTCTGGGAGCTGATGCTTTAGGCCTTTTTCTAAGATGCCTTCTTTTCTAATCCTCAGTTGCCTTTCTTAGTTCTAGCCCTTAAGGCTCTCTTGTTCACTGCTTCTCTCCTCCTTTTGACTCAGCTCATTATTGGGAGCTCACATTTGGCTCCTTTATTTTCCTTTCAACTCCATCCCACAGTAGCAACGCGATGATTATGAATATGGGTTTTGGAATCTAATCCCATTCATCACTTAGTTGCTGTGTAATTTGGATGAGTGATTTGACCTTTCTGCTTCTTTCTCAGTGAAGTGGAATCATCATAGATTCTATCTTAGTAGGTTGTTTTGAAGAATAAGTGGGATAATGTCCAGCAGTATATCTGACCCTATAGGAAGTGTGTGCATTAGTCAAGGTAGGCTAGTTGTGTTATTGTAACAGTCAGCCCAGGGCTTAAGATTCTTGAAAACATACACATCTATTTTTCATTGACTTACTGTTTGTTGGCTGTGGATCTGCAACACCCTTCCAAGTGTTGGCCCAGTGGTAAGACTGCTAACCGATAGAAACTAACCGACAGAAATGGAGTCAGGGTTCTCGTTCCAGTAGCACTGGCACCAGCAGTTAGCCGTGGACCACTGATGGGGGGAACCTCACTCACTGTGTGTTGCTCATAATCCTGTTCATCAGGGGTGGGGCCAATAGCCTACTTCAGGGTGAAAAGAAAGGGACTGGCATTTCAAGGAAATGTTGAGTTTTTTTGGTGCCAAGTGGAGAAGTCCCTTTGTCAGCGCTGATGTTGTTTGGAGCTGTGAATATCCCCTATCAGCTTGAGGAAAGGCCCCACTGAACACGGAGAGTAAGAGCAGAATTGCAGTAGAAACTGAGATTCCTTAATTTTAGCATCTCCTGTAGTGACATACTGTGAGAACTTGGCCATGTCACTTAATTTTGTTCTTTCATCAAACTAGACTGCCTGCTTTGGAAAGGTAATGGGAAAAGCAAATGAGATGAGAAATATGCAGACCCTTAAAAAGCATGAAGGTAATGGAATGGATATTTTTCTCTTAACAAAGAAATATATTTTATTAGAAAACTTTGGGAAAATACGAATTATGCATATGCAAAAATTTAACACGAAAATCTTAATAACCAAACAAAATGCCATTGTGTAGAGATAATGGCTATTAATGAATGGGTGTATATCTTTCCAAAAGTTTTATAATCTATTCTTTCCACATGAAGCATGTTTTGGACATTTTTTTTTGTACTGTTACATTTTTTTTTCTACCTTTTTCCCTCCCAGCTGCGCCTGCAGCGTGTGGAAGTTCCCAGGCCAGGGATCAAAGTTGAGCCACAGCAGTGACAAGGCCAGGTCCTTAACTGCTAGGCCACCGGGGAACACTAATTGTTACATGTTTTAAACGGATGTGTGGCATTCTCCTGAATGAAGATAGATAATCTTGTAAAACTGAGTTCCTAACTTAGGGATATTTAGGTTATCTTCAGTTTTGCCTGGCTATCGTGGCTATTGAGAACTTTCCTCTCGTCCACTGTCTATCAACTGCGTGGGCAGGGTGGGATTTTCCTTCTCCCTCCCTGCCCCAAATAAACCCTGCTTGGTGTAAACTAAGTAAGGAGGCCCCACGCCCATTCCATTGCCATAGTGATCTGTTTAGGACTGAGCAAGGAACTCTAATTCTGTTGGAGTGATGCTAAACAAATTTGCACATGGAGGAAGACAGAGCTGGAGAACGGGCCAAAAATGAAGCAGAACCCAGGTAGAACCATGGTGAAAACGCAAACTACTTGTGAACCAGCAGACTCCCTGTGTTCTGAGCTCAGTCTGAACTGAGGTTCCTGTTACTGTGGAACCAAGTAGGTTTCAAATGTGTGTGTAGGTGACACATCCATATTAAATGGCATAGCAACAAACATGCCAAGTTCAATCTTTGTGTGCATCCATGGCTTTTTCCTTTGCCCATATTTTAGTAGAGTTGTGTGTGCTTGCCCAGATCACCTTGAATCCTTTCCACAGTTTTTATGTTTTCCCTGGCTTTGATGTGCTTTCACTGTCATAGTGGGTGACCCGCCATGATGAAGCTGCCCTCTGTAGGACCTGCTGGGCATGGTGCATTTTTGCCTCTTTTTTTTTTTTTTTTTTTAATTGGACTCATCCATAGCATATGGAAGTTCCTAGGTCAGGGATTGAATCTGAGCTGCAGCTGTGACCTATACAGTGGCTGTGGCCATGCCAGATATTTTAACACACTACAGTGGGCTCAGGATCGAACCTGTGCCTCAGCAGCGATCTGAGATTTGACAGATTCTTAAACTACTGCACCACAGTGGAACTCCTGACTGAACAGGCTTTTAATTAAAATGATAAAGAGCTACCACAGCTGCTAGTCAAGTGGGATGTTAGGATGGTCTGGCCAGTGATATTGGATCTCAGACACCTTGGTGGTTAGATGAAAAAGGAGAAGGCTTAAGACTTCTGACAGTGGTTTGCTGAACACATCAGTGCAATTTTGAAACCGGCTTTGGGTGGCTGAGTGACTGTGTCGGTTCCTGCTTCTTTTGGGGAACTGAATATTCTGCCTAATGGAGCTCAATATTACATTTTCTTTCTTTTTTTTTTTTTTGCTAAAGTCTAAATCCTCTTCATTTAGTAGCATGCCATTTTCCTTAGTTACAATCTCTTGGATGATCCTAAAAACACTATACTTTGTCCTAACAATTCTCACGTGATAAAAGACAGGCTGCTCTTGCATTGGACGAAGCATGAGGCCCCCTGCTGGAGAGAGTGGTGAGGGGACATTAAGCCTTGCCAAGGGGCTCTTCTGTTCTGGGAGGGATCTCCATCACCTCAGGTTCTTGGGTTGGTAACGTGAGTGTTGTCTTTTTGATTCCTCTCGACTCTTCACAGATACCTTCTATCTGTCCTTGCAAAGTCTCTCTGTGCTGTTCCTTTCCCTGCATTTCTATTGTGACTGCTTTGGTCAAGCTCATCCCCTTTATTCTGGACTGCATTGTATCTGCACTCCCAGCCCCCTACCCCATTCATATGTTATTAAAGAATTTCCGTCCAATGTGACTGTATTAGGAAAGAGAGTTTTTAAGAGGTAATTAAGGTTAAATAAGGTCTAAGGGTGGAGTCCTCATCAGATAGGACTTGTGTCCTTAGAGGAAGATGACGAGACATCGGCGGCCTCTCTTGCTGTCCCTACGTGCACAGAGGAAAGGCCGTGTGAGGACACGAGAAGGTGGCCATCTGCAAGCCAGAAAGAGACTTCAGAAGAAGCCAACTCTGCTGGCACCTTGATGTGAGACTTGTAGCCTTCGGAATTGTGAGAAAGTAAACTTGTGTCTAAACATCCAGTCTGTGGTATTCTCTTATGATAGTGCAAGCTGACTAATAGACCATTTTTCACTGGGTGGTTGTTTTTTTCTCCCAGTAGGATAGTATCCATAATAATGATAATATGCTCATATCCTGGTCCCCAGGTCATTCTGGTTCAATTAAGTTCTTAAAGCAGTGCTTACACCTTACCTTACACTGAAATAAATCATTTTGTAGTATGAGTGCCATGGAGTAGAGCTTAAATGCTTTAGCTGAACATCAAGATTTCTATAAGCCACCCTGCAAGCAACTTCTTGCTCTGCTTCCTGATCCAAACCCTAGGTTCCAGACTCTTCCCTGTCCCCCCTATGTAGTGTTCACTCCTTCCTTGGCCCAGTTGGAATTTTCTTCAGTTTCCATGCTGACTGTCCAAACTCCATGTGGTCTTCGGGGTCATCCTAAGCCTTACATCATTTGTGAGGCCTCTTTTCAACTTTCCTGCCAACCTCTACATTGCTCTAGTAGTTCTTGCCTTTGCAGAAATTTAACAGAAAGAGATGAGATGATTGAAGCCACTGGTGCATAGGATCTCAATGAATGAAAATCTTCCTTGCAGGCCATGTGCCAGGATATAAACAGTACCTTCAGGGCCTAACCTGAGAATCGAGGGACAGAAAGTGATTATGCTCTTGTGTGTATATATGTGTTTAAACCCATATATGTAAGTCTGTATTCTTTGAAGTAAAGGCCCATTCATTTAGAAAAAAAAAAGGAGCCTGTTCCAGGTATATGAAACTATAGAAATTTGTCCTTTATGAGGCATGTATATAACACAGGTCATAGGTTAAAACTGAGGGAGTTCCTCTTGTGGCTCAGCAGTAACAAACCTGATTAGTATCCATGAGGGTGTGGGTTTGATCCCTGGGCTTGCTCAGTGGGTTAAGGATCCGGTATTGCCGTGACCTGTGGTTTAGGTCGCAGACTCGGCTTGGATCCTGCCTTGATATGGCTGTGGTGTAGACCAGCAGCTGTAGCTCCAATTCAACCCCTAGTCTGGGAAGTGCCATATGCTGCAGGTGCAGCTCTAATGCCCCCCAAAAGCACACTGGCTTTCATAGAAACATGGCACACATCAAAGATGGCTAGAAGTGGAAGAAACCAACAAGTCAAGAGTAGGATTTCCCAAAATGCAGTCGGTAACTTATCACATTAATTTTTTTTAGCCTTAATGACATTTCATCAAAAGGGATGCTTTGATGAGCTGCTGAGTTCTTTCCAGCAAAGCACATGGCAGTTTGGTACAGGAGTATCCGCAATAGCTGTCCATTTCATCAATTTGGGTGGAAGGAACAGTTCCTGAAGGTCTGATAACCTTCACAGGTGCACTCGAATTGGGTTTTGCTTTTGTGTGGGGTGTATCATCATGGTTTCACCTGCTTTATCCTTGTCGTAGCAGTAATAGCTAAAAGAGTATAGGGATGAGCAGCTACTTAAGTATTTCCATGTTTGGTAGATACATACATCATATAAAAGTAATTAGCTTTGTTCTGCTTAATTTCCGCAGTGGTGTACACACTGTATCTCAGGAAACTGTGATATAGTCCAATTTGTCCTCTCATTTGAAGATGAGAAATGAAAGGTGTGGAGAGCTTACATTGCTCAAGGTCATTCGGATGTTGCAGGGCAGAATGCTGGGGTTCCTGACTTCCAGGGAACCTTGCTTTCCTCTTAAATTATGCTGCCATTGAGACTCTTACCAGTACATAAAAGAAACATCAGTGACCTCCTGGAATGCTAGTCCTAGGGTGAAATGGAGATCTGCCATCAGCTCTACTCTCAAAAACTCTTAAGAAAAGGGAACCTAGGAAAACAATTAAATTAAGTCATGGGAAGACTCCCTCAGCTGGAAGGGAGCCCGTGGTCATCTATCTCCGTGCTGGGCTGGACCCTGGAGGGTCCAAGGTGGGTGTTGGGGAACCACTTTACAGGCTAAGAAGTCAAGGTGAGGGGGAACCAGGCAGGTTTGGGGGTTTTTTCCTTTCCAACATGACTGTACTGCCTTTATGTCTTATACATGTAAGATAGCACTGAAAAATTCAAGGCTAACACTGGAAACATGCTGTTCTTGTCCGTTTTCATCTTGTGAATGATGACACGAACGCTTAGAGGGGGATCATGTTTTACTAATTAACAACATAGACAACATCCCTCATCCAGCATTTCTATATCTTAAAAAAGCACCAGAGGCCAGTGAATCCATGAAGGTGGGTTTTGTGGTCACACAGATTTGAACTTGAATCCCAGCAAGGCTTGTGTTTTTTTTTTTTCCCCCCTCCAAATTAGGCAAACCCTTTCTCCAAGGATCATGTGGCTTCTTGCTGCTGGAGGCATTTGTCAGTCTTAGGACAGGGAGTGAGGTGAAAGCATTTACTCCCCATATCCTACCCTGAACGTGGCATTTGAAAGGAAGGAAGGAAAAATGGGAGGGGGTATGTGAAGAAAGGAGGAGGAAACAAAGGCGGCAGAGAGCATTCGAGAAAGTCCTCCAGGTCACTTCCTCTGTGCTTTCACACGCTCCTTGGGCCCTCTCACCAACACAAAGTTTGTCATTTTGCCTTTCAGGGCCGCACCAACGGCATATGGAAGTTCCCAGGCTAGGGGATGAATCAGAGCTACAGCTGCCAGCCTACACCACAGCAAGGCCAGATCTGAGCCGCATCTGCGACCTACACCACAGCTCACAGCAACACTGGATTCTTAACTCGCTGAGAAAGGCCAGGGATCGAACCTGCATCATCCTCAAGGATACTAGTTGGGTTCATTACCATTGAGCCACCATGGGAATTCCGCCAACAGAAATGTTGTTTAAACACTCTGATACTTAAGTATTTTCTGAATTGGGAACACTTAGAATTAGGTTTTAGGGCTCTGAACACCCCAAACTGAGGAACTTATTGTTAAAATGTCCTTTTAAAAAACACAAGTGCCCTGAAGTTTAATGGCATTAGATTTGGCAGTGATCTCTTGGATATGATGTTGAAGGCACATGAAACTAAAGGAAAATAGAGAAACTGGACTTCATGAACATTAAATTTGTGCATCAAAAGACACTATCAACAGAGGAAAAGGGCAATCCACAGAATGGGAGAAAATAATTTGCAAATGATACATCTGCTAAGGGGTTAATATCTATCATATACAAAGAACTCCTGAAACTCAACCACAAAAAAACCTGATTAAAAAATGGGCAAAGGGAGTTCCCGTCGTGGCGCAGTGGTTGACGAATCCGACTAAGAACCATGAGGTTGCGGGTTCGGTCCCTGCCCTTGCTCAGTGGGTTAACGATCCGGCGTTGCCGTGAGCTGTGGTGTAGGTTGCAGACGCGGCTCGGATCCCGCGTTGCTGTGGCTCTGGCGTAGGCCCGTGGCTACAGCTCCGATTCAACCCCTAGCCTGGGAACCTCCATATGCTGCGGGAGCGGCCCAAGAAATAGCAAAAAAAAAAAAAAAAAAAAAAAAAAAAGACAAAAAAAAATGGGCAAAGGACTCCATTAGTTATTTCTGCAAAGATACGTAAATGGCCAATAAGCACATGAGGAGATGCCCAGTATCACTGATTATGAGGGAAATGAAACTCAGCACTTGCATACATCAGGGCGGCTATTATCAAAACAAAAAATAGCAAGTGTTGGAGTTCCTGTTGTGGCTCAGCAGTAACAAACTCGACTAGGATCCATGAGGATGCAGGTCAGATCCTGGCCTTTCTCAGGGGGTTGGGGATCCGGTGTTGCCGTGAGCCCTGGTATAGTTTGCAGACACAGCTTGGATCCTGCATGGTTGTGGCGTAGGCCAGCAGCTGCAGCTCCAATTCAGCTCCTACCCTGGGAACTTACATAGGCTGCCGGTGTGGCCCAAGAAAGAAAAAAAAAAAAAAAGTGTTGATAAGAATGTAGAGAAATTGGAACCCTGTGTGCTCTTGGTGGGAATGTAGTCTGCTACTGTGCAAAACAGTATGGTGATTCCTTAAAAAATTAAAGATAGAATTATCATGTGATCCAATGCCACTTCTGAGTATGGACACTAAATAGAATTACCATGTGATCCAACTCCACTTCTGGGTATGTACCCTAAATAATTGAAAGCAGATATTGAGAGACACTTGTACATACATGTTTATAGCAGCACTGCTCACAGTAACTAAAATGTGGAAGCAACACAACTGTCCATTGACTAGATGACTAGATAAGCAACATGTGTTAAGTACATGCAGTGGGATATTATTCAGCCTTCGAAAGGGAGTTCTGACACAGGCTGCCACATGGTTGAACCTTGAGGACATGATGCTAAATAACCAGTCACAAAAGACAAAGGCTGTAAATTCCACTTACGTGAGGTACTTAGAATAGTCAAACTCACAGAGACAGCTAGTAGAAAGTGATTGCCAGAGCTGGGTGGAGGGGGAGTGGGGAGTTGCTGAAGGAGCACAGGGTTCCAGTTTTGTAAGAAGAAGAGAGTCCTTGGGTTAGTTGCCCAACAACATGAATGTACTAAACACTTCTAAACTCGCCACTCATAAATGATAAAGTGATAAAATTGTACGTGCATTTCTCCACAATTAAAAACTAACCCAGCCCAACTCAACACAAATGTCTCTCAGAGACAGCATTTTTGTCATTCAAAGTTTAGAGCTGACTCCATGTCAGATCACTTGTCTCCAATTAACTAACTAAGCACCCGTGCTGGTGCTGTGGGACCTACCATGAAAGAGCTTGTGAAACTAAGTAGCTTGGTTCCTTGACTCATTTCTTCAAGGGATATTTGAGTATCTGCTGGGAGCCAGGCACTCTCCTTGGTCTGTAGAGATAGATATCTGAGAAAAAAAACTATACAAAGGTCCCTGAGAAAAAACTATACAAAGATCCTTGGAAATCTGGGAGTGAGAAGTGGTGGGAGGGAAGGCCCCAACAGTTAAAGCTTTGGAATTTTTAGCATGTTACCAGATGATGAAGTTTATGGGAAAAATAAAGCATGCAAGGAGAAGAAGGCCACCCCTTTGAGAAGGAAGTTTAGATAGACTTGAGGGAGCAGCCCCTGTAGATGGGGGAGAAAGGACCTTCCAGACAGAAGGTATAGTAAGCATGGAAGGATGCTGGGACAGCCAGAACAGTTGGGCCAGTGTGTGTGGAAGGGTGTGAGGGAAGCGGAAGGATGGTAGTGGAGGTTATGTGCATCCTTGAGCATCCCCCAGGGAGCTGATGGCCCTGCTTTAGAGCAGTCCAGATTGACAGCCCTTTGGCTTGAACCAGCTGCAGGGACCCTCCCATCCTGAGGTTAACCTCTCTCAGGATGAGTCATCATTCATCAGGGAGAAAATGGATATCTTGGTGCTGCGGGCTCTCAACTCCTCAAAAGCTGCAGGACAAATGACTTCACAGAACATGCCTCATGCAGTGGGGAATGAGTCATCTCAGAAAAGGGAATAACTTTGAATCGGGATTGCGGAGAAGCTTGCTTCTTCTCTCTTGTGTGTGAACCCTGGAAGGAGGAGGCAGGCGCACACTCGAGTCTTGGATGGCCTGGCGGACCATTCTTCCAGGGAAGGTTTTTCTTGGCACCACTTGAATTCCTGAATTGTGAGAATGAATGGCCAGTGTAGAAGAGGGGGAAGAAAAGCATGTTAGCATGAAATACGATAGCAAGTTAGCAAGTCATCTGATGCCTTGGAGTTATGTTTAAAATTTTTTTTTATTAAAATAGAGTTGATTTACAATGTGCCAATTTCTGCTGTACAGCAAAGTAATTCACTCATACACACATACACACATTCTTTTTTATATTCTTTTACATCATGGTTTATCCCAGGAGACTGGATATAGTTCCATGTGCTGTATTGTTTACCCATTCTACATGCAATAGTTTGCATCTACTAACCCCAAACTCCCCATCTATCCCATTCCCCCATCCTTCTCCCCCTCTTGGCAACCACAAGTCTATGAGTCTGTTTCTGTTTTGTAGATAGGTTCATTTGTGCCAAACTTTAGATTCCACATAAAAGTGATATCATACAGTATTTGTCTTTCTCTTTTGACTTAATTCATTTAACATGAGAATCTCTAGTTGTATCCATATTGCTGCAAATGGCATTATTTTGTTATTTTTAATGGCTGAGTAATATTCCAATGCATATATGTACTGCATCTTCTTAATCCAAACCTTGATGGACATTTAGGTTGTTTCGATGTCTTGGCTGTTATAAATAGTGCTGCTGTGAACATAGGAGTGCATATGTCTTTTTGAATTATAGTTTTGTCCTGATATACTCCTAGGAGTGGGGTTGCTGGCTCATACAGTAATTCTATTTCTAGTTTTCTGAGGAACCCTTAGACTATTTTCCATAGTGGTTGTACCAACTTAAATTCTCATCAACAGTGTAGGAGGGTTTCTATTTCTGCTCACCCTCTCCAGCATTTGTTATTTGTAGACTTATTAATGATTGCTATTCTGACCTGTGTGAGGTGGTACCTTATTGTAGTTTTGATTTGCATTTCTCTAAAAATTAGTGATGTCAGGAGTCTTTTTCATGTGCCTACTGGCCACCTGGATGTCATCTTTGGGGAAATGTCTCTTTAGGTCTTCTTCCCATTTTTTGACTGGGTTGTTGGTTTTTTTGGTTGTTGAATTGTCTCTCAGGTAGTTGAGGACCTGAGACCTTTGTCTACTCAAGAAGAGAAAACTGCCTCTGCCTAGACCAGGATTTCTTACCCTTACCACTGGTGACATTGTGGGTCTGATAATTCTTTGCTGGTTTAGGGGGCTGTCCTAGCATTGTAGGATATGCCTATAGTATCTGTGGCCTCTACCCAGTAGATGGCATAACCTCCCCAGTTATGACAAGCAGAAATGTCTCCTCACAGTCAACTGTCTCTGGAGGGGGCGGGGGGTTGCCCTGGGTGAAGAGTCTCTGATTCAGGCTTAGCAGGCACACTGATGAAGTCAGGATTTGACTATTTCATGTCCTCGTTGGCTAATAATATCAATGCAGTTAAAACGAATAATGGCTTCCACTTGGTCACTGGGACAGCAGAGTATGCATTCTTCTGCCTTGAGAGAACAATTTTCCCGTGTTTTAAATAATAAGGCCATTGTGATGCCTGTATTCTGTATCTCCAACTAATCAGGGCTATAAGGCAAAGACTCCAAAAACAAGATACTCACTGATTGCCAAAGATGGGGCATATTTCCCCACCCCCTTTCTCCTGGATCCATGCAATAATTAGCCAAAGTAAAATGAATATTAGCTCATGCTTAATTGCCTTTACAGCGTACTTGCCGGCACTGACCCAGTAGTGCTAAACCAATTATTTTTTGAACTTTATGGCTTTAAATAATCCTTTACTCTAAAATTCCCTGTACCCCTCAGCTACTTAACCACAGGCCCCTCTGCCCTAAATCCTTTTCTTATACTTTGTAGCTTTTTAAGCAAGGCCCCTCTTTAAGAAGACATAATCCCTTCTCTGTAGAAAACATGAAAGACCTTGAACAAATCAAGATTTCTCCATGGAGAATTCAGCTAATCCTGTGCTTAGCTCCTAACAAGGAAATCCATCTCTCCACCAAGCACGCCATTACCCGGACTAATGCCTGACTTGAATAACAAGCAAATTATTGTGCTTTTAATTGTACCCTGCTCGGTCACAAAGCACATCTGACAGAGGAATGTGCCTGGCTTCTCCAGGAGAAACAGGTCATGCCTCTAATCCTCCTTTTCTCTCGCCTTCCCCTCCCCTTTTCCAATTCTTTCTCTTCCCAGCAGCTCAGAGGAAGAAAAAAAAAAGAGAGACAGCTAAATTATGTTTAAAATGGAAAAGGCTAAAAAGGAAAAGCGGTGGTAAATACTGCCTTGGGGAGGATGAATTATCCACCGTCTCTGCAGTGTGGCTCATGTGAGGACAATTGGGGTTGGAACCTGATTGCTGGAGGGCAAGCCTTGTTCCCCTAAACCAGGCTTACCTCAGTCTCTGGGCTGTGGACGGTTTGGCTTGGGTAATTCTTTGCTAGGGGGGGTGCCGTCCCGTGCATTGAAGGATTTTTAGCAGCCGCTAAGTTGTGCCAATCGAAGACATCCCAAGAAAGATATCTCCTTTGAAAAGTCTCCTTGGTATACATTTAAAATTTTTTTAAATTTAGTTTTTATTATAGTTGATTTACAATGTTCTGTCAATTTTTGTTGTACAGCAAAGTGACCCAGTCATGCATAGAGATACATTCTTTTTTGCACATTATCCTTCATCAAAATAGCCCCCTGGCTGAGAACCACTGTTTCAGACCTTTCCTTGTCGGGATTTATTTACTCTCCCCCCCCCCCAAATCTCCCCCTTGTACACAAAACCCAAGAAACCCTAGTTCCTGCGTTACAGTAGGGGAGATAAGTATGAAGATACAGGTATAATGAGTGGAAAGGAGAAAGACACTAAACTGTGTGTTGTCCGGGGATAGAGAGGAGGAACCCTTCTCAATATCAAGAGTGGACAAAGTCTTAGGATTCGGGTATGTTTCTGGCTCCCATTGGAAAGTGGCAATGCCCCTGGGTTGAGCAAGTTGGTTTTCAAATGCCTCTACCCCATGCACTTTAGAATCGGGTTTGCTGTGGGTGAGATGAAGGGTGACAGAGAAGCTGCGGAGATGAAGAGGCCTGTTACCTGAAGGTGCTGATGGTCTCTCACACTGCTTAGGACAGGGGAGAACTCCCCAGCTTCAGAGGTACCCATTGCTCAGATGGTGACAATCCTGTCATGGACCTGAACATTGGGACAAAAGAGAGCTACCCATAAGAGAGACATTGTGTAAGCACGGGGTTGCACTTGTGAGCCATTGAGGCAAAGGTTTCTCTCCTGGTGATACAAAGAGACCTCCCTATTTTTAGGAATCGAAAGGAAGCATTTATTGGGAGGAAAAACTGGGAAGTGAGAATGGGAATTGCAGTGAGTCACTAGCTCCACTAGATGGCGGTGTACATCTTCCTCAGAAGCCAGGTTGGCAGACCGCACAGCAACTCCTTGGCCTAAGCTAGACAAGTGCTGCTCCTCTTTGGGGGAGACAGCCGTCTCCTCTCATTGTTGGCACAAACAGCCCCAAACAATTGCACTGACCACACAGCTCTAAGCCACATTCCAGGGCGCTGCCGTCTGCTCAGGACTGAATGCTGGGAAAATGAACCAAGCTGCTAATTTGCTTGATTGGGGGGAAAAATAAGATCTTAAGTGACAATGGGTGTAATTTATTTTTCCAACAAGAATAGGGGCAATGCCATTTCATCCCCCCTCCTTCTGACTGCTGCCATAAATGAAAGCAATCACCTAATTAGTCCTGAATTAGTAACTGGAAGGGTAGAGGATCTGCTGGAAATCAAGCTGAAGTGGGGAGTTTGGAGAAAGTGATGTGATTTCTGTAGGACTGCAGGGGGGGGGGGGGGCGCGGAGGGGATGAGTCGAGAAGGGGTGTGTGTGAAAGCCCAAAGCCCTTTGTGGGGCCTTGGGCCCCCGAGGTCTGGGGGCTGTGCTGGCCCTGACCCTGGAGAGAAAGAGGCTCAGTGATGTCTTCAGGCCATTCATTATGTGCAGGCGAATGACTTTGTAAACCTAAGAAAAAAAGAATCTGTTGGAGAAAGCACATCCGTGGATTTCTTTAAGAATGTTACAGATGTAGATGAATTGGCTTGGGAAAGAGAGCACAGTCCTGTAGGGCCTGGCCACCCCGTGGATGGAGCTGGACAGATGGACCCCACAGGAAGGTTCTTGAATGGCCTCTCTCCTGACACATAAGGGAAATTACAGGCAGATCTGAAACCAAGTTTGGATTTAAGTCATTAAGAAATCCCCCACAGGAATGGAATAAATGCCTAATTTCAGATTTTGAGTTTTTTTTTGGGTTTTGTTTTGCCTGTGTCTTGAGTGTCAGCCCCTTCTCCAGCTGAAACCCTGAACTGTCGCCACACCCCTGTGCAAGGCACTCTCCTGCAAGGAAAGCAAAACAATAGCAGAGTAGGTAAGTGCTGAAATCTTCCACTTGAAGTTTCCCCAAACTGAAGTATGAATTTATTTGTTCGGAGATGACTTCTTGTTTTTTAGTTAGATACGGCTTTAATTGAAATACTTGACTAATGCGATTTATCACAACTGTAAACTGTCAGTTTCCACAGCTGTTGCTTTTTTAGAGCAATCTGGCAAATGTGTGTGGGTAACAACGCAGGCTTGGAGGGTTGAGGAGGAGAAGGCGCAGGCTTTCCCTTTCTCTCCACTTAGCAGACTTGTAGGCCCCTCGTCCCTAGTGAAAACATATGTTCCTCCTGCTTACAGGCAGCCACTTCCATTCTAGTGCTCATCTGTGGTTTTTGGCTGCCCAGCAGCCATTTCTACCTTCCCTGGGAGAGGGGCACCTGTCTTTCTTCTTCCCATCTCCATTCCTGTAGCTTCCATGCAGTTGACTGCACTCCCCTTAACATGCTGTGGGATGGCTGTGCAACCCAGCTCTGGCCACAGTCTTCCACTGTTCCACTCCACTTGGCCACAGTGACTGGCTCTTAGGGTTGCCAGAATTAACCAAGCAACAACAGCAAACCAAAACCAAATGGGATGCCCAATTAAATGTGAACTTCAGATAAATAATTATGACTTTTTAGTAGGTCTAGAATTTTGCATGGAACATACTGAAAAAAAATATTGTTTATCTGAAGTTCATCTTTAACAAGGCATTCTGTAGGATGTCTGGAAGCCTTATTGGTTCTAAAGAGAAAGGCAGATCCAATCAGAATTGGCCTAGGAAATTTTTTTTTTCTCTTTTTATGGCTGCATGTGCGGCATATAGAAGCATCTGTGACCCCTTCTTGGGCTAGGGATTGAATCAGAGCTGCAGCTGCAGGCCTATGCCACAGCAATACAGGATCCGAGCTGCATCTTCTAGCAATGCTAGATCCTTAACACACTGAGAAAGGACAAGTATTGAACCCACACCTTTTGGACAAGATAGAGGTTTCTTAACACACTCAGGGCTAGAATTTTATTTTATTTTACTTATTTTTTTGCTTTTTAGTGTCACACTTGCGGAATATGGAAGTTCCCAGGCTAGGGGTCGAATCGAAGCTGCAGCTGCCTACACTGTAGGCATAGCAGTGCAGGATCCGAGCCACACCTGCAACCTATACACAGCTGTATTCTTGGGGGTCAACTTTGCTACCATGTGTGGACAGTTGCTTGAATAAGAAGAAGACAGCGCCATGGAGATCAGACCTGTTTCATTGGAATGGGTGGATCCAGCTGTTCTTGAAGCTGGCCCTGTGGGTAGTGGAGGTTAGGGTGCTGATGGCCAGGTGGGATCATCATTTTCTATGCCTCCAGCCTGGGAAATAAAAATGGCAGTGCTGAACATGCCCATTGGGCATAGCTTCTGTTTAGCTAAGAGTGCTGAATAGATACTGGGTGGTAAAAGCAATTGGTCTGTGGTACTCATGGACTGTTTTCTAATTGTTTTGCTGCATGTAAGCCCTTTGTTCTGCTGCAGTACCTCTTCTTCATGACATCATGGCTAAAGACTAGTTCCAGTAGATTTTCATTTGGAATTGCAGTCTTGAATTTCAAATTCTCCTCTGCCTGGTTGGATGACTTTAGAGTCCTCTTGAACTCTGCAGACTTGAGCTTCTAGGTCTGAAAACCAAGGATAGAGGTCGTCTTAATCCGTTTGAGCTACTACAACAAAAGTTCATCTTAATCCATCTGAGCTACTACCAGAGACCAGGGAGCTTAATGAAATTGATTTCTCACAGTTCTGGAGGCTGGAAGTCCAAGACTAGGGGGTGGGGGCAGCAGGTTCAGTGTCTGGTGAGAGCCTTCTTCCTGGGTCCTAGTTGGTGCCTTGTCTCTGTAACCTCCCAGGGCAGAAAAATCGAGGAAGCTCTGTTGAGTTCCTTACAAGGGAGCTAATCCTATACATGAGAGCTCTACCCTCATGACCTTACCACCTCCCAAAGGCCTCCCCTCTGGATACCATCACCCTGGGGGTTAGGATTCCATCGTAGTATTGGAAACATTCAATCCATCACAGGGGTATGCTCCCTATAGGAGAGTGAGGGTGCGGACCCCCTGAGGGACAGCATGTCAGCTTCTGTCACAGGGCCTAGTGGACCAGGTGCCCCACAGAAGTCTTCTCTCTTCTCTTTCCCCTTCTGACAGAATATTCCAGTTAACATCTCTCCTGCATAACTTAGGAAAAATGATCATCACAGCCTGAGGACACGTATTGCCAGCACTACAGCTGTTCCCATTATCACCACACACGAGGTCATCATTGGTCTTTTGCTTGGCAGTTTTCAAGCATTTTCATGAACATCTTCTCACTTCCTGTTTGGTGCAAAATCTCCTCTCTGTCTCTGTTGGTTTTCTGCTTATCGTTCTTTGAGAATAAGATATAAGTTATAGATAGTGAGGCATTGGGTTGCTATCTTTCCCTGTCTCAGCGACATTTATCCAGTTGTAGTTATTTTGATATTTGAGATTTACTGACAAACCATTTCTCTCCTCCATTAAGCTTTGTCATTTTTCTCTGTCAAATTTGGTCCCTTGAACTGAAATGGAAACAATGAGGGCAAAAGCACTTTTTGATAGTGACAGTTCTGTGTTCCACTTGGAATTTTCCACAACTTCAAGAGGTATGTTTGGGACATTTAGTCAGGGAAGGGGGTAGATTTGGAACTTGCTTTCTAGAGTTGGAGGAACCGTTGTGACCATCTCCTCTTTTTCTTACAGGGCATTTGAGCACAGCAAGGGGACTCCTCAAGCTTGAAGGGGTGGGTCTTGCCTCAGTGAGCTGATGACAGTTAGGTCCAGAATCCAGACATGGAGACTTACAGGCTCCGGCTGCTAGAAACTCAGCTGAGCCTGGCAGCACACATGTCCCTGGGGACGTTTCACAAAGGTTCTACTTGGTTGGGTTGCTTTATTTTGAAACTCAGGGACATCCGTGAAATCTGGATGGGCTGTGAGTCTCTAGAGGGGAGGAAGGGCTGAAGGGGCAGAAGTTTGTTTGGAGGATCTCTGGGAATGTGTAGCTGGCAGCTGGAGTGTGGAGAGAGCAGAGAGGAACTTGAGACATATTCACAGGGGATCCGTTTGTCCTGTCCTGGCTGTGACACAATATTGCTGCGGATCCTTGGGGAATGAAGAGAGGACGTGCACCTTTCCCAGGGCTTGAGATGGCGCTGCTGTCCCATAGACTGTTTTGTGGTGTCTTCCTTCCTCTTCCCAGGCGCCCCACCCCCTCCATTTTATTTTGGTAGAAGGATCCATCAGTTAGTGAAGTCCATTCTGTCCCCATCTTGTTCTGTCTGGCTCTGGAGAAAAGGGGAGAACTTGCACACTCTAGTGAAAGGACTCAGAACCTTCAGGGTCACTTGGAAATGTCCTTTCTAGTCATGGGTTTGGATAGTTTTCTTAATTTGAGCCTCAGTTTCCTCATCTATAATATGGGCACAAACATGTCCAGGCCCTTGTGGACATTAAATTAAATTCATAAATATGTGAGATGAAATATGCTAATTTATTCATATATAATTGTTGCTGGGTAGAGTAATTCCCATTGTCTCTAGAGAGGGGCATGGTGTGAGAATTGCCAATATGGAGAAGTGTTTATATGCACATGATAACAATGGCTAAAGTGATAGCAGTTGCTAGGTGTTACATACTGTCCTGAGTGCCCTTATGATCTCCTTTTTACAGATGTGAATACCAATGCACAGAAAGGTTAAGTGATTTCCCCAAAGCCACACAGCTTGTAGGATAGGAGTGGTGTTCAGACCTTGGTGGCTCTTACTGTAACCCTCATTGCTCTGGGGGAAGCACACCCTGCCCCATGGCTTCTGGTGATACCCGGGGTGGGCAGATGAGATGTCAGGGTGTAAGCAAAGCAGTATTGCTGGAAGCGTGCCCCTAGTCTTTGTGCTGAGTATTAACTGCATTTTGATTTGAATCTGCTAAGTGAGCTGGGGTCAGCCCCAGGTGGCTGGCAGGTGGAATATGAGGGCACGAGGGGCTTTCAGGGGCTAGAGAAGGACCCCTCCAGCCACATCTGGAATCAAGCCTCTTAGCCCTGTTGGGAAACTTTTGAGGTCTGTCTCTGCTTATTGTTTCCCAAAGCCTACATGCTATATGTTTAGTGCTTAAATGGCAAACTTCATCTCTCCTCCCAGCCAGCTGCATGACATAGTTGATTAAGTTCTCACTTAGGGGTGGGTGAAAACCTGATAGCGCACATTCCATGGAAGGGAGGAGCTTCTTCAGGCCAGCTCACACTGTGACGCTGACAAGCAAACAGAGGCAAAACAAGGATAGACCCTCCCCCTCAAGTAACTGTAAGACCTCTGACTAGTGAGGTCATGCTCTCTGCTCCAGGCTCATTTGTGAGGTCTGCCTCATCTGCTCCCAAGGGCAAGGAGTTGACTTAGGCCAGTTGAATGGATGGTGCTTTCACATTCCAGATTGAGAGATACTGGGATTGAGGATCTGATGGGTCTGCCAGCAGACCCAGGATCGTTGTCTGTGATGTTCTGTCCCCTCTATGGATCATCACTCTTGAAAATTGGGCCCACTGGACAGTTGTTTGTCCATGACGGTGGCACAGTCCAGATTCCTGTTCAGGCAACAGGTTGTAGCTTGCTTGGTGGCTACATGCACCCTTGTGCGGAGCTTAGAGGGACTTCTAGCCCTGCCTCGTGTCAGAGCCAGTACTTTCCCATGAGCCTCTTGGCCTTGGCATGGGGCCTCAGCCTGATCTGCCTTGCTCCTTTCTCCACATGAGCCTCTTTTTGAGGCCTCCCGTGCCCTTCCCAGGTCAGTAGAGTATTTCCAGGAAAGTTACATGTCCGAAGCAAACAAGTCAGGGCCTTCATTCATTCTTTCCCCTAAGAAAACCCCACAATCCCTATGGTAGACACCACTGTTGTGTACCAGTGAAGGATTTCACTTCCTTACCAAATTGCGGTCAGGCTTGGCCTGGTGACTTGCTTTGGCCAATGAAATATGAGTGGAAGTTGAACATGTTCCGTTTTTAAGAGCCCAGGTGAAGTTCTGCACATTTATTTTTCCTTTGCCTTCTTGATGGTGGAAGCCTGAATCATCTTGCGTCTCTGTCAGACTGGGCTCCTGAGTGCTTCCAACCAGCAAAGTTCCTGACCCAAGATAGACATTCAGTATATAACAAAAATAATCTTGCTTGCCTTTTTCCCCTTGTTTTCTGTCTTTTTAGGGCTGTACTCACAGCACATGGAGGTTCCCAGGGTAGGGGTCTAATCGGACCGGCTGTTGCTGCCAGCCTATGCCAGGGCCACAACACCACCAGATCCAAGCCACATCTGCAACCCACACCACAGCTCATGGCAACGCTGGAACCTTAACCCACTGAGTGAGGCCAGGGATCGAACCCACAACCTTATGGTTCCTAGTCAGTTTCGTTTCCACTGTGCCATGACAGGAGCTCCTCTTTGTTGCCTTTTAAGGCCTGGAGAAATTCCAGTTGCTTGTTAGTGCAGCATACCCTTGCTGGTCCCAACTGATGGGGACCTTATGTCATTATGTGGGAGGAACTAGCCTTCTACTTCTTGCTGTACCCTAATAAAGAAGGCATGCTTACTTATCTTACATTCGTATTGTTAGAAAAGGCTATTCAAGCATTCGGAAAAGTCCTGCCTGAGGGCAACTTCCTGTGTCAACCTGGTAGCTGCCCTTCTTAAACAATTTTGATATAATTTCCAGCCTCCCACTTGTTGCTGCCAGTTGAGAAACTGTACAGTATATTTCCTGGGTTTGTAAAGGACTTCAAGAGAAGACAGCTGTGCTCAATCTTATAATGCACGGTCATAAACCAGATGGGTTAATAAACAGTGATACAGCCTTTTCATTTTATTAAGATGAATGTATTTCATTAAGATGAATATATTCATCAGATGACTCTTGGAAGATAATTATCAAGTTGTGGACTTTTGCCTACTGCCTTTTCCTATCAGGGGCCGAACACAGTCTCATTTATGAACCAGTTGTAATCGGTTCATCAGTAAAGAGCGTTAATTCTGATTTTCTCTTAGTACCAATTTTATAGAAAAGGGTTCCAGAGCAGGGGTTGGCCACTTGTGGTCTGTAGGGCAAATCTGGCTCACCAGTCTGTTTTATAAATTAAAGTTTTATCCAGACAGAGGCATGCCACTTACGTATGTATTGACAATGGCTGCTTTTGTGCTGTAACAGCAGAGTTGAGTATTTGTAACAGAGACAGTATGGCCCACAAAGTCTCAACTATTTAGCATCTGGCCCTTTAAAAAAAAAAGCTGGCTGACCCTGGTGGGGAGCAAAGAGGGGTAAATGACTTGTCTAAGGTTACAAACAATTCCCAAGTTGACAGTGCTGTATCTTCTAATTCTCCACTTTGGGAAGTGTTTTTTTTTCATTTTTCCTACCCCCCTCTCCCTTACTTCAAATACAGGAAAGGAGACTGAGCCCCTTGTATCCCATCCCAGTGAACAAGTAGACTTTGAGAAAGATTTCTGCATCACACACAAGCAGGTGAGCTATATTATTGCCAAGGCACCTGAAAGCTGGAAGCTCCAGGCAAGGTGAGGAAATAATAATAATGTAAGTGAAGAATATATATCACATCCTGGAGGTATCTTTGCTGCAAATGATAACTTTTGAGCATCTCCAACACAGGTCGTCATGATTTTGTGATTTTGAATTGTGGGGTTTTAGTTTTCTGTCTTTTACTCTAGGGTGCAATTAACCCTATTTCATGAAAAAAACAAAACAAACAACACAACAACTTAGCTCTTGTGTCGAACTTTCCCCCCCATGTCTCAAGAAGCTCAAGGTCATCAGAAAATTAGAGATGTTAAGCTTTACAAACACCGACAATGAAACCACATGTATTTACAGTTGAAGGTTAAGACATCGAACCTTAGGAGGTACACTGGATTTTGAAAGTGACATGTAATGCCTTCCAGATCCGCTTGGATTTCTTTCCAGAAGCATTTTGAGGGACTTAATTCCATGGTATTTTATAGGTTCTTACACAGCCAGAGATGGCTTTATTTCATTGCATAAATAACAAAGATCTCCTTTATGTTCCTTTATCTCCCACTTTGAACAACAAGAGCTGCATCAGGTCTGAGAGGTGTGGACGTCTACTTGATAGAAATGTGTACCGAAGATGGGGAGTAATAAGGACTAACTTTTATGGACCTCTCTCATTAAAACTCACCTTCACAAAACACTCCTGCTTCTTCCCTATAATCAAATGACACCTCATAACCACCTAACCATTTTTAATATTCCCCAGACTCCACTGAACTCCGCTGGAGCTCAGACACTGTCTAGCTAGTCAGGAAAGAGAGACTACCGTCGTATTTAAAAGCGGTTATTGGGACAGGTTTTACAGGCTGTGGGCTAGGACAATTCAGAAACAATTGCTTATGTGATCGTTGGAGGATTTGTCCCTGTCAAACAGTTAATATTGCTTTAATACATGAAGTAGGCTGTATAAGACGGCAATAATGAAAAATGTCAGGCAAGACAATATCAATTGTTATTCAACATCCACATCAAAGATTACTTTTTTGTCAGTAGCTTTCAGAAAATGTATTTTCCATCAGATCTGATTGCGTTCGTCTTTGAAGTGCTCCATCCTCCCGGTAGATTTAATGTGACATCTAGGCACTTTTTAGTCCCCGGGCCTCTGAGGCGATTCAGAGAGGCACAACAAGCCATCACAGGTTTATCCTCAAAGGCCGACACTGTCTGTCTGATTTATTGTAACTTTAAGAATCATCTCCAGCAAAGCATGAGCCTTGCTACCCATCCACGGCGTCAGACTTTTATCAATTCATTTGTATGCAGCCGGTACCTCTTGGAACCGAGAGCCCTATAGCCACTCATGGAAAATGCATTACCTGCGACTAATCCTTTTTATCTTTAAAGTCTGTATTTTTTATGTATAAGTCATTTTGGGTTATCATAAAATATACATAATTCTCTCCCCCCACCCCCCGCCAAAAAAAAAAAAAAGACAAAATGGAAAGGGAATATATAATAAGTCGTGAGTGTGTGGCGTTCTTATCAGCACGGATTCTAAATAAACAGCTCTTTTTATGTAAACACCAAGGGATACAGAGCTGTGATTACTTTCAATGGGAAATAGAAATGCCTCCTTTTCTTCCCCCTCTTTTAGGTTTCAAAGTGAAACAGTGAGATTAATCATTGCAAGTACGCTTCTGCATGCTTCTGTTTTCCAATGTATTTGCTTAGGGGGGTAGTGGTGGTGTGGGTGGCATGACTGGGGATGGGGTGGTGGCTGATAGCTGAGGCCCCGTTTCACAGGTTTCCCCAACCGCTTGACGCCCCAAACATTTTCCAAGCCATTTGCGAGGGGCCTTATATTAAGAGGACAGAAAATGTGTGCCCCCCAAAGGACTGACATCAGTCTCCTTTGCCAGCCCCAACTCAATGAGTCTACACTTCAGTGGGTGTTGAAATCCTTGTCCCCAGTGCTGAACCTGTGACTTGTCATCTTGTGGTGTTCTGTAACTATTTCAGATAATTGAACTCTGCTCACACTGGATTCTTTACAAGCACGAGAACATCTCAACTACTTGAAATAAAATATAAGTGCCTATAGGGTTCATAGTCTGGATCAGGGATGAGCAACCTGCATAGAGCCTGTGGGCCAGACTCTGCCATGGCCTGTTGTAAATAAAGCTTTACTGGAACCACAGCTGTGTCCCAGTAAAGACTAAGCAGAGTCAATCGTTCTGACAGAGTGTATGACTCATAAAGCAAAAAATACTTACTCTTGGGCCCTTTCAGAAAAATGTGTTGACCCCTGCCTCGGAACCAGACCTACAATTTTTTTTGGTCTTTTTAGGGCTGTACCCATGGCATATGCCAGCCCCCAGGCTAGGGGTCAAATCAGAACTCTAGCTGCTGGCCTATGCCACAGCAACTGGAGATCCGAGCCCTGTCTTCCACCTACTCCACAGTTCACAGCCACACCAAATCCTTAACCCACTGAGCAAGGCCAGGGATCTAACCTAGTCCTCATGGATACTAGTTGGGTTCCTTACCACACAACCATGATGGAAACACCAGACCTACAATTTTTAATTCATTAAGCCAGTCTAAGATCTACTTGGCCTGGGAGGGAGGAAGCCTTGTGGATAGACAGAGTCTTGAAGGGGACACTACAAAAACTGCTCAGTGGTGACTGGGACCAGAATGAGGGTTAAAGGGTGTACTTTTTAGTGTTTTCTATTTTAGGTTTTTGAGACAATACGATAGGCATTTTTGGTTTTCAGGGATGCTGTCTCTCTCTGGGCTACTTCTTGTGTAAATCTTTCTGCTCTAATAAGGCAATAGTTTCCAGGACATCATCATAAGATTTTACCCAATCATGGAATCTCTTGTCCTTTTATTTATTTTTCAACTCTATGGGTAGCCACATGGCTTTCAGTCCTCAGCCAAAGGTGAAGTTTCTTTGCGTTCAAGCCGTCACGAACCCCTAAGCTGGCATGCTTTAAAGAGCAGCAAGGCAGACCAAAGAAGGGAGTGCCCTCAAGCCACAGCCAAGCTCTGTGGGTTTTCTAGGAAGATTGTTAAAAAGGGGCAGGGGGTACCTAGGGCAGGAATCTTGAACCTACCTCTCACCACTTTGAGGATTCTGGGCAGCTTATTTTAGTCTTCATAGGAACAGAAAGCAGAGAAGCATGGTCTTTGGATGAACAGAAATTTAACCAGAAGGTCTGCAATCATTATGTGTTCCCCTTCATTATTTCCATAGGCAGTTTTTCTTTTGGGAAAAGATCTTGGGGGTCTTGTTGCAACTTGCTTAAAAACAGTAGGTGAGGTCTATTAGCATCCTGTTTTCCACAAGAAAGAAAAAATCATTTTGCTGTAAGGTCTGATGTTAAGATTTTATGAGGGTTTCCCTAACACCTCTCTGGAGCACTTTGGCAGTGAAGGAAAATCAGATTTAGTCTCAGAGATGTTGCAGACACATTAACAGTTTTGTAAACTCATATCACAAAGTCTAAATTCCTCAGCGTGATGTAGAAACTTGTCCTCAGCCCTTAACTGTGCTGTTCCTCTCCTCTAGCTGTATGACGCTATGTGACACTCCCTCATCTTGGCCTCTGTGTATGAAGGTTCTTTTGCCTGGACCGTCCTCTGTTGCTTGCCCCCCTCAGGCCTTGTTCACCTGGAAACTCCAACTCATCTTTCATGACTAAGTACAACTGCCCCCTCTTCTGGGAAGGCTTCTAAGGTCTCTCCCCCACCCTTCCCTATAACCCCACTTCCATTGCCCACAGCACTTGGATATGGCTCTATAATAGTATTTTTCAAGTCATGTGGCGACTTCATATGAGACCCTTGAGTGTGGAGACTGAAGCTTCATTGGCCACTGTATCTCCAGTACTTTGGACAGTGATCTGCATAAGTAGGTGCTCAAGTAATACTAGCCAGGGGTGGGGGGGAATCCAGGACTATAATTTCAGCGTGGAAAGAAAACATCCAATCTAAGCCCTGTATTTTGTAGATGGAGCCAGAGGCATAAAAAAATGACAAGTTGTTTAAATTGGGTACTCCTTTCAGACCCCTGCAGGGCTTCAGTCAATGCATCCCATTGTCTCCAGGGCTGTGGCTGGCTTCTGCAGAGCTGGCTGCGAGAGATGAGAACAGGAGGGGAAAGCTATGGGAGAGTTTACTATTTGCCTTCACACCTTCTGCTCACAGAAAGGAATAGCTAAAGATAAACAAAATACAAAGGACAATATACTGGTGGGAAGTCATCTTGCCCAGGAGTTGAATTTTGCTACTTGTTGGACAGTTATCACAGCATCCCTCAGAAGTGACTCTGTGAGGGGTCCCAACCCTATGTGTCCCCCAGCCCTTTCCTTGCTCTGAAATGCTGGGTGGGGCAAGGCTCCGCCATTCTCCTTTCAGAGAAACCCCACAGACTAGTGCCTGCCTTCAGTTTATTATTTGGCTCAGATAAAGTGATGGAAGTGACTCAGATCTGGGGCAGAGAAGAGGATGCAGAGGCACAGGCAAAGGTGCAAAGGGAGAGGGAGTGGTGGGCTTAAATGGTGATGACTGACCATGGGTGCCATCATGTGCCCTGAGGTTAACTGCAGAGAGATGTCTCCCACTGCCCTCCATCCCCAGAAGAGTTGTAGGGATATTCAGAGGAAGTAGACCCTTTGCTCCTCTACCTCCTCTCCTCTCCTCTCCCCTCTCTTTTTCTTTCTCTGCATGTGCACCTGAGTGTAACATAGCTTTGTCCATTTGGCAGATAAACACCTCTGGACTCAGGTTCTATAGCAGAGCACAACTACCCCTGGGCGGGGTGTGTCTTGTAACTGTGGGGATCACATAACCCTTCAATCTGGGGGCAGGATGCTACAGGAATGAGACACCAGGTGGGTAAGAGCTTGATGGTGAGGGTGGAAGCACAGGAAGGCAGAGTTGGTGGCTCAAGGTAAGGGAGATGAGGGAAGGTGCCCAAGAGAGGTTTCATCCTGGTTTCCTGGTGTCTGGCCCTGAGTCTGCTGATGGGGATGCTTTTCAAAGGCTGTTCTTGGGGATGTCCAGTGTCCGGCAGGGTTCAGACTTGCTTGTGTAAGGAAATGGGATGTGGTGAAACATGAGGGTCAGTGACCCACTTTCTGGTCTCAGTGTTGTCCCACCAGTTGCAGGGTCCTGGTCCAGTCACTTTACCTCTCTGGGCTTCAGGTTCCTTATCTGCAGGAAGAAAAAGTTGGGTTAGATGATTTCTGAAGTTCTTTCCAGTTCTAATATACTGAGGGGGGTCTATGACTTGGCTAAGGTTTTAAAGGATTTAGACATAGTATTATTATTTGGGAGACTTTGGGGCCATGCTTAGTAGGGGTCTCTGAGGTAAATTCCTCACTGTAGTTTTTGTGCCGGGATGGATGGGTGCCATTGTTTATCTGAAAAAAGGCAATCAAACTCTTGAGCAAATTTCTGAAGAGCAGATTTTATTTCCCTCGTTATGGCCCTTAAATGCTACACTTGTTACATCTGAGTGCTAATTAGTAGAGATTAATTAGCATGAAGGTTCTTAGGCAGCAGCCCCCCCGTTACTGAACTGTACATGCTATGTGCTACCTGCAGGCTCTCTGCAGTGATCCCGAGAGGTGACACTCCTTGGAGGCCACAGGCAAGCCTTTTGACAGTTCTCTAGTCACGTTCTCAGAAGAACAGCTGTCAAAGGCGGATGTCCCGAAGATAATTAAATGGAAAACATAGTTAACTCCAAAAATGGGGATTGAGTGGCCAACAATCGCCAGGAGCCAGGCTATTTCCCAGTGACTAGAGGTGGATGATGGGAGGTGATTCTCTTGGGCCAGTTTCTGGCTTTGTTAAGAGCCCTGTGGCCTGAACCTGGGTGATGCGATCCATGCCACTTCTCTCTGCTTCTATCCAGGCCAGCTGAAGATACCTTCAATAGGGATGTTGTGAGATTTAATCAATTTTCATTTATGGGCAGAAAGATCCTCAGATGAAAGGTGTTAAGATAAAAGCAAATTTTGGCAGTATTATTATCACTTTGTGATGCTCTTCTTTCTTCCACTAGTGACATAGGAATACAGCTGAAGTGTCTTTTGGTGCATTTTGTAAAATGGAGAAAAACTAAGCAGGGAAATCTTATTTTCAGAACCAAGGGCCCATTCATCTTTGTAACTCACATACAGTAGATTGGCTGGCATTCCTCTCTCATTTATCTCTCTGTTGGGTTCTCCTCCGTGTCTAATTTTCACTTATTAATGAATCTCCCCTTTTGTCCTGCATGAATCCAGGAGGATGACATTTATATAAGGTAATTGTTTCTGTGCATTATGAAAAGGATTATTTATTGGTGGTTATCCAGTGAAAGTAAGCACATCTGTCGTCCAAATCTGATGTAGAATAGGCTGCTGTTTTCTTAGCACAATTATTTTCTGGTCAGCCTTTCCTGGTCTTCAGAGTTGTAGTTTAGGGCAAAAAGACCCACACAACTCTGAATTTTGAAAAGAGCTCTCCTGGCAAGGTGCTAAACTGCTCTGGTGCTCATATTACTGCCAAAGAGAGGCTAACCCAGATCCTATTTTCAGACGGAGATATTTTGAAAGGAAACCAACTGGGTGCCTATGTAGACTGAGCATGGAAGGGCCTAGGGAGGCCAGTTGGGAAATGACTTTGTTAGAATTAATGCCTTAAATTCAGTGTAGCTAGACTACTTAACCTTAGGGCTATTTCAGGACTTGATAGGAATCTCAGTGTACACTCAAGTGTGCAAGAAACATACTTTGCTTCATTTTTCTGAAGTTTCCCTTAATTGTTACTATTCTGGCATGGCCAAAAGCTTGTCTCTATCAATTCCAGGTGTCCTCCTAGCCACTCCCCCCACCTTTGCCCAGAATTATGGCCAAGTACCAGGGGTTAGTTGTGGTCAAGACATTGCAGGGCCCATCTTGGTCTTCCATCAGCCATCCACATGGGTGGTTGCTTTACAGCCTGTTGTTCACGTGCTACTTCTGGCGTCCCTGCAGCATGGGAGTCTCAGCAAGGCTGATACTGTTTCAGTCTATGAGGATATTGGGGGTCTTTGCCCTTTCCCTAGTCTTCTGAGAGGTAGAGTACACATCCTCCCTGCTCTTGGGACTTGCCAACTTTTTGGAAATGGTGAGCGCTCCTTTTGGAAAACAGGAAGCAGAATATTTCTTTCTAGGAGCCAAATCCTACTCCTGTACTCCCCTCAAAGCTGGGGAAAGAATTTTCTCTGCAAATTCCATTTCTTGTCATTATTCTGACTAGACCCTGAATCCTTCCTATTTGCCTGAGAACTCAAGCATTTGGAAGGGAGGGACAGGAATATATTGGTAGGCTCTTTCTGCTTTGTATCTGTCACATTTCTCCTGAAGCAGTTAACACTGACATAACTCAGTGGAGGGAGAAAGGAAGGAAAGAAATTAGTTTCTTTCTCAAAGCTACCATCCTTCCATTTTTTGTTTTGGCTGTGTCTCTGGCATGCGGAAGTTCCCCAGCCAGGGACTGAACCCGTGCCACAGCAGTAACCTGAGCCACAGTGGTCCTTAACTTCTAGGCCACCAGGAAACTCCCCTCCCAGGTTTTTAATAATGGTTTTAGAGACCAGATTGTGAGATTTGTAGTCAGATCCATAGGTATTGGGACGGCAGAGGACATTTTTCAATGGAGTGTATTATGCTAAAAGCTATGAATTAGGAAGATTAACCTGATAGTTGTATGGATTTAAGTTATACATTTAAAGCTTTAGAAGTCTATTATGAAAACCCACTGAGAGACAGAAGTTTTATTCTAAAATTCTACTGATTACACAATATAGCACTTTAACAGAAAATTTAGGGTTAAAGTTATAATAAACATATGCCTCAGAAAGTGTATCTGTATTTCAGAAATAAAGTGTGTTACAGGGAAAGGCCTTAACCTTCAAGACCCTTCACTTGTGTGGGATCCTTCCGAGGTTCTGCTGTATCTAATATTGAACCCATACAGTTAAAAGTACTTACTCTAAGCATTAGGACCCCAAACTTGGGTTTATTCCTGACAGTAAGTGAGCAAGTGTAGTGTAGAAATGAGTTTAAAAGATGGGTGTTAATCCTTCACAGTGTTCTGTTTATTGTGACAAACACAAAGATGACACAGTATTGTCACAGTATAGTTAAGACATCAATGACAGTAGCAAGAAAGTAAAGACAGACATTTCTTGGGGAGAAATTTATAGGACTTGGAAACATATTGGATGTGACAGGACACAAGGAGTTCGAGTGAAGTCAGTCATGTGAACCCCTGAGAAGGAGAGAATACTGGGGCTATGAGAGACATAGAAGAAGGGAAAGAACTGGGGGGATGGGCAGTTTTTGAGCAAAGATGATGAATTAATCTGAACACAGCAAGTCATCTGCCAATACACATGTCGGGTGGAAATGTGTGTCTAGGGTTCTGGAGACTGTTTGAGGGTAAAGATAGAGGTTTGGGTATCTTTAGATGTAATAATTGAAATGAATGAGTTCCTAGGAAGGAATTACAGAGAGAAGAAAAAAGACAGGAAGATCAAGGGTAAAGT
This sequence comes from Phacochoerus africanus, assembly GCF_016906955.1. Classification (NCBI taxonomy): domain Eukaryota; kingdom Metazoa; phylum Chordata; class Mammalia; order Artiodactyla; family Suidae; genus Phacochoerus; species Phacochoerus africanus. Next base: position 233,335,782 of record NC_062545.1, read on the forward strand.
GTGTTTACTATAGAATGTTCAAATATCTTGAACTTGGATATTGAATTTGACCACGATGATGACAGGAGATGGATGCAGACAGACTGATCCAGATGTCAAATTGGGGCATATCATGGAAGGGTGGCCAGGAAGCAACTAAATTGTAAAAAGGGAAGGAGTGGTAGAATGGATAGATGCCATGGGCTTCAAAAAAGGAGGGGTTGTTGGGTCAAGTGGGAGATAATGGGGTAGTCAGGAGAATGCTGAGGCTTAGGCATGGATAGAGGGAGAGTTGAAGGAAGCTCTGTGGGATACTGAGAGGTTTTGATTGTAGTGAGGGAATGGCCTTATTTGTTAGAGGGTTAGCTGTGATGGCAAAACATAACCACCCATTTTATTCTTGGATTTCCTGTTGTGGTGCAGCAGAAAGGAATCTGACTAGTATCCATGAGGATGTGGGTTCGATCCCTAGCCTCACTCAATGTGTCTGGGCTCCAGTGTTGCCGTGAGTTGTGGTGTAGATTGCAGACATGGCTTGGATCTCACATTGCTATCAGGAAGGCCGGCAGCTGTAGCTCTGATTCATCTCCTAGCCTGAAAACTTCCACATGCTGTGGGTGAGGCTCTAAAAAAGCAAAAAACCAAAAAAACCCATAACCACCGATGGTATTCTGATTTAAGTGTTGGTGCCAAGGAGTTTAGTCTTGCTAAAGCAGCTGTCTGAGTAGTGGGCTCAACCTGATTATAAGGGAAGATGATGAGAGGTTCACATTCTGCATTTGTTTAGTGGTTCATAAGCTCCGTGAAACCTAGCCCAGAGCTAGGCATGTAATAGGTTTTCAGCAAATAACCATTTTTCATCTTTTTAAGATACTGGGTTTTGCATTCTTTAAAGACTAATCAAAAACCAAATTTTAATGACAAATTATGACCAAAATGCAAACTGAAAATATAGTGATGAACATATCTGATAGACCTAATTTTTAAAGCAATGCAGCCCTTCCAGGTGGAGACTGCATTTTGCTTGCCTTTATATTTCAGGATGTTTCTCATGATGCTCAATGCTCAATCAGCATTCCACAAACTTGTGGCGAAGGAACTATTTATGGTGCAAGTTACAACATGAATTTTAAATGAATTAAAGTACCTGACGATTTCTTAATTGAAAAGTATTGAAAGTATTTCTCTAGGGTCAGTGAGAGTTTTTATAGTAGAAATATCTCTTGTGTCCACATCCAGCTTTCATTGATGGCTTACTGTACTGTCACCATCGGAATGGCCCCCCACATCTGTGTCGGCTGGGGACACTGACGTCTTTCTGTGGCAGGGTCTAGGAGTCTTTGCTCAATCATTATTTAAGGTTATTTTTTGCCATTCTAGTCATCTGAACTCATGGCTATGGAGGTAAATCAAATAAACCTTTGAGGCTTCAGACTTGGGTTGTAAGAATTATGCCCTTGGAATCTCTGTTTACTGTGATAATGGGGGTAATGATCCATTTACATTGGGGGAAGTATTATATGAGATGGCATTTTGTGGGGCTGATGGACGTACTGGGAAGAGTAGACATAAATGTTTCTTTTCTTCCTTCTTACAGAGGCTCAAATAATACTTGGAGAAAACCCAAAGATCACGGAGTAGGGGCTGACATTGTATAACTGAGAAATGAAGCATCTCCTGTGTAGAGGGTCAGCTTGGTTCCTTTCAAAGTCCCCCTTGCTAGGGTCCTTGTGAGAAATATCCCTCCAGATTTGGTATTCTTCATTTCACGGTTGACCCTTACATTTGCTTTGCCCTAAATTCATCCTTTCTTCCACCCTCCCTTTCTTCCTTCCTTTCTCAGGGTTGCTCCCATGGCATATGGAAGTTCCCAGGCTAGGGGTTGAATCAGAGCTGCAGCAGCCAGCCTACCCCACAGCCACAGCAACTTGGAATCTGAGCTGCATCTGTGACCTACACCACTACTCATGGCAACACCGGATCCTTAACCCACTGAGCGAGGCTTGGGATCCAACCCTCAACATCATGGTTCCTAGTCGGATTCATTTCTGCTGAGCCACAATGGGAACTCCATTTTGCCCTAAATTCTTTAACTTGGAAATTAATGATTTTTTGGGGGGAGGGAGTTTTAGGTTTCTTTTGTCAATTTTCTTGAGTCCTTTCTTTCTTTTTTTTTTTGTCTTTTTCTAGGGCTTCACCCACGACATATGGAGGTTCCCAGGCTAGGGTCTAATTGGAGCTATAGCCGTCGGCCTACGCCAGAGCCACAGCAATGCCAGATCTAAGCCACGTCTGCGACCTACACCACAGCTCATGGCAACGCCGGATCCTTAACCCAGTAGTGAGGCCAGGGATCGAACCCGCAACCTCATGGTTCCTAGTTGGCTTCATAAATGACTGAGCCATGATGGGAACTCCAGAGTCATTTCTAAATGGGATGGAGGATAAGCAGTGTTGATATTCAGTTCCCAGGACACTCTAGATGCTTAGTATTTTGAGCATCAGCCCTGCAGACAGGCACACATATGTGTTCCTTCTGTCATTACTGTGATCACTAGTTACTGGTAGGAGAGGGTGATATTCCCATTTTCAATGAAAACTGAGGAAAAAGTATCTTGACCAAACTCATATGGCTGAGTTGTTGTGGGGACTCAGATTCCTGTGCATTTCTCTCTGTCCCCTGCTCTTGTCACCAAGCCCACTGGCATGAAGGAAAGGACATTTGTTGGAATTCCCCTTGAAGATATTTCTGAAATATTTAGCACTTCTGTAGAGAATTTGTTTAAGGCCCATTCAGTCAAGAATCCATTTATCTTTGGAGAATGATGTTGATTACTTAGAAGGTTCAGGACTCTTGATTAAGAAGAATCTTTGTGTCAAATTTTGCTGGAGAACACAGGGGTGATTGCAATTGTTGTGTAATTAAAAAGAAAAAGATTTTATCCCTGCCAGTTTCTCATTTCTTCCCTATAAAGAATTTATGTCCTAGGGCATGCATCTTCTGAAAAGAAAACTTTTACTTATTTATTTTTCCGCAGCTCTATTCCATGCTAACATCTATTCTGAGGTGATAAATTTAAATGTCAAGGATTAACTTGAGTTACACAGTGAATGCAAGGTCACTGCATAAGTTTTGGAAAGGTCTGATGATAGCAATGATGTCTTCACATGGTAAATGAAGTACTTTTCTATCTCACTATCATGTATCTATTAATATCTTTGACAATATAGGTGAATGGTGACTCTGAAAAGGCCAGTCTCTATAAATTCTTTCCATGTTGATTTATTTTTGGGTGATAATTTTTTTCTGGATCATGTTCCACTGAGATAAGTTTAAAATAACTTAATAGATTTGTCTTGATTTTATATTACCTTTTAATTAATTATTTATTTTGTTTTATTTTATTTTTTGTCTTTTTAGGGCCGCACCCATGGCACATGGAGGTTCCCAGGCTAGGGGTCCAATTGGAGCTATAGCTGCAGGCCTATACCACAGCCATAGCTACATGGGATCTGAGCCATGTCTGTGACCACAACCCATGGCAATGCCAGATCCCTAATCCACTGAGTGAGGCCCGGGATCAAACCTGCAACCTCATGGTTCCTAGTCAGATTCATTTCTGCTGAGCCATGATGGGAACTCCTACCTTTTAATTTAAAGATAAAGGCAGATTTCATTTTTGGAAGGCACAATGCATATACGCTACATTTTGAAACAAGTCATTTATTTTGATGTTTTTAGATTAACTTTGTTTTAGCATTGGAAAAAATGGTGATTTGACAATTTGCCTGTGGTAACTTAAGCATATCCTGTGTACTCCAGTGCAGATAAAATGTTATAGGGATTTTTTTTTTTGCTTTCATATTTTAGGGGGAAAACCACCTTCTCTTAAGATGTACTTAAGTGGATTGATGGATATCTACCTGAAGTGTTTAAATTATATGTATAAAAAAACAACAACCCTGAATGAGTCAGCGAGAATACTCATTTAGAGAAAAAGTACGAGTTTCAGAACTGAATCTGAGTTTGTCTTTGGTGTTTAAAGGGGAGAACCTGAGCAGGGAGTTAAATCTGTGCTGATTCTTTTACATGCAGTGCTGGTTATTGACAAGTGGCGTATCTTCTGACTGGTTGCTGCATCTACTCCGATTCACCATTATCCATGACATACTGATAAATACTGTGGATATCAACCTTGGTTACACTGACCTAGGCTAAATTCCTTGCTTGGCCACTCAGTAGCTAAGTAACCTCTCTGAGTCTTATTTTACTCATCGGTAAAATGGGCATAAATGTAGTGTTGGAAGGATGCAGTTAGCTATGGTGTGTAAGTGCTGACCATCTGCTCCGGTAAATAGTAGGTGCTTAATGAATATTAGCCCCCATCTACCATTCTCTCTGTTCTCCTGACCTTGCCAAGAATCCCTGTCCTTTCTTGTCCCAGTAAGCAGAGAATCATAGGACCTTGGGCACTGGAGGGAATACTGGGGTCATTATGTCCAATAGTCCTTCAGGCTCAGGAATTGGTTCATTGGTAAAAGTTTTGACTGTAATCCAAACCGATTTCACTGGCTTTCTTTGATGCCTGTATGCATTTCTAATTCAAAATGTGTACTTGTTTTGTGTATGCTTTGTCCTGTATTTGTTTGCACATTCATGGTATCATTAATCTAGTCAATCAGCTTCCAAATCATCTGTGACATCAGACAGAAGACGCAAGACAATTATGACACAAGAAAAATGGAATGAATGATAATGGATCAAAATAAATTCATTTCTGTTACTGGGTAGGGTACCCTCCACATTTATCTCCTATGGGAAGAGGGTTGGTAGCATTATTTCAAGTGACAATGGATGGTTTTTATTTTTTATTATTTTAAATTCAAGCATTTTTTTCTTTGGTCTTCCCTGCGGTGACAGGAAATTCCTGGGCCCTGGACTGAACCTACACCACACCAGCAACCTGAACCACAGCAGGGCCAATGCCAAATCCTCATAACATGCTGACCTACCAGGGAATTCCTGACAATGTACTTTTTTTTTTTTTTTCTTTTTTAAAGGGCCACACCTGCAGTATATGTAAGTTCCGGGGCTAAGGATCGAATCAGAGCTGTAGCTGCCAGCCTACACCATAGCCACAGCAACGCAGGATCCTTAATCTACTGAGTGAGGCTAGGGATCGAACCCACGTCCTCATGGACACCAGTTGGCTTTGTTTCCGCTGAGCCACAACAGGAACTCTGATGCATGGTTTTTAAGACAATCCTTTTTGCTATACATCATTCTAAGAAGGATGTTCTATAGTTAATTTTTATGGTAAAGAAAGTGTTTCTTTTTTGAGTTTCACTGGCCAGATAATGTGGCAACTCCTTGGCAACACATATTATAAGCCTTAAGTTAACTTTTTTCATTCTTATCTAGGAACTCATGAAACAAAGCTAAACAAACGAATCTGGGGACCTTAATTTATATCTATGTCTATATAAACTCTACCCTTGCAGTTTAATAAAGCTTTAATTTTAGCATTTGTCTTAGAGAAAGTAGTATAAAAATTTCGTCAGGAAATCTGAAGCCACTGTAGATCCAAGCCAGGATTAGATTTGTTTATATAAATCCAAAACAGGAGTTCCCCATTGTGGCTCAGCAGGTTAAGAACCTGACTAGTATCTGTGAGGATGCAGGTTCAAACCTTGTCCTCTTTCAGTGGATCAAGGATTTGGTGGTGTCACAAACTGCAGTGTAGGTTGTAGATGACTCTCAGATCTGGTGTTGCCATGGCTGTGGTGTAGGCAAGCAGCTGCAGCTCAGATTCAACCCCTAGCCTGGGAACTTCCGTATGTTGCAGTTGAGGCCGTAAAAAGAAAAAAAAGTCCAAAATAGGTCAGTATTTAGGGTCAGGTTGTCCTAAAGTTATGGATTCAATGAAAATGTGTGATAAATACTTGGAGTTTGATAATTTCTATTGGTACATGCATCTGTGTTTCGGTTTTAAAATGTGTTTCTGTCTAATTCTATATAAATTTTGCTTTGCTGCTTCCAAACACAAGTCTCTCTACTGCTGTAACTTGTTCGCAACCTCTCTCACAAAGCCCCTTTCTCACAGTCTGTCTGGAGTCCACCTGGCTGTCTAATAACCCCTGGAAGGACAGCCTGTGGCAACCCAGCCATTGCACAAGTATTACAGTGGTTGAAATTTTGTATTGCTTATCTGTTTCTTACCCATGCCAGCTTTGTAGATATGCTGCTCATTTTCCTCAACGAAGCAAAACAGAACTGTAAACTATCTGAGGGAAGGAGCTTCATGGCCTGTTCTCTGCATTTCCCATGCTGGGCAGCGTGGGCAGACTCAATTCCTGTCAATTGGAGCGTCTTGTCCACACCCTTGGTAGGAACCAAATAGCCATGGAGGTATTTAGGGAATCATTTTCCTCTTATTTGACAGTTCATGTTTGGCTGCTTTATAGGTGGCATTTATTTATTTTCCCGATCTTCTTACCTTGCCTCATCTTACCCAGAGCCTCGGAGTTTGTTCTCTGTGCCACGTCTCCCATCTTTGTGTTGGGTCTTTGGCAAAGGGTAAATTGGAGCTTTAAAACTGGAGGGAGCAGCAGCAGCGTCAGAAACAAACAGGAAGTTTGTGCCTCGTCCTCATCTGGACACACATCACCAAACATAGACTTAGCAGGAAGCCAAGCTTTCAAGTAAAGCCAGGAAACCACAGAGAGGGGGAGAAGCATCAGAAATACACCCCAAATTGACTTGGCACCTGCCGCCTGGGACCGCCTTGGCTGTGAATGGAAAACGCTTGTAGATGAAAGCAGGGGAATGTAGGCAGCGGATGTATTTCATCCTTGCTGTCCTTTACAGAATCCCCGAGAAATGGTTGACCTTAGAGGAGACTCTTGATGATGACGCCTAAGTCTTTGCAACTTGTTGTTCCTATTTACGCTTGTGCTTTATGGATTCCTTCAGGGAGAAGCGTTTTAAAGAAATACAAAGAGCTTTCCACCCCAGAGACACTCCAGAGGTGGTAGCTTAGGTAGATAGCTTTCATTCCTCTGTTTGTTATTTTCCTTCCAGGATGAAATATTTCTTCTTCCCTTGAGTGTCTGGATTTTGTGATCTGGGACATGCTCGAATTTAAGAGTTTGAACTTTTAAAAATAATTATTTGGGGATGTTCGGCTTTTTTATCTGTGGGAAGACTGGGGAATCTGGGGTTACTTCTGTAGCTTCTTAAAAGCCTAGCTTTCCCAAAGTGCTGTTTTTTAAACTATCATAAGTCAAATTTATCAGGGGGATAATGTAATAAAGACAAATATTCAACCAATAATGAAAAGCTAAGTAAACGGGTATGTTTAAGCTCTGTTATATGCAGGGGAGTACATTAAGGCAGATCTAAGAGACACTTTAATGGATTTAACATTAGCAATCAGACCTGGACTTGGTATAAATCACATTCCATCGCATTTCAGTCTGCTGCACACCCACTCATTCATTAGCACCATTCAACGCAGATTATAAATATTAGCCAAGAAACCTTCAGTTCTTGAGATTCTTTCCACAGACACAGCAATAATTGAACAATAATGATGACAATTTTATTTTTATGAATCACTATGGCTTACTTTTATTGATTTGCTCTTAGGCCTGGAGAAAGCTTCCTCAGCCAGGATACAACAGGAAATGGTTATAGCATCATCAGATGGGCCGTAAAGAGATAAATAAAATAAAAGGGGGGAAGGAGTGATGGTGGGACTCAGCAAGCTGCTGATGGAAGCAAGAATTACTCCCCTCACTCCCAACAGTAGAGCCACTTAAATTGCCTCTATTCTCCCTCCCTGCTCCTCATTCCCAATTCAGTGCGAGGAAGATGCTCTCTGGCTATAAATGTGCATTAACTTGGGAGCTGAATGTTTTGGGGGCCTTGGTATCAGGAAATGAAGAAGATGGGAATAAAGGAGCCTGTTTAGGCATGACACAGAAAGGAGGGTGAGACCCTGAGGGAAATACGGCCTTTACCTGTCTCCTTTGATGATATACAGCTTCTTAATAACAATGGCAATGCAGCCCTCTGAAATATTCCAACCATGCCCCTGAAAAGGAACTGAAATCTCACTGCCTCTGCCTTCTCCAGAGCGCAAGATGTCCTGGGGTTTTCAGCCAGCTTGCCTTGCCCTTTAGTTCGTGGTGGTAATGAATTGAACATCCTGGGGTAGCAGGAAGAAGAAAACATGAATCTGGATTGTCCCGTGTGTTTCTGCAGCAGTTGGTTTTATTTTTCCGCTTCTCAGTGACTGATTCCAGAGGTTTTATCTCACCCTCATGCCCCCCCAACCCCCAGTGACAAACGGGGTTTGTACTTGTGTTTATCCACTGGATTGAGACCTCATCGTGACTTTTAGTGAAAGGGGCGAAAGCAAACATGTCCTTGAGAGTCTGTGAGTCCTCTGTAATTCCACGCGATGGAGCAGCCTGCCAGGTCTGGCTGTGACTAGGGCAGTGGCACAAGAAATCCTGCCTTTTTGCAGTTACTCCTTATTCCCAGTGGAGTTTTCCTCTCTGGCCAAAAACATTGCAGACCAGTTTATAGCGGAGGTGTGGACAAGCTCAAGTTGAAGGGCTTGTACATTTGCTGGTGCTGTGAGTCATCATGTCCTCATCTGTCGGTCACTCTTGACTGGAAGAACAGGGTGCTGAGCTGCCCCCACCATTAGAGGGACAACTCCAGGAGTCCAGTGACAGCTGCCACAACCGCTCACTTTAGTTCATTCTTAATGTCATCTTTTTGATTCCATCTTTAAGGGAAGCCTACTTGGGTAATTTAACTTTGCTCTTTCTCCAGAAAATAAGTTCTTTTGACTTCATTTCTTTCTTTTTTCTTTTTCACCTGCCTCACAGCATATGGCATGCTCGGGCCAGGGATCAGATCTGAGCCACAGTTTTCATCTAAGCTGCAGCTGAGGCAATGCCAAATCCTTAACCCACTGTGTTGGGCTGGGGATCGAACCTGTGTCCCAGTGCTCTCAAGATGCTGCCGATCCTGTTGTGCCACAGCAGGAACTCCAAGTTCTTTTGACTTTAGAGGTAATTAACCATGGTTACAGGTTAATCCTTGATGAAGCCGTAGATTTAAAACGTGTTTTAAACAATTCTGAGTTACTGGTTACACATTGGACTATCAGGTAAGAACTGGGAAAGACGTCAGATCTGATAACATTAAAAAATACCTAAAAGTTCAGTACTATACTTTGTGGTTATTGGAGAATAGGAAAATGGAGGTGTCTGCTTGGCTTGTATTTACATGGAGAATCTTGTGTGTCGAAAGGAAAAGGAAACCCACGCAGTAAACCAAATAAATTACAGCAACCGCAGCTTGGGTTGAACTGGCTGCACTTTCGTGGTGGTTCACAAAGCTCTTTGAGTTGAGTGAGTTCACTGGTTTCTAAAATCACATAAAGGGATAATTATAGTTATGGCCAGTTGCAGGACGGTGACCAAGAAAGTGGTTGTTGGGGCCATGCCAATGGAAAGAACAGGAAACCCTGAAATGGAGGACGTTGTCTCTTTCCCTCAAGTGTGTGTATATATAAAATGTGAAGAAAAGGAGTTCCTGGTGGCTCAGCAGGTTAAGATTCAAGTGTTGTCACTGGGATGGCATGGGTTTGTTTCCTGGCATGGGAACTTTTGCATGCCATGGGCGTGGCCAAAATTGGAAAGCTAGCCTTTTTTTTTTTTTTTTTTTTTTTGCTATTTCTTGGGCCGCTTCTGTGGCATATGGAGGTTCCCAGGCTAGGGGTCGAATCGGAGCTATAGCTGCCAGCCTACGCCAGAGCCACAGCAATGTGGGATCTGAGCCATGTCTGCAACCTACACCTCAGCTCATGGCAACGCCGGATCCTTAACCCACTGAGCAAGGCCAGGGATCGAACCTGCAACCTCATGGTTCCTAGTCGGATTTGTTAACCACTGAGCCACAACAGGAACTCCTAACCATCTGTTTTTTAAGGAAGTAGCTTGCAAAAAAATACTTGGAGTTTCTGTTGTGGCGCAGCAGAAACTTGTATCCCACTAGTATCCATGAGGATGCGGGTTCAATCTCTGGCCTCACTCAGTGGGTCAGGGACTTGGCGTTGCCATGAGCTTTGGTGTAGGTCGCAGAAGTGGCTTCAATCCTGGTAGGTATTGAACAAATGACAGACAGACATGCTCTTTGGCCTCAAGGAGCTTGCCCATCCTAAGGGGAGTGATTTATATAAATTAATTTCAGATCGTCACAGTGGTAGAAAATTATGTGATAGAGGCATGAAAGAGACCAAACAAGAGAGGTGGTTTTAGAGAGGGTGAAGGCCTGATCATTCCAAGTAAGAATGAATCCAGGTTTCCTCTAAGAAAGAGAGATGAGTGATGTGATCTTATTTACACTTTACAAAGATCCCTGCAGCTGCTATGTGGGAAATCTGCCAAGGTTTAAGAAGCCTTTGGAACAGCTCTTTTCCTGATTAATGGGAGAATGAAAGAAATGCTCATTCTTGATGCAAATGGCTCTCCAGTCACTGAAGTTCAAGGAAGAAAACTGACTGACTTGGGGGTGTAGATGGTGTTTTCATTTCTTCTGATGGTCAGTTGTGTCTTTGGGAGAGAAAGTTTCTAGGCAATGAATGACTGGATGTAAAAATGTGATTTAACAGCTCAATTTAACTTTCTCTATAGCACTTACAGCGATCATATAACAGGATCCAGGACAGAGTGTCAGCAATGCTTTTTATTTAAGCACTTGCTTTTGACCCTGGAAGGGTAGAGAGGGCAGCTGTGCAGGTGTGGCAGTAGCTAACTGCAGGGTCCAATGAAGGATCCATAACTAGCATGTGACTTGTGCATAGTAGGGGCTCCATATGTGTTTGCTAGATGAGTGAAATCTGGATTCTTAACCAAGAACACAAGTTTACTGAAAGGCAAAAATGACTTAGAAATAGGTTCAGAGCCTTCAAACAGGGCTGGTAGTGTCCCCAAATGAGATAGGTCTAGTCAGATAATTACATCCCTCTTAGATACACTGAAAACGTGTGTGTGTGTATTAATGAGAGAAAAGTTCCCAGAAGACTCAGAAGATCTGGACAGAAAGCATCAGGCACGCTGGCCTCCCTGCAAAGGGAGCAAGTCCAGATTTGGGAAACCATCCCTAATTGCCACCTAGATACAGGAGGGATTATGTGACGTCGTGGTGCTTCATCCTGTCAGTGCCCTTTACTCGTCTGGTATGTGAGTTCTCCTATCTTCTCTAAGTCTTCATTCTACTTCCAGCTGCAGAACTAACAGTCAGGATCAGAGCATACAAGTGAGACAGGTGTACCATGAACACCTTGGCCATGGAATTACGGAACTGAAATGTTTAGGATCCTCTGACAAGAGAAGAAAACGGGAAGTGAGGGGAAGTCCAGGAGTCTTTCCTTTCTTTCTCCAGGCCAGACCTAGTGGCAAAACCAATTTCTTTTCCCAGTGGTAAGAGCTGCCCAGTGACAGAAGATGTTCTATTTTAACCGCATTTCCCAGTTTTCCTGGTTGAATGAATGCATCTCTTATGTTGTTGTAAGGTGGAGAGCTGAACATTGTTTTCAGAATTGGGTAGTGAGGCTTTTGGAAAAAAAAAGTTGTCATGTAATCTATTTTCTTCAGTAAGTATATGTCCTTCCTCCCCCACCATTCTTGCTCAGGTTCTAAGGCTTGGGGGAACCCCAGCAAGAACACCTGTCCCTCCAAACCAGATTTTTGTGTGTGGGCCATCAGCTTGAGTGGCCGTGGGGATTCTAATGCAGTCAGGCCTTACTCCAAAGTTATTCTCTTAACTGATATGCAATTTTTTCTATCAAGAATTTATAAACAGAGTTCCCATTATAGCTCAGTGGGTTAAGAACCCAGTATAGTGTCTGTGAAGATGCGGGTTTGATCCCTGGCCTTGCTCAGTGGTTAAGGACCTGGTATTGTTGCAAGCTGTGGCTTAGGTCGTAGATGCAGCTCAGATCTGGCATTGCTGTGGCTATGGTGTAGGCTGGCAGCTGCAGCTCTTGTTTGACCCCTAGCCTGGGAATATCCACATGCTGCAGGTGTGGCTGTAAAAAGGAAAAATAAAAAAAGAATCTAGGAGTTCCCGTCGTGGTGCAGTGGTTAACGAATCCGACTAGGAACCATGAGGTTGCGGGTTTGGTCCCTGCTCTTGCTCAGTGGGTTAAGGATCTGGCATTGCCGTGAGCTGTGGTGTAGGTTGTAGAAGCGGCTCGGATCCCGCGTTGCTGTGGCTCTGGCGTAGGCTGGCAGCTACAGCTCCGATTCAACCCCTAGCCTGGGAACCTCCATATGCCGTGGGAGCGGCCCAAGAAATGGCAAAAAGACAAAAAAAAAAAAAGAAAAAAGAATCTAAAAGTAAAAAAGCATGTTAGAATTGTTGGGAGGAAGGAGAAAGCATGTTCTTATTCAGATAGTGAAAATCGTAATGTTTAGTGGTATTGTATCTTTTTTTGATGACATGGATATAGCAGAAGGCTTTAAGTGAAAAAACAATGTCAAAGTATTATTTTTATGGAGATGTTAATTGTTTTATGGAGCAAGCTCATAAAAGTCACAGACCACAAAACATAATTACAAAATGCACTTGACATCAATTACAGTAAGTATCGATTTTATTAACTCACATCTTGTCCAGAAGCTACAAATCATGGGAGATGGGGTGTGTATGTATATCTCCTCGTGGAATGGCTCATCATATACCATTCACAACTGCGTTTGTTCTCGGGATGGTGCTAAGCTGATGTATACTGCATTGCATGTCATTCCTTTTATGATTCAAGGGAACACATTTTTCTCCCAGAACTCTTCGGAAGACCACATACCTCTTGAGTGGTCTTTGCTTTTGTCCCTTAGGACCTGTGTTTCCTGAAACTTGGTGGTTCTCAGTGTCTTTTAGGGTTCCTAACAGTATGAAGATGCTATTTGACTTTCGTACTCCCACTCTGTCCTGAGTGTATGGCGGAGTTTTTAAAGGGCTACACACATAGGATATCACAACAGATTGAATGCAGAAGCACATATGACATTCCAGCTGTCTTCTATTAAGCCAGACATTGACAAGACTTGTGAAAACATAAATGCCAATCTTCTAAAATTTTTTTAAAGGACAAAATAGTTATTTTTCATAAATAAATTTCACCTCTGTTCCTATCTGATAGGTTTATTGTTATTTTATATTGTATTCATAAATAATTATTTTAAAAATTCTGTTTCAGTTGCTAATAAGATAAATATTGATAGGTGTATCCTGTAAGTTGACCATGTAATCCATAGGAAGCCCAGCACTTAAATTGCAGTTCATCTTTGGCATTTAACTGAGGTCACAAGACATAGTTTGTCGATTAATATTACCCCATGTCTTGTCTCATATTTTACTTACATGCCTTGTAAATGATTTCATTACATATTTTCCACACTGCTCTATTTAAAAATGTTCAGCCATAAGTTCATTTCCTTCAGATAGTTTCATTTCCAACAGTCCACCATGGCCTAGTGGCAGAAAGGATGGCTCTTAGAGCATAGTAGGGAAATGATGCCTAAAATTTTCATACAAATGCTCCCTCAACTTTGCTGCTTTTTAGAGACCTCAGGAAGGAGCCTGTTGGTTCTTGTGGAAAAGGTTGCTGCTCTATCTAAATGGAGGGTACTTCCGCCCTGGAGTCTCCTCACTCTCTTTTAATTATGCTTCTTCTTTTAAGGTACAGGCGCTCTCCCTCTCCTTCTCTCCAGGTCTTCTTCCCCAGTCCCCCCCATCCCTTTCCTTTTTTCTACTTTGTATTTATGTTCTCTAGGACCTATTCTTAAGACATTTTCTAATGCATTTCTTGAATTCAGAATAAAAGGCTAGTATTTTCAGCATTACTTCCTCTTCATTATTAGCCTCTTGTAACTCTCTGATTCAAGGGTATTGTATAATACTTGAAGCTCTCCGCTAATGTACATTACATTGGCACTGCAATCAGTGCACATTTCAAGGGCTTCAGTCAACAATAGTACCCAGAGCTTTGAATTCAAAATAAGTATAATTATTTCTGCAAATGGATGGCTAAATAGAGAGGGGGGTACGATCAGTCTAAAGCATGCAACGAGGCACACCCTTTAACTTGAGCGTTGTATATGATGTACAGATGACTCATATTGGGCTTCAGTTAGTCAATTATTACCATAGTTTTGATCAACGAACTAGCATTTTCTTGTTCATTTGACTTGAAAGTAACTTGTCTCTTTGCTAGTTGAACTCAATGGTAAACCTTCAAAGGGGAAAATAAAACTCTGGTCATGTTCTACTCTTCTGGCATTATCTCCAGAGTAATGGGGAGGTTTTTTTTTGCACACCCTTTCTCATCTCTTCAAAGTGGGGTGGAGGTCAGTTAAAGTTGAATTCAGGGGGCTGAGAATGTGAGAAAATTAGCGTGACAATACTCCACTGAAGTATGGATGAGCTTCTTGCTTTCCAAATGGTGAATTTGGAAATCTCATTTACCCAAACCTATTTTCATAGTATATAGATGATGTGAATACTAACTTTTCTGACCACAGAATTCAGTGACATGGACCAACTGACAATAAATTTGTGGAAGCAGAGGCCTCCCATGAGGTCCTTTTTGTGAAGATGCAACAAGTCATAATGTGATGCAAAAGACAGTGAGCTTTCTCACTACAGAATGACTATGATTTTAAGTTTCCTATCTATAGTTATTAAGTATTTCTTAGATAATGATTCCTTGACTTATGACTTACAAAACTTACCAGAGAAGAGCTTTCAGAGTGTACTTGTGACATGGAGGAAAAAGTCCATAAATTTGAGCCTGGTCTGTGAGGTCCTCCTTCTTCATCTTTCTAATAATCATACGCTACTCTCTCCATGTACTCTTCTGTGACTGGCTTGCTTGTGTGAAATACTTCAGTCTTTTTCTCATTCTCCCTCCTGGAGTTAGGCATCTCTGGGTTTGCATCTACCTGCTGGACACTTACTAGCCATGTGGCCTTGCTGCATGACCTTTAAGACCAAGTTCATCATCCTATGAGGTCTGTCCTGTCTGTCCCATATCATTAATGGGAAAACAACAGGACAGACTGCATGGGATTTTTATTGGGTTCAAATGATGACATGCTGTATCTAGGTACTTAGCACCATTCCTGACATGTAGTAAGTACAAAATGGAAATATTATTATGTATTCTTTAATTACCTTAATTGGATTCAAACTTCTTCAGGAACTTCCAGATCTCCTAAATTGGAAATGATTTTCTATCTTCAGTTCTCATGGGACATGTTTCTTGTGGTCCCAATTTTCCTTGCATTGTCATGGCTTATGCTCCTGCCTTTCTCATCCACCGGAGGGTGTGTGCCTCCAGGGCTGAGTCAGTGCCTCACCATCAGAGAATTTCTCACTTGCCAGAGAACAGTCAGCAGGGGTCTTTGCCCAAGGGATATGCTAAACCACATTCCCTGTGTGCCCAGAGCACTGTCATTTGTAGGTAAATGAACTCCCTGCGAGGGGCAGGGGCAGGGGAGGGAGGGCACCTTATTTAGGGATGTCTTCCCTTCCACTTGTTAGGGGAGGGGACATTTCCTTTCTATGTCTCCTGAGTTCTTGTGGCTGGACTAATATTAAAACTGATGCACTAGAGGAAAAGAAATTTATTTTTTCTTTTTATGGCCCTTCCTGTGGCATATAGAATTCCCAGGCTAGGGGTTGAACTGGAGCTGTACACAGCCCCAGAAATGTTGGATCCAAGCCATGTCTGCATCTACACCACAGCTCACAGCAATGCCGGATCCTTCACCCACTAAGCAAGGCCAGGGATGGAATCTGCATCCTCATAGATACTAGCTGGGTTCTTAACCGGCTGCACCACAGCGGGAACTCCTCCTGGGTTTCCTTTCTTAATCTCCAGTTACTCTGGAGGCCCTGAACTCTGTTCTCAGACACTCGGAGCCTGTAAGAATGTAGTCGTGCTTAAATTCTAACTATCAGCATCCCTTGGGCAGGGGAGTTCACTTAAGCTGTAAAAGTGATGACCCCCTCCTAGTCCAGTTCCCCCCTTTCAAGGGTTGATTACCTTCCAGTTCATGTAAACTTCCAGTTATGCTGCAGTGCCTTAAGATAATTTTCTATTTGTCATAATTATGTTAAGAGATTTTTTTTAAGATTCTTAGTTGTTGGAGATTTATTTGGATACAGGCTGCTGCTCCATGATGGAAACTGCAACCTCTGTGTTTGTTTCCTGGGAAGGCTTTCTGACTAGAGATGAGGTTTTTGTGTGGAGAAAAATTGGTTTGGCTGTGTGGGCTGGAGTCTATAAGGGCCTTAAAAGGCCAAGCAATGGATATTTTACATGATGGAGTAGACAATAGGGAAAGGGTCATGTCTGAATTATAGATAGCTTTTGTTTTTAAATATTAGAATGATGCTGACATTTATTATAATTCATGGAGAGACTTGACATGTATTCAAATGAATTGGCATGGTATTTTCATCATTTACATGAAGCAAATGTCAGAACAGAAGTAAGACCCTCAATTTATCCTTGTAATTATAAGTCCTTCCCTCCCTTTCTCTCCGTGCTCTGTCTTTTCCCTTTCCCTTTGTCCCCCTTTTCTCTGCTTCCTTTTCTGTTTTTTTTTTTTTCTCTTGCCTTTCCCATTTTCAAGTTTGTGACTAATACCTGAAAAGGGTACCAGAGCTACTTAAATATATTTTAAGAGTTCAAATGTGGTCTTCAAGAAGAGTCCAAAATATCTTACTGAGTAAAGCTTTTTTTTTTTCATTTTCTTTTTCTTTTTTTTTCTTTTTAGGGCCACACTGGAGGCATATGGAGGTTCTCAGGCTAGGGGTTGAATCAGAGCTGTAGCCCCTGGCCTGCTCCACAGCCACAGCAATGCCAGATCCTAGCCACATCTGCGACCTACACCACAGCTCATGGCAACGCTGGATCATATCCTTAACCCACTAAGCAAGGCAGGGGATTGAACCTGTGTCCTCATTGATGCTAGCCAAACTTGTTTCCTCTGAGCCATGATGGGAACTCCCAAAAGCATTTATTTTAATTTTTAAAAATTTGCTATTCCCAGGGTTTGGTAAAATATTAACATCAGGGAAATTATTAAATTCTAATCTATCAATTCAAGAAAATATTGTGAAGTTCCTCCAATTGCAATTGGTTTATTCTGTGTAGCAACTTGGAAAAGAGGTTTTGATCAAGCATAATACAAAATTATATGTATGGTATAACACAGACTATGAAAGTGTTGTATGCTTGACCAGGAGTAGATGGGATTACACAAGATGTCAACAGCTGTATGATGATAGGCTTATGAATATTTATTTCCAAAATATTTTCCAAAGAGAGAATACAACACTTAAAATTATTTTGTTGTTGTTGTTAGAGGAACTTCCAAAGGAACACAGGGGGCAGTATTCTGTGTCCTTTATTTAAACATCTGGATTTGGAGTTTAAGTACTCTAGGATTCAGCAAGTTTAGTCCTTCCGACATACAATTTAAAAGATACCTATTAACTAGGGTGTCCTGATAACTACCTCCTTTCCCTGTGGGTGGAAAGCTTACATGTCTCCCCTGGCTAACACAGAGGGCTTGTGTAATTCTGGGTACTTAGCTGGTAACCTAGTGATGCTGCACAGGCCAGAGGCAGACAAGTGCTGCAATGTCTAGTAAAGCCTAAATCCTTCTCCTTGGATGGAGAACCACAAGGTGCCAAGGGCACAGAGGGAAATGATGGGGTGCAACCTCAAGATGTAGGGGCAAGTTTGCATCAGCACTGCTGATTATTCTGCCCATCCTGATGCAGTGTCTCCTGGCTCTCATGCATATGATGTGCTGGGTGGTAGATGAGACCAGAGGACTTCGATCAGCTCCACTGATGGGTTCCTTGTGGTGTCGATAACATTTGGTAAAAAGTTGTGTTAGCGGAGGGCATATGGCACTGTAATGCTCACAGTGGGGTTATCATGACATTTCTAAACATATCTAAAACTGGCTTTAGAGGTGGAAGTGATGCTATTAGCTCCATGATAACAGACACAAACTGGGATGTAACAGGCAAATTGGAGCCTAAGGTCAACCTCTGTGTGACCCAGGTGGCTGTTTAGCTGCACTAGGATAATAATATCTTCCAAGCCGATTTTTGTCTTCTTTTGTCCCCAGGTCATGGGCCATCCTCCCCAGACCATCAGTGAAGGAATAGGGTCCTGTCCCAGATGGTACTTCTTAACTCGGGCTTTCCTCTGAGTCACTTAGGATTTTAAGCAGGGGTTGGAATGTGTAACATGATGTTTCATGCAGAAATGTCTGGCAAAAAAATGTAGGATGGATTAGAAGGGCAAGAATTGTGAGTCATGGAGCCCAAGGAAGAGGTTATTGCAGTGACTGAGCTATTTTGCACAAGCAGATAAAAAGCCCAGTTTTCAGCACATTCTTTGTGGAAGTAGGGCAGAATGATGAAAGTTTGCATGCTCTTCCATTGCCCTGTACCCTCTCATTTATAACCCAGTGTTTCTTTTAAACAATGCTTTCCTTTAATGGCACAGATTCACGGAGGACAAATTGTTTGCCTTCTTAATTGTTTAGAAGTACTGTTCTCCCCATGTTATCTCAGCCTCTAGCAGCTTGAGAAGGCTCTCTGAGTGACCTAAGAGCTTAGGTTTATTGTGTCTATTTATTGCTAAGAGCCTGACAATGTCACCTCTGTCACTTCTGGTGTGAAGTGATAATTGACTTCTGAGTGCTGATAAAATGTAGACCAGGTATTTGTGTTTTGTTCAAGGTAAATTATGAAATCCCAGTAAATGTTTTCATGGTTGATTTGTAGGTTGGTTTTCAGGGCAGTTGTTTTCCATGCTGATTCAGTCCAGTCAGTGTTGCTCTATAGCCTCTTATCTGGGCGTCTTCATCATTACCGCTGTTGTGTATGAGTATATGTTTGTAATACTTCTCTAAGGTTCTTCCCATATGTAAGCCCATCATGATGTTGAAATATTGAGTATGTTAACCAATTTCTGTATACTTTTAAAATGTTTACTGGAGGCATGTGTTATATTCTGACTTTATCTCTTGCTCACTGTGTGATTTTGGTCATGATTTAGCCTCTTGGAGAATGAGTTTTCACCATTAACAAGTAAAATGAAGGAAATGACTAAATGACCCATCAGGCTTCTTCTTCTACTAAAATACTATGGATTTCTTACTTGATTTAGGGATCATCCATACAGACGTGACTCTAGAAGCCATAGGCTTGGATGAGGAGCCACAGGAGGATGAGAACTAAAAGTTTAGTTTTGAGTTAGAGAAAGTGTGGTATAGTAATTATAGTGATCCTATTATCTGACCCAAAATCCAGGGCCCGGAGACCCAGACCATACTCTTAGAGCATATCTGTGAAGGACCAAACATCTTCAAAATCAAAGTTCTCCTGGAAAATCTGCACCTATGATAAGCATAGATATGGAAAGTCCACTTAACTGGGAATTGGACAAAAGAGGTTATGGTTCCTAGTCTGTCACATAAACTCTAGAGCCTCAGAGTTCTCATTTGAAATAGAGGGAACTGAAACAAGTGGCTATCAAGCTTCTTTCCTGTCACTAAGCAATGATTCTAAACTTTCTTGAAAGAAGAGTTTTATTTAGCATTAAATCCCTGTGCTGTCCAAGAGAGAGTGATCAGGGTAGGAAATGACAGCAGAGGAGAGGTGATGTTTAGAGAGACACACATGGAATATTCTCATCCTTCTTGCTTGAGTTAGCTGAGAAGTTGACTAACTGAAAAAACTTTTTTTTTTTTTTAGGGCCACACCCATGGCATATGGACGTTCCCAGGCTAGGGGTTGAATCAGAGCTGCATCTGCTGATCTATGCCACAGCCATAGCAATGTAGCATCCAAACCACGTCTGTGACCTAACTACAATTTACGGCAACGCTGGATCCTTAAGCTGCTGAGCGAGGCCACATCCTCATGGATGGATCCTTAAGCTGCTGATTGAACCCACATCCTCATGGATGCTAGTCAGGTTCTTAACCCATTGAACCACAATGGGTGCTCCAGAAAGAACTCATGTTTTTTGATATATCATTAAATTCTGGTTTTGGAAATTCATCCCAGATTTAGCAGATCACCTGCTCTCTTGCTAATTATGGACAAGTGCCATCCAAGTGCTTATGCTCATTGGAAGAGCTTTGTAGGAAAGAAGAATGCATATGATCTGTCCAGCCAAACAAAATTACTTATAAATATGACTGAGGGTTTCCCCCACCCCCCAGGAAGTATAAATGTCCCAATACTCACCTTGTGCTCTAGTCAAATGAAGCTCCTCACTTTCCAATGAACAGATCCTGTCCATTCTCACTGCTCACCCACCTCTCCTCTCTGCCAAGATACATTGCATTCTAAGACCCTTCAATACTCAGATTAAGATTGTGCCTTTTTCTTCATGCATTCAGTGCCTTTCTCATTACCTCCCTACCTCTGAAGATGGGTGTGGAAATCAAGTGAGGAAACGATTATATATTAATGCTCATTGTTCTTTGAAATTATGTTCTATAAAGTGACTTCAAACATTGAATTAGCAAATCCTGAACCCCTGCTCCTAAAGGAAATAGAGAGTTAGGTTCCTACAAGGCCCCAGTTCACAGCAGTTCTGTCAGCCATTCAATTTATTTGTGTTGTGTAGGTTTCTGTTTAAAGACGTCTTATTTAATGCATAGTATTGACTCATTAACATTGAACTCATGACAGATGGCACCATCACTCAAGCTTAAATGAAGCTTTTCTAAAATTGTCTTCCTCTGCAAGGTGTGTCAAAGCCTTCTCACCCTCAGACCACTAGAAAGCACTTCAGCACTGTGCCTGGGGTTGTTTTCAACAGGGAAATAACCAAACCCCACAAAAATGCAAAAGATGTGACACTAAATAAACTGTGAAAAGGATACCTGTTTTAAGTATGAGAGCTGAAAGAAGCCAGAGCCTTGCCTTGTTCAGCCTTAGCTGGAAACTGTACATTGGGTAACTCAAAAACTTTTCTCACTATGTGTACATCTGTGAATAGCTATACAAGTGCTAGGAATATTTATTTTGAAGTTACAGATAAATTTTAGTGAGTAGGTGAATCCATGAATAATGAGAATTTGACTTTCTTAAGGACTTAGAGACTATACAGACAAATTTACACTTAGTTAGGTATTTAGTGTCATTATTAGAAGATTAAAACTAACCAGCTTTTATCAAGTATCCGCCAAATACCAGATACCACACTAGGCACTTCCCATGTAATTTTTCCTTTTCTTTTTTTACATCAACCCTTGCAAGTAAGAGAAATGGAAACTCACATTCAATTGACTAAGTTTACACAGGTCATCAATAGCTACAACTCCAAAGCCCACCTCTTTAGTTTGGGCAGCCATGGGACAGCTACTCAGGTTATTCCTATCACTTAACTTGCATGGGTTCGGATTGGGTAGGAGCTGGAGGAGATAGAAAGATAACCGTGGGTCTTATCCTGAATCCCTGAGCACTTCCAGGCAGGGGAGGGTCAGTTAAGTAGTGCACTGCCTTGATGGTCTGAGAAGCAAGTAAGCTGATCCTTAGCCTGGAAGCCGGAGGGCCCTGCCTCGGGTACAGCCCCAAAGAGAAGAAGAAATAGCTAGAATCCTGACCCTTGGCAGCCCAAGGAGGGTGTGAGATGCAACCTATACTGTAGCTGTGGCAGTACCAAATCCTTTAACCCACCGCTCTGGGCTGGGGATTGAACCCACACCTCTGCAGTGACCTGAGTCACTGCAGTCAGATTCTTAACCCACTGCCCCACAGCAGGAACTCCATGGGCCTCCCTGTTTTCAGTCCATCTTTCTCTGGGGCTCAGATCTAGATCTTCAAATTCCCACTGAACATATAGGCCTAGTGAAAAAGGGTTTTGTTTGATACATTCTATATTTTTATGAAAGTATATCTTATCGTAACAGCTAAATTGTAAGGTTGCTAAAGTTAGGGTCACGTGTTATGTTTTCGTAGCACTTATAATACCTCACCCACCGTCAAGCCTGCAGGTGATACCGTATTTAATAAAACCAAGGTCGATGGCCTTCCTTTCTTGCTGGAGGCTTTTTGGCTGTGAAGTAGCTGTGATTTGCGTGTTTCTATCATTGATTTTCAGATGTGAGGACCCTGTCTTCTTTAGCCACCTCCTACCAACCTGTATCCTCCAGTGCTCTCCATTTGTCCTGATGTGCTTTTCTCTCTCGGCCTCTTTTCTCTTGCTGGTGTCCATGGTGTTTTTCAGAAACATCAGGTCCTTTTGTCAGCTGATACTGTCCTTGAACCGAACAAACCTCTCACAAGCGGGCCACGAGTTGAGTCACTTACCTCTGTCTCCAGAGGAGTTGATCTCCCCTGACAAGGTTTTGTCTGGTTTTCGTGGCACAGTTAGTGACAGCCCATGCATGTAGCAGCGGATGACCCAGCTCCTCGCCTCAAACTGTGTAGTCGTCAGAACTGTCACACCGTCAGAACAAGTTAATTCCACACCAGCAGAAGGGCAGGATGTAATAATACGGAGCCTCTAGAGAGGGGGCTGTCAGGCAGTATGTGAGATGTGGCCACCCGGCTTCTCAGCTCCGTGGGCAGAGATGCATGCTGACAGGAGGCATGCTATTCCCAGGGAGCCAGACGGGAGCAGGCTTGCTGATTTCCTGTCGGTTCTGTGGTGCTCCTGGTCCTGCCAGCCGTAATCTGGGAATGACAGTGTCAATGGGGACCGTATTAAGCTTTTAAAAAATCTGTCTTTTCCGGAGGCAGAAGAGTGCTGTTGACCCTTCTGTCTTAGTTCTTGTTTTTTTCCATCATAGCTAATGAGAATGATGATGGGGTAGATGCGTATTTGTGGGTTTCCCTGGAGACGATCGCTGATGAGCTGTTGGTTTCATTAAAGAGCACTTTGTCCCTGTGTTCTTGAAGAAATCCTTGGTTTCTGATGCTGGGGAGGTGGGCGAGTATATATTTCTTAGAGGTGGGAGGATTAAGAGTTCACCCAGTGTGTGGAGGGAGAACAGGTTTGGGGGTGGGAAGGGGAAATGCTGATGTATGTGCAGATAGAGGACTGTGCAAGTTCATGGCCGCCCAGGCACAAAGCATAGGCACCCAATTAGCTGGAGTCAGAATGCCCAGATTCCTGCTCAAGGCAGCAAGTCATAGCTACTTCTTAGATTAGAGGTTAATGATAAACATGGTTTTCCATTTGCTTTTAGAGAGGGGAGAAAGTAAGGAGAAACATGGAGGACTTTGCTTGCAATTAAGGTGTAGAGAAAAACAAAAGTCACTTTTATTCTAATGGTGTATATGGTACCTGGGGTGTGTGATTCACATTAGTACATTTGCTTCTTGTGCATTGCTGTAGTTTCTCCTGAAGTGATTTTAGGAATTAGTGAGGAAAGAGCAGTCTTTTTGCAGAAATGAAGAGATGTCTTGTTAGAGACCTGTTGCCAAATTTATTGTCTCGACCCAGCACCAATGTAGACTAGCTCAGTTCAAAGACTTCTGCAAAAGCCTACAGATTGGTATAGTGAAAGAAGCATAGGATCCATTATATCCTGTTGTTTCTAGCAGTTTTTCTCTAAAAGGGAAGATAGTTCAGAGAATTATTCTAGAAGAAATACATAGTGGAATCCTAAATGGTACTGACGAGGCAGAAAAGTAAGAGGTGCCAAAGGAAACCAATATAACTTCTCAAGTTATTTTCCCGAATAGCAAATCTAATCTCGTCACATTTCTGTAATATCTCATGAATTTACACATGCTGTTCTCTTCTATGCCTTTCCCATGTTCTCTGTCAAATTTCAATCATCCTTTAAGATTCAGATAAAAAGTCCCCTCTTAGACAAAGAGTACCCCCCCCACCCCAGGAATGTCTTGGGGGCTTCTAAAACATGTGTTTATATATCATTAGTGTAATTATTGAGCCACATTCAAATGTGCCTCTTTATATTTCTGTCTTTTCACTAGGCTATGACTCACTGAGGTTGAGAACCACATGGTATTTGTCACTTTATCTGCAGTGACTAGAAAATGTCCAGCACAAAACAGATGCTAAATCAGTGGTTTGAGATTGAAGGAAGGATATGCTCAGATGAGCTCTGGTGTGAGAAAGTCATGTGAACAGATAAAAGGTGGAATTTAATCAGGGGTGATTATTTGCAAAAAAAAAAAAAAAATGGGTAAATGTAATGGCGTGAACTCTCAAGAATACTATTAGAATGAGGTAAGACATTTGAAGAATGCTATAGACAACTTAAAAATTAGAAGGACTTTAAAAAAACTACAGCTAACACATGATCCAAATGAATGGCATGATGTTAGCACGTGGTAGGGGGCTAGCAGAACTGCCAGAACCCTGCTTCTGTGTTCTGTATCAGGGAGCATGATCTCCCAAGATTCATAGAGTTGAGAGCAAATACAAGAAGGCCTGGCTGTTTTTAGTAAATTCAAGTCTCTGGGGCCAGAGTAGACAAAACCCAACATCCAGGATTCTGAAGTTAGTCGGTGATTGTGGAATCTTTCTTTCTTTCTTTCTTTTTTTTTTTTTTTTAAGGGCCACACCTGCGGCGTATAGAAGATCCCAAGCAAGGGTTCCAATCAGAGCTGTAGCTGCCAGCCTACACCACAGCCACAGAAACTCAGAATGCTTAACCCACTGAGTGGGGCCAGGGATTGAACCTGTGTCCTCATGGATTAGTCAGGTTCATTACCACTGAGCCATATGGGGGACTCCGTGATTGTGGAAACTTTATTTATTTAGGCCATGTCTGTGGCATATGGAAGTTCCTGGGACAGGGATTGAACCCACGCTGCTGCAGTGACATTGCCAGATCCTTAATCTGCTGTGCCATGAAAGAACTCTCATGGAATAATTTTGAAAACAAGGGGTGTCATGGTCTTAAGTCATCCTCGTTTTCTGTTTTTCGGATCAACCCAACTTCTTCCAGTCTTCTTGTTGCTACTATTAATTCCTGTTTCCTAGTCAGTCACTCACCACCCCTCCCTAATAAGACTGAGGAGCTGAAGCCCTTTCTCTCTCTGTAGAGTTGGTTGCTTTTCCCATGTGGTCTTTGCTGGGATGCCAATGTGATACAGATTTGTCCAATGTGTCATTCCCTTGTCCAGACTACTGATGGAACTTCCAATTTCTCTATTTATTGTGGCTCTTTGCCCTGACTTTCATCAGTGTCTCTAGGCTTGACTCTCTCCATCCCCCTCCTCACCGTTCTCTCCCTCCTCTGGGGGTTCCAGCCTTAATTTCCAGCCTCTCAAGTATGCCTCATTTTCTCTGAGCCTTTGCACATGTTATATTAACTTTTGCAAATAAACATATTCACTGAGCCTGGCCCCATGTTAGGTGTTGGGAGATATTAAGGAGAATAAAAACAGAAAGAGTCACGGTCTATATGAGAGAAGATGGTGATTACTCAAATAATGATTAAATAGTCAAATTGTAGCATAATGATTGGGATACAGAGAAATATGGTGTCCTCCAGGTGAAAGTCTTCTCTGGTAAAGTGATGAGGAGGAACAGACACAAACTAGGGGAAGAAGAGGAAGGAGGGTATCCTCAACATACCCTAAGGAAGCAAGGAATAAGATTTGCAGAGCCCTGTTCAGCAAGGGAACCCTGCAGTGATGATAAACTGAAAGGAAGTCGGTGTGGCTGGAAAAGGCGGAGGGCCAGGCTGGTACGTGGGACTGGGTCAGATCATGCTCAACTTCGTAGGTTGCAGAAAGGAATTGTTGTCTTTGTATTAAAGGTGATGCTAGAGTTCTCCTCATGGCTCAGCGATAATAAACGTGACTGGCATCCATGAAGATGTGGGTTCAATTCATGGCCTCACTATCAGCACATTAAGGAGCTGGTGTTGCTGTGAGTTGTGGTGTGGGTTCCAGAAGTGGCTTGGATCTGTCGTGGCTGTGGCTTGTGGCATAGGCTGGCAGCTACAGCTCCGATTCGACCCCTAGCCTGGGAACTTCCATATGCTGTAGGTGTGGCCCTAAAAAGTCAAAAAATAAGTTAAAAAAAAAAAGGTGATGGAGAGTCACCGACACATGCTAAGAGGGGGCAGCAGTATAAAATATCTGGAAAGGATAATTTTGTCTGCAGAGTGAATTGGGAGAAGGAAGCTAACAGGATGTGGGTAATGCATTTGATGGGCTGTTGTAGTAATGGAGGCAGCCGATGCCCTGGTTTGGCTTAGGGTGACTGTGGAGGATGTGGAGACTAGAGGGTTGTTTTGAGAGAAATTCTGGAGGTAAAGTTGATGGGCCTCATTGTGGATTAGACAGGAGGCATGAGAAAGAAGGGCCTGTCAGACAAAATTTCCAGGTGTCGGACTGGGTCACTGGATGGCAGGGGAGACCATCCCTTTAGACGAGGCTGAGGCTGTGGAAATGGACCAGATTGGGATTCACAAGTTTGGTGGACGGACAGTGTCTGGGGAAGCCTCTGAGCTGTGCACATGGAGCATTCAAATGAGGTCAAAAGGCAGAAAGTGTCTGTGTTTTGGAGCTCAGAGGGGAGGTCGAGACAGGAGACAGACGCTTGTAAGACAGCTTGCAGAATTCATAATTGAAGCCTTGGGCTCCGATGCAGTGATTTTGTGAGAGAACACAGGAGGAAGTAAGAGCATAGGACCAACCCTTGAAGGAAGACAAGATGTAGTGGAGAAGGAGACGGTGAATTACAAAAGGCACTGAACGTCAGAGTAATAAGAGGGCAAGTAATGTGTTGTGATGTCACAGAAGCTGAGGGAAGCCAGGGTTTCATGGAGGAGGGGTTTTTCAACTACCCACAAGTGGCCAAGAGAAGTAATGACTGAAAAAGGTCTCTTGGGTTTTTGCTCTGAAGGGGATAGATTCTTTATGTCATAGCATGAGAGAAAGATGTTAACAGCTGTTCTTTCTGCCTAAAAAATTGTTCCTTTTCTCTGCATCTTGCTGATCCCCACTCATCCTTTAGCTTTTGGCCCACAGTCTTCTTTCAGAAGTCTCCATGGGAATTCTCCTTACCTCATCTTTCTACAAGACCCATTGAGTACCTTTAAAATGTTCTAGAACATCAGACTTGCCCATCTTAGCATATATTGTTACACTTTATAATATTTCCTTCTGTGGCCTATTTTTCCTGCCAGACTATCAGACCTCAGAGCATAAGAACCATGTTCATCTTACATTGCCATTGCCTAGGCAAGTGCCACACACTGAGGAGGTCATTGATACACACCAACTGACTATATTAAATACTGTTGACTTTTCAAATTAGATAAAAAGCATGGGCTGATGAATTTATGGAGATGATTCTCAGATGGTAAAGACAAATTTTAAACAGATGATTTGTGATTCCTTAGAAACTGATGATTATTGTGAGCCACTTTGGGGTTCTGGAGAACTGGTCGTTTCAGGCTAATTGGAAGACTACTTCTTTTAGTGGATGATAGGAAGCTTCTAAATCATGGGATTGTCCAGAAGTCACTTTGGATTTTTGTGTAGACCATATAGATAGGTAGAATCCAGGCTTGCTGTGCATGCTGGTCCATGGTTCGGTACCAGTTTTGGACAAAAGTGTTCTGATCTGCTCTTTGTCCTGTTAGGATTTGAACTAAGATAAATGGTCCACAATCTCTGTCTGAAAGCCTCAGAGACAGCTTTGTTTCAGAATTTACAGTTTTGGGATTTTATAATGGTAACACAACAAATAGTGTAATATTTCGGCTCCCCTTACTCCATCACATCAACTTGCTGAATTTCTTAAAAAGAATGATAGTAATAACTTAGCTCTGTTACATCTATACCTCACTTTAGAGTTTCAAAAATGCTACATTGTGTTCTCATGTCAACTCTGTAGCCCCATTTTATGGACTGGAGAAACTAAGGCTCTGAAATGCAAAAACCGAATCCACCATTTTTTTTTTTTTTTTTTTTTTTGCTTTTTAGGGCCGCGCCTATGGCATATGGAAATTCTCAGGCTAGGGGTTGAAACGGAGCTACAGCTGCCAGCCTTCACCACAGCCACAGCAATGCAGGATCCAAGCCGCATCTGTGACCTACACCACAGCTCATGGCAACACGGCATCCTAAACCCACTGAGTGAGGCCAGGGATTGAACCCACATCGTCATGGATCCTAGTTGGGTTCGTTAACCGCTGAGCCATGAAGGGAACTCCTGAATCCACTCTTAAAAACAGGTTTTTAGACTCAAGTTAAATGTTCTTTCTCTAACTTTATCTAGCCTTCTTATTTCTGAGGTGGTAAGTCCCAGACATTTATACAACCTCTATGTGATTGCATATATGTCTATAAAAATTGGCACACAACCTTGGGCAAGTCACTTAATAGCTAAAAAAAATATTTTATTCATGTTTATATCCCCACAGGTTCTAAAACATAGTATGTAGTCAATATTTGCTGAATTAATAACATATTTATGCAAGATGTCTTCATTAACAAAATAATAAAGTTGGATTAGGGCCCCGAAGAACTTTTCTTTGTGATATTATCTACATTAGAAATTAAAACAGAAGTTAAGAAAAAGCAATAATACATTATTCATATTTTAATATATATAACATTTACTTTATGGAGTATATATGTATTTTATAAAATAAAAATAGAGAAGAGTAGCATAATTTTACATTTTTAAAATAAATCTCTTTCATGTCTGGCTTACTAGAAAACAGCTGGATTCTCATATCTGCTTCTTCATTCAATCTGTTGCTATATGTTGTTTTTGTTGAACTATATGAAGAAAAGTAGCCCTCAAACAAGTAGTTGGAGAAGGGGGAAATAGTTTAATGGCATTTTCAGGTAATTAGGGCTATTACTTTTGGCTGCTGTATCACAGCTTGAAAATTGTTAGACTATTGACCCATCCATAAAGAAAAAAAGTCACATTAACTCATATCATCACTGATTTTATCAGAAGTCTAAGTACTGGGAAGCTGTTAATAAGCTCATGGTAGTGTATATACATTCTGCAAATTCTAATTTTGATTATTAAAATTTTTTTTGTCTTTTTAGGGCCACACCTGCAACATATGCCAGTTCCCAGGTTTAGGGGTTGAATTGGAGCTGTAGCCACCAGCCGACACCACAGTCACAGCAACTCGGGATCCGAATTGCGCCTGTGACCTTCACCACAGCTCATGGCAATGCTGGATCGTTTAGCCCAGGGATAAAACTCGAGTCCTCATGCATACTAGTGGTGTTCATTACCACTGAGCCATGGTGGCAACTTCCTGAAAGCTCCTATTTTTTTTTTAATCATTGGCCCTTGATTTTTTAAAAATTTAAGTAAAATATTTTTTCATGAAAAAAGTGGCTAGTGCAGTTCAAATAGTTGCACGCGTGCTTTTCTTTGAGACAGCCACCCTACTTGGGCAAGCAACAGAAGTACTCCTGTATCCTTCCTATTTTGTCACATTGAATATTAAAAAGATGTGTACTCTGGAGTTCAGATTTATTAAAAATTTTCATCACTCATCAAAGATTCTTAAGTGAACCTACTCTGCTCCACCCACTTTCCCGCCCTTTTTTTTTTACCATGAGCATGAGCCTTGATTTATGCTGAAAAGTCTGCTCTTTTTACCCCCATTGATTTTGCACCACCAGAGTAAATGTCAACATCATGAACAAGGCAAATAACATTTTAGTATTATTATAAAAATGTTTTTGCCCTCTTGAGTCTCCCTGAAAGGGTGTCAGGGACCCTTCGATCAGAACAGCTGAACAGTCCCTGTGTATGGTATGGAGTTACTCATCTCCTAGGGGTGTAATGTGGGAGGGGAAGTGGCCAACGAGCAGAGTTGGTTGGACACGATGCCATCCTGTGGCACTGATGCTGTGGCTAGAATATAGCAATTTAGTGAACAGCCAAGCCCAGTTCATTCATATCTGCTTTCTCAAATCTCACTGGTGTTGCACATCAACCTGAAGTTGAGTTGTGGTAGATGTTCCCTAAATCCATTGTCTCTTTTTCCTACACAAACTTTCTTGCTGTAGATTCAACCATTGGACTGTGGTCCAACAATATTAGTGGAAAAGCTGTGTGTTACTTCCAGGCCTGTCCCATTTAAAATCCCCCACCCAGCCATGCTGCTCCCGAATGTGGATCATCAGGAAAAAGGCCAGCGAGTTGCTGGGAGGCGCATTGCAGTGATCATGTAGAGGAGAGCTGACTTCATTGTGACAATGCGTGAACACCCTCCAGGACTGTTAAGTGAGCATGAAGTAATCTCTGTTGTTGTGAACATCACATGTTTAGCTCTATTTGTTACAGCAGTCAGCCTACCTTGAACACTGGCTTGAATAATAACCTTTTAATTAGAATGCTTGATGATTCATATTC
Source organism: Phacochoerus africanus (assembly GCF_016906955.1). Classification (NCBI taxonomy): domain Eukaryota; kingdom Metazoa; phylum Chordata; class Mammalia; order Artiodactyla; family Suidae; genus Phacochoerus; species Phacochoerus africanus. The sequence continues at coordinate 233,366,222 of NC_062545.1, forward strand.
CTCAATGACATGCAAATTGAAACAGTACTAAAGGGTAACATCATTAATGACTTCTTTCCATACAGATAGTCTAGAAAAGGACACACTTTTCTAAATTTATGGCCAACTCTGCCTTCATCCTCTCAGCAGAGGATCTATTTCCAAATTAATGGATAAAGCAAAGTGTAATGAGGAACAAATATTTGTCCTTTACTTCTTTGGAGGAATACAGTAGTGCATCACTACTTTACATATGCTCCAGCCCCAAATGCCTAGCCTTGGGTACCCATGGGTGTAGACAGGAAATTAGGCAGGAAATTGGAAACGTATTCCATGAAAGATACAATGAGAAAAGCAATTGCAGATAAAGTATCATAACTAGGATGACTCAGGAACTTGAAAACTGCTTTCCAAAAATGGATGTAGTTTTTCAAGGGGAAGTAATTGAGTAGATTCCAAATTTAAAACCCTTGGGTAATTGGTCCTCCCTCCCCACCCTCACCCCCACCAATTACTGATCCTTTCTCCTTGCTTTGTGAATATGAAGCTAATTTCCCCCTAGTGTCAGTTCGATAGAGATGCAATTACAAGGATAATGGATGTGATTCTGGATGTTATTAAACTTTTTTCACTTGGCTCTTATTGATATTCAGTGCCAGTCAGCATTTTAAGCAAATAACTGGGCTATTTACATAAATGTTATTGTAGATCATGGCACATGCTATATGATGTATGTCACATCCAGTGATGTTGCCTCCATTGATTCCGCAATGATAATTTTCTATCTTGGTTGCCTGAAATGATCAGTTTTCTGATTATTTCATCATCTTTTTAAAAACAACATCTAAATTGAACTTCCATTAGGTTGATTATTAAAAACAAACTACTTACATGTAACATTAATAAACAGTTCCTGAGTCTGCATGGTGTGATGGGCACTGGAGATAGAGATCTGTAAGCCACTCTTGTTTTTAAGGTGCTCACAAGTCCAGTGGGAACTAAAATACTGTATTCCTCAACTGGGCTAGGTTATGGAGTGGTCACAAACAACCCTCTAACTCTCAGTGGTTTCACACAACCCTGACATTTATTTTGTGCTCCTATATCACATGCATGTAAATTCAGCAGGAGGCTCTTTTTGGAGGAGGTCATGGTTGGGATGTGGCAACTGGTTGAGCCTCCAGCAGGACCCAGGCTGGGGGAGACTCTTCTCTCCTTGGAATGTACATTTCATCTACTGTTGCCATGCTAGCAGCCATTTCAAGAACGTAGTCTTAAGGGTGTAAAGTGCTGAGATCATCAGGACCGAACATGTGACTGAACCCCCTTAAGACCTATTAATATGTAAGAGTCTGGCAGGTGAATGTGGAGATCTGCTTGTCTAGCGGCTGCCCAAGATAAGCCTCGTAAGTTCCCATGCTTGTGAAAACTACCACCTTCCCGTCTGCAGGGGCCTCTGTCTTGGGTCTCTCCTTTCTCTGTGTATGGGAATTGGTGTCACATTTCACCTGGAGAAGCTCCTGAGGTTGTGAACCATTAGGCTTGCAGACCCTGGGAGGCTTTACCTCATCACGTGACCTCTGCAGGGTCTCTGGATGGCAATAGGGACCATGGTCAATTGCACAACAGCTGTTAAAGCTTCTGCCTGGAGGCTCTCCAGGCCATTTCTGCTCATATTTTATTGGCTGAAGCAAGTCAAAAGACTATGCCTCAGGGACAGTGGAAAATCCAGTCCTAACACATGCTCTGGAAGGAAGGAGAAACAAAACATTTAGGGACAGCCATGTGCCAGCTGCGTGTGGAGACAGTTCCAGCATAGAAAGGCCTAGACAGCTGTAGCCCCAGGAGATCAGACTCAACAGTAAGTGTTATGAGGGAGGTCAGCACAGGATACTCATCTACACTGAGGCAGACTGAACCTCCCTTAGGGGATTAGAAACCTCTTCCCTGGGGTTCCCATCGTGGCTCAGTGCTTAATCTGACTAGCATCCATGAGGACGCAGGTTCGATACCAGGCCCTCCTCAGTGGGTTAAGGATCTGGTGTTGCTGTGAGCTGTAGTGTGGGTTGCAGACACAGCTTGGATCCTGTGTTGCTGTGGCTGTGACATAGGCCTGCAGCTCCAGCTCCAATTCCATTCCTAGCCTGGGAACCTCCATATACTGCAGGTGCAGCCCTAGAAAAGCGAAACAAAAAAAAAAAAAACAAAAAAAGAAAAATAGCAAAAAACCCACTTCCCTAAATGGGCTCCCTTGGACCCCTGGACTCAGGTCTTCCCTGTTCCCTCCTCCCCATGCATCCTAGCATCCTGTCTCCTCCTTTACAGTGCTTTTTGGTTTAGCATCTACCTCCTGTGACAGATTGCCTTCTCCATGAGGACAGGGACTGTGTCACTCTTTTCACAGCTGTGTCTGAGAAATGTTAGTTAGATGATAGTTTCAGAGGAAGGGAATTGTGGTTAGCAAGGTAAAGTTAGCCCAGGGGACAAAGGAAGGGAGAATGTCACAAACCAAGGGCTGACCTGTGGGGAGGCACAGATGCATCAGAGGCAAGACCTTCTGGGGAAAGGTTGGTTTTTTTCCCCCGAAGGGGACCCCCTTCCACAGGCATGCATGGCTTTATTGCCCTTTGAAGAGAAATCGAGTCAGTGTTCGGCTTTGAACGCATCTGGGTACCTGACCTCTCATTTTCTCTTGTCTCCCTGCTTTGATGAGTTGAGGCTGCCTGCTGGGCAAGGCTTCTACACTGTGGATAAATGTCCACAAGGGGCAACAACCAGGCCACCAACCTCATTTTCACTTGTGATGCAAGCCCAAACTTTAACCTTTCTCCAGAGGAGAAGATGATGCATTCATACCTCAGACCCCTCCCCTGGCTCCCAGGGCACAGAGAGGGCTCTGTCTCCCAGGGTTGAGTGTTTCTTCCACTTGCTTCTGATGATCACTGCCTGGGAAATATTTCAAACAGGAGGGAGGGGCTGTGGAGAGAGTATTGAGGAAGCATCTCTCACAGAGACGGAAGTGTGTTCTCCAGGAACACCTTACTTAGGGATGTCTTGCCTTACAGTCCTTGAGGGTGGGGAGTTTCCCCGCTACCCCTCCTGAGTTTTTGTGGCTGGATTAAGAATAAAACTGATAAACTGGGGAAATTTTTTTTTTTTTCTTTTTACGGCCCCAGCTGCAGCATATGGAAGTTTCCAGGCTAGGGGTTGAATTGGAGCTACAGCTGCCAGCCTATGCCACAGCCACAGCAACGCCAGATTTGGGTTGTACCTGCAACCTACACCAGAGCTTGTAGCAACGCCAGATCCTGAACCCATTGAGTGAGACCGGGGATCGAACCCATATTCTTATGGATCCTAGTTGGATTCTCAACCAGCTGAGCCACAAAGGGAACTCCAGAAAAAGAAATTTCTTTTTTTTTTTTTGTCTTTTTAGGGCCAAACCCCCGGCATATGGGGGTTCCCAGGCTAGGGGTCAAATCAGAGCTGTAGCCGCTGGCCTATACCACAGGCACGGTAATGTCAGATCCGAACCATGTAAGTGACCTAGACCTACACCACAGCTCATGTTAATGCTGGATCCTTAGCCCACTGAGTGAGGCCAGGGATTGAACCTATGTCCTCATGGATACTAGTCAGATTCGTTTCCTCTGAGCCATGAGGGAACTCCCCAGAAAAAGGAATTTCAATGTAATAAATACTGTGCTTGCTTGCTTGCTGGGGGAAAAAAAAAATTCAATTAAGTGCATGGAAGTCTTTTAGAAATGGAACCTAAGAAGTGGCCAAAGCAGACAGCTTTTATACTTTTTAGGCAAAGAAACGATAAATTTGTGAGAAATTGATAGGACAAAGAAACTTAAGTTTGGGGTGCTCAAGTAGTGAAGAATCTAAACAGTTTGGGCTTGAGGTAATCAATGAAAGCAGAAACAGGATTTGTTTATTTGGGCTTCTGGGTCTGAGGACTTTCCTGTCTTGTGATAAAGGTGTCCTTCTCCCTCCAGATGCAGGGAGTGTACCTTTCATGGGAGAGACTGATGTCCTGCTCTCAGGGAGACAGAAAGCAGGGTCAGAGTGTCCCTCTTGCATTGGCCATTTCTTAGCTAACTTCAAAATAATATATCTGCCACTGAGGCACATTGTGGGGTGGCCCACCCTAAGATTGACACAGTCATCAGCAATTAGATTTGGAGTCCAGAGGGGTGTGTGTGTGGGGTCTCCCCTTTCTTCCAAACATGCTCCCAGAAGCTCACCAGAATATCACATGGTTGCTTGATGAGCAAACTCCCGGCAGCTTTATTCGGGGTTAGCGGCCACGTTTTTCCAAGGTGGGAGCCCCTGATGCTTGGTCAGAAGTCTTAAATGCAGGCTTTGTGTTCACGGGAAGAAAATTGACCATTTGATTGGGGCCTGTTCACTCACACCAGGACTGAACCAATCTAACGGAAGCAGATGGCCCGGCCTGGTCTCTGCCCCTTGAGCCCTGGCCCTGGCTAACTCACTATGACAGTTGATGTCTGCAGCTCAAAGATGAGGTCTGGCGATGCTGCTGAATATTTCATCCCACAAGATGGTGAAGTTTTTTTTGTTTTGTTTTTTGTTTTTTTAATAGCTGATGGTGATTAAATTAAGTTAAATGGCTCCTTGTGTTATATTTTATTTATGGCAGCACATTAGTTTCTCAGAATGGAAAGAGGAGTAATAACAACTCTGGACCCTCTCCATCTGCCCACCTGGGACACAAGTTAACTTATACCTGCACCGGATGCTTCTTAGTCACGCATGGCTACTTATATTTAAAATAATTAAAATTAAATAGTTTAAGAAGCTTGCTTTCTCCATTGTGCTGATCACATTTAAGGGCTTAATAGCCAGGTGAGTCTAGAGGCTTCCATATTGGGCATTCTCCTCATTCCAGAACATTCTGTTGGGCGGCACTGATTTTGATCAGTGTTCACCCAAACGGATGAGAGTAACCCCATTGAGGTGGGAGGAGAAAATACCAGGACTTCTATTTATGCTACCTGGTTCCAGGACCTAGACTTGGAAGTAAAGTTGGACACACAGGGAGTGTGCTGGGGAGTGACTCTCATGGCTGACTTCAGAGGAGGAAGGGAAGGAAGGAGGTTGAGGAGGACCATAGGGACAGGTGGGCTGTTGTGCAGTCACCACAAAGACCTCAGCTCACCCACTGAGTAGGAATGTTTTCCAGAGACATCTGGAGTTGCTGAGAGGGTGCTGTCCTTTCTTCTCCTCTAAGTGCCTAGTCCTGGATGCAGGCCATCCCTGGGATGGGGCATGACCTTGGGCACAGCTGAAAGTCTTTCAGGCCTGAAGGGAAGTATGAGTGATGCTTTAGTGTCTGTGCTGTTTGGTTCCCTTATATTTGTTTTGAATGTTCAAAACCCATTAGTGCAGTAATGAAAGAACAGCATTTATAAAGGAATACACGAACATCGAGTTGGGTTCATGGCACATATAATTTACTGAACCAGATGGACAAATCACAGAGCTTGGAAATCAACTTGTCTAGACTCAGAATTGGAACTCAGATTTTATGTTTAAACGTTTAAAATACTTTTTGCAAACTCGTGGCCAGCCAGTTCTAATCCAGAGGCGGACTAGTTAGTTCACTCAGAATAACATTTCTTTCTTTTTTAAGAAAATTGAGTGTGGAAGTTCTCATCATGGCTCTGCAGTAACAAACCTGGCTAGTATCCATGAGGATATGGGTTCAATCCCTGGCCTAGCTCAGTGGTTTAAGGATCTGGCGTTGCCATAAGATGTGGCATAGGTCTCAGATGCAGCTTGGATCCTGCATTGCTGTGGTTGTAGTGTAGGCCAGAAGCTGCAGCTCTGATTTGACCCCTAGCCTGGAAATTTCTGTATGCTGCAGATGTGGCTCTAGGGGAAAAAAAAAAAGGTATAAATAATTGAGTGTGAATGCAAGGCTTTGGTCTGCTTCAGTTGGCTATAGGGCTGATGTCTTACTGTTGTCTTATGCTCAGTGATATGATACATTTACATTGCATATTAGAACCGCAAAAGCATTTGAGTGTGTAATCCCTGGTTTGCACAATTGTAGAGTGTTCTGTGAAGAAAGCAGTAGAGGAGAAAGGAAAAGAAGCATAGTAAGGGAGAGGAAGGAGTCTCAGGGTCAAGGATTGGGAACAAATGAAAATAAAATGTGGAGTGGAGTTGGCTACTGTTTTTAGAAATTAATTCTTACATATCACTCTTGTTGGTTGCTGGAGAGGCGAGGCTAAATAAACTGGAATATTAGAAACCAAGGGCTGTTTCCTAGGAAAAAGAAGGGAATGAATATTTATCCAAAATCTATTTCTATTATATGGTGGGCACTTGAGTGGGAAGGTTACATATATAAATGTCATTTATTTTTCTTTAGTGCTTACTGAGCTCGGTCTTCGTATTATGAGATAGGAAAGACGGTTCCACCTTGAACAAGGAGATGATGGTGAGGCTTTCAGCAGAGAAGCTATGCAATTGTATTTTTCACCTTTTGAAACCTATATTTTGGTCTTCTTTTTGTTCTTTTTAGGGCCACACCTGTGGCATATGGAGGTTCCCAGGCTGGGGGTCTAATCAGAACTACAGCTGCTGGCATATGCCATAGCCACAGCAACGCCAGATCCAAGAGATGTCTGTGACCTACACTACTGCTCACGGCAATACTGAATCCTTAACCCACCGAGCGAGGCCAGGGATCAAACCTTCAACCTCATGGTTCCTGGTCAGATTTGTTTCCATTGTACCACAATGGGAACTCCTATATTTTGATCTTTGCTCTTAAAGATTTTCCTGCAGAGAAATTGCTAACCCAGGGACCACAAACTCCAGTGCCTGCTGGAGGTTGGCAGGTGGCATGAATGTGTGGTCCAGTGTGAGACAATAAGAAGAGATGGATACAGTGATGATAGCAAGATCCATGGTCCCTCTGCTGGAGGTGGCTGCTGTGGCCAGGGAGAACAATAAGATGAGTAAATCTCTCAGTTTTCAAGGGAAGCTGGGCATGTCACTGAATGTAAGAGATGTAGTAATATCTGATATTTATATGCTGGCACTCAATTCAAAAGTACAGTGGGTCAAAAGAAACACATCTAGGCTACTAGTCAGTTTCTAAGACTCCTCTTGGATGGGACCACTGCCCAACTTTAAGAAGGCAGAGACTCAGGTTTGAGACATTGGGGAGCCATTCACATCCTTCTGTCTCTCAGAGGATGCTGATGCAGGGGGGCATCGGTTCAGAGACTGGCATGGACTTGTTAACTATTGGAGAGTGCTTAGCAGGGCAGCCCTGAGCAGGGGACGCTGGAGCCCCTCACTTTCAAAGTCAAGAGAGGTTTGCGTAGAAGCTGCTGGAGTCCTATTACCATGATATTTCATGGATGCTACTTAAGCTAGTTTGAGAAAATTAAGCCAGATTCAGCCATCAAGCGCAACCCTTGATGGACTTCTGTAGACTCCCTGGCTATTGTAGACTGAGTGATTACTGAAATGGCACCATTGTTACTACCTGTGAGCACAATACATTTAGTGGTTAGCGATTGAGATGGGGTGTTTGAGCTTTGGCTTGGGAGGGGAGGAAAGCAAGAAGAGGGAAATTAGTAAGGTGAGCACAGTCACTTCAGGTTCGGGTTTCTGACGGTGGCTTTGCACCACCATCACCTTGGCCAGAAAGGTCTTACTCAGCTTGTGTCCTCCCCATAGAGGAAGATGTGAAAGAATTGCAGAATTAATTCTCCCCGAGGCAAAAACCCACAGCCCTGGGGCTGTTCCCTAAAACAACACAGGTCATAACTCTTGGTAGTTGTTTCAGGCTGCTTATTTGTTCTTTTGATCAAATGAGTAATGAGTGATGTGTGGGTTCAAGATTCTGAAGTAACAGCCTGGAATCCTTTCTCATAACAAGTGCTTGGGAAAATTCCAGAACCCTCTCCATTACCATTGGGTGGTGCTGGAGAGACCTTTTTGTGGCAAGTATTTTGTTGAAGCTTTGCTGTTTAATATATCCTCATAGTACTTTTCTCTGTGCAATATTTATAGTTCTTAAAAACCATTTAATAAGTTGTTTAGATTTCCTTCTTTAGTTGTAATTTGGTTCTTCTTAACAGATCCTTGGATCTATCCTTAGGAAGCTCGAAAGAGTCTTGTGGGTATAGCTAGAGATAATTAATTTGGACAGGGTGGACCCAGATGATAAGTGGATTCACCCTACAGCCCAAATTAGCAGAGTCCCATCTGTAGAACATTGCCTGCACCAGGCCTCTTGCTTTTCGCTTGTGTCCTGTTACACATGGCTACTGTACTTAGTAAATTATGCAGATGTGGCCATTGCCTTGCTCTATCTGACAAGCAGGGACAGACCCATAACCCACGTATTCAATGTGTAAATATGGTCCCCCTACTTTGTATGGGACAAAGGGTTGGGAACTTCAGGCAGGGATGTTCAGAGTTTGGTAATAAATACCTTTCTTACTAGGATTTAAGCAGATTAGCTCCTTGGAGGAGAGGAGATGGAATTTAAGAAGTTCTTTAAAAAAAATGAGCACTGGAGGTGTTTCAGCACCAACTAGGCAATAATCCTGGAAGACGGAGGTGTTTGAGTCTAAGAATCATTGTTGGAGCTGGGAACTACAATGGGATCATCCAGATCTCCATTTTATTTATTTTTTAACTGAAAAATTATTTTTTGCTTTTTAGGGCTGCACCTGCAGCATATGAAAGTTCCCAGGCTAGGTTGAATTGGAGCTACGGCTGCTGGCATATACCACAGGCATGGCCATAGCAACACAGGACCCAAGCCCATGTCTATGATCTACAGCACAGCTCACAGCAATGCCGGATCCCTCACCCACTGAGCAAGGCCAGGGATCGAATGCACATCCTTATGGATACTAGTCAGGTTCTTAACTCTCTGAGCCACAATGGGAATGTCCCAGATCTCTGTTTTATAGACTTGAGTCCTGAGATTGAGACAGCAGAAAGCATTTGCCCAAGGTGAAGATCAAAATTGGAACTCGAATTCAGGTGTCCCGAATCCCAGAGCCCTTCGAAGAGGATTGTCAGAGCTGAACAGATGGGTACAGAGCAGGCTGGTGAAGCTCAACCATTTGCAGGGGCCTAGGACAAGGGTATCCATGAAGACCCACCTGCCAGGGGCCTAGAAAAGAGATGCAAATGGAAGGGTGTTCCCTCCCGTTCTGTGGCATATATCTCTCCATCCATCCATCCAACCAATATTCACTGGGTTCCTGCAATAATTACCAACAAATCATAAATGTATCATGCTGACACTGTCATAATGCTGAATTGCGCTTGACTGACCACCCAGTACCCCACTTTCTTGGAGGTCTATCACCCTTCATTTTGATACCCCTCCTCATCCCAAGCTACCTCTGTTCTGTGCCTTGGCCAGTCGTCTCTGCACTGCCCTGCTCATTCTCTGAGTTCCCCTCCAGTGTCACAGGGTGTGACTAAAGAGGGCTCTGATATTAGCTGGCTGTGCCTTGTCAGTTCAAATCAAGTCGTAGCAGCTCCAGCCCACCCCACAGGCAAGCACTTGACAGCTCTCCTCATCAGCCCACTGCTGAAAGGCAGGCAGCAGCAGTGAGCAGAAACCAGTTAATTAGCAGTGACGACTACCAGGTTGGGATTTTTTGTTTAATGCTTAGTTAATTTCACAGTAATTGAATTTAGACTTGGCTTACAGAGACTTGGGTGAAAAGTTGTGTGTGGAGACCCAGCATCCTCCAGCTAAATAAAGAAACCTATTGTTCTGAGGCCAGCCCAGCTTCCTCTCATGAACCCTGTGAATGTTGGGAGGCCTGGGATTTCCCACAGGAGAATTTTTAGGTGCAGGCCAGGCAACAAAGAAGCAGCTGAAGCTCCTTCCTGTGTTGAGGGGTGGTCGTTAGAATCGGTGACGTCTGCATATCTTTTTGAAGGGTGGGGTGGGGGCTCTTGATGCTCAGTCTCTCGTTTCGGCCCTCATCATCCTTGGGAAATAGATAAGGTTGTTCTCATAGTTGAATTAATGAAGGTGAGGTTCAGAAATACTGAGTAAATTACCAGAACCACAAGGAGTAGTTCCAGGATTAGAACTTAAGTGCTCCTGACTCTGAAAACCAAACTCCTCCAGGTGATGCTTCAGAAGAGGAAAGAGAAGCTAGAGAAGTTCTGTTTTTCCATCTCCTGTGGGGAGAGTGGTGTTGAGAGTTTGAACGTCACCTGGGACTGCTCTTCTGTGTGAGGAAGGATCTTGGGTGATATTTCTCCCAGCCACCCCACTCTTCCAGGTGTCATATTGTGTCAATTCAATGAAGCCAGCATGTTAATGTTCCATGCTCAGAGGTTCTACATTCTGATGGTCAATATATCCCATGCATTAAGCAGGATATTCTAATTGCCATCAGGAGAAACCCAACCAAATATAGCATGGGCTTAACAGGAACACCACTACTCATGGCTGGGAAAAACACCAGGCTAGCTCACAGATGTGAGACATGAACTGAAGGAAATTTGGCCTTGGGATCTGGAGCCGAGGACACACAGTCTGGCTATGCAACTACTCCTCATCTTTTTGCTAGGATCTGATTTTATGTGTTGTTATTGACCGAATGTGTCTGTGCCCCTGAACTTCATACACTGAAAACCTCATATTCCAGGGTGGCTGCATTTAGAGATAAGGCCTCAGAGGAGGTAATTAAGGTTAAATGAGGTCAGTAGGATAGTGTCTTGAATGGATAGGATTGTGTTCTTTTTTTAGGAAGAGATAGGAAGGCGTTCTCTTTCTCTCTCTGCTCATGCACGAAGAAGGGGTTATGTGAGCACCCAGCAAAATGGCAGCTCCCTACAAGCCAAGAAAAAAAGCCTCAGTCTTTGACTTTGCAACCTCTGGAACTCTGAGAAATAAATGTCTGTTGTTGGGTGGCTCCAGACATTGGTGGCATTTTGTTGTAGGAGCGAGAGTAGACTAATACATGAGTGTTGGCTCACTCTCCTTGTCTATAAACAATCTTCTTCTAAGTGGCTATCTCTCCTGGCCACAGGATCTCCAGGCTGCAATGGTCCCATTTAATTACTTAAATGGGAAGAGGTTGTCATCTGGAGAGTGTTCATACAGCCAGGATCACTATGGTGTTCCATGCCCATATCCTGGACCAGTCACTTACTGGGGAAGGGTGAAGTGGAGGGTGGATGACGATTGGCCAGACCTGTTACTAGAAACAGGGGATGAGGAAATTTCCAGTCTTGACCAAGAAGTGAAAATGATAATGACAGGGCAATGCACCCAGGGAGAAACACCATTTTGTGCCATTACAGAGGAGTAAGTGTTGACTTCGGAAATTGCTCAGAGATCCCAGTACTGGCTGTAGTGACTTATGATTATAATGACTCCTTTCAAGTTGATTGCCTGAAGGAAGGCACAAGACAAATTCTTTTCATGTTGTTGGCCTCTGCTGCACAGCTTCCTCAGAAGATAACAGTTTGATTTTTTCCTATGGTGAACAGATGCTGAACCAGGAAGAATTGTGTAAGCAATTCTAGCATGGACTTGGTGAGTGGGCAAATTTATTGAACTTTCCCAAGAAAAATTCCTCCTTCTCCCTCAAGATGTAGCGTGTGACCTAGGATGTCAGTATGCTATGAGTCCCTTTTGAGAATGGTCTTCACCCTGAGGGAGGGTGAGCAGACTCTCTCTGATAGAGTGAAAAATACATCAAATAGAAGAGAAAAATTTGAAAGCCTTTTATACCCCCACAGAGTAAAATCCAAATGGAACAACATCCAAATTCCAAAATTGTCCCTGCCACACTGAAATAGGATTATAAACATCTAATTAATGAATTTAATTGACAGACTCTGTGCAGTATATCCTCCTATTTGCCCCATGTCATCCATGTTTAAAGAAAGATGTTAGCAAATATTTTAATAATTGTTGGATGGAGAAACAGATGACTCAGAGCTCTGTTGATTTGCCTAAAGACCCGTAACTCAGTGAAGCTGGTAGCATCGCTGGAAAGGACTGTGAATAGTCTTGCCAATGACTCTTAGCCAGTTCTTTTTTTTTTTTTTTGTCTTTTGTCTTTTTTGTTGTTGTTGTTGTTGCTATTTCATGGGCCGCTCCCACGGCATATGGAGGTTCCCAGGCTAGGGGTTGAATCGGAGCTGTAGCCACCGGCCTACGCCAGAGCCACAGCAACGCGGGATCGGAGCCGCGTCTGCAACCTTCACCACAGCTCACGGCAACGCCGGATCTTTAACCCACTGAACAAGGGCAGGGACCGAACCCGCAACCTCATGGTTCCTAGTCGGATTCGTTAACCACTGCGCCACGACGGGAACTCCTCTTAGCCAGTTCTTTCATGCTCTCATTTTTGTTTTTTAACTTATGATAGGGGTAGCAGGTTGGAAAGCAGTGTCCAGGCTCAGAATTGGTGGTAGGTTTTAGCTTTCTAGTATATTAGCTGTGTGATTTGGGAAAAGTCATCAAGTGTTTGAATCTCTGCTCTCCCATCTGTAAACTGGGAACAGTAATAAATTCTTCTGTCACCTGAGCAGGGTTATTTTGATCAGAGACTCAAAGTAGTTTTCTCTACCTAAGAAAATAAATGAGAACTGCAAAACTTTTCTAAAATCTTCAACACCCCCTAACTTTCCCCTTCTTATCCCTTCCTTTTTTCCCCTTCATTATTGGGTCAAGGAGGACACTTTGGACAGAGCATGTATTCAGGACATCTTGGCCTTGATGGTGGGCACACGGTTTGCAGAGTGTGGTGACAGGACAGTGATACCGTCACGGTTGCAGAGCACATGGCTTCTATCTGAGAAAAGCATAAAGACAAGCTGCGATAGTTGTTCTTCACAGGTTAATATTAACTCTTTTGAGTCAGTACGTTTTGAGTTTGTAAATCTCTTTTGAGGTTTTTATAACTTGAGATGGTGACTTTCAGTTGTTTAGTTAATAATATAAAGGGCACCATTATGAAAGTCAAAATCCTGTGATTAGAGTCATTATCCCTCAAGGGAAGAAGAGCTTCTGTGTTCATTGAAGGGGCAGTGGCTGAGTTTTGGGTGGGCCTTGTGGTGACAGCCAGGTTAGCACACGGGCACCTGTCAACAGGGTGTTTACTGCAATATCCTGGGAACTGCCTGAGGCAACTCAGGACCCGTGGTTATTCTATCACCTCTCTTATCTTCCATAGACTTCACATCTATGGATTGGGGGTGAGTCTCTTTAGTTTTATTAAATTAAGTAAATTCAAAAATTATTCAATGAAAAGGTTAAGTCTAAGGCTAGTTTACTTATTAACTCTTGCTCCTGCAGTATATGAAGTTCTGCAAAGTTCTTCTGAGAGCTTTTTTGTTTTCTTGTTAGAGTATCTTTTCCTTTCATGGATTCAATAAATTCTTTTATCTCTTTGAGGATATTAATGATAGATTTAAAAATTTACATTTATTTTCCCTGCAAAGCCTACACTTCCTCTAGGTTATTTTTGTTGTTTATTTTGCTCTATTTCTCCCATTTAAAAGTTTGCCTTCACTATCTGGTAATCATTGATTGCATGCCCGTGGTTTATGACTGAACAGTATTTTAGAAGCTCTGAGCTTGTGAGAAATGGGAAATTTGACTTTGAACTTCACCCAAGAGTAAGCAGGTGAATCGTTTGCCATGGAAATCCTGATAACATTTTCTTGAGGGTTTTTCTCTGGGTAGGCTAGGTTCCCAAAGAAATAACTGTGATCTCTTATTTGTTAGTTAAGGGTCTGGCTGCTGGTGTTCCTGGGTGGTGCTGGGAGGTGTGGGATGAGGCTGAAGGTCTCACTATTACATGTGCCTGGTAACTAGTCTATGTATGATTGCTACAGGATCCAGGCCCTCACCTGTGCCTGGCATCTCCCAGTTGACAGAGCCTTGGTTTCACACAGAGAATAAACTTGGAAACCTTTGTCACTGTTGGGGAGGAGCTATTACCCGCTAGTTTTGGGGAGGAGGGAGATCTAGGACCTGATTTTCAAACAGGTGGTTGTCTAGTGGTTAGGATTCAATGCTCTCTCCCTTTAACAGATTTTACCTGATCCTTCTCTTTTATGGCCTCCCTTCCCCAGCTCTGAGCCTCCAGTTCCAAAAAGTAGGTGGTGCTACTTGTTTCTTAGATTTTTGGTTCTGCAGCATAGTTTGGGTTTGGGAAGGGAACAAAAATCAGATGTTAATTTAATTCACCATCTTAACCCAGCATATTCTCATTTGTTTTAATTCTTTGTTTCTTTGAACATTCTGAACTTTACATACATCAAACATTCCATGCCTTCTTTTTTTAAATTTTTTTTTATATTTATATAATTTTTAAAAATTTTCCCACTGTACAGCAAGGGGGTCAGGTTATCCTTACATGTATACATTACAATTACATTTTTTCCCCCAGCCTTTCTTCTGTTGCAACATGAGTCTCTAGACAAAGTTCTCAATGCTATTCAGCAGGATCTCCTTGTAAATCTATTCTAAGTTGTGTCTGATAAGCCCAAGCTCCCGATCCCTCCCAACAGACAGCCACAAGTCTCTTCTCCAAGTCCATGATTTTCTTTTCTGAGGAGATGTTCATTTGTGCTGGATATTAGATTCCAGTTATAAGTGATATCCTATGGTATTTGTCTTTGTCTTTCTGGCTCATTTCACTCAGTATGAGATTCTCTAGTTCCATCCATGTTGCTGCAAATGGCATGATGTCATTCTTTTTTATGGCTGAGTAGTATTCCATTGTGTATATATACCACCTCTTCCGAATCCAATCCTCTGTCGATGGACATTTGGGTTGTTTCCATGTCCTGGCTATTGTGAATAGTGCTGCAATGAACATGCGGGTGCACGTGTCTCTTTTGAGTAGAGTTTTGTCCGGATAGATGCCCAAGAGTGGGATTGCGGGGTCATATGGAAGTTCTATGGATAGATTTCTAAGGTATCTCCCAACTGTTGTCCATAGTGGCTGTACCAGTTTACATTCCCACCAACAGTGCAGGAGGGTTCCCTTTTCTCCACACCCCCTCTACCACTTGTTATTTGTGGACTTACTAATGATGGCCATTCTGACTGGTGTGAGGTGGTACTTCATGGTAGTTTTGATTTGCATTTCTCTTATAACCAGCGATGTTGAGCATTTTTTCATGTGTTTGCTGGCCATCTGTATATCTTCTTTGGAGAAATGTCTATTCAGGTCTTTTGCCCATTTTTCCATTGATTGATTGGCTTTTTTGCTGTTGGGTTGTATAAGTTGTTTATATATTCTAGAGATTAAGTCCTTGTCAGTTGCATTATTTGAAACTGTTTTCTCCCATTCTGAAATTTGTCTTTTTGTTTTCTTTTGGGTTTCCTCTGCTGTGCAAAAGCTTTTCAGTTTGATGAGGTCCCATGGGTTTATTTTTGCTCTAATTTCTATTGCTTTGGGAGACTGACCTGAGAAAATATTCATGATGTTGATGTCAGAGAGTGTTTTGCCTATGTTTTCTTCTAGGAGTTTGATGGTGTCCTGTCGTATATTTAAGTCTTTCAGCCATTTTGAGTGTATGTTTGTGCATGGTGTGAGGGTGTGTTCTAGTTTCATTGCTTTGCATGCGGCTGTCCAGGTTTCCCAGCAATGCTTGCTGAATAGACTTTCTTTTTCCCATTTGATGTTCTTGCCTCCCTTGTCAAAGATTAATTGACCAAAGGTGTCAGGGTTTATTTCCGGATTCTCTATTCTGTTCCATTGGTCTGTCTGTCTGTTTTGGTACCAGTACCACACTGTTTTGATGACTGTGGCTTTGTAGTATTTCTTGAAGTCTGGGAGAGTGATGCCTCCTGCTTGGTTTTTGTTTCTCAGGATTGCTTTGGCGATTCTGGGTCTTTTGTGGTTCCATATAAATGTTTGGATTGTTTGTTCTAGTTCTGTGAAAAATGTCCTGGGAAATTTGATAGGGATTGCATGGAATGTGTAGTTTGCTTTGGGTAGTAGGGCCATTTTTACAATATTGATTTTCCCAATCCAGGAACATGGAATATCTTTCCATTTCTTTCCATCTTCTTTGATTTCTTTGATTATAGTTTTATAGTTCTCGGCATATAGGTCCTTTACCTCCTTGGTCAGGTGTATTCCGAGGTGTTTGATTTTGTGAGGTGCAATTTTAAAAGGTATCGTGTTTTTGTATCCCTTTTCTAATATTTCATTGCTGGTATACAGAAATGCAACTGACTTCTGAATGTTAATCTTATATCCTGCTACTTTGCTGAATTTATAAATCAGTTCAAGGAGTTTTGGGGTTGAGTCCTTAGGGTTTTCTATGTATAGTATCATGTCATCTGCATACAGTGACAGTTTGATCTCTTCTCTTCCTATATGGATGCCTTTTATTTCTTTGGTTTGTCTAATTGCTGTGGCTAGGACTTCCAAAACGATGTTGAAGAGCAGTGGTGAGAGTGGGCATCCGTGTCTTGTTCCAGATTTGAGTGAGAAGGCTTTCAGTTTTTCCCCATTGAGGATTATATTTGCTGTGGGTTTATCATAAATGGCTTTGATTATATTCAGGAATGTTCCCTCTATACCCACTTTGGCGAGGGTCTTGATCATGAATGGATGTTGGCCTTTGTCAAATGTTTTTTCTGCGTCTATTGAGATGATCATATGATTTTTGACTTTTTTTTGGCTAATGTGGTATATGATGCTGATTGATTTGCGTATGTTGAACCATCCTTGTGAACCTGGGATGAACCCAACCTGGTCATGGTGTATACTTTTTTTGGTATGTTGTTGGATTCGGTTGGCTAAGATATTGTTGAGAATTTTTGCATCTATATTCATCAATGATATTGGGCGATAGTTTTCTTTTTTGGTGGTATCTCTGCCTGGTTTTGGAATGAGGGTGATGGTAGCACCATAGAATGTCTTTGGGAGTATTCCTTCTTCTTCAACCTTTTGAAAGAGTTTCAGGAGGATGGGCACCAGATCCTCTGTATATGTTTGATAGAATTCACCTGTGAAGCCATCTGGTCCTGGACTTTTATTTGTAGGGAGTGATTTTATGACCTCTTCAATTTCATTTCTAGTGATGGGTCTGTTCAGTTGGTCTATTTCTACTTGATTCAGTTTTGGCAGGCTGTAAGATTCTAGAAAATTGTCCATTTCTTCCAGATTGTCAAAGTTGTTGCCATATAGTTGTTCATAGTGTTCTCTTATGGTTTTTTGTATTTCTGCTGTATCTGTTGTGATTTCTCCTTTTTCATTTATAATTTTGGTTATTTGGGTTCTTTCTCTCCTCTTTTTGGTGAGTCTGGCCAGGGGTTTGTCCATTTTGTTGACCTTTTCAAAGAACCAGCTGTTGGTTTTATTAATTTTCTCTATTGTTTTTTGAGTCTCTATTTTATGGATTTCTTCTTTGATCTTTAGAATTTCCTTCCTTCTGCTGACTTTAGGCCTTTTTTGTTCTTCTTTTTCTAATTCATTTAGGTGGAGGGTTAAGTTGTCCATTTGGGATCTTTCTTCTTTTTTGAGAAAGGCCTGTATTGCTATAAATTTCCCTCTGAGCACTGCTTTCGCAGCATCCCATAGATTTTGAGCGGTTGTGTCTTCATTATCATTTGTTTCAAGGTAGTTTTTAATTTCCTTCTTGATTTCCTCATGGACCCATTGGTTTTTTAGTAGCATGTTGTTTAGTCTCCATGCAGTAGGTATTTTCTCTTTCCTTTTCCCATGGTTGGTTTCTAATTTCATGGCATTGTGGTCAGAGAAGATACTTGAGATAATTTCTATGCTCCTAAATTTATTGAGATTAAGCTTTGTGTCCCAATATGTGGTCAATTCTTGAGAATGTTCCATGAGCATTTGAGAAGAATGTGTATTCTGCTTTTTTTGGATGTAGTGTCCTGAAGAGATCAATGAAGTCTAACTTTGCTATTGTTTCCTTTAGGATCTCTGTTGCTTTATTGGTTTTCTGTCTAGAGGATCTCTCCATTGATGTGAGAGGGGTATTAAGTTCTCCTACTATGATTGTATTCTCATCAATCTCTCCCTTTATGTCTGTTAATATTTGTTGTATGTATCTGGGTGCTCCTGTATTTGGGGCATATATGTTGACGATGGTAACATCCTCTCCTTGGATGGATCCCTTAATCATTAAGTAGTGTCCTTCTTTGTCTTTCTTTATGTCTTTTGTTTTAGAGTCTATTTTGTCTTATATGAGCGTAGCGACTCCTGCTTTTCTGTCATGTCTATTGGTGTGAAATATTTTTCCCCACCCTTTCACTTTCAATCTATATGTATCTTTTGTCCTAAGGTAAGTTTCTTGTAGGCAGCATATTGAAGGTTTTTGCCTTTTTATCCACTCAGCCACTCTGTGTCTTTTGATTGGGGCATTCAGTCCATTGACATTTAAGGTGATAATTGATAGATGATTATTTATTGCCATTTTGAACCTCGTGTTCCAGTTGATTCTATGGTTCTCCACTTTTCCTTTCTTTTTTTTTTTTGGTTGGATGGTCTCCTGTTATTATCTGCTTGAGTGTATTTTTTTTTCATTCTTTTTGCAAATGCAATATTTGGTTTTGGCTTGTGGTTGCCCTGTTTTTTAAGTATGTTAACCCCTTCCCATAATTGTATGTTTTAGCCTGATGGTCCTGTAAGTTCAAACACTTCATTACTTTATTAAAATTTAGAAGAGAAACATACAAACAAACAAACAAAAAGGGTTATTTACTTCCTAACATCCCTTGCCCACATTTATGGTTTTGATGACTCTTTTTTATTTTTTTCTTTTTAATTTTATTTTGTTTGAGGCCTATTCATGATTAAATCTGTATGCTGGCTTATTTGAGTGACTGCTCTCTGATTGTGGTTTCCTCAGTCCTAGTTCTTCCTCTTCTTTTTTTTTTCTTTTCTTTTTTCTTCCCTTTCCTTCCTTTCTTTTTCGTTTAGAGAAGCCCTTTCAATATTTCCTTTAATCTGGGTTTTGTGTTGCAGTATTAAGTTTTTGTTTGTTGGAAAAAATTTTTATTTCCCCTTCTATTTGAAATGATATTCTTGCTGGATAGAGTATTCTAGGTTGCATATTTTTTCCTTTTAGCACTTTAAATATCTCTTGCCATTCCCTCCTGGCCTGTAGTGTTTCTGTAGAGAAGTCAGCTGATAATCTTATGGGGGTTCCCTTGTAGGTAACATTCTGTTTTTCTCTTGCTGCCTTTAGGATCCTCTCTTTATCACTAACTTTTGCCATTTTTATTATGATGTGTCTTGGTGTGGGTCTGTTTGGGTTCAGTTTGTTGGGGGCCCTCTGTGTTTCTTGTATCTTGAACCCAGTATCCTTTAGATTTGGGAAGTTTCCAGCGATAATTTCTTCAAATATATTTTCCATCCCCTTATCTTTTTCTAATCCTTCTGGAATTCCTATTATGCGTAGGTTGGCCCGCTTTATATTATCCCATAGGTCTCTTATATTGCTTTCCAGTTTTTTGATTCGGTTTTCTGTCTGTTGACCGGATGGAGTGATTTCCATTATTCTATCTTCCATATCACTGATTCGTTCTTCTGCATTATTCATTCTGGTTTTTACTGCCCTTAGTTCAGTTTGCATCTCTGCAAATGAATGTTGTAGTTTTTCTTGGCTCCTCCTTATATGTTCTAGTTCCTTTCTGAGGGTATCTGCATTACTGTTCATATCTTCTCTTAATTCCTTCAGTATTTTCACTATTTCTCTTTTGAACTCCAGGTCTGTCTGACTGCAGAGATCTGTTTCATTGTTGACTGTTTTAGGTGAGTTCTCCTGTTGGTTTGACTGGGGGTGGTTTCTGAGCTTCTTCATCTTGCTTGTTGTTTTCTTTCTCCTGAGGGAGTTGTACTCTCCGTTATCGGGCAGTGTTTGCCTTGTCACTGCCGTGGAATATTTCCTGAGGGCTGGCATTGTTGGTCAATCTTTTTTGAGGCAGTGTGGCTTTTCTGGAGTGTTGATGGGGCTAACAGTGTTTCTTTGAAGCAAAGGAGGACTTCCTGAGGGCAGACAGGACTGGGAGGTCCACACCACGATGGTAGCAGATTTCACTTGGTCATGCAGAGCTTGCTCTGGTGTTTTTAGGCTGTGGGGTTCTTGCAGGGGGTTGGTGGTGTTGGGCAGCTATTCCTCAGGAGTGCAGCACCCCCTGGGGACTGGAGCAGCTATCTGGGTCTCTGAGAACCTAAGAGGCTCTTCCCTAGGGCAGCCCAACTCAGAAGGACGGCCTGAGAATGTAGGCAGATCTTTTCACAGTCTGGCCAAGCTTGTTGCAGCTTTTCTGGGCGGCAGGGGCTCTTCTAGGGGGCTGGTGGTGCTGAGCAGCTATTCCGTGGGAGTGGGGCACCCCCTAGGTGCTTGGGTGGGTAGCAGGGCCACTGGAAACCCAAGAGGCTCCTCCCCAGGGCAGCCCAACTCAGAAAGACCATCTGAGATCTTTTCCGGACTCGGCCAGGCTTGTTGCAGCTTTTCTGGCCTGCAGGGGTCCTGCCTGGAGCTGGCAGTCCTATACAGCTGATCCTCTAGAGCTTGGCACCCCCTGGGGGCTTGGGCGGATAGCAGGTCCACTGGAAATCCAAGATGCTCCTCCCCGGGGCAGCCCGACTCAGAAAAACCGTCCGAGAATTAGGCAGATCTATTCACTGCCTGGCTAGGCTTGTTCTAGCTTTTCTGGGCTGCAGGCCTTTTCTTGGGGGCTGGTGGTGTTTGGTGCTGCTCTGCAGAAGTGTAGCCCCTCCAAAGGGCAAGCAGGCCTGTGCAGGGACAGCCCCTGCGGTGGTAGGCTTCAGGCAATTGTTGAGGCCAGCCCTCCTGGATGGCAGGCAGCCCCAGGTTCGGCGAGAGCGTAGGGGGTGGTGGGGGTGGGGGGAGGGGATGCACTGGGAAGCACAGCTTTCAGCTAGCTAGCGGGCCTGTAAGCTTGCTGTGGCGTGGGGGGTATTCTATGGGGACCCACCCCTTCTTTTCTCCCCTCCCCAGCACGGGCACAGACCAGGCTCTTCTCCCAGGTTCCCTCTGATGCAGCTTTCCACTTCCCCACCCCTAGAGTATTGCTCCCTTCCTCTGTGACAGCTTTGTTTTCTAGTCTCCCAGGCAGTCTCTGCCCTGTCAAATGGTTTCTAGACCTCCCAAGGAGTTTCCGCTCTGCCCCGCCCCCCCAGCCAGTTCTTCGGGTCTAACCTCTGGAGCCTAGGTCTTGGTGCCCAGCCCCCACCCAGGCGTCCCCCGGCCCTTTCTCAGGGACTAACCTTCGGAGGCAAGGTCTCGGTGCCCAGCCCCACCCAGGCATCCCTGGGCCCTTTCTTGGGGACTAACCTTCGGAGGCGAGGTCTCGGTGCCCAGCCCCCACCCAGGCATCTCAATTTTTGGTGACTGTGCCCATAGTTCAGATGGTCCATTGGGTTCTTGATCGGCTTTTCCGTACTCCAACTTACTGCTACACTCTTCTCTGCATCTGGTGATTCCTCTGGTTCGTTTGATCTTTCCCCCGTGTAGGTGACTTTCCAGGGTGCGGGATCCCTTTCTCCTCCGCAGTTCCCTTTTGGGAGCGCCCGTCCTGCTCGGATTCACCTTCTCTCACTCTCCTCTTTTCTCCTGTTCTGCCCAGTAATGTCACGAACTTCTTGCCGTTATTGGAGTTTAGGTTCCTCTGCCAGCGATTGGTAGCTGTTCTGTGTGAGTCATTTATTCTGTAGATGTGCTTTTTTTGTTGTGTTTGTGGGAGAGGGCAAGTGTGTCCCCCTACTCCTCCGCCATCTTGTCCTCCTTCCTCCATGCCTTCTATATTTGAAGACTTTAACATCTAAAGTCTCTGCAGGTCTGCTGCTGTTGGTTCTTGTCTGCAGTGCCTTTTTCCCTGGTGAGTTCTGTGAACTTAACTGTGAGTTCATGTTCACTGGAACCTGAAGGGAATTCCTTGAGGCTGGTTTGACAGGTGCTTCTGCCAGAGACCTACGGGCACTCTCACCTTAGATCCATTTTAAGTTTTCACTTTCTGATTCTTCTGATCACACAGTGAGAGTGAGGGCTGGCCTGTAGCACACATCCTCAGCTGCGTGCCTCTGCCATACAGACTTTGTTCATTAGTTAGCTTTGGCCCAGTGGCTGTGGCCCTTTGGGAGTCCAGCTTCATCAGGGAGCCCTCGTTTCATTCTCTTTCTGGGGTAGGCCCCAAGTTTTACCTCCTGCTTCTAAAATGTGAGGTTCCTAGACACAGAGCTCTGACTTCCGAGATCGGTGTCTGGTATGAGTGGGACTTGCTTATCCCACTGGCTGTCCATTCTAGTTTTACGTTTGGCCTCAGAGAATTTCTCCTGCATGTGTGTTCATATAGGCAACTAAGAGTGTGTTTACAAGGACTGCAGTGCCTTTTTCCCTGGTGGATTCTGTGAACTTAACTGTTAGTTAAGTGGCTACCTGGCTTCTTTACTTCTGTACAGTCGAAGAAGGTGGCTTCGTCTGATGGCTCAGCCTACTGCTGCAGAGGCTCCTTGCCAAGTTCAAGGTCAGCAGCAGGCATTTTGCTGTGGCAGCCTCCTCACCTCATCCTCAGCTGCTGTGCTCTGTTGTAGATTCCAAATTTCTGAAACACTCAAAAACCTTGGGGGGCTCCCCATTGTCATTCGTGTTCCCCATCTAAATCCTGGCTGTTCTCCTAACAGGTCTTGTTCTTTGTTCTTTTATTCTTGAAATGCCCTCTCCTGGGAACACCATTGCTTTCCCACTCTCAAACCCTTTGGTCCTTGCTGGTATATTGCTACAATGGCAATCATATTGCTATGTATAAACATATCAAATTGACATGTACACCTTAAATTTTTACAGTATGTCACATACATTTCAATAAAGAAGTCAGAATAGTGAAATCACCCATGAAAAGCACAAAAGTATGAAAACTGTAGCACTAAATAGAGTGCAGAAAGGATGCGTGTTTACAGTATGAGAGACGAAACAGGATAGCAGAGCATTGGCTTGTTTGGCTCTGTCTGGGAATGGTTATGAGTGACTCAAATTGTACCCACTTCACCCCCATGTGCACAGATGACTGTAAAAGTGCTGCAAGTATTTTTTAAATTGAACTATTGTTGATTTACACTGTCATATTAGTTTCTGGTGTACAGCAAAGTGAGTCAGATATATATATATATTCATATTCTTTTCCATTATGTTTTATACCAGGCTCTTGAATATAGTTCTCTGTGATGTACAGTAGGACCTTCTTGTTTACATATTTTATGTATTGTAATTTGTACCTGCTAACCCCAAACTCCTAATTTATCCCTCTCCACTTCCTTTCCCCTTTGGTAACTGTATGTTTGTTTTCTGTCTCTGTGAGTCTGTGTCTGTTTCATAAGTAAGTTTGTGTCATATTTTAGATTCTACATATAAGTGATATCATATGGTATTTGTCTTTCTCTTTCTGGCTTATTTTACTAAATATGATAAACTTTATGTCCATCCATGTTCCTGCAAATTGTGTTATTTCATTCATTTTTATGGCTGAGTAATACACACACACACACACACACACACACACACACACGCAATGGAACACACACATACATTTTCTTTATTCATTCATCTATTGATGGACGTTTAGGTTGCTTCCATGTCTTGGCTGTTATAAATAGTGCTGCTATGAACATATGGGTGCGTGTATCTTTTTTAAATTAGATTTTTGTCCAGATATATGTCCAGGAGTAAGATTGCTGGATCATAAGACAGTTCTATTTTTAGTTTTGTTTTTTTTTTAAAGAAACCTCCATATGGTTCTCCATAGTGGCTGCACCAATGTACATTCCCACCAACAGTAACAGTGTAGGAGCATTCCCTTTTCTCCACACTCTCTCCAGCATTTATTATTTGTAGACTTTTTAAAGATGGTCATTCTGCCTGGTATAAGCTGATGCCTCATTATAGTTTTGATTTGCATTTCTCTAATAATTGAAAGGGTTACAAGTATTGATTTTGTAGTTGGAGATACATTTTAGTGAGTAGGTGAATTTGCAAATATGGAATCCAAAATCATAAAGACCAATTGTAACCTACCTGAGAAGAGGTTCTATGTTCTACTACTTTCTTTTCTCAGTGATTATCATATAGGTAGTAAGAGATAATTGTGGAATAGGAATAAAAGAAAGCCTTACAAAGCTAACCCCCCCCAAAACCTTTGGCTCCAGTCTTTCCTTAACATTCTTTTCTTAAATCTTGCCCCCCTTGGGATCCTCCACTTGGCATGTTCTCACTTTACCTGACCGATTTGTTTGGTCTATCTCAGCCACCCTTCATATCATGATTGCAAAACCACCTCCTCCAGGGAGGCTACCTTGATCCTCCCACCAAAAACAAGCTCTCCCTTGATACTTTGTAACTTCCACTTACTTCTTTGTACCATTTCAGAGTAGTAATATATTTTTGCATACATGCCTTCAAATTCTGGCTGCTGAGAGGTAGAAAAATTATACAAGGGAGATCCAGAAAAATGTGTTATCTTGAAAATACTTAAATCATCCTAGTTGAAATTAACA
This sequence comes from Phacochoerus africanus, assembly GCF_016906955.1. Taxonomy (NCBI): domain Eukaryota; kingdom Metazoa; phylum Chordata; class Mammalia; order Artiodactyla; family Suidae; genus Phacochoerus; species Phacochoerus africanus. The sequence goes on from NC_062545.1 coordinate 233,390,755, forward strand.
GATACTTAAATAATTGAAAGCATGTTTAATATTTAATTTCCTGTCTGTATATATGTTTAACAGTCACATTGTTTGTTTAAAGACTGAGGAAAATATACAGATTTCAAGCATAAAGCTCCTGAATTTTTATGTATATACCTATGTATCCCCTCCCCAGATGAAGATAGAAAATTTCCATCACTTCAAAAGTTTCCACTTTTATTTTTTTTGGTATTTTTAAATTTTATGGCTGCATCTGCAGCATAGGGAATTTCCCAGATAAGGAATCTGAGCTGCAATTGCAATGAATTCAAACTGTAGCTGCAACACATGCTGAATCCTTTAACCCAATGTACCAGCAGGGGCAGAACCCATGCGTCCACAGTGACTTGAGCCTCTGCAATCAGATTTTTTTTTTTTTTTTTTGGTCTTTTTGCTATTTCTTGGGCCGCTCCCGCGGCATATGGAGATTCCCAGGCTAGGGGTCCAATTGGAGCTGTAGCCACCGGCCTACACCAGAGCCACAGCAACTCGGGATCCGAGCCACGTCTGCAACCTACACCGCAGCTCACGGCAACGCTGGATCGTTAACCCACTGAGCAAGGGCAGGGATCGAACCCACAACCTCATGGTTCCTAGTCGGATTCGTTAACCACTGCGACACGACGGGAACTCCTGCAATCAGATTCTTAACCCATTGTGTCACAGCTGGAATGTTCAAAAAGTTTCCATTCTTGTCAGCAGCCTCTTCCCTCCCATCTAAAGCTAACCACTTCAATGTGAAGTAACAGTATTAAAAATTAAATCTCAGGGAGTTCCTGTTGTAGCTCAGTGGGTTAAGATCCCAACATAGTGTCCATGAGGATGCAGGTTTGAATCCTGGACTTGCTCAGTGGGTCAAGAATCCAGCCTTGCGCTAAGGCTCTGATCTGGTGTTGCCCTGGATGTAGTGTAGGCCTGCAGCTGTAACTCCAGTTTGACCCCTAGCCAGGAACTTCCATGTGCTGCAGGTGTGGCCCTAAAAAGAAAAAGGAAAAAAAAATTCAGGATTTCTTTTTTTGGACTGATGAATAAACAGATGAGTTTATTCTGTTTACTTTATAGAAATTACTGAAACATTTGGGTTTATTCTACCATCTAATAATCTTGTATTTTCAGTTTGCAATACCTTTATTTTAAAATCCTTTTTTTCCCCTTACATTAGTATTTCTATTTTTTTTTTCTTTTTGCTTTTTAGGGCTTCACCTGTGGCATATGGAGTTTCTGAGGCTAGGGGTCAAATCTGAGCTACAGTTGCTGGCCTACACCACAGCTACAGCAATGCAAGATACAAGCCACACCTGCAACCTCCACCACAGCTTACAGCAAAGCAGATCTTTAACCTACTGAGCGAGGCCAGGGATAGAACCTGCAACCTCATGGTTCCTAGTTGGATTCGTTTCTGCTGAGCCACAATGGGAACTCCGTATTTCTATTCTTTTGATGAGAAGATTGCCACACATAATTTACCTCAAGCCTGTAATTAATCAGTATCTTTATTCTCCTCTTCAAAACTGTAAGATCTCAGAATGTTTTAATTCCAGTATCTTCCCAGCATTCTTTTATATTATTTATATCTAGTTTAGTTTGACTTTAAGTAAACCTCATCGAATTAGTCAATATTATAATTTTTACCATCAATTCCTGCTTAGTTTCTAACTTTAAAAAAAAAAACAAATTTATTCATTGATGATTCTTACATCTTCCTCCATATGTTTGGGATCGGTTTTCTTCTCCCTTAGGTACATCCTTTCATATTTCTCTCAGAGAATATCAATGAATAGGAAACTCTCTCATATTTTTGAATGAAATGTGTTTGTTCCCTTTTCATTCTTGAAGGAGAGTTGACACATCTAAATTGACAGTTACTTTTTCTAAGTGCCAGACCAGCCAGAGGTTTCTTGTTTCTCTTTTAATTTCTGCTTCACAGGGCAAGCAGCCTGTCAAGACTCAGCATTTTCGAGGTGATTGTTTCTAACTCTGGTCAAAATACATCCAAAGCCATGCAATTGTCCCAGAGGTGGCCTTAAAAAGAAGCTGGGCCTTTTCTCTAGGGTCCACATCTTTTCTGAGAGCTCTGTGGATACCCAACGTGCCACCTTACTGTTGTGGCTTGGACTAGCTCCACAGATGGTGCAGAGTGGGGAATGCCGTGTCTTTTCATGTCAGTCCTGCCCATCATGTTGCGAGAAGTGTCTGTCATGCCCTCATTCTCCAGCCTCACTATCCCCTATTGTTTTTCTTTCTTTCTTTCTTTTTTTTTTTCCCCTCATCACATTTGCTTTATCTACCCAGCTCCTAAAGTACTGGAGTTTATCTTAAGTACCCTTGGGGTGTGCTTTCCTGTACTAGATCTAAAGTCTTGCTGTGTGTATGTTTGTTCCAATATCTCTTAGGCACTACTCTGTGCAAGATGTTGGGGATACAGCAGTGAATAAAAGAGATCCAGGGGAGTTCCTGTTGTGACTCAGATGGTTCAGAACCAAACCAGTGTCCATGAGGATGAGGATTCTATCCCTGGCCTTGCTCAGTGAGTTAAGGATCTGGTATTGCCGTGAGCTGTGGAGCTGTGGTGTAGGTTGCAGATGCAGCTTGGATTTGGCATTGCTGTGGCTGTGGTGTAGGTGGGCAGCTGCAGCTCTGATTTGACGCCTAGCCTGGGAATTTCCATATGCAACAGGTGCAGCCCTAAAAAAGCCAAAAAAAAAAAAAAGGGAGAAGATTACCTCATCTTGTGTACCTTACATTCTAGTTATAGGGCATATACAATAAACAAATAATTAAGATACACTGTGTTAATGAAATATGAATCAGCCATAAAAAAGGAGGAAATAATGCCATTTACAGTAACATGGCTGCAGCTAGAGATTCTCAAACTAAGTGAAGTAAGTAAAAAATAGAAATACCATATGATATCACTTATATGTGAAATCTAAAATGTGAAACACATGAACATATTTATGCTCTATGTTCTGTTCTAGAAACAGACTCACAGACATGGAGAACAGACTTGTGGTTACCAAGGGGGAGTGCAGAGGGAGTGGGATGGACTGGGAGTTTGGGGTTAGTTGATGCAAACTATTACATTTAGAATGGATAAGCAATGAGGTCCTAATATATAGCACAGGGAACTATACCCAATTACTTGGGCTAGAACGTGATGAAAGATAATCTCAGAAAAAGGATATAGGTATATGAATATGACTGGGTCACTTTGCTCTACAGCAGAAATTGACAGAGCATTGTAATTCAACTATACTTGAATAAAAATATTTTTTAGAAGATACATTGTGTTTAGTCAGTGGACTGCTAAGGAAAACCATCCATCAGTAAAGTGTGAGGTGTGAAGTGCTGAGGTTGAGTAGTTGCTATGTGAAATAGATAGTCTGGGGAGGACTTCCTGACTGGAGCAGAGACCTAAGGTGGGGAGTGAGCAGCAACTCAAAGGAGGAACCTTCAAGGTGAAGGGGGCACAACATGCACAGGTCTGGGGGAGCAGTGGGGGCAAGAGAGCAAAAAGCAGTGTAACTGCTCTCAGAGTCAGGGTGAATGGGTGCACATGAGGTCAGAGAGGGGGCCAGGTCAGGTTGGCTGAAGCTATTATAAGGCACAATGGAAGAAGTCTTGGCGCTTCAATACAGGAAAATACACTCTCATGAAATATTTGACAATTCAGAGTAAAAGTAAGTTTTGTCTGAACCATCATTCAAACTAGGAAAATAAAGCCTTGAAGGATGGTTGAAGATTACTGATGCCCTGTTTCATCTCAAGCACTTGAGTTGGAGCTTTCCAAAGCAGGTGGATATTTTAAAAAAATCTAATAAAAAGGGACTTGAGAGAAGTGGTCTTGGTACCTCTTGGGAAGAGCAACTTGAATAAGTTTATTATAAAGCACTGTTTTATTTTGTGAGGCTGTTAATATGTGGCCCTAAGTGTCTATTATTTTTCTTTCTCTTTTGTTCACCACAAGAGCCCATTTTTGTGTGCACCAAGAGCAAAGATTTAATTACGATTTGTGCAGTGTACATATACACGCCTCAGTCCACTTGGGCAACTATACCAAAATACCAGAGACTGTCTTATAAACAACATACATTTATTTCTCACAGTTCTGAATGCTAGGAAGTCCAAGATCAGGGTGCCAGCAGATTCATTTTCTGGTGAGACCCCATAACCGTGTTCATAGTCATCTTTTGCTGTGTCTGCACACAGTGGAAGGGGCAAGGAGTCTCTTTGGGATCTCATTTATAAAGGTTCCAGTCCCACTCATGAAGGTTCCACTCCCATGACCTAATCACCTCTCAAAGGCTCCACTCTAAATACTCTCACATTGGGGATTAGGACTTCAAAATATGAATTGTGGGAGGATACGAACATTCAGTCTATGGAACATAATTACCTTTTTATAATCACTTAATATGCATAATAATCTATTGTCAGTTACTATATCATAGCTCACTCTATTACTGCCTTACGATGACTGTTCTCTTTTTGATGTCGAACATCTGGGGGTTTGAATGTGACAGCCTCAGGGAATCTCAGTGATGAAAACTTCTTTTAATTGCTCTTATTGATGATATTGATAACGATCATTCATTATTTCTTTAACTGCCATCTACTAGGTGCTCCCCAGAGCATTAAATACACACACAGTACACACACACACACACACACACACACACACACACACACACACACACACTAGTTATTGTGGAATGGATAAGTAAGTAAATGGGTTTGAATTTACTGTGTCTTAGTAAACCCCTGGATACATGTAATGAAATTAAGAAGAAAAAAATGTCAACTCGATTAAACAAAGCATATGCCAGATTGGTAAAATCAGCCTAAAGAAAAATGCTTGTCCATTTGTCATGTTTATCTGGGAACTATCTCAACTGGAAAATTGAGATGGATTCACTCTTTGTTTGTTTGTTTGTTTGTTTTTTTAAGGGCTGCACCTGCAACATAAGGAAGTTCCCAGGCTAGGGGTCCAATTGGAGCTAAAGTTCCAGCCTATGCCACAGCCACAGCAATGCAGGATCTGAGCCGCATCTGTGACCTACACAAGAGCTCACGGCAACGCTGGATCCTAAACCCACTGAGCAAGGCCAGGGATCAAATCTGCATCCTCATGGATGCTAGTCAGATTTGTTTCTGCTGAGCCATGATGGGAACTCCCTTTATTCATATATTTTTTTGAGTTTTTGTCTAATGTCACTGTTTTCTGAAGTTCATCATAGAAAAGAGCCAGTAGGAGCAATTCTGCTCCTTAAAAGTCTCCTCTTCTTCTGTTACAGAGAAGGAATACCAATGCATTTAATTTGTATTCAGAAGAAAAACTGCTTTTAAGAAAGTGCGGGTAGAACAGAGAAGGTGTGAAGGTAGCTATAAACCAGTTTCCCAGGAACCCAGTCGTCTTCTGTGGGATTCAATTCACTTAAATTCTATTGAATGTCTGCTGTGGAGTAATTATAATTTTAGTATGGATTTGTAAGATGGATTCATTTTCAAGTAGCTTAAAATCTTGTTTCTTAGACACTATGTGATTCATGAAAAAAGAGCCGTGTACCAGATAATAGTATACCCGATAATTGTATGGACCTAAAGTTGCATCAGAAGAGTGGAGTAGGAGACCTGTGTGGACTGGATTGCTCAGAGAAACTAAGGGTGGACATGAGCAGGGCTTAGTGAATGGATGGGGTTTTGATGGTCAGAGGGGAGGGGAAAGGACAGTGCACGTGAGGAGAGCATAGAAAAAAAGCTTTGGGCAGGAATGATCATCCCATATTCAGGGAACAGGAAGGAAATCAACTTGGAGAGTTTGTGTAACTGCAGGAAGATGAGGAAGAAAAAGTAAGTTTGAATAGGATAAAATTTGAGGAAAGAGTGAATCAAATTTAAGAATTTTGATTTTTGTTAGAAATGGAGAATGTTTGGAATAACTTCAGTGAAAATGATACAATAAAGCTCTCCCCAAGTTCTCTTCTGTCATTTCTCCATGAGAAAACTGGAAAGAAATTGGCAGAATCAACTTTTTGGAACTCTGGAAATTAACCAAAAACTCACAGCAGTCTGAGGAGTGTTTATTCAAGAAATTGGCTGAATCTCAGCAAAAAGAGTCATCTTTGTGGCATTTAACTTGCCTCATTTCCCATTCCCACTTGAGCTCTGTTGAAGAGTTTAAAGCCAGCAGCCCACAATCACAGTGAAAACCTGTACCCTGCAAGCCACCAGAGGGCATAGAGAGAGTTGGAGTTCTTTCAAAGCCTTGTTTCTACTGAATTGTTTTTTGAAGGTTCCCTGGAGTACCCCTCTTGCAAGGCTACATTTATGTGTTCTGACTCAGAGCTCATTTAGTAATAAAATTCAGTTTCCAAGGACATTTGTCAAAACTATCTAGAGGTCAGTTTGGAGGCTGCCTGAAGTGGGAATAGATAATAGGGCAAAAAAATGGTATACCCAAATGCTTAAAAGGAAAAGTTGAGAAATGAGGTGTCCATCAGAGTTTTGGAAAACTCTGACATATTCCTAGGAATCCATAAAGCCACATGCAAGTGTAAACTGTGTGCATGCTAAGAGCTCTGCACAGGTACAGTGAAGCCCTAAGAAGGCCCTCCACTCTCACTTTGGCTGACTTTGACAAGGCTCTGTGCAAGTAGGAAGTGAAGGCTAAGGCAGAGTTGCCAATTGCCAGGCTGAGTTGGAGAAGTCATGCCCCTTGTGCTCTGAAAACTACAAAATGTTGTTGGAAGAAATAGAAGAAAACATCAGTAAGTGGAAGGGCATCTTGTGTCACAGTGAGGTACCATTTCATACCCGCTAGGATATGGGAAAAGATGTGGAGAACCTGGAACTCTTATGTGTTGCTGGTGGGAGTATGAAATGGTGAAATCACTTTGACAGTTTGGCCAGTTCCTTAAATGATTAAAAATAGATTTTCCATATGACCCAGCAGTTCTACTCTGTGGTAATATCCAATAGAAAACACACATTCACACAAAAACTTGTAAACAAATATTAATGGTTTTGTCCAAAATAGCAGAAAAGTGGATACAACACAAGTTTCCATCAACTGATGAATGTGTAAACAAAATGTGGTATAGCCATAACATAGACTCAGTAGTTAAAATGATACATGGTACAACATGGATGGATGGACTCTGAAAACCTAATGTTAAGTGAAAGAAGCCAGATGAAAAAGGGCACCAATTATGTGATTGCATTATTTGAAATGCCCAGAATAGGTAAATCCATGGAGATATCAAGTAGATTAGTGATTGTCAGGCTGTAGGGGAAGGGGAGTGGTAGTGACTACTAATTGTTATGGGATTTCTTTGCTAGGTTAAAAAAACTCTGTAATTTAGATGGTGATGATTGCACAACTTTGTGAATATTATAACCATGGAATTTTATACCTTATGAATTTGAATTTTATATAATATGCAGCATGTGAATTATATTTCATTTCAAAATAGAGGAATCTTTGAAGCTGTTTCCAACATAAAAAATTATGTCGGAAATATGACATTCCTTCCTAAATAAATAGCTAAGAAGTGATAGGTAGGGTCAGACCTCAGAGAGACTGGAATCAGAAGAACTCCAGTTAGAAAAGATAATTGCATCCTCGCAAAAGAGCACTTTCCCAGGAGTCCAGACAGCTTCAGTAGTTATTTTATGAGATTTTCTGCTCACTAGCTTCTGGTATTAATAGTTCCAGGCCAAGAACATATTAAATACATTTTTATTGAAGTTTAAGTTGAAAGGCTTGTGTTGTTATCTCTAGGTATGTGTGTTTGAAACACAGCAGTTAAGTTCCCTCTTCTCTAAAAGATTCTTTGTGGTAAGAAGCAAATTATATCTATGTATAAGAATATGATTTTTAAAAAGCCCAATTCATTTATGCAAGGTGCTCAGTAATAAGCCTAACAATAACAAAAATAGCAATCAAGTAATGAAGGAGACTGTACATTGATAACTCCAGTTCTAGCAGATTGGCTTTCCACTGAAGATTTATTTTTTAATTTTTAAAATTTAAAAATTTTTATTTTTTGCTTTTTGGGGCCGCACCTGTGGCATATAGAGGTTCCCAGGATAGGGGTTGAATGGGAGCTACAGCTGCTGGCCTACTCCAGAACCGCAGCAATGTGGGATCTGAGCTGCATCTGCGACCCTACACCATAGCCCACGGCAACACCAGATGCTTAACCCCTTGAGCGAGGCCAGGGATCCAACCCGTAACCTCCTGGTTCTTAGTTGGATTCGTTTCTGCTGCACCACGATGGGAACTCCTGAAAATTTTATTAAAGGTTAAAAGTCTTGGCTTTCTTCCAGCTTCAGTTTTGTCTAGTTTACTTTACACATGTTGCAATGTATATATTATATATTGGATGTTATACATATTAGGTATTATAGTATATTAAGTATTATAACATAATATTCTACTATATGCTACCTGTTCATTATGATATATATTTTATGTTTATTATATAATTATATGTGTATACATATATATGCTATGAAACTTGGAGAACTAACGTTTTGCTTAAGTTTGGTAAGAGTCTCATCTTACCCAGCACTATTTAGAGGTGCCCACATTTTGAATATGTTCCTGATTTTTTTATGTGAAAATATAAAAAGACCCTCTAAGAATAGGAAGCCAGTTCTGGAATGAAACTTCCCCTCTTGCTTAAAGGGCTGTGTTTTCCTATGCAAATGCAGCAAAGCCCAGAAATTAGCAATGACTGCTAAATTAACACACTTGAAGAGCTTGGCTGGTTCTAATAGGCAGTCAAATGGTCTTGTTACATTGTAATGGTGCCAAGCTAATTGAAGTGATTACTGTTGCTCATGAGCAGCCTTTTTGAAGTAGAAGTCTTTTAAATTATCCATAGACGTTAAATGTCAGACACTATTGTGTAATTATACTTTGTAAATGCTGAATGTCATAAGGCATCACAGGTAATTGAGGTTTACAGAGAAGAGCTTTTTCTAAACCTAATTGGGCATCAACTCTTTGTCACTTTTTCTAAATCTAATTGGGCATCAACTTTTTGTGCCAGGGGACACTCCAGTGCCTCACAGCCTCCCTTTCCTCCCCACCTTCTCCCGGTAGGTTTACTTGTGGGGCCCCACACGTCATGATGGTTCCAAATCATTGAGCTTAAAAACCTCTCTGTCTGTATCATCCTCTGGAATCTTCAGGGACTGTTTCACTGGTTTGGGATGTCATAGGCTGAAGCTTTCTGAGAAGCCAGGTGTGGCTGTCTGATGGTGGAATGGGACCATCTGAATGAAATAGCAAGTCCTTTGCAATCTTAGGGTGATCCCAGGATATTCTTTGTATTCTGGGATTTTATCTGCTGTTGTTGTTGGTCTTATGCGATTTTGAAAAATGTCCTCTCATGGTATTAGAAGTGGCACTTTTCATGGTCCTGAAGTACCCATCCACATTTTGTCCTATTTTTATTTGTGAGGTCTTACTAGGACATACATTAGTATTCTACTTTTAAAAGATGTCACAGAGAGCCATTGTCTTGGCTTTTGTGACAATGATGTTTTTTATGAACCAGTTCTTTGGAAACTTGAGATGTCTTGACTACATGAGCCATATGCTGAGAGTGACCAAACAGCCAAATTGGACTTTTTAATGGAGATATCAAGATGGCCTGCTGTTGGCTGTGAATCTTCCAGCTGGGCTCACTGGCAATACCATCTCGACTTCTGACATAGTGGCTGGCAAGAAATACACAAAAAGGCATTTTTATTGCATAATACTTAATACATGTGTTTAGCTGGTCACTGGGTTTTATTAAATAAAACTGTCATTATCTCACTGTGATTTTATGACAGGACCCTCATTGTATGCTTGCAGCAGGTAGCAATTTATGAAAGTCCTGGCTTATTTGTAAAGCTATCTTTATCTGTGCTTTTTTAAAGCATTCATTATGCTCTATGATAAATTGAGTTCTGATTAAAGTGTTTTCTGCCCCACGCAAGGAGACTCTGGGAGAAATGTCAACACGTATAATAAAAAGAGTGTGTGGATGTTTTTAATACTGTGAATAAAGAGAACCCAAGTCAAGTCGTGCTGAGTATGTTCCAGAGAGTTTACTTATTTCTGAAGATGGATACAGAGATGTTCACATAGATACTCTGAATGGTCAGGCCTTATTACAGGCTTCAAAGATGCATTCTTATTTTTTGCTTATGATTTTTTTTCATTGTGGTATTGAAAAGGCAAATTAAATGAATACTTTTATACATTACAAGTAGTGTACTGATACTTGTCAGAAATAACACTAAGCAGTAAGTGTAGCTTTTCTAGCATCACTTTTGAAGATGGCTTTTATGATGTGCCTGTCGGAGAAAAATCAGGTTCAAGGATATTATTAAAGTTGTTTAACAGTTTAAAGCAATAATATGCAAGGTGCCACACAAAATGTTGAATTAGATATGGTTTTTGCACAATGAGCTTATGCATCTCCTCTCATTTTGCTTCCCTTATGAACAGATTCCATCCCTCTTGATAAAGTTTTTCCTCCAATGACTTGGTGGTCTTGCCATTGCTCCAGGTATAACAGGGTGGCTTAAATCAGAGGCGAGAGCATTATTCTTACTGATGCACCAATGACGGCTAAGGTATACAGGCACTCAGGATTAGCCATAGTTTTGAAGAACTATTCAGTTCTCTTATACGTCTCTAGCAATCCTCATATATTAGCAAGAAAGTGGCACTCTTCTTTGTGCAATGACTTTGACTAGAAGCTCTGCTGGACCGTGGCCATCCAGGTGAGGATCCAGGAAGAACATCAACAAAGTGACTGCCACCACCTGTTTCACATGCTCCAAGGGTGGATTAGCATTCTCAAGGTCAGGTGCTGCTGGCTTCATGGGAGTGGTCATCAATGCTCTTCATCACTTATTTAGCTCTCTGCCCTCAGGAACACGGTAGGCTGGTGTTTCTTGATGGTTGAGTTGGGGGCATATGACTAATTGTGGTGGTTGAGTTGTGAGTAGAAGTGATATGAGACATTTTGCACACTGGAGCATTTAGTTTCCAATGGAAGACGTTTTTAGGCCTCTTCTGTTAATCATTGTGACAGGTGTGGTCAAGATGGTGGTGGTTCTATCAGTCAGAGCTGAGGAGCCTAGAGCAGAATCCTCAGCTGACCCTAAATAGACATCTAGGATGAACACAAAATAACATTTGTTGTTATTGGGCTTTTCCTTTCTGCAATGTAACTTAGTCTACCTGACTGATAAACTTTAGTTAGGTCACACATTTACTTAGGGCCTATATCAGGGATCCCAGCTTTGATTATGCATGAGACTCAGTGTGAGTGAATGAGGAGGGTGGGGTGTAAGGAAAGACAGGGACATGCTTTCTTTGCATGTTAAACATACAGGTATATTATAGCTTTTTCAAAAATATATATATCTCAAATATATATATGTACACTATGTATATATATAAAACATTTTTTTGAAACAAGTAGACTTTTTAGACTATCTTTTAATTTCTCTCCTTTGATAGATCAAGAGTCCCAGCTGTCATTTCTCTATTAGATGTAAAACAGCAGGAGCTTGTTAGCATATGGCTCAGCTTGTTAAGAACCCGACACAGTGTCCATGAGGACGCGGGTCCAATCCCTGGTCTCGCTCAGTGGGTTAAGGATCCTGCATTGCCGTGAGCTGTGGTGTAGATCAAATCTGGCACTACTGTGGCTGGTCTGGCAGCTGCAGCTCTGATTTGACCCCTAGCCTAGGAACTTCCATATGCTACAGGTGTGGCCATACAAAGAAAAAAAAATAGATCTAAAACGATGATAAGTGACTACTGACACTCTCCCTCATTGTTGGGGATGCCATAGGAAGGGTGGTGAAAATAATGGATGGGACCCCACAAACTCTGACTGAGGAAGGGAGCTGGTTTTATTTATCCCAAGGCAGTTTCCGACCTGCAGGAATGTAAGCTTTAGAACTCTTGGTTTTTAAAGTTTTCCAAGTTTGGAGTTCAAATTTTATGTGAAATGCCATAATTTTGAAATAACGGTAATTAAAAAATAATTCTGGAGGGTAAAAAAAAAATATATATATATATAAATATTGTAAGGTCAGTACTTTAACAACATTAGCCTGTATCACCCACAGCCAAGATTTTTCAAGCTAATTAAAGAGTTTCTTTGAAGGAGATTGTATCTTAGAAACAGTGCAAGCATATATCAATTGGTAATGTAATGAAAACAGAATAATAATGAGTGATAAGGAAGTAATTGTTGATTTCCAGCTATACATTCAATATTGGGTTATGTGCTGTGAGAGATCCTGAAAGAACATAAAGGATTGGTTCTAACTTTGGGAAGCTCAACATGAAGTATCCTTGGGGAAAAACTATAGAAAGAAACAAAAGGAAGTGCATTAGTCATGTATATATATGTACACATATGTATATATAATATCCGTCTATCTAGAATGTATATCTATCTAGAACATAAGTACACACACACCTAGAAGGGGATTTACTGCAGGGAATTGGCTCCATAGGTATGGAAGCTGAGATGTCTCCCCATCTCTTGTCTCCAACCTGGAGACCCAGGAAAGGAAGTGCTGTAGTTTGAATGCGTAAGAGCCAGCGAGCCAGTGATGTAGATTTTAGTCTGAATCTGAGGTCTTCGAGGACCCCCAGTGCCAAGGGCAGAAGATCAGAGTTCCAGCTCATTCAGTCAGGCAGAGCATAAATTCAACTGTCCCCTGCCTTTTCCTTCTGTTCAGGCCTTTAAGTGATTGGATGACAGCTACTCACAATGGGGAGAGAAAGCCATGTGCTCGCTGAGTTTGTCTCCTCTTGAAACATCCTCCCAGACACACCCAGAAATAATGTTTAACCAGCTATCTGGGTATCCTATGGCCCAGTGAAGTTGAAACTTAAATTTAACCATCACAGACCCTATGTAAAAATGTGAGGTTAGTGGTCACGCTGTGTAATAGGACTAAAGTGTGATTTCTGCGGAGAGAAGAGAGGTGAGTTGGGAGTGTGGAGGAGTCACGGATGGCTTGGAGAAAGAAGTGGGGATTGAGCAGAAAGTTCAAGGATGGATGGGGTAATTGATTGGGATGGGAGCAGAGGGTGCTCCCCTCTGCACATGATAATGACGACACCAGAGGAGCACAAAGCAAGGAAGGCTGCTCACCTGAAGTCAAGAGTGCCTGGGGAAATGGGGGCATGGGACTGGAGAGAACTGTGTTGCAACTACTATATTAAGAAGGACCTCAAAAGTTGAGCCAAGGCATGGATCATGGGTGCTGTCAGAAGTAGAGGCCCCATTACTGCAACCAGGAGATCAAGAGGAAACTGGAGGTAGAGTCAAGGCCAGAATCTAGAGTCAGGGCCAGCTGTTAGCTAATCAACATTAGCCATGTGGCTGGGGACAAGCTGTTTGCTGTTGTTGCTAGTTTTCCCATATGTAAGATGAACTACATCAGCGTTGGACTCATAAGAAGCTTATTAGGAATAGGAATGGTTGGGCCCCAAGCACCCTAGCCTTCTGAGGAATGGGACTTTGAGTGAGCTCTACAGAGGGTTCTGGAGCCTTCTAAGCACTGTGGTGAGAGATCTAGGGATTGAGCAAATAGAGGGCACTGAGCCCATTGAGCTGATGAGTAAGACAGAGTCAGGGCCCCAGGAGGATATGTCTGGCATTGTCATACAGGTTGTATTAGAGGAAGAAAAAAACCAGGGTCCCATGGTCTTACCTGCTCCCTCCCCCATCCAAGCCAGGTGGACCTATTTACTGTCTGCTCAGTGTGGTTCACCAGGCCTGCCCTGAATCTAAACCTGGGACCACTTTAAGGTGGGCTCTTGAGTAAAACATGTTTATTGTCTGTGTGAGAGAAAAGTTAATTTGATTTGAATATCACATTGTCATCTCCACTTGTCTCAAGTGCTTCCTTAGTTGTAAATGTGGAAACAGAAACTCGGGCAGTGCTTCGTAGAATATTAATCCCATCCCAGTTTAGGCCTCAATGCTGAGTTGATTCTCTCCCTCAGCCCTCTTCCTTTTTAGCATTCTTCATCTTAGAGGCAACTGTGTGTGTGTGTCCTTAGCTGGGACATGTTCCAACATGTTGTCAGAGAGTGATTTCTGTCTCACATGCCTAAAGAAGTCCCATGCATGATTGCTAAAGTAGCAAGAATCAAAATTACATCTGATAGCTACGTAATCCCTAAAGGGTGGAAAGAAAGACTTTGCTGAAGGCAGAACGCACTAATCCATTGTATTAGCAGGTTGCCAGAGCTGTCCTAGTCAGTGTTTACTTTTGTCAGAAGCAGGAATAAGGTAAAACACACGGGAGAAGTTTTCAGCACAGAGAAATTAGTGCTAAATTAAGATGCAAACAACATGTCCTAAGGATGGAAAACAGTTTAGGGAAATGAAGCAATAGGTAAATATTGTTTGTAACATTGATAAATAGGATTTGGCAGCCATCCAAAGTTTGCATTTAATTTGAAGCCAAAAAAAACGCTTTTCGACTTGACAAAGTAATTTCATGTGTGCTAGCGGGCAGCTGGTGGTGCATGTGGGTGGAAAGACTTTTGAGGAATCTCAGTGTATGGATGCAGTGACCCTTCAGCAAAACCAATATATATATATTGTTTTTTTATATTAACCTTTACATTTAATAAAGAATATGATGAACATTCTGAAATAAAAAGAAATTCAAATTTTTCATTCTGAGGTTTTTTTTTTTTTTTTAATGATTTTTTCCATTGGCCCTTATGTCAAATCCTGCTGATGGTGAGGAGGGGATGAAGGTAGATACATTATTGCAAATCAAGCTAAGTCAGCATTTTCAGTCAATACTTTATTTTAAGACCTACTCTGTGTGAGGGCTAGGGCTAGGTTTTCTGGGAGAAACAGGAAAAAGTTAAGATTTGATTCTGGTCTTCAAGTATCTTGTATTTTTGGTTTTCTAGATCACTTTGTCTCTCCCCAAGAGAAGGTTTTTCTTTAGAATTCTGCAATAAGGATTCTGAAAGTAAGTGGGTGGTTGTGGCCAGAGCTGCGTATGTAATGAGGAGGGGGCTGCATGTGCTCGGTTGGGTTACCCCTCTCCAGTTGCATGCCTGACATGTAGACCTTTATAAGAAATCCAACCAGGAGTTCCCATTGTGGCACAGAGGAAACGAATCTGACCAGGAACCATGGGGTTTTGGGTTTGATCCCTGGCCTCACTCATTGGGTGAAGGATCCGGCATTGCCTTGAGCTGTGGTGTAGGTTGCAGACGCGGCTTGGATCCTGCATTACTGTGGCTCTGGTGTAGGCCAGCAGAAACAGCTCTGATTAGACCCCTAGCCTGGGAACCTCCCTATGCTACGGATGCAGCCCTAAAAGGACAAAAGACCAAAAAAAAAAAAAAAAAAATCCAACCAGAGCATAACATGAGCTGGTCTTTTTAACAAAATGTTTGAAATGGACAATACTATTCTTAAACTTCCTTTTTGTTCTAGAATATATGTGGCCAAAAGAGTTGGCGGATCTGATGCCCTCATCTGAGCGCTGAATGTGAGAGCCAGGAAAGGCCAGACCTGGCCACTACCCTTACCTTTAAAGAGACTAGCAAACATGCTTCATTTACATCAGATATTGACTCGAGAAAAATCTTAACTAGTGGCAAAATTCTGACCTAAGGAGAATTGAAGATTTTAAAAATAATGGGTCAGTGTTTATTCAGACCTGTCCTATGTCCTTTACATTAATTAGCCTTTTTTTTTTTGTCTTTTTTATGGCCACACCTGTGGCATATGGAAGTTCCCAGCCTAGGGGTTGAATCAAAGCTGCAGCTACCAGCCTATGCCACAGCAATGCTGGATCCAAGCCACATCTGTGAATTATGCCACAGCTTGTGGCAAGGCCAGATCCTTAACTCGCTGAGCCAGGCCAGAGATCAAACCCGTATCCTCCCAGAGACAGCTTCTGTTCCTTCACATGCTAAGCCACAACATGAACTCCTTAGCTGTTTGAATCCACACCACAACCCTATGAAGTAGCTGTTCATGTTATCCTGTTTTTACAAGAGAGGCAATTGAGGCACAAAGACCTTAGGAAATGGGCCCACGTTTACACAGCTAGCAAGTGGTAGAGCCAGCCTTGGAACCAGCTGGCCTGACTTCAGAGCTCACATCCTATTGGGTTCACTGTCACATCTATCCTTGTATTTTCCTATCCAGGAGCAGGAGAAATAATTTTTTTGTTGTTGCTTTCCATCAAAACAGCTGCTCTTTCCCACCCACTGCTCCCTCCCTCTCAGATTTTCCTAACTCCTCTTCATTTCTGGTTGCATAGTATATAACATCTTAAGTGGGAGGACATCGGAGGCTATTTAACACTCCATAATTCTGGTTGTCCGTCTCTGTGGGTTTGTAATAATGCTATAGGAATGTTATGAAATAGGAAGTGTTCCAAATAGGAAAGGAGCTATGTAAACTGTGAAACATACGTCACAGTTCTACTTCAACTAAAATCATACTTTTCATCATGATATTAAGCAAAGCTAGAGAAAACCTACCAGCCTTATCTCAAGGAAAGAGCACTTATTACAATGCTCTGGGTGAGGTGACAGGGAATTGAAATGAAGACATCAGTGGAAAGACATCAGGAGACAGTCATAAGACTCAAGAAGTGTTTCTCCTGGAGTGAAAAGTACCAGTTTCTTAATCTCCACTTCTCATCATTCAATTCTTCTTACCTCATGTTAGATGTCCTTTGTATTTCTCATAAAACATTCTGGCATTTGGGCGTTTGAAGAAGAATTAAGATTCCAGCCATCACTGCTACTTAATAAAATATAAAAATGATGCAAAGCTCAATCCACCATAAAATAAGGGTGAACCCATGATGTGATGATTAGAGGATGGAGCTATTATTTTGTACAAATTTCAGTCACATTAAAGGCCCCCTCTAATTAGGAAGTTGATCTGTCCTCATTGGACAAGAACCATACACCACATCTGATGGTTCCTGAAAGGAATATTGATCAGTGTTTTTTCTGAATGCATTCTAAATGTACCAATGTGTGTAATTACAAAGAGATATTGACCAAAATATTGTTAAATTCTCATAAACTCGACGTAATGGGCAAGCTAGTAGATTTTTTTGTTTTGCTTTTCAGGGCTGCACTCACAGCATATAGAGGTTCCCAGGCTAGGGGTTGAATTGGAGCTATTGCTGCCAGCGTACACCACAGCCACAGCCATGGCAATGCAGGATCCAAGCCGAATCTATGACTTTCACAGAGCTCATGGCAGTGCCGGATCCTTAACCCACTGAATGAAGCCGGGGATAGAACCTGCATCCTTATGGATACTAGTTGGGTTTGTAACCCGCCGAGCCAAAATGGGAAAGCTCTTTGAGGCTTAATTAAGTTGCAAGTCCTGTTGTGGGCTGAACTGTGTCTCTTTGAAATCCTCCCCTGCTAGCGTCTTGATCTGGACTTCTGGCCAGAACTGTGAGAAAATAGGTCACCCAGTCTGTAGTGTATTGTTAGGGAAGTCTTTGTACACTAATACAACACCTAGATTTTTTAAAACTAGTTACTTAGTATTTTCCAGGTGTGTTGCTTAGATTTTTGGCACGAGATGGCACTGAACTCAGATGGCTCCAATAGGGGCTTTTATTGGAAAGGGCTACTTACAGAGCCATGGGCAGAGCCAAAGAAGCCAGAGGCCAGCAGCAGTGGGGAGCTCTCCCTGTGTTCAGGGCTAAAGGGGAGAAATAGAGGAAATAGACTTCCAGAGCCCAGTGAGAAGTGAAACTGTGGGCAAGGGGCTGTCCAGTAGGACCTGCAGTTAGGGGAAAACATGGCTGTTGTCATAGAAAGGTCGCAGAGACAGGGAGCGAGTGATGAAGAAACATTCCAGCATCTCTGAAGCACCTTCTGAATTCTTCCTGGAGTCCTCCCATTGGCCCATTGTAATAGGAAGCCAGAAAACCAGGGAATGTATGTGGATGACGCTGCCTGCGGAGGTCAGCGCCCAGAGATACTAGAAGGACCCAGAGAGTAAAGAATAAATGGTGGGTTGGAGCAGAGACGAACTGTGCAAAAGAAAATAATGAGCACGATAGCTGTGTGACAGAGTGAAGAAACACAGGGACTGGAGTTATTATTTCTCCAAGATCAGCAGCAAAATGAATACCAAATTGAAAATGATATGCTCCTTTTTTTGGTCATTTGTGATTTTCTTGTACACTTGTCCTTTCCTACCTGGCATTTGTGAAATCTGGGGCTGAGAAAAATAGACTGCACTGCTTAGTCTTCTATCAGGGACAAGAGCATCCTTGGGTTTGGGGATCTGCAGGGTTCCTGGAACAAATCCCCTGTGGATACTGCTGGTGTTTTGTTTTATGGAGGAAAGTCTTTCCATGAGAAGAAACTTTTGATTTTTAAGAGCTGGAAGCGAACACGGACCTTCCAGACGGCTCAGTTTAGGGTTGGGGAAATGGAAACAGGGAAAGGCAAAGCTGTTTTCTCCTGGCTCCCCAGCAGGTCTGTGGGAAAAGCCGAGTGGGTCCAGAGATCACTGGTCATTGATCACTGCCTGTACCTCATTAATCACTGCATTTCTTTCTAAACTTCCAGTTAGGATGCTGAGATTTAGTAGAATGTTTCAAATATGAAAGCTTCTTTGAAAATGTTCACTGAGAAATGTCTCTAGGAGTTTATTGAAAATTTCACGCAAAGGAGGAAAAAGCGGAACTGTGGTTTGTTGCATTTGATTTTAGACAGGAATAAGGAAAGGCCCTATGGTCCAAAAGCAGCCAGATGGCCCGCATTCCATTCAGCTATGGTCAGCTCGTGGCTCATCTAGAAGCCAATCTGAGAGAAGGTCCCTGAGGCAAACCCTCACCCTGGGGCCAGATCCCTGGCAAAGCTCAAGCAGCCTTCCCTGCATCCTTGGTTTATCCTTCCTGTTTCCTCACTTATCAAATATTTATTGTCAACAACGGGCAGTTCTGTTTGCACACAGTGTGATGGGGTAATGAGATAGTTAGGTTTCCTCCTGTTATTGATGGGGAGTGCTGATGGCATGAATAATTTCCTCTTTTTATAAATGGGAATTTAATTATTGATGTCTTGTTTAGGCAGTGACAAAGGTGTTACCAACATACTTTGCAGTTGGAGGCCTTGACAGGGATGAGGAGCTAGGGTTCATGGGGGGCATCTTGAAATAAACTTGATTCCTTGTTTAGAAGAGAGGGCAAGTGTCTTTTTCCATCTGTCTATCTATCAGCCTATCTCCTTATCTATTTATCCACCTATCTATCTATACTTACATTAAAATATATTATTCTGTATATGCTGTTTAAAGAAATTTTTGTCTAAAACATATCAGAAAAACCTCCAAAACCATATCTTCACAAGTGCAAGCAAATCAAATCAGTGAGAACCTAGCCCTCTCATAACTCGCACAGAGCATTAATTGAATTCTTAGGCTTGCTGGTGGAATGTTTATTCATAAAAGCAAGGATTTTCGTGGATTGACGACTCACATTAGCTCTTAAGAGAAGATAAAAAGAACATGAGATCTCTCATGCAGTGTGCTGATTCTGTGACTTTCTTTGAAGGGATTCAAGTCTCGTTGAATACCCATCCCCCAGTGCCAAGAAGAAAATAAAGGCAAAACTCGACAGCATATTTCTTAAGGAAGAGAAGTTTTCATGATTGCTTTTTTTTCTCTTGAAAAATGCAATTAATGTTTCTGTTTCATTCTTTTTTAACTTCTTAGGAACATTGTGTTGGAGCTGGTGTCTCTCCTTGGGATATAGAGACATAGGAGATGGGTTTTTTTTTTTTTTTATAATTTATTTTTTTTCCCACTGTACAGCCAGGAGATGGGTTTCAGAGGAAGTGAGTTTCTGAGTCAAGGAGTTCTTTGCTTATATGGGGAGTGAGAAAATCCTGGGATTCTCATAGGCAGCAATGTGAAAAAGCCAGCATCTCACACTTAATGTGAATCACCTGGGATTTTACCAAAGTGCGTGGGGCCTGAGACTGCATTTCTGACACACTCCCAGGTGAAGCCAGTACTGCTGGACTACACCTGGACCACACTTGGACTAGCAGAGAGTGTTGGACCAGATAGCAAATCCTAGAGATACTGAATTTTTAGGATAGGTAAGCAATAGCAGTGCTTTTATAATTTTTGATTCTTTACTTTTTTTTTTTTTTTTTTTTACCACTCTGCCCGAAGGAGCTTTTTGCTGCAAAAATTTCCTTTTAATTTTTCTTAGTTTTCTAATGACACTGGATATGGATTTAAAGTGGCTGGGATATGTTGTTTTCAGATAGTTAATTTTTTTTTTTTTTTTAAGGATTGCAAACCAATCTTTCGAAAGGGTAGCCAACTCAGTTATAGGCAAGGATCTTAAGCATCCTCTCAGGCTACTTGGGGTGTTAGGTTACCATACCCTACCCAGTTTGAATACATCCTCCTTCATTTGAGGCTCCCTTCTGCTCCTAACTCTTCAGCCAACCTGTTCTCAGAGGTTCCGGGAAAAACGTCTTTTTTTCTCCACTTGATGGTCCAAATCACCTTCATCAGTGTTGCCTGTTCCCGGCACAGACCTGATTAGTTGTGACCCATAAGTCCTTCTTGTGTCTCTGACTTTGTTTCTTCTTCCAGTATTAAATATATCCCTTTAAATCTCCAAGTGCTGCTTCTATAGGACAGCTGGGTCAGTTATTCCAGGTAAAGGAGAAGGAACAAAGAAAGTCGAGAAGGAAAAAAGTATCAATCTTGGCTATCCTAGCAGTATCAAGATTGAACTTGGCATGGTATATATTTATAAATGATAAATAAACCATACTGAGAAACCAGTGTCACCCACTCTCATCTATTTTTTCCCCACACCATGTAGAGCCCAGGAGGACGACAAAACTTTATAGGTCAGCTGTCTTTCTACCCACCCACCCCGGCATCCTCCCAAATGAAACAGAATGAAATGAAAGTTTAAGGATACTTTGGAAGAGCCCTAATAGAAACCTTATTATCACTTGCCCTCTGACACGGTCATGCAGGTATGAAACAGCAAAGATTGGACCATAGGCATCCTCCCAAATGAAACAGAATGAAATGAAAGTTTAAGGATACTTTGGCAGAGCCCTAATAGAAACCTTATTATCACTTGCCCTCTGATATGGTCATGCAGGTATGAAACAGCAAAGATTGGACCATAGGTATCTCTCTCCTGGGTACAGTTGATAGTCCTGATGCCTTCTAGAACTTTCACTGGGACTGGGAGGTGAATGATTTTTCTGATCAAGAGCTGAAAGATCGATAATGATTTAGAAAAAAGAAAGAGAGAGAGAGATGGGTATGTTAGGGAGGAAGGGACCTCAGACCAATTATTTTTCTACAAAATACTTTATGTGACAACAGCAGCAGCCCCCAAAGGGCAGCATGTAACAACAGAGCCTAATTAGCATGATTTCAGTGTAATCATTAACTTGCATCTAACACCTACGAGAGTATTTCTGTTTCAACTAAAACATGACCTGCATGGAGGAGAGGCCTTGTAAACTGTCTCTGAAATAAAATATGTGACAGGAAAGGTCAGAGCCACTCTCATTTGAATTTCAAGTAGGGAGCTGGCTCTGCAGTGGCCAGTGTAGCAAGCCCGGTGACTTCCTTTTCCCCCGGTCTTCCTGCCAGGAGGAGCAGTTGGAGAAATCCTCTAGGACTAATTACTGGGATTGCAAAACAAGGATTTTTCTTCTCTTGCCTTTGCCCACTTTGCCTTCCCCTCTCCCAACCAGGGCGGGAAGCAAGGGCCTCTAATGATGTTTGGAGAAAGAGGTGATTTCCTTTGTTGTTGCTATGAGACTGAAGGTCACCACTGAGTGGCCTGATCTGCCTGATCCAGACACCTGCTGGCTGGCCCCTGGGCCAAGCTTAGTGTAGCCTGGCCTTCCTAGTATGTTCTCCTGCCAGCCAAGCAGAGGAGGGCTTGCTAATAAACTCTCTTCCTAGCAAGAGTGATGCCAAGGCATTGCCTTCCGCTGGGCTGTGTAAAAGCAGCTATCAAATCAGCAAGATGCAACTTGATTTGCAGGTCTCCAGTGAAATTTAAGAAGGCAAACTGTAAAACGTTCAGGGAAAAGGAAACATGAAAACATTTTTAAGGAAAGCATTTAAAAAGTCAGAGACAGACATAATAATAAAAAAAAGTTGGCAGGGAAGGTTTTATTTATTCATTTTGAAACATTGCAAAGAGCTCTGTTAGCAGCATTTATCTGCCTTTTTTTTTTTTAAGGCAGTCCCAAAAGCAAGTGAGTTGAATTCATTTTCTTTTTCCTTCTGTGACTTTTAAAAGCATTATATATACTGAGGTCTTTTTCTCACTTCTGGGAATTTATAAAGCTATAACATTTAGTCCGTAAGCCTGACTTGGCAAAACCTTCCTTTCTCATCTCCGTCCTTGCTCTCCCCTTCCTGACTAGCCTTTAATGCAGGGCCTGTTTTTGTCATGCATTCTAATTGCCCCCCCCCCCCGCTTCTTTGTAATATTTTCTTCATTTTGGGGGTTTGTTTTTCAAGTCTTTATCTTCTCTTTCTTTAATACAAACAACTAAAAAGGATGAGAAAATTCAGAATATACTTGGCAACAGTGAACAGGAAACAGACTTGGAGAAACCATGGACATACATCGTAGAGGTAGCTGTTCTTACATCCTGCATTAAGTCAGGAGGGCTACTGAGGATGGTACCGTTAAAGAGAAATAGTTCACTGGGCATTTATTAAAGATGGCAAGACAGATTTTATTCAAGACTATTGCAATAGGAGAGAGAGGGATTGGAGAGAGAGAGGGAGGGACAAGACTGAGCTTAACTCTAGATATAGCAAAGACAGCTGGGGAATTAAAGATAGAGTGAGGGGGTCAATAGATGGAAAATAAGAAGAGATATAAAAGATAGAGTGTTTCTTGCTTAACTGGACTAACAGGACTTTGCTAATGGCAGGACAAGGATTTAGATATCAGAGGCAGGGGATGAGGAGTTGGGTCCAATGAGGGTGAAGGATTATCACTAAATTTACAAAGCAGGATTCTTGCTAAAATCAGCCCAAGATTGAAGCCTCATCTAGAAAGCTCAGGGGAGCCTAATTAGTTTGCTGAAGGAGGGAATCTCTGTAGAGTTGACCCTTGAACAATATGGATTGCAACTACATGAGTCCCCTCAGACGTGGTTTTTTTTCCACTAAATACCTACTGTACTACTGTGGTGGTTGAATCTGAGAATGTGAAACCTTGGTGGTAGAGTGACAACTATAAGATTCTATGCAGATTTTCAACTACACAGAAGAGGTGGGTTGGCTTCTCTCACCTCTTCAGTGTTGAAGGGGTAGCTGCACTTCTCTCATTAAGTTGGCCAGCTAGGGTGTTCTCCATCCACCAACTTTGACCCAATAGTGGAAAAAATTATTTGGAAATGGACTTATTTGGACTACGGATCTCTGTATAATTCCTTAAGCAGATCTTAATTTCTGAAGTGCTTTTTTCTTAAGGTTATAACCTTGGGAAAAAATGACTCCCAAACATCTGATTCACTCTAGGTTTACCTCAAGCACCTTTGATTTTTGTCTTCACAGGACTAGAAAGATTTCTGCCATCAGAGTTGGAAAATAAAGTTCAAATTCTGGCTTTGCAAATCTCTGTGATTTTCAGTGTAATGCACCTGCTGGCTGGGCTGTCTTTAATGGGTCCAAGGTGGAAAACAACATTTTCCTATGTTTCTCACACTGTGTTCTATCATGTTAGGTTATACTCCACTTTCTCACCCCAGGATCCTAAAGTTTTTCAATGCTTTTCAGTTGTCAGAGCTTATTTTGACAATTAAACCTCATTTTCAGGCAAGTAAAAAGTCCAGGCAAGTCCATTTTAAAACCTGAAGCTCACATGTGACAGGAAGCTTTTCTCTTTGTCCTCATCTGTACCAGCACCCAGCTGAGTTTGGACCTGCAATGGGGAGGTGGGCGTGGTTCTCTATATCCCCCTGCTTACTTCATTCTTTAGCTCATCCTGTCACATGGATCCTCCAGATTTAGAATGGGAAGAGCAAGGTGGAAGAGACCAAAGTCTCTACCTGTCTGGTACTGTTTGCAGTTTTCCTTTGACTAGCATGGCACCTATCATATCCTACCTGCCATGTGAGGGTCCTTCAGAGGTGCCCCATGGGGACCCCTGCAGTGCAGAATATTCTGCTGCTGTTCCCTTAAATTTCCCCTCAAGTTTTACCTGCAGTAGACTACCCCCCATCCCCACTGCCCACCCACCAGCCTCTTAGTGTTGGAGGCTTCTTGCCCTGGCAGAAAGCCCTCTTAGGTTCTAATTTGGATGCATAAAGCCAGGTCCCCTTTTCAGCCGGTACTGGGCCTGTGGGAGGCCCACACATCCTTGCCATGTACAGATAGGGAGAACAAGCTGGAACCCTACTGCCTTCACAATTCTCTGCATGTTTGGCCTTGAGGCGGCAGGCACAACATAGTTTGTAAAGCTCCAGACACCCAGAGTTTCTGATGCAGCTCAGCTGTAATGAATCCAACTAGTATCCAGGACTCAGGTTTGATCTCTGGCCTCGATTAGTGGGTTAAGGGATCTGGTGTGGCTGTGGCTGCGGTGTAGGCTGGTGGTTACAGCTCCAATTTGACCCCTAGCCTAGGAACTTCCATATGCCACAGGTACAGCCCTAAAAAGACCAAAAAAAAAAAAAAAAAAGCTCCAGACACCAGAGATGAAGTGGCCAACCCTCTTAAGCATCCTTGAACTGCATCCTACTGCTATGGCTACACTGGGATGGGCTGATGAGTTTCTTTGACTCAGCAAATCTCTACCCAAGGCCTGGACCCTCCACCTCCTCATCCTGCAGCCCTCCCCTTCAGGCTGTGGCCTCTCCCACATATTCTGCTTCTCAACCAGCTTCCAGCTCTGTGTACACAGGCTGAAAAGTGCAGTGGGCTCTACCACTGAACACGAGCTGCGGGAGTGGGTCCAGCCTCTCTTCTTGGGTTGGGGGGTGCGGTGACCATACCTTCTTGTCCTTAGCTTTAGCTACCCTTTTGAGAAAATAAGGAAAGCGTAACATCATCTCACCATTAAGACAAACAGAGTAGAATCATCTTTCTGAGTCTTCCCCCCGCCCCCCATCTGTCCAAGGTGAGTAAATAAACCTCTCTTGTTAGGTCATTGTTGCAAGAATGTAATGACGTGCTAGGTTTGGAGGTACCAGTCATGTACTTCTTAGTGGAAAACTGCCAAAGTCTTGCCCTTTGTTCCCAGCTTTGTCTGGGGGATGACAGTGAATTCCCTGACAAACTGGGAAATAGGGTCTTGTCCACCCCCACCCCAGGCAGCAGGGGCCACTCAGTGCCTGCTGCTGGGCTTTTTTCTCTTAGTGAGCCCCCAATGGATAGCTGCAGGGGCCAGGGAGGCACCTCAGGGAGTGAGGTGGCATAACTATGCAATCACTGGGAGCGCTAATGGGGCTCCAAAAAGAACACAGGCATACACACGCACACACACACACACACACACAGTCCTGTGAAATACAACCTTATGCTGCCTTATGAATTTTCATACTCCTCTGTGATCCATCACAGAAAATATTACATCCCAACTACCATCCATCAGCAGCAGCAGCACCACAGGCAGGCAAGGACCCAGCACTGAGGGGATGCACGGTCTTCCCTGAGGAGATGTAGCTTGGTTGGCCTCCAAAAGCTCTTTCTTCCTTTTCAGCTGCATCTTGCACCTGGCTACTCCTTGGAACAACACCCTTGAATTTCTGACAGGGCCCAGTAGGAGTGAAATAAAGGGTCTAGTTATTAGGTGGGCACCTGGTGGAACTTCCAGTGGTAGTTAACTCTACCACAGGGCTCTTGCTTATGATGTTGGGATGATAATTAGGCAACACCTGAGAGCCACTTCACTGTAATACTGAAAGGAGGAAGGTGGCTGTGCTTGGCAACTCTCTTAGTAGTCTCCTCTATGATTTAGAACTTTCCACCTTTGTCACATAAGACCCTGCCGTTTACCCTGCAGGTCACTGAAGGGCTTTGGACCAACTGATATGTGAAGGGGCTCCTGCTGGGGGAGATCCAGTTGCTTCATGTGACAAGAGAAGCCAAATCACTTAAGACACCACTTTAAGTTCTTTTCCATTTTCACAGCTCCCCTTGACTCCATGTGGGTCATTTCTGTAGAGAAAGCAAAGGCAGCAAAAGCCCCTTGGCTGAAGTGGAGAACCAAGTTTGTTATTTCCTGCTAGGTCCATGCGAGGCTGCGGGAGCCTGTGGATGTACTTATGTTGTAGGTGGCTTGCCAGCAACATTCCGGAGCTTGGTATAATAACAAAGGAAGAAAAAAGCTTAAAGTAGAGTTGTCCACATATACTGTTAAATGACTACTTGGATCATTAGGAAAGGGTTTATAGACACTGCTGCCTTCTTTGTAGCCATAAGTTCATTAAGAGCTAATAATGGTAATGATAGGCACTATTTACTTGCTGATGAGTTAGAGATGTATCATCACTGAATTTTTGCAGGTATTCTACGAAGCAATTTTGTTCACTTCCATTTGATAGATGAGGAAACCGAGGCCTAGCAGCTGGGTTGACAAGGCTACCTGTGGTAGGCAGACTAATGGCCCCCCAAAGATGTCTGTGTCCTGGAGTTCCTGTTGTGGCTTAGCAGGTTAAGGACCTAATGTCTCTCTGAGGATGAGGGTTCAATCACTGGCCTCACTCCGTGGGTTAAGGATCTGGCATTGCTATAAGCTGTGGTGTAGGTTGCAGATACAGCTTGGATCCTTTGCTGCTGTTGCTGTGGCATAGGTCGCAGTGCAGCTCCGATTCGATCTCTAGCCCAGGAACCTCTTTTTATGTGCTGCAAGTGCGGCCATACAAAGAAGAAAAAAAAAATGTCTGTGTCCTAATTCCTAGGACCTGTTGACTGGTTAGGTAACATGGCAAAGGGGAATTAGATTTGCAGATGGGTTTAAGGTTATTAATCAGCTGACCTAAGCAGAGGGACATTATCCTGGATTATCTGGGTGAGCCCAGTGTATTCACAAAGGCCCTTAAACATGGATGAGGAAGGCAGAAGAAGAATCAGGGTCAAAGTGATGTGATAGAGGACAGACACTGCTGACCAGCCCTGGCTTTATTGATGAAAGGAGCCATGAGCCAAGGAATATGGGAGGAGGAGGCCAAGAAGAGGGAAAAGGCAATGAAATGGTTTCTTTGCTAGAGCCTCCAGAGGGAATGCAGCTCTGCTGAGACTTGATTTGATCCCACTGAGACTCACACCATACTTTACACCCTCGGGGCTGTAGGATAATAGTTGATGTTGTTTTAAGCCTCTACATTTGTGTTAATTTGTTACAGCAGCAACAGGAAACTAATACAGACCTGAGGGGCAGAGCTGTGACTAAAAATGGAATCCAAGGTGATCTACTGCTCACTATGCAAAATGACCTCTAAATCGCTTGATAGATAAGAACAGAGCAAGAAAAATGCTACCCACCTTCCCAAGCTATTTTCTCTGTTTCTCCACTTTTTCCTCATTTTCTCTTAACGCTCAGTCCATGGGCTTCCTCCCTCTCCCCCTTTCCCTAAATTAACAGATTCTTGCTGTAAAAGAAATTGATTCTTCACTCCAAAGTAGGTCATTATAACAAAGGTTTTAAATCATTTGGTCCTCCCATTTGTGAAATATAGACTTCACTTTAATCTTCTGTGCATTACCAGCAATAAAAAAGGGCTCATAATTTGTGAAAAATGGGATTTTTTCCCACACCATCAATCACCCAAGCAAATATGTAAGTTTTTCACTCCTTTCTCACCCTGTGACTCACACTTGGAAGTCAGAAGGCCCAGCGTTCATTCGCAGAGATGAGCACCCTCATTCTGCTTATACTTCCAGGGCCAAATTTAGAAACAATGAAATATTTGGTTGCTGTAGGTCTCCCCGTGTCCTCTCTTCTCTTTGTTTCCTTCCATCTCCAGTTCTGTCTCAGAGCTCTTTGTATTTAAGTAACTCTTCTAATCTCTCTAAACTACTGAGTTTGTCTAGAAAAACTCAGGCTTTGTCGGGAGAGTGTGTTCTGTGCCTTTTTGTCCCCAGATATGTTAGAGAAGATAATAGATCCCCAGGTATGGCTTCTGCGCTATGGCAGATCCCCTGAACAAATATGGTGGATCTACTCGAATCTGGGGCATAGGTTAAGTGGGACAGTTATGAAGATGTATAAGACACTGCTATTAAACTCTTTGGATCTGAGTCTAGTGGTTACAAAATAGGGCCCCTTTGTGATGATCCCACGGTACTGAACTTCTCTTTCCTTCGCTGTCTTCCTCTCTAGGGAGGGTGTCCTCTTTGGGCATGCAGGGCCCATATCTTATGTTTTTCATGAATTCATATCTCCCAACAGAGGGTATGTGACCTACAGTTTCATATAAATTTTGGAATCTGTTAGGCCTGAGTTCAAATCCTGGTTCTCCTATTTGCCTACTGTGTGCCTTTTGTCTAGTGACTTAGTCTTTTTGATCCATATTTGCCTCATCTCTGCATTGCGATATGGAAATCTACAGTGCTCTGAGGATTAAATGAGATGGTACATTTAAAGCACCTAGCAAAGTCTTGGCGTTGCATGTAGGGGGCACACAACTTAAAAATGTAATGCTTAAATATGTGTCCTGGACGTCCCATCATGGCTCAGCAATTAATAAACCTGACTAGTATCTATGAGGATGAGGGTTCCGATCCCTGGCCTCACTCAGCGGGTTAAGGATCTGGCATTGCCAGGAGCTGTGATGTAGGTCACAGACCCAGCTAGGATCTGGCCTGGCTGTGGCTCTGGCTTAGGCCGGCAGCTACAGCTCCAATTTGACCCCAGCCTGGGAACCTCCATATGCCAAGGGTGTGGCTCTAAGAAGACAAAAAAATATGGGGCCGCATTGCCCAGGTTTGTCTTTTAGCTTCCTCCCTTACGAAGAAAATTAATGGCTCTGGCTGTAAGTTTTCTCATCTGTAAAATGGGTATAATAATATTTATTATATAATAATAGGTTGTTGTATGGATTAAACAAGTTAACACGTAAAGGTGCTCAGATCAATGGCTTACACACAGTAAATATGCACTAAATGTTACTTATTAACAGCAATTTATAACACTTTAGACTCTTCCTCTGACATCCATTCCATTTTATATATTTTATTTGCTCCCATTTTTGGTGCTTAACATGGAAGGGTAAAGTGAGTTGATTCTAAGGATATCCCAGAATCCTTCCCTGCTCTTTAAAATGTTGTAATTTAAGTGAGCAAAGGTCCATAGCAAGTTCTCTATCCTCATATATCCTTGGGGTCCAAAGGGAGAGACTGTAATTTTGAAAAGCCATGTTCCAGGTCTCATGGAAGTAAGACTTCCTACAGTAGAAAAAGTAATTTTTCCCCACCCTGGATTAGACCCAATGTTTGGAACAAATAGAACTGCTGTGGGCTTTGCACTTAAAACAACAACAACAACATCTTTGTTTGAAAAATTGTATATACATGTTTAGTTTTCTAAATAATGGCATTGCAATATGGTGTGTCAGAAATTACAGCCAGCTCTCAATTTTTTTTTTCATTGCAAAGAAATATTTAGCATAACCTAAAACTGTACTTGTGTTGCAAACTGGCATTGTCAAATTGAATTTGAATTGTTGATTCTGTCCTTTTTATGTCCCATATGAAGCTCTATTTATTTATTTATTTTTTTGCCTTTGAGCAGCCTCGTACATTTAGGGGGCTCTATCTGTGTTGGTAAGTCAAATCCCTCGTCAGGTCTTCCCCAGCCTCTCATGTCAGAGCCCAAATGAAGGTAACATCTCCCTTTCCTGTCAACTTCCTTTTCCCATCAATATCAGAACATGTTGGTAGGTGTAAAACAAAGCTATGTTTGAGTTAGCCAATTACAAAAAGCATCTGAAAAATGTCTGAGCAGGTGAAAAACACCCCCCTTTACATGCTCTGCTAACTCTCAAACGTCCAGGTGGAATTTGAGCTGAGAACAAGCATGAAGAATCACAGAGTAATTGGTAATTGTTTTCAGCAAGTCAGAAGTGCCTGAAGTCCGTGTACCCTTGACCAGTGTGATGCCCTTATCTTCTGTACCCAGAGAGCTAGTTTTTGAAAGTGGTTTTCTACCTGACACAGAGTTCCACATCTGAAAGCTCCCCACGTGGGTGGACATTCTTCAAGGAACAAGAGCAGGGTACAGTGAAGGCATATAATTAGGTGGGTGAAGTTCAGTGTTTCAGTTTGTGGTGGCTTCTCTAAGGACCAAGGCTATGGCCATATGGTTTTATACTTGAACAGACATTTGATGTGGCCCCTGAGCTCATGGCCTTAGAGTTGATAAAGTGTAAAGCAGAAGGGAACTTACCCTGGTCTAGTCCTCACTTTACATGTAAGGAAACCTGAAGGCCACAGAGATGTCAGGGTCACTCCTATTGTGTTTATTGTTTTGGCCTCTGGCAGAAGCTCAAGGTTCCTCTCTCTGCCTCCCCCCTCCCTGCTTTCCTCTTCTCCAAGCAGGGCTCAGGTTCCAGGTAGTGAACCAGGTTCAGGTTCACTTCATTTCCAGGGAGGAAGAGACAGTGATGATCAAATTCTGGGCCATTAAAGTGTCCACAGCTCTAGGGGAGGGACCGCCTTGGCACTCCCCTTAGAAGCTGTTTTCTTTCCTCTAGGAACCTGGGAACATGAGAGGGCCTGACATCTGTCCCCTCCTTGCCCTTGTCCCCAAAGTGTTCTGGAAGTTGCTGTCCATCCAGAATAGACCACACGTAGTTGCTTATACCACTTCTTTTCTGTACAATGGAAATGGGAGAACTCTTGTTTATCTGTGGCCTCTAGAAGTGTGTGTGTGTGTGTGTGTGTGTGTTTGTGTGTGTGTGTAGGTAGATGGGCCTTGAGCTCCACCTCTCCCCAGGCAGGACTGCATCAGATGTTTAAATGTTGATTTGGGAGAATTCCTGTTGTGGCTCAGTGGTAACAAACCCGACTAGTATCCATGAGGATGTGTGTTTGAACCCTGGCCTGTCTCAGTGGGTTATGGATCTGGCATTGCTGTGGCTGTAGTGTAGGTCACAGACATGGCTCAGATCCCGAGTTGCTGTGGCTGTGGCATTGGCAGCAGCTGTGGCTCTGATCTGATCCTTAGCCTGGGAACTTCCACATGCTACGGGTGTGGCCCTAAAAAGAAAAGAAAAATGTTGATTTGAGGGAAAGGAAGCACAGCTGCCTTTGATATAGTTGAATTCTAGACCACTTGTAGCTATAGGGGCTGAGTCACAGTGGGACTTGAACCCATGTGCCAGGACTCGAACCCATCCTAAATGCAGATTGGGACTTGAACCCACAGTTTTTAAATTAGAATCACTCACCCCTGTCTGGACTTACTGAGGTTCAGGTTCTTTGTGCCTCCGTGCAGAAGGAATTCAATGAGAGACAAAATGGCGAGAAATATATTTGTTAAGGTAGGATGCTTGTGAGGGATGCTAACTGGCAGGAAGGAGGCTCTGCCCTGAGGATTAGGTGGGCTACAGTTTTATAATCCAAGCGGAGTGGAGGTGGGAAAAGACTGCCTCTTCTTCTTTCTTCCAGTAATAGTTCCTCTTTGGTATCTGGTAAGAGAGTATTTGACCCTGAAAGTCAAACTAGGACTGTCATGGTGCTTATTCAAATCAGCAGAAGGGTTGTCCTTAAACTCCTGCCCTTGGCCTGAACCTGAATGCAGGCCTCATCCCATCTACCACCCAATGACCTGAGGCTTATCTCCTGCCTCCACTAGTCAAGGAAGCCTGCCTATTCTGATGGCCTTCAAGAAATTATTTACTTAAAATGGTCTCCCAAAGTCCCCTAGGTTTCTCTCTCTATCTGTGGTCCACTGTTGACACTTCTACAACTACCTGTGTAACTATCCTCCTCCGTACTTATCATAGCCTCATTCTCCAGAGGTCCACGTTGGGACCCCAGCCTGAGCCCCAGGCCACACCCACTTTGGCCTCAGTGGCCTGATAAATGCAGCCCAGCCAGTAATACAGTGCTACCTTGCTTGGTCCTTTGTGCATTTCTTTCTTTCCGTGACCTTGTGGGGAGGTGTAAGTGATTGAGGGTGGGCGATAGTAGGATTCAGTCAGGCAGCTCAGAGCCTTTGTTTTGCCTTTGAATTCTGCCTCTCTGTTTATCTGCACCCATTTTGGTGGTATTCATACTAATCACACCACTTAGTTCTCTTGGATTATAACACCAGCAAACCCATATTAGACATGTTATATGGAGGCACCATTTTGTGGGTTCTCTACGTACAATAACTTATTCAATCCTTAACCCCCACTTTTGATGTAGGTGTGGTTATAATCATCTTTTTCTTTTTTGTTAGGGCTGCAAGTGCAGCATGTGGAAGTTCTCAGGCTAGCAGTCAAATTGGAGCTACAGCTGCCAGCCCATGCCGCATCCATAGCAACACCAGATCTGAGCCAAGTCTATGACCTATTACCACAGCTCGTGGCAATGTGGGATCCTCCTGAACCCACTGAGCAGGGCCAGAGATCAACCCACATACTCATGGATACTACTTGGGTTTGTTACCACTGAGCCACAATGGGAACTCTTATAATCTTTTTTTTTTTTTTTTGGCCTTTTCTTGAGCTGCTCCCACGGCATATGGAGGTTCCCGGGCTAGGGGTTGAATCAGAGCTGTAGCCGCTACGCCAGAGCCACAGCAACACGGGATCCAAGCGTCTGTGACCTACACCACAGCTCACAGCAACACCGGATCTTTAACCCACTGAGTGAGGGCAGGGAACGAACCTGCAACCTCATGGTTCATAGTCAGATTCGTTAGCCACTGTGCCACGATGGGAACTCCATAATCATCTTTTTATAGTTGAAGTTATTGAGATACAGAGAAGCAGAGTGACTTGTACAAAGTCACACAGCTCATAAGTCAAGGAATTGCATTTAAACAGGCAGACTGACTCAGACAATGTACTGGTCATCACTATACAGCACTGCGTACATGGGGAGTTGGCCAGGATGGCAGGTTATATATGGCAGCTAGCTTGGTGAAGGGTACCTAGTAAATGTTTGGTCATGATACTGATGAGTATGTGTTTTTATTTGGTGGCTACAGGAGCTTAAGTAGCCGTCCAAAAGAGATGTCACAAATCTTTTAGGCACTGAGTACTTCTACCAACAAACCGAACTGGAG
The DNA here is from genome assembly GCF_016906955.1 of Phacochoerus africanus. NCBI lineage: Eukaryota > Metazoa > Chordata > Mammalia > Artiodactyla > Suidae > Phacochoerus > Phacochoerus africanus. The sequence continues at coordinate 233,424,082 of NC_062545.1, forward strand.
GACTTTTGAATCATGGGCGGAAGAGAGCATATGGATGTACTTGAACTGCTCAAGTGGGGACAACTGAACACTGACAAATGAGATACAGGGAGGGAAGAGGGCACATCTTAGGACTGACAGGAGCTTCTTTGCCTTTACATAGGTCATGAGTTCCTGACTGCAGTTCAGGGGATGGAACTCCTTGTATTGAGAACAAAGAGACTGGGCTCAATGACTGAACCAAGACAATTCAGGATGAAGGAGAGCTTTGCAGATGGTCCGCATTTGTAGCCTGTGGGCCACATGAAATAACTCCCAGGTCAGTTTTGACCATTAAGAATGTTGCATTAGTTGTCAAGTTAAAAACTCCAGTGAATATGCTTCAGCTGTGTATTTCCAGGTTATACGGAAGGATGGGAAAATCTGGCGACATGGGACATCTGTTCTCACTTGTTGACAGTTGTCTTCACTAGATAGTGGCTCCTCTCTTTAGGTGAGTTATTTGACGCCCATTTTCCAACAGTTGTAGCATTTCCTGCTGCCACTCACTCCCGTGTCCTGCCTGTCCCTGTTAGCATGTGAGTGGACAACATTTTATAAATGCGGAAGTGGAGGGTTTGAGCAGCGATTGTGAAAGCTACTAATTTTTGAGTTGCTGTGTGAACATCTTCCAAATTACTTAGTCTGTTTTGGTGCCAGTTCCTGATGTCATAAGGTAGCTATGTGTGGCTTTGACTTGGACCATCTGGACTTTGAGTCAGATGGCTAGTAGACATTACACTTCTGCCTCAAGATTGCCTTAACAGCAAAAGCACCAGACATCTTTCAACCCTCTTATCTCTCATGGAACCATTTGTAGCTATGGCTGATGCTGTGAATTTTGAGGCACCAAGATGAGCAATAATGTGGGAATGAGAAGACCTGCCTTCCAGGACAGTGTTGCCACAGCTATTGTCACTGCTCCTGGAGCCCCTCCCTTGTAGTGGGCTGGGCCCTTACCAGATAATTCCCAGGACATCCTTCGGCTTCTTTGCTGAAATCTATCTGCTGTGATTCCTCAAGCCCTTGCCAATTTGTGTTCCATTTTTATGTTCCATGCTCCTTCCCATGTCTACATATAAACCCTTTTCTTTGTACCAGATGACTTCTGCTACTGCCACTTAGAGTGGTGTCAGCAAGCACGTGCTCTAAGGGCACTGGTCTGTAGCATAGTCTCCATTTCTTAATCCCCACTCAGAATTTTCACAGAGGGATGTTCAGTTTTCTTTGGCCGAATTGCAAAAAAAAAAAAAAAAAATTAATTTTCTGTGGGTGCTTTTCCGAACAAGCTACCTCTGAGTTTACTCTCTGCGCCACTTTCACAACACTCAGGGCAAGTTACTTAACCATTCTGATGCCTTAGAAGCTCTGTAAGTTGGGAACATTTGCTGCCTTGCAGAGTGGCTCTTGAGGAATAGATGATGTATGGAGGGTGAAGTATTTACAGCAACTCCGGGCACATCAATGGGGTTCACAGACTTTGGTTCACTACCTCTTTTATGATCGATCTTCTTTGGATTTAATGGAGTGTAGATGATTGTTGATTGGATAATTGACAGGTGCTGTGAAGAGTTCTCTGGGAAACCAAGAGAATGGGTGCCTGAGAGGGATAAAACAGGGCAAGTGTTGCTCCAGTGGTTGAGGGGCAGATGCTATGGTAGAGGAATTCCAAGTAGAGGGAAATGAAGAACAATATGGAACTTTGACTAGTGTAAAAAAAAAAAAAAAAAGCTAAAGCTAAAAAAAAAAAATGCCCTTTCTTCCTTTGTCTCTCCTCTGAAGGGCACCAACGAACTTTTCAGAGTGGACACTCAACAAACATCATTGACTGACAGACCATGGAATGTTATAAAAGGTTTGCAGGACAGGGAATATAATATTAATATCCATGTAATGTTTTTATGTTTTAATTTTTGTGGAGGAAGCCTGAAGCCTGGGGCAAAAGCTACTGTTTTCATTTGCTTCACCTGCAGTTATATTGGCAGAGGCCCTCAGGGTAAAGAAGAAAAGGATTAGGTTTGGGAATGGGAAAGGGTATGAAGAAGTTGTAATAAAATATCTAAGTGCAAGAGCTTGAGAAATAAACATAGATGAGTTTTAGTCCAAGAATAGAAGGATATGGCATAAAGACGTTTCGAGGGGGCCAAAGAAATACACCCATAGGGTAGGCTTTGCAGAATGGAAGAGAAAATGTGAGGAAAGTAATGAAAAACTTTTAATATTGTGGAGCCTCCCTAAGAGGTGTGCAGATATTGTTGTTTTACGTTGATTGAGGGCCCACCATGTACAGGACCAGTGTCTGCTTGAAAATCTAATGTATGAAAATGTGGTCAAGGGAATGGATAAACCTAACGTCTTTGAAGGGACAGGTGAATTTTGCTCTGGCTTGGGCAGGAAATGAGTAAATGCATGATTATTTGATTAGTGAGGTCTATTAAAATCTTTTTTTATTAAAGAAGCATTTCTTTTTTCTTTTCTTTTCTTTTTTTTTTGTCTTTTCTAGGGCCTCTCCTGCAGCATATGAGGTTCCCAGGCTAGAGGTCTAATCAGAGCTGTAGCTTCTGGCCTGCGTCAGAGCCACAGCAACACAGGATCTGAGCCGTGTCTGCGACCTACACCATGGGTCACGGCAATGACGGATCAAGGGATCAAACCTGCAACCTCATGGTTCCTAGTCGGATTCATTAACCACTGAGCCACGACGGGAACTCCTAAAGAAGCATTTCTTAATCAGCTGAAGCAACTGGAAAAGTCCGTTGTTAACACCGTCATAACCATACCTTCATGTAAAGCAAACAAGAGGGCAGAGTTCTCACAAAGGGGATGTGCGCTTTCTCTCTTGATAGGGCTCATTTGTACTTAACATACACTGAAGACGTCCTCATCTCCTGCTTATTAGTGATTTCTCAGGAGGGGTCCCATGGGAGTTATTTTTAAATGTACTTTAAAAATGAATGCAGTTGGGGGTCCTTGGCCACCACTGAACGCTGTTAATCTTCACTCTCTACTGTCTGTCTTTGGTCTGACTGTTAAGGCTACACTCTGATAACTGCCTAAGATGAGACAAGCACAGAGTTGTTTTTTTTTTTTTCTCTTCTCAGTATCAAATGACATCTAATGATGACAGCCAAGAGTTAAATAGGGAATAAAAATGAAAACAGACCCACTAATCCTGGCACCATGGACTGAATGTAGGTGGATTTTAACCACAACACTCTCAAAGCTGGAGATAATAGGTCACAAGGAACTGCTAAGGAGGATGGGCTGATTTGGGAGTTGTGAATCCTACAGTAAAGAAGGACTTTCTTCTAAAGTGCTGGCAACCCTTCTGCAGCATCTCTGGCAGAGAGTGAGGATCGAGCTGGTCAGACTCTTACACAGTGCTTTTATTTGTTTTCTTGTTGTTTGTGTGTATGTGTGTTTTGCATTGATTTGAAATCCACCCTTCAGCTCTAGATCTATAATTAAGAATACTTCAGAGTAAGTTTACTTGGTATATTTACAGGTAGTTAAAGGTCAGTTCATTTTTTTTTTTTAACTTGGAAAAGAAACCCTATTTTGTTCACCTCTTTCTACTGTAGCAAGCACCATTTTTGTCTTTCTCTGCATCCTTGTGTCAGTATCAGTCAGGCTGACCTTTGCTGTGATAACAAACAACCCTACTATCAAGGTTACTCAGAAAATTTGTTCCTTTGTGTAATTTGGATACTTGTGTTTATTCGTTTTATCTTTTTAGGGCTGCACCCAGGGCCTATGGAAGTTCCCAGACTAGGGGTCTAATTGGATCTGTAGCTGCCGGCCTATACCACAGCCACAGCCACACAAGATCCAAGCTGCGTCTATGACCTACACCACAGCTCACAGCAACACTGGATCCTTAGCCTACTGAGTGGGGTCAGGGATCAAACCTGTGTCCTCATGGATACTAGTTGGTTTCATTACCACTGTGCTACAACAGGAACTCCTTGTGTTTGATTTTGGAGGGCTAAGATACCTATGCAGAGTGAGCAAAGGAACAATGGTATGTGTTTAGTGGATGTTAAACTATTTTCTTTTTCTATTTTCTCTGAATCAAAAGGTTTTGCTGAATAGAGACTTTTTATCTAGCTCTCTAATAATGGTGTTAATTTGCATTTGCATAGTGCTACCCTTTTCACATCCACCTAACCTTTTGCCTTTGTTGTCACCTTGGCCTGAAAGCTCCCTCCCCTAGGTATCCCAGTGGCTTCCTCCCTCACAGTCTCCAGTTCATGACTCAAATGTCACCTTCTCAGTAAGGGCTTCCTCCAGCACTCCACCTAAAATTGCAAAACAAACACAACTCTTCAAAATAACTTCTGCTAGGCATCCTCATTCCTCCTCCTTGTTTTAAGCACTTATCACTAACACATTCTGTTTCTATTTCTACATCTTTGCTTGGTCTCTCTCTCTTTCTCTATTAGAATACATTCTACAAGGAGCTGGGGGTTTGTTTCTTATTCACTGCTGTATTCTCAGTACCTCCAACCATGCCTGGCGCACAGTGGTCCTCCAGAATGTTCAGTGAACTTGTGTAACTGACTGATACTTATGTGGTCAAGTTAAGTTGACAGGTGGCTGAAGGGCCTTTTTTCTGGTAGGTTCTTTTTTGGGGGTATATGAGGCAAGAGGGTTGTTGGAGGGCTGGGTACCTTTCATTGGGATGTCTGATCTTAGATAAGAAGATGTAGGTCATCTGCTTAGGCTGTGGCTGGAATAGTGATGTTAGCTCAGATGTGTGCATTGATTCATCCCAACTGTGGATATGCTCCGTCTGCCACCCTTCTTTGCACAGGTACAATCCCATCGTCTGCCCTTGTTCTTCAGGAGGTATCCAAGTTTGGATGCTTTATCAATTACACTTTCCTGAAGGACTCTTAATTCTTCAAGTCCGGAAACAGTAAAATGAGACCACCTCTCAGACAGAGAGGTGCTGGCGCTTGTGTTGAAGGTGCCCAGCTGGTTAAATTCTGAGCACACAGGCAGAGCTTGAAGCAGGAGTGAATGTAGTGAATGTTCTGAGGTCTCTAAAGAAGCTCACGGAAAATATAACATGGTGGACCCTTGGCCCTCCGTGGGAGAAGGGAGCTTGATTGTATGATGACCTCAGATACCCAGGTTGACATTCTGGGGGGCTCCTCTTACATCCCTGGGACCATTTCATTGAGAGGTGGGGGAGGTAAGAGAAGAGAGTTAGGCAAAGGACAATGGGTTGCACAGTGTATTAGTTTACTGGGGCTTTTGTAACTAAGAGCCAGGTATTGGGTGGCCTAAAACAGCAGAAATGTATTTTTTGCTAGGTCTGGAGGCTTGAACTAGAGATCAGGGTGTTATCAGGGTTGACTCGTGTTTAGGGTTTTGAGGGAGCATCTGCTCCACACCTTGGACCTGGTTTCTGGGGGTTGCTGGCAACCTTGGCATTCCCTGGCTTCTGCTGCATAACCCTGATCTCTACCTGGGTCTTACATGGTGTTCTCCCAGGGTATGTGCCTATGTCCAAATTTCCTTTTTTTTTTGGTCTTTTTGCCATTTTAGGGCCGTACCCATGGCATATGGAGGTTCCCAGGCTAGGGCTCAAATCGGAGCTGTAGCTGACAGCCTATGCCAGAGCCACAGTGATGTCAGATCTGAGCCACATCTGTGACCTACACCACAGCTCACAGCAACTCTGGATTCTTAACCCGCTCAGTGAGGCCAGGGATCAAACCTGCAACCTCATGGTTCCTAGTCAGATTTGTTTCCGCTGCACCATGACGGGAACTCCACAAATTTCCATTTTTTAGGAGGACACCCAGCAGATTGGATTAGGGGCTCACTCCACTCCTGTATGACCTTATTTTAACCAATTATCTGCAGTGTTTGTATTTCCAAATAAGGTCACATCCTGAAATACTGGGCAGGGGTTAAGACTTCAACACAGAAAATTCAGGGGATATACTTCAAGCCATTATACACAGTTCAGGCACAGACACATTGGGGAGTATCTTATATGTGGGAGAACAGACCCTTAGTCCATCTTCAGCTCTCACGCAAAGCACACTCATTCTTCTGACTTGTGCAATGCTGAATCATGTAGTCTGCAACATCCTAAAATACAATGTATAGAAATTTGTTATTTATGCCTCTGTAAACACTTGCACAATAACAATTCTTTCTCAAATTATGCAGTTATCTTTCTCATCGCAGTGTTCCAAGGCTGTAACCCCTTGACCAAGTTCATATGTCCTTATTCCAGGTGTCCTCTTAAATTGACATGTAATTTGTGTATATTGAAGATTAAATTGGTGAACAGTCCCCTCCCCCCATTACTGGTTATTGGAACCACAGACATTGTTTTTTTTTTTTTTCCATTTATTTAATGTAATTTATACATTCACTCAAAAAACATTGAATGAATCTCGACTAAGGGAAGACAAATCAGACTCTTCTTCCTTGGAGCATCTGGTGGGTGGAATGAGTAAAGTGCTGGATATTTAGGGAAAAATCTGAATAGTTTTCAAGAAGAAGAGCTGCTCCTAATTTCTCTGAAATCATCCTCTATCCTGAGTTCGGGGGACTCAGATGCTTTCTTTCATAGGAAAATGTGGGTTCTGCCCTAATCAATAATGTCCTCCTCTCTTCCCAAGCAAACTGCAGAGTAAGACTTAAGACTCTTGTTTGGACCTAGACACCAATGGAGTGGTCTCTCTATAAGGTTTTGAGCTCTCCTGGGCAATTCATTTGTTGATCAGAGACCCTGGTTTTATCCATTTGAAAAATTCCTAAATAAAGGATACCACAACAGTTGAGTTAACTAAAAACATGCTTCTAAACAACTTACATTTAAAAGATCTAGGCATAATGCATCACGAGGCAACCTGAGGCCAGATTCCTTTCATGCAGAAGATGGTGGTGTTCAGAGGTGGGAGTGCCAAGCCTTTATTCATCCCACTCCTTACATAGGTGGAATGGAAGAAGGTGACTGGACTGCTCGTAGGACAGCCCCCTGAGAGGTGTCAATGGAATGGAGGCCTTTCTCTTTTTAAGTCATTAAAAAAAAAATGCTCATGCTCCCAGGTATGTTCATGTGAAGTCATTACTATCAGTTGATACCTTAATTAGCAGTTAATATTTTAGGAGGAGGAAGTGATGAAGTGCTTGAGGGGAACAGGGAGTAAGGTGGGGACTGAAGGTGGGAGTGATACTGGGAAAGGTGTTTGAAGAATAGGGTCCAGGCTTGGGAGGAGACTTGATAGAATCTGTGGAAGGCACTGTGTTGCTTTTCTTTGCTATGCAAATTTTTTGTCATGTTGTGGGTTGCTCTCTTGATCTCATGTCCCTTTCAGAAAGGAGAAAAGATTTTTCTATGAATTTGAGGGTGAGACTATATCCTTTCCAGTAAATTCTGGAGCCCCTTCTTCTTTTATCAACGATGGGAAGTCCAGCGTCTCACTCTCTTGTGAATCTGTACAAGGGCCATAGGGGCTGACTCGGTTCAGAGTGAGGGAGTCTTGGTCTTCACTGGACACCCACCCTCCCAATGCCATAAGGTGGAAGGAATAGGAGTCTGTCTGGACAGCCTGCTATTGCCATTTCTCTTTCTGCCACGTGGTGTCGCTGTTGGGTGAATCCTGCACAATCCCTGCTTTGCTAGTCCATCCTGCCCTGGAGATGGTCTCTAAGGCTAGGTGTCATTCCTGTGTCTAGTAACTATCATAAAGGCATTGTTGGCCTGTGTGTTATGGGGTTACATGTCTTCTTGAGTACAAGGAAAAAAGATTGAGCTGAGAGGGTTAGGCAAGAATGTCTGGTTCCATTGCTAGTACATTTGATAAGGAGATGGCTGTAGGAGGAATAAATATTAACATCAGCAGAAACAGACCATAAATTCTCCTTGGGGTCAGGTTGGGTATGTCTTTCAGTTATACACCAGCATCACATAGGCAGTTTGTATATGTGTCCTTATATCTCTATGAATTTATATCTGTATCTCTAAGTTCCCATTGTCCTGTCCAGTTGGAATCTTCTTCTGTATGTGGTGTTAAGATGTGGTCAATACAAGGGCAAAAAGGGAGGTTATCTGGGGGATATGGTCACGGACCTGGAAAGTTGGTCATCCTGTGTAGCATGTTCTCACCTGCCCCCTTGGTTTTGATGTGCTGAAAGATCACTAAAACATGGCCTATGTCCTTCTAAAATGTCTCAATCCTTAGGTTAATACAAGTAGCCTCAGGAAGGACATGGTGCCCTTGGAGGAACAGACTGTTTCGCTCTGAATATATGACCCTTCCCCTCTCCAGGAAGTCACTGACCACGCATATTCTTTTTCCCCTTAGTGCTTATTCCTTCAAAAGGACCTAATAAACAAATTCTTAGAAAGGTGTAAATGACTGATGAAAATTTATATCTCATCTGTTTTAGGGACATTAACGGTAGCTGGCCCTTTAAGCAAAGTGAGTAATCTGGTTAATTTTGGAATTACAGGCAGATGTGAGATCATCACAGTGTGTTAGCTTCTTCAGAGGAACTTGACGCAAGAATTGGACCTATCTGTAACGAGGCCCTTCCTTTTCTCTTTGCTAAGAACCCGCAACTAAACTGCAGCCCAGTTCTTCAGAACTCTTAATGTAAAGGTTTCAAGTCTTTAAAAGAATTTTTACAAAATCTGCCATTTATCACTCCTGGTCTTATTGTTGAAATCTTGCTCTCAGTAAATTTCCATTCTTTCTCAGATAGGATTCTGAACATTGGAGACTAAATTAGAGAGTATAAATGGTTTGGTGGACAAATTCAGTCTACCTGTAGCCTTTAGAGCCTGTCCTTTGGATAGAAACATTAGTTTTCAGTATGAACAAGCAAATAAGTGGTTAGATGAGTATCATAAAAAGGTTATGATCTCCTTTATACAAAACCTACCTAGTTTTAGGAGAAACCATGCCTTTCAAAATCTCTGCTTATGTAAGCTTCCCCCCTTAACAACATTTGTTTATTAAGTAATTACTTTATTTATTCATTTATTTCGCATGCAGAAGCTCCTGGGCCAGGGACTGAACCTGAGCTACAGCAGAGACCCAAGCCACTGCTGTGACAACACTGGGTCCCTAACCTACTGAGCCATGAGAGAACTCTCAGTTATTTATTTTCAATATATCTTTTGCATATCAGTTCTTAGTATTCTTTGGTTCTCTTCCTCTAATTTATTTTCTCCTCTATCCTACTTTTTAAAATTTGTTTGCCTGCCTTCTTTTTTAAATGCCTTGACTTGTAGGCATTGACCCTGAAGGCACCTCCTGATAATTCCCCCCCCACCTCCTCACCATCCAGTGAGGAATTCCCAAAAGTGCATAAAGTGCTCTTCCCATGATGCATTGGTGACAATCTAGTATCCAGTAGCTGGAAAATAGCAATAAATAGACTGTGGTTCAGCCATCGCCCAGTGGAATTTTTAAAGAGTTATTATGACAATAATATGGCGAGTGGGGCTTTGTATCATTGCAAGGTAAGTGCCAGCCACGGAGGGTGAGGCTGTGGTCTGGGAAGCGGGCTGGGTGTTGCAGGAGCTAGAGAAAAGCATCTTCTGAGTCGTGGCTGAGTGTTGACCAGGCTCCAGATTCACTGCTGCGATCAGCTGTGCTTTGTGCTCTGCCGAGAGTCACTTTGGCCTGTCTGAAGGAGGCAGCTGTTGTAAATTATAAGTGCGGATCCAGGGGATAATTCTTGGCTTCCTTCGTGCTGTGAAAGCTCCAGCAATTAATTTCTTCTGTTCTTCTCACAGCCAAGGAGTCTCCACATTATTCATTTTTTTTGGGCAAAAGCCATTGGTGGCTTCTGACTTATTTTCTCATTAGGTTTCTGATGGGAATTACCTGACTGTGGATGGCTTGTGCTTGTAGTTCATTCTGCAGGTGGATTCTGCCCAGGTAAGACCTAAGCAGTAGCTTAATCTGTCTTAAGCTCCCAAGGCACAGAATTCAGTGTCTTGTGTTCATTAGACACAAAGGTACCAGCTTGGCATTTTTGAATTCAGAGGTGCAAGTTGCTGATGCTTTCATCTCTTGAAGTGGCTAGTTTCCCTGTGTGCACATGACAAGACCCAAATAGTTTCACTCGAGGGCAAAGTCTGGGCTTCTGTTTCTGTTACTCGAGAGGAAAACAAAACCACAAAAAGAACCCCAAATACCAATCTTTCCCATCTGGAGAGTCAATGCTTGAATGAAATAGAGTCTGAAAGAGCCCTGGGTCTAGCAAGCCACAGGGGAGGGACTGAGGAGGGCAGGATGGAATTGAGTCCCTGGGGGTCTATGTCAAGTTCAGGGGATCACAGAGAATTCAAAGGGTAAAGATGGGGTTGCTGTAGGATCATTTAGCATGGTCCTCCAGATTGTTTATTTTCCTGTGTGTTGGAGGAGTGCTGATAAATTCACTTGCAGCACTTGTTGCGATTTAACCCTTATATTTTTTCTGATGAGTATTGTTCCCTCTTCAGGGTCTTTGCCAGCCCCACCCTGCTGCCATGTCAGCAGGCACAGGACAGAAACATTGCTTTATGAAAAGGATGCTCAGAATCTTTAGGGTCTCTGGAAACCACTGGATTTGGGAGTTGGAAGGAGATAGGAGCTGTGTTCAGAGGGTCAGGGTGTTGCCTGCTTCTCAAGAGGTCAGCTTGGATATATTGCAACTTCTGGAGTGGAAGCCAGGGCTTTCCTCCTCCCACAAATGTATCAGTCAGGAGTGCTGGCTTGAGAGGGACTCCGCCAAGTAGGCCAAGTTGGTCTTCTCGGTGACTGGAAATTCCCTTCCTAGTGTGTCACTCACTCTGAGCCCAGTCCGTGATAGAGCAGGCACCTAATAACTGTTTGATGAAGGAATGAATGCGTCATTGACCAATGCCAGAAATCCATCATATTGGTGCTTTTGTGTTGCAGTGCAGCTCGCCCTGCTTTCCTCATGTCTTTTGCTTCTGTAGCTCCATTGCACTGCTTGCTGTTCCACCACTCAAGTAGCCACCTTGTTGGAATGTGATTGGAACAGCTTGTTCTTAGGTGTGAGAGTGGACAATGAATACTTGAATGTGCTGCCCTCGAAGGATTATATGCAAAAGGTGACAGGTAACTGAAGAGAAAGTAAATAATAAGATTAAATTCCTACTAAAGGTGGAATTTCAAGTCAATGACAGGGCTCTGTCTTTGGTAGGAGGGGGTCCTCTCTGTGCTCCTCTCTGTCTCTCATAGCACCTTTCACCATGAACCCCCACTCCTTATTTGGCATCATTTTGTTCCTGGATACAGTTGTAGATAATCTGACAAAGGTTACTGGTCCCTGAAGTGCCCCAGTCACTCAGAGGGACTGTCTTTCTGTCTCTGTGAAGGATAAGAATAGAGATGTTCCCAATGACATCCTGGTCTCAGGCTATGCTGGGGATTGGAGGAAGCAGGGCATATGACATAGGGAAATAGGAATAGGTTCACTGCCTTCCCTCCCGCCCCAGATTTTTCCAATCAAACAAAAGGCATGTGTTAAGAATAATTTGCAGCTCTGTCTTTATTTTTTAATTTATTTTTTGTCTTTTTAGGGCCAACCCTTGGCATATGGAAGTTCCTAGGCTAGGGATTGAATTGGAGCTGCAGATGCCAGCCTACACCACAGCCATAGCATTGTGGGATCCAAGCCGTGCCTGTGATCTACACTGCAGCTCATGGCAATGCTAGATGCTTAACCCACTGAAGGAGGCCAGGGATCGAACCCATGTCCTCATGGGTACTAGTCAGGTCCATTACCGCTGAACCACAATGGGAACACCCGCCTCTTAATGAAAGGCGTGTGTCCAACATGGAGTCGTGGTGATCAGTTCCTCAGTGGTAAGGCATGAAGGGAAAGGCCTTATGTGGGGAGGTGGGGACATTGAGCTGCTGTGCTAATAGGACAGCTTGGCCAAGGTCATTTAGCAGGTAACCAAACTGCCTGGCCATGCCTAGACCAGCTCACCATTGTCCTGCAGGCCTCATTATCCCAATTCAGAAGCTTAGCTGCATCTGAGTCAGTCTCCTTGGTGGGGCTGTGGGGAGTGTGCGTGTCAGCAGTCTGGGCTTGTAGAGACTCTGAGACAATACCACAATACAATATTTTGTAGCAGGTATGTGCTGAGTGTTCTTCTCTCACTCTCTGCATTTGGGGCATTCAGCATATAATCTTACAATTAGTTCATTAAAAAAAAAACACCTCCTTGCAGGTCACCTTTAAAACAAAGGGAGAAGCAATTTTGAATTTAGCCATTTTTCATTTTTGACATCCAGTACCACCTCAAGCTCTGCAGTTACAAATAATGCTGGTGGGGAACGGATCCTTTCATGCACATTTGAAGAAAGTAGGGTTATACATTATGAATAGGACAAGGATAAAGGAATTGGCTGTGTAGTGCAAGATATTTGGAGTGCATTAATCAGCCCATCTCTTTTAGAGTGAGGACCATTTTTAAAAACGGGTATTAAACAGAACGCAAACAATTTATGCAATTCGAGTCTGCTTGATACATGATAGACATAACGAGGGCAAAGGGAAGGTAAAAAAACACAGGGAGCAAGACATTTAAGAGGGGAATTCCTCAGGGAAAAATGGAGCAAGGGAACAAAACCACAAAACCGAGCTTGGAAGGAGTACCAAGACGGCATCCAGTCGTGCTTAGATTCCCTGACGCGTCGATTCACTTCGCGCTTCTCAAGCAGCGGTTCGTTGCCTGCTACGAGCCAGCCTTGACCCCGTGGAACTCAAATTGTAGGGAGAGGACATGCCTCCTCAGAGAATTCCTGTGGGGCCTGCTTGAGGAACCACACCCAAGGCGGCAGCCATGTCATTTAGGGAGGCTTTCCTTCCCAGGTAATGAAAACACCATTACCAGTGGCTTAAATAGACTTGTGTATTTCTCTCATAACAGAAAGTCTGGAAGTAGGCAGCCGTGGGTTTAACACCTCAGTGGCATGAAGGCTGGTATGTCTGTGGTTTTCTTGGACCCTCCTTCAGTATTTTGAGATGACAGCCATACATCCGCTTCCAGAACCAAGGAGAAGAGACAGATGCCAGTGGTAAAGAGGTAGCTTGTTTCGTGACAGGAAAACCATCTTTACAAGCTCCAGGGTAGATTTCCACTGACATCTCAGGAGTTCCAACTGTGTCAGATGCTCCCCTTCCCCTGCCCATTCCTCCCACCAGCTGCCAGGGGAACAGAGGAAATGAGAACATGGCTTCTCATGTTCTCCTTAGCCGTGCTCTCTACCCCAGGAGTCTGACAGGTGAGAGGCCAGTGGGCTCCCTCGCTTTTGGGTTTGGTCAGTGGGCATCACTGGACAGACAGAGGGAAGGAGGGGAGCAAGGACGGGGTCTTGGGGGGTATCTGTTTCTTTGGCTCCCACCTGGTATGTTTGTGGCAGGCAGGCAGCATTGGCAGGCTCTGTCAGGTGGTCGTCTCCTCCTTGGCAGGTAACTGCCGGCTCCTTCTCCTTTCAGGCTTATGATGCCCTCATCCCCCTGCCTGCAGCATGTATCTCAGGGTCCATTAGGCTTTCTCTGTTGCCACTCCTTTGGAACTAGTCTACTGGTAAAGATCTTCTCAAAGGACCCAACGTGAATGTGCAGTTGGCTGTCTGCACCCTGACCGGGATGCTAGTAGTGTTCAGAATGGGTGTTTGTGGAGCCATCCAATATTTTTTTTTGTCTTTTTGGCTTTTCAAGGGCTGTACCTGCGACATATTGAGGTTCCCAGACTAGGGGTCTAATCGGAGCTGCAGCCACGGGCCTGTGCCACAGCCACAGCAACACAGGATCCGAGCCATGTCTGTGACCTACCCTTCAGCTCATGGCAATGCCGGATCCTTAACCCACTGAGCAAGGCCAGGGATCCAACCTGCAACCTCATGGTTCCTAGTGGGATTCGTTAACCACTGAGCCAGGGCAGGAACTCCCATCTGACATCTTCTGTCAGAGGCATCGGTTCCTTGGGTGGGGCATAGGTGGGTGGGTATCAGAGAAAGTTCACAGAAAGCTAATGTTTCAGGTCAGTTTCAAAGAAAAAGTAGAATTTGACCAGGTATAGAAGGGATGGGGGATGGAGAGGATGTGGAACCTTCTGGTAAGAGGAATTAACTTGTGCAAAAGTGTAAAGATGTGAGGAAGCATGGGAGAGTTTAACAGTAGTTGTGGGGAGGAGGCCGTGAAGTATGGGCAGAGGAGTGTGCGTCTTGACAGCCAGTGGCCAAGCCGTCTGGAGTTTGATTTGAGCGTGATGGCAAGCCCTTAAATGATTTTAAGAAGGGTGTGGCTTAAATTGTGTTTCACAAAGATGATTCTGGAGGATTATTAGAGTCAGGTGAGGAAACCTCTGGCGGGGGGGAGGGCGGCGGTTAGGAGGTTTCTACAACTTTTCTTCATGAGATGATAAAATCCTGAATGAAGGATAGCTTTCGCTGATGACTTTCCCCAGCAAAAGGAAACCTTCCTCGCCCAAAGCACTTACTACATAGCCCTATTATATCCTGCGTCCCAGAGTAATGCAGTATCATTATCGTAAAATAGGAGTCACATAGTTCACTATGTTATTTTTTCCACTGATCTAGACAACCCCATGGGGACAGGGACCATGTGTCAAATTATCTTTGTGTTCCCAGCACACAGCAAGGGCCTGGCACACGAGAGGCATACCGTAATTGTCTGTTGGATTGAATGTAGGGACTGGCATTGTCACCTACTGGCCTATGCCTACTTTACCTGTACTTCACCTCTGGTGACTGTAGGATAGCTTGATTCTCAGATCCTGTAGCTTTTCTTTTTCTGATTGAAAGACAGAGGGGAGAAAAATGAGAGCGGGAGGGCAAGAAGGAAGAATGGCAGGAAGAAGGAAGTGAAGTGAGGAAGTGGTTTAAGTCTGGTCTTCTGGATGGTGTGGATAAGAAGGGCAGTGATGGGGGTGTTGGATGAGCTAGTGGATAGACATTGACTGCACGCAACACCAGAAAGTTCCAAACCAGAAGAAATAGAAGCCAGTTCTACCTTGTTCCGTGAAATGGAAAAGGGGAAAATAGATCGGGTAGCAACAGTGCATACCTTAATTCTCTGCACACAGGCTGGGTTGTTCCTACGGGGGTCAGGTATTGCTGCCCAGAAGGAGTCCTGTCTGAAACCAGAGGGAAGGACCAAGGCTGCACCAGATCCTGAATCATGGGCAGAAATCATCTTAGAGTTGTTTTTCTTCAGCAGTCTAGCACAGGATGAAAGGCCTGCTAACCCATTTTCTTGATGATGTTGAAAAATACAGTCTGACCAAATGCAACCCTCAGAAAAAGTTGGGTAGTGGAGGAGGGGGGAGAAAATAATATGTTTTGGAGGGTGACCTGAAAATATTTTTTGATAGTTAAGAAAGATGCAGCCACAGACTAGAAAACATAAGTGTCTATAAAAACTTGAGAATATTCCAGGGGAGTTCCTGTTGTGGCTTGGTAGGTTGAGAACCCAACATACTGTCTGTGAGGATGTGGGTTCAATCTCTGGCCTTGATCACTGGGTTAAGGATCAGATGATGCTGTGAGTTGTGGCATAGGTCACAGATGCAGCTCCGATCCAATGTCGCTGTGGCTGTGGTATAGGCCTGCAGCTGCAGCTCTGATTTGACCCCTAGCCTGGGGACTTCCATTTGAAATAAAGACAGTATTCTAGAAAAAGTTTCACAGAATAATTAAATGTGTCTTTAAATCATGTCTTTAAAACCTGTGAACTTGTGTTGGCTGGGCTAGGGTCTTGGGACTTCAGGAGAAAGTTTTCCAATGATTTCAAGCTTCTGTTCTAAACCAGACACTTGGCGCATTATCTCATTTAAATCTTTTACAACTCAGAGGTTGATGTTGTTATAGTCATCTTCCTGATGAGGAAACTGAAGCTTATAAAGCCACCCAAGGTCACACACAAAAGGTGATGGAGATGGGATTTGGATCTGATTTCAGGGGCTGTAAACTTTGCCCAGCACGTGATTCTCATGACATTCATATCACTCTGTATTTTCCCCCAGGTACCTATATTCTGTTATTCACTATCATTCCAGATGTCTGATTCAGTAATGAGGCCTAATTCTTCCTCCCAATGAGGGTTTCATTTGTGAAGCTGCATCTTGGTTCTTAATCTTTCCTTGGAGAAGAAAAATAGGGATCATTAGGACTCTTGAATTAATCTTTGTAATAACAGTTTTCCTTTTTCTGTGGCTTTTGGTATAGTTTTGATGATTTACTGTGTATTGGTCCTACCAAGTATTTATTTCAGGAATAGTGAGCGACCCTCATGACCAGGTCTGTGGTTTCATTCACCTCTTTTTGCTTTTCAGTTAAAGCAGGTGACAGATGCATTTTGGATGTGTTGGGCTTAGAGAGCAAACAAAACCCCCACCAGATCACGGTAAGAGCATCTGCTCTTCACTATCAGCAGTGAACCTGGAGCCTGTGTATGGGATGCACAGCAATCAGAGATGAGTTCCTTATTTCTTTGGGGTACTGAAGGGCAGAATTGCTTGCTGATGTTAAATGTTCTGGGGGGGTGCTATCTCAGGGAGCCAGCCACCACGGCCTGCAGTGCTGGGCCCTTCCATGTGTGACCGAGATCTTCTTGGGACAGTGGGATCCTCTGGTCTTAGAGAAGCACCACCTTCTGTGACTTCTTTGTAATTCTCTTTCTCCCTGTTCCAGTGACAGTTTCTTGTTCACTGGTGGAGGTCAGACTTCACACACCGTGACTGTTTGCCTGTCCCATGGCACCGGCTCTTTTGTCTTCAAGCCGCCTTTGCCATTGTCAACCTGCGATCTGAGCTCTATGAAGGAATTCAGGCTGTCAGGAACCCTAAACCTAAGGCTAAGAGGAATTCTTTAGAGGATGAGTCTTTTCAGTATTCATCTCCTTAGTGATTCATTTCTTGGTATTGTCTTTGGTTACGGGGCTCATCTGCCTACTTGCTTACATTACTTGTATAAGACCCTGGGTCTAGCGTGGTGATAACTAGCATGTAGCACAAGGTTGATAAGTGTTTGCTGAACAAATGCCCCTCCCCCCATCCTCAGCACATGTCATCCTCCTTTCTTTCCTTATTAGTTAATGTTGTGAAGGGGACCTTGTCTGTCATCACTGCAGCCAGCTTAGGTGTGAAGCACATTGAAGACACATAAGCCCATGTGGTGCATCTGTAGAATGGAATGCTACTCAGCCATAAAAAAGAACAAAATACTGAGATTTATAGCACTATGGGTGCAACTAGTGATTGTTATACTAAGTGAAGTAAGTCAGAAAAAGAAAGACAAATACCATATGGTATAACTTATACATAGAACCTAGGATATGGCACAAATGGGAGTTCCTGCTTTGGCACAGGGGAAATGAATCTAACTAGTATACATGAGTATGCAGGTTTGATCACTGGCCTTGCTCCCTGGCCTCGTTCAGTGGGTAGGGGATCCAGCATTACTGTGGGCTGTGGTATAGGTCGAAGACATGGCTTGGATCCTACATTGCTGTGACTCTGGTATAGGCCAGTAGATTTGACTCGACCCCTAGCCTAGGAACTTCCGTATGCCACAGATGTGCTCCTAAAAGGCAAAAAAAAAAAAAAAAAGGGCACGAATAAACCTATCTACAAAATAGAAACAGACTCAAGGACATAGAGGACAGACTTGTGGTTGCTGGGGGGGAAGGAGGAGGAAGTGAGATGGACAGGAGTTTGGGGTTGGTAGATGCAGACTGTTACATTTAGAATGGATAAGCAGGGAGTCCTACTGTACAGCTATATCTGGTCTCTTTGGTTACTACACTGTACAGCAGAAATTAACACAGCACTGTAAATTAACTATACCCTAATAAAAGCAAAAAATAAAAATAAAAAAGACATAGGTCTGTATAGCACCACTGATGACTGTTTCTGAGCCCTCATGTAGCTGATTTTTTTTTGTCTTTTTGCCTTTTCTAGGGCTACTTCCATGGCATATGGAGGTTCCCAGTCTAGGGGTCTAATTGGAGCTGTAGCCACCAGCTTACGCCAGAGCCACAGCAACGCAGGATCCGAGCTGCATCTGCGACCTATACCCCAGCTCATGGCAATGCTGGATCTTTAACCCACAAAGCCAGGGATCGAACCCACAACCTCATGGTTCCTAGTCGGATTCATTAACCACTGCACCACGACGGGAATGCCTCATGTAGCTGATTTTTAAGCTATGGCCTCTCTTTCAATAGTCCCATGAACAAGGCTTTATTATCCTCTTTTGTTGCTCCCCAAATGGTTATGTGTTAGCAAGACTTTGAGAACAAGGGCTAGCTGGGCAAAGGGCCAGCAGGAGTAGTTGGCCTGAGAATTCAGCGGAAGTGGAAGTGAGAACTGAACAGGTTGTAGCTAGTTTTTTTTGATGTGTTTGTGGGAGAAGGTGAGTGCCGCGTCTTACCCCTCTGCCATCTTGATTCCTCTCCTTAATGGGGTGAATGGAAGCCTCCCCACACTCCATGCTATAGCTCCCAGAGTCTTCAGGAGGTGATGCATTTCCCACGTTATATAAAATGGGGAGTTAAGCCAGTCTTGCAAACATCTTAAACAATAAGGGACTCCTGAAAGCTCAAACAAATTTAGGCAGATGACATTTGGATTGCTACTAATATCAATCAGCAAATAAAGCATTCCTTTGACTCCAAAGACTTATTTCAGGGGTGGACAGAGAAACTTAGCAACTGGGCAATGCATAGCCTTGACCATAACACACATGGCCCTGTTTTCTTCATTGGCCCATGACAGTCTTTTCTGATGTTGACTTGTCACATCTGATACCACTATTACCTTTGGCAAGCCCTAATTTGTTTTTCTTCTTTCCTCTTCTTTTTTGCTCTTTTGTTTCTTTTGGTTTGGTGGAGAAGAAAAACATTCAGAGAAGGATTAAGATAGTGTGTAGGTTCTTGAACCAAGAAAACCAAACACCATGTGTTGTAGATGGTACTTTAAGAATCAGAAAACTAAAGCTAAATAAATAGAAGGAATGCCCCCTTTTACAAGCTCCAGTTTAGCAAAACAGTTGCCTTAGGGGAAAAAAAATGCCTCTCTAATTATCCTAAGTCTTTATGAGTGAAACATGCTATTCACATCAGGGGCCTTGTTACTTAACCTTTTCCTCCCCTGTTTCCTGGTCCTGGATTACATTCAAATTGTTAAAATGCTTTTGCTAGCCACATTAGTGCCATAAACACAGAGCTGTCTGCTGTTAGGACGAAGTTTTATTCTTTTAGAAAAACCAGCAGGAAATGATGAAAACCGTTTGGAAACTGAAGGAGGAAAAAAAGGAAATAAATACAAATAATAAAAACGTATCACTACAGGCAATCCATGAACAAGAGGCGGGGGTGGGGGTGGGGGGGATCCCAGAAGATCCCTGGCTTTGATTCATACTTTCAGAGGTTTCCTTAATGACTGCTCTTTTGTGTTGCCAAAGCAGTGCTCATTTATCAGTCTGTGGTTTAATCCAAGCCTATCAGGATGGAAATTCAAGGAGGATGAAGGTTAAATGACAGACATCTAGACTTGGAAACTCCAGAGTTGATAAATGTCTATGAAACTTGACTGAAAAGGCTAACAGGGAAAACATCTCTCTTTAGAGCCCCTGAAAAGGAAGCAGAGCCTTGTGAGAGGCTAGGGAGGCAGTGGATATCAATTCAGATATGAAGCACATTGTATTTTTCTTTTAATTTTATTTTTAAGGCTGCACCTACAGCCATATGGAAGCTCCCAGCCTAGGGGTCAAATCAGCTGCAGCTGCAGCTGCAGGCCTCTACCACAGCCACAGCAATGTCAAGTCTAAGCCATATCTGTGACCTATGCTGCAGCTTGTGGCAACACCGGATCATTAACCCACTGAGCGAGGCCAGGGATTGAATTTGTATTCTCATGGATACTTGTCAGGTTCTTAACCAGCTGAGCCACAACAGGCAGGAACTTTCAAGCACATTGTATTTTTATCAGTACCTTTAATTACTTGTGAGTTAGATGGAAATTCCGAACTTTGTCTCCCCTATATTATTAGTACTGATCAACTTGTGCTAAGTATGCTGTAGCCCAAAGCAAAGGGATAAACCATGGAAAAATAGGTTTTTAACAAAATACTAAATGTCTCTAGTTCTCCTTTGTACCGGTCCCTCTCTGACCTGCCAGGATGGCTCCCATCGTTCTCCTCCCTTTCTGAAATATATTTAGTCTCTCCTCCCCCAAATACCTCTGGTCTAATAAGTCTGTTTTCTGTTGATACTGACACATGGCACAATGTCTGGCATTGTAGGCAAGTGCTCGATATATGTTTGCTTAATTGAATCTACTTGCATTTGGTGCTGCTCTTATGTATCAGTTGCTTCTGGTATGTTGGACTTTGATGTAACCTCTTTCTGATGGATACAGCCCTTCCCTGGCTACTGCAATTGGTGCTGTAGTTAAGAGTTTGACTCTAGATTCAAATTCACGTTGCTCTCAGAGAAGTTAACTGATCTGGCTTTATTTTCTCAATTTATAATAGTACCTATGAAGTCTGTGTGATCGCCTATTTATAAAAGTGCCTAGAAAGAGGAAAAAAATGATTATTCTGGAAGAAATGACATGTGTGGATGAAGCTTTTCAGTACTGTAAAAGAATCAAAAATCTGTAAATTCTTTAAAAGGTGAAAGTTACAAATCTCTATAGAAATGAGAAAAATGAAGATTTTTCCATGAGTGACAACCCTCTTGTCAGCCGTGTTCTCTTTTTTAGAATAAAATCAACCTCAGAAAACATACTAAAACCATACTAAAAACTAATTAGTATTTAATATGCAAATATTATGTCCAAAAAGGACTCCTATAAGGTCTAACATACCTCCCATGCATCCTGATGTCTCTCCCATCAGGGCACATATAAAGCAGATGACCTGCTTGTAGATGAAGGAATGGTAAATGATAAATCAGGAGGTTTTCACCACCAGTACCTTTTTAGAGCCGAGACTGATGTTTTTATGTTTTTATATGATTCATGGGTTGTTTTCTGGGTTGGCTCACATTATACCAGTGGATCCTACATTTCCCCCTTCTCCTAATTCAAGGGTATCTTGCGCAAGGAAAAGACTAGATCTTGAAGCAGGATGGTACTTCTTTGGCATTCAAAGTATGAAAAACAAGCTTTTTATTGCCAACACATTTCTTTTTTTATTGAGTAGATAATCATTTGAGTCTATCATTACTCCTGTCTACAGTGGGAATTTTTAGGATGACACGTCCTAGGAGAGAGGACCACATGTGCACAAGGTTGAGCAAGATGCTGTGATGACAGTCTGGTGGAAGTGGCCACTGGGGAGAAAGGGTTGGAGGGCTCACTCTGGAGTGCATCTCCTTCTTAGGGCCAAGGCCCTGCCATGCGTTGGACTGTCTCCATGACATGGTCCTGTCACCCAGGGCCTGAGTGCTGGATTGTTGTCAGAGAATCCAGTGCATCTGTACTTGGTCCTTTCTCAGGCCATCTCCAAAAGCCAGGTTTCCCCTATAGACCAGTGGCTCAGCATCCCGTTACTTGACCTTCATTGAACTCCCTGACCCTCACTTGCCAATTTCCAAGTCAAGGAAGTGCCTCATTGGAATATGTCCTCTTTTCTTTCAATTCTATCCCGGGAATCTATTCCCATAAGTAGTTTTTGGGAACACAATTTCCTATGGTGATTTTCTAATATTCTCTTTTCATTTCCTTCAGAAGCTCTATACGGCTGTGTTGGTGGCACTTCAGAATCTTAGGATTTAGCTTATTAAGAGAGATAAACAAATATTATGATAATGCCAGTCACCAGTGAACAAGTGGTAATAACAGCAGAGGCCTAAATACAAAAATTAATTAACACGAAACAGGCAACAGGCCCAGCTGTCTTGAGCAATTTCGAAGGCATAACATGAAACATGGAAGATGTTCAAAGGAAGACTTAAGTGGAGGGAAAAACAACACGTGCCGTTAACACGCACACACTGCAGATGTGAGCTTTGTCAGCAGCATTTCTCTCTTCTTACTGTAAGTCTGAGGTTGGTATTACAAGATCACATCAATTATGTCAAATTAAACAGCACCACGTGACCTGAGAGAGCTAAAGGGAGATATTTCGCTGGTAAAGGCGCTGGAGATAATTTTATTAGCGTAAGCCCAGTGTCATGTGATGCATTGTTCTGCTGTCCAGTTGTGAGGCTAAACCTCTTTGTGCTTTTGTACAACATATGGAATTATATTGGGCCTCTTTCTATTTACAGAGAAACTCCCTCTGCCTTTCAAATAAGAAGTAACAAAGCCCCAAACCCTTGAAAAGTAGTATGACCATATAATTGTCCAAACTAGGTCACTTTGGAGAATGAAAGAGGAGGCTGTTAATAATTTTGTTGGGACAATAGACAGAAACCCAAACTGTGCCAGCTCAATCAGAATAGGTGGTTATCTGAATCGTAAGGCCAGAGCACAGCGGCTAGAAGATAGCAAAATGTTATCAGATTTCAACTCTATATCTTAACTGTATTTTGGGACAGATGAGTTGATTTATAGTAGAGCCAGTTTTACTATATTTCATCACTTAATTGTGAGTAGCTAATGGTATGTTTCTCTCCTCTGAGAACCTTTCCTTGGTTCCTAACCATTTTTTTTTGGTCTTTTTGTCTTTTTAGGGCTGCACCTGTATCATATGGAGGTACCCAGGCTAGGGGTCTAATCAGAGCTCTAGTTGCCTGCCTATGCCACAGCCACACCACATCCGAGCCGCATCTTCAACCTACACCACAGCTCATGGCAATGCCGGATCCTTGACCCGCTGAGTGAGGCCAGGGATCAAACCCGCAACCTCATGGTTCTTGGTGGGGTTTGTTTCCGCTGAGCCACGATGGGAACTTCCCTAACCAATTTTTTTTAACCTTCAGGTGACTGCACACCTGATTTTACTTTCATGCAACAATTTGTCCTCCCTATGGAGAGTACTGGAATATTAGAATAATTGCCCCCATGATTCTCTAGCATACCTCATGGTGTCTGAGGATCTCACTGTAGCAGGCACAGGGCTTGCACATGGAACTTCCAGAATAATATTTTTAAGCCTTCCAAGAATGACAGCAGCTGATTTCTTGGAGGTGAAAACCTGCCACGCTGTGTTCTGTTTGACCATCCATCCAGTTGTTCCCTGATGAGTGGGGTCACAGTCTCTCTCTCTTGGGCCCCTGAGTCAATGCATTATGGTCACCAGGATTTGGCTTCTCTCTCCCCTCACTGTGCCAAATCCCACCCATCAGCACACGATAACCTTCGGTAGTTCAGGAAAACATCACTGGGTTAGGCTGAGACCCAATCTGTGTAATTGCCTTAAAGAAATAGAAATCTTCCGGAGATGCTGAATGGGCTCAGTTTGACCTCTGTCTCTTGAACTTTGGTCTCTTTCTTTATTTCAAATGGAAAGAGTGGTGTTGACAGCACGTAATTGCTGACCATCTTCCAAACTGAGAGACATCTGGCCTCTGAAAAATCATGGAAGGACTGCAGCGGATGACAGATCATTTTCTGTTGGCCCTTCTTGTCCTAGAGCAATTGGGTAGTGCTGACTTTTTTGCCCACCTGGAAATACTTCTTATCTAAACTTCCACTCCAAATAAACCTGAGCTCTGTGCCATACCGTGGAGACTTCTGGGGCTTCACCTCCAAGGGCCACTTTTTCAGAGAGGCACTCCTCTTGGCTGGAAGGAGGAAATTTTATGATTTTCTTTTTAGACTTCCTGACAGCTAAAAACAGCGAGGGAACATTTAAACTTAGACAATAAATAATTCAGCACTGATTTTCCTGGAGTTTCATAACCAATATTAGTTTCTTTCCCTTCCTTGTCCTTACTCCCATGTCCTTTACTGGGAGAAATAACCTTCCCCTTGTACCTGCCATGGAGTTGGACTGGCAGCATATCTGGGACAGCAGCAAGGAGAAATTGAAGATTTCTGGCTACAACCTTTTGTGCCCCTTCAAAATGCTTATAAGATTCTCCTTCCATTTTTAAGCTACATGTAAAAGGGTTTTTTTTTTCTATTTAAAAAAAATTTTTGAATGTTTTATTATAGTGTGTTGCTAGGACCAATTTTTCCCCCAAAGAGAGAGTATGGATGTAATAAAGAAGGTCTGACATGCTTTTTATGAAAGCTTTCCACTAGGGCTGGGCTTCAGCTATTAGATCTCTGCCACTTCCTTCTTCGGTGGCATTAGTAATGTGGGTAACCAAATATATTCTTTTTCACCTCTTGGATTGCCTTTTATAGGTAACTGATTGATGAAATATAAATACTTATGAAAATGTGTGCATGAGAGTGAAGAGGAAGAAAAGAAGCTGCCTCCGTTTCATCAACCTGCAATGAACTCTTTCCTTTTATAGATTACCTGTCAACTTAAAAGATCATTTAAGAATCCTACGTGACTCAGTGAGAAAGACTATGAACTAATGCTTTAAAAGGAAGCCACTCTTTTCTTGGAAGGGGAAACTGTACTTCCAGCTTTTTTTCTGTTTGATGGAAGTTAGAGCAGCCTAACTTTTTCTTTTTCTCCTCCTTTCCCCTTCTCCCTCTTTTTTTCTTCTTCCCCCTTCCCCCACCCCCTTGCTACTTATGATTATTTTTAAAATTAATTTAATTTTTTTGTCTTTTTGCCATTTGGGCAGCTTCCGAGGCATATGGAGGTTCCCAGGCTAGGGGTTGAATCGGAGCTGTAGCCACTGGCCTACGCCAGAGCCACAGCAACGCGTGATCTGAGCCGCATCTGCAACCTACACCACAGCTCACGGCAATGCCGGATCCTTAACCCACTGAGCGAGGCCAGGGATTGAACCCAAAACCTCATGGTTCTTAGTTGGATTCGTTAACTACTGAGCCATGATGGGAACTCCCTACTTATGATTATTGATGGCCTCCTATATGCCAGAAATTCTATGAGTACAGAGCAGACTAAGATCAAGGATATAGAGATGAGAATGAGAAAGCTACAGCTCTGCCATGAATGAGCTGTTGAGAGAGTGAATGGAAACCACAGTGCAGTTGTGGCTGATGTGATCCTGGAAGCCATGCTGGGTACAGTGGGACTCAGAGCAGGGATGGGGTGGGAGGAGAAGGGTGAACATTGCCTCAGATGGGGACATTTTCATTGAGAAGGTGACATTGAGTTGGATTTTGTTTGATGAGTAGAAGCTACCAAGGGTTGAGAGACAGAGTTCAGAAGACAGAAGCATTATGGTCAACTAATACGGCGAGAAAAAGTGTTGCTGAATAAGGAGGACTTCTTCGTGAGAAAGGGTGCCATGGAATGCAGAGGGAATCTTGGTGAAAGGAGGAGCAGAGGCAAAGGGGCAGTGCCTGGAGAGCACGTGGAATGTTTTCAGGGGTGAGAGGGACAGGAACCGACATAAATTATTGCCAATGCTTGTGACAATTGGGAAAATGTGCTATAATTATGCAACATTTCAAACAAGAGGATATCGAGGCTGAAGGAAACCAAGTGATTCATCCAGAGTCATGTAGCTGCTCAGTGGAAGTCAGGACTCCAATTTAGATCTGTCTGACTCCAAAGCTAACCCTCCCTTTGTACACCAGCACAAAGGAAGCAGGGACCTGGAAGAGGAAGAATAGGCCATTAAAAGTCACCTATTGCATCAGGTGACAGGCCAGCTCCAAATCACAATGGCACAGAGCTCCAAGAACTCACTATTTATAAACTGAGAGCTCATGGAACATCCTCTTTGCAGCCTTGCTTTCCTGGCCGTGTAATACAGCTCTCGCTTTATTTGGCTGACTTTAGGCAAGGAGGGCAGGGAGGGTTTTCTGAGGCCATTTGAATGCTATATTAGGGCATTATGTTGGGGCTGGGTTATTACTGGGGTGAAAAATAACCACCAAATGTCAGTTCTTCAAGAGAAAGAAATTCCCAAATCCATCAAGCTACAAGTCCATTGGGAGTGGAAGAGTAACTTCCTCTGTACAGTTGTCAGTCAGTGGCTCAGGTGGAGAAAGGTACCACCACTGCCTTCTGATGCCAGCTTCGTAACACAGCATGTGGAGATTTACCTGAACTGGAGGGTTGAGCCCTGGCACGTACGTATGTTGGCCTGGCATCATTTCTGCTCACATTTCATTTTCCAGGACCAGGCAGGTGGCTACCCTTAACTTTGCATAATCCTCCCTGTGCTAGAAAGGAGACAAGAACTAGATAGTGAAGTGTATGTGGAAAGTCTACCTCAGGGGTACAGAAATGCCAGCATACTCCAACATACCTCTTCCAAGACTGAGGAAGAGTAAAAAGATCAGTTCTAGATGGCGTAAGAGGAGGCATTTTTCCTATTTCTGTTTATTGTTCTTGGGTCTCAATGCAGTAGCCACTCATCACATGTGGATGTTAAAATCAAAATTATATTTAGGAGTTCCCGTTGTGGTGCAGCAGAAATGAATCTGACTAGGAACCATGAAGTTTCGGGTTCGATCCCTGGCCTTGCTCAGTGGGTTAAGGATCTGGCGTTGCCATGAGCTGTGGTGTAGGTTGCACATGCTGCTCATATCTGGCATTGCCGTGGCTACAATGTAGGCCAGCAGCTATAGCTCTGATTAGACTCCTGGACTGGGAACCTCCATATGCTGCAGGTGGTGTGTCCCCACCCCCCTAAAAAAAAAGGCAAAAAAATCAAATATTTAGTTGCTCAGTTGTGCTAGCTACATTTTATGTTCTCAGTAGCCACATGTGACTGGTAACTCCCACAATAGAAAGTGCAGATACAGAATATTTGCATTGTTCCGGACATTCTGTTGGACATTGCTGTTTAGACCAAGGATCAACAAACTTACTCAGCAAAAGGCCAAAGAGCAAATATTTTGGGCTTTGTAGGACATATGGTCTCCAGAGCAGCTACTCAAGTTTGCTGTTGTAGTGTGAAAGCAGTCATAGTCAATGTGCAAATGAATAGGCAGGGTTGTGTTCTAATAAAACTTTATTTAAAAAAACAGGCAGCTGACAAGATTTGGGTCATGGGCCATTTGTTTTCCGGCCCTGGCCTAGACCAATGTTTTCCAGTAGGAAGGGCAGTCATTTTTACATGACCATCCAATGTGTGTGGTAAAAAAGAATTAGAACTTCAATTTATACCTATATTTAAGTTCATTCATCTTTGCTTATAGCCATTATCCAGACTTGCATTGGCTCCTCCTTTCTTGGCCTCTTTGTTGGATGGTCACATGTCATACATATCAGGTGGGAGTTTCCTGCCCAGGGATGTATTCTGTGCTGCTCATAGGCCTTTTACTTCTTCTAATACATTGTGACATCATGCAAACTATGTAGCCTGGTTGTGTGATGCTCTGAATTATGTTACCTCATTTGAAGTAAAATAACCCTTACAAAATGAGCAAGTGGTTTAAAACTATTTCTGCAGAGACACTACTGAGTATTATGCTATTGTTTCTGGCCTCACGCTACATTCTGCTCTGGGACGTGGGGATTTCCCCCCCCCACACACACATTTCTGCCTTGGTCACTCTGCACCCTGTTAGGCTCTGCCAGCTGGAAAGGCAGGAGCAGAGGGTGAGAACTTGTTCCTTCCAATCTGTTTCTTGGTTTTGCTGCTTTCACTCCAGTGGGTACCAGTAGCCACTGGTTCACTGGAATCATTTCTTTCCACACTCCCAAACCAGCATGGTCACACCCCTCAGCATCATGTTGGCAGCACTGCCAGCCAGTGGCACCCCCTCCTCAGGTGTGAGTCCTGCCCCCCGGGTCCTTCCTTGAGGCACCTTAGGAACATGCAGGCCATCTCCTCAGAGGCCAGTGTCCCAGGTCCCCAGCTTCCCCAGGTGTCTTGGTCTGTTATGCTTCTCTTCCTCCCTTTGATCCTTGGACCCAAGAGTAGAAGATGCTTTGCTGAAGTTACTATCTGAGATCACAGTGTTCCTTTTTTTCCCTTTTTTTCTTTTTCTAGGGCCGCACCTATGGCATATGGAGGTTCCCAGATTGGGGGTCTAATCGGAGCTATTGCTGACAGCCTACACCACAGCAACGCCAGATCCGAGCAGTGTCTGCAAACTACACCACAGCTCATGGCGACATCAGATCCTCAACCCACTGAGGGAGGCCAGGGATTGAACCCACAACCTCATGTTTCCTAGTTGGATTTGTTTCCTCTGCACCACGATGGGAACTCCTCCTTTTCCCTTTTACTCTTCTTATACCCCTTGAACCAATTTCTTTTATTAAGTTCTCTGCCAAAATAACTACAGTGGTTTATTTATTGCTTGGGGCCTAATTTACAGAGACAAATGAATTAAACTTCATCTTAATAATGTAAACATATGCTGCAAAAATAGTAGTGTGGACAAAACAATGATATAATCAGATGAGTAGTAAACTGAAAAAATGATTGAAAATGGATTTCTATCCATTACTATTAATAATGAATCTCACCTCAAGTTTCTGTTGTACCCTGAGATGTGAATTAATAGTAATAACCCAAAGCAGTTAACAAGACAAATAAAAGCAACCAAAACATAAAGGAAAACCTGTAAAATTTTCAATGATATTTAAAATTAGGATATATTTAATCTTTTACTAAAATTTATTACTTCATGTTAAATGTTTAGAAACTCATTTTGAAGTTTAAAAAATAGCTTTCTGAATGCAAGTATTATGTATTATTCTGCTTGGTTCATTGCTGCACCCTTAGGTCCTACAACAGTATGTAGCTTTTAGTAGACAATCAATAGGTTTGTTAAACAAATAGTAAAAAAAAAAAAAAAAAAAAAATTGCCTCTACCCACGGGGAAATACCTTATTTTGCAGTTGTGGTTAAAATGGTTAATATTATGTATGGCAAACAACATGGCAATAAACTAATATATATTCCTTGCCAGAAAATATGTTAGAAAACATTGATGATCATTTGAAGAAATAAGTATTAGAACAAACATAGGAAGTTTGCTATATATAGCTTCTTCAAAGTGCCAATGGCTTTGTTAAGTCTCAGTTCATGGTATATATTAAGTTCTCCTTCATTTAAAAAACACTGCTTGTCAAATGAGATCTTTTGTATAGATTAACTGACGTCTTTAAAACAATTATTTTCTGGAAAAGCTGTTGCTGCTTTGACTAGAATTAAAAGAAGGATTCTGAGGGTAAAAGCCAGAGAAATAACCACAAATTCATTCTTTGTACCATTCATAAGCAGAAACATTGCAGCAAGGAGGTTGAAGCTAGATAAGACAGGATACTACATGATGTTTTCCCGTTTTTAAAGTAAGATTTTAAATACTGCGTCTTCATAGTATTTGTAATGGGATGGAGAGTGACTGTGAAAGTAATTTTAACCACAAGGGTTTATTCTTGATCCTGTGGCAAATCGCCTAAGATACAAAGCTAAAAGATGAGCTATACTCTATTCCTTTATAAACACAAAAATGCTCCAAATTTGCTGATCTTTCATATGATAACAAGTACCTCTCTTCAGTACCTTATTTAAAAGATTTTAAAAAAATACACACTCTTAATCGGTCCCTTCAACAGGAAGGTGATATTTTAACAGTGAGTGAGATAGTCAGTGCTATTCAAAACATACTCATAGTATGAAAAGAGCCCTTTGAAAAATGACACTTGGATAATGAATTTTTTTTTTTGTCTTTTTGCCATTTCTTGAGCCACTTTCACGGCATATGGAGGTTCCCAGGCTGGGGTCCAATCAGAGCTGTAGCCGCCGGCCTACACCAGAGCCACAGCAACTCGGGATCGGAGCCGTGTCTGCAGCCTCCACCACAGCTCACTGCAACGCCGGATCCTTAACCCACTGGGATCAAACCCGCAGGGATCAAACCCGCAGGGATCAAACCCGCAACCTCATGGTTCTTAGTCAGATTCGTTGACCACTGCGCCACAATGGGAACTCCACTGGATAATCAATTGCTATGTGATTTTCTTTCTTTCTTTTCTTTTTTTTTTTTTTTTTACTTAAAATGGTCCAAATAGTTGGTATACTAAAATTGGAAAGAATGTTTTCTGACTTGTTGAACAATATCACACATGTTCAAAACAATTCTTTAAAAATAAGATTACAACACTTTTCAGTTAATTTGTAGAAACAAATGATTGAAATCAGGGAGGATAAAAACGTACAAGCTAAGTATTCACACTAATCTTTGCCTAACTGAAGAGTGATATTGAAAAATATGTCAGATTTTAGTAAGTGTGAGGAGCTTTTCCATTTGTATCTACATACCATGCTTAAGTATATTTTTAAAGAAAGGCAGCCAAATACTGAAATAAAGAAGGAGAGAAAGAGAAACAAATAGAAACAAGTAGTAAATAGTAGATTTAAACCCAAATATATTAGTGATTTTATTAAATATATATAGAGGAGATACTGTTATATTGACTGGCTGGATAAAAAGCAAAATAGATATATGCTACTTTATAAGAGACAAAACATAAGGATACAGAATGAATGTCACAAAAATAAGACAATTCTAAAATTTGTGTGCACATTTTGTATGAAAAGTATCATCTCTGTCTTTTATATATATCTCTCTATATAAATATCTATCTACCTACTTATCTACCAAAGACAAATCCTCAAACCTTGGACATTTTTGCACACCTTTCTCAGTAGCTGAAAGAGCAAAAGGAGAAAAATCAACAAGAATGTAAATGATTTGAACATTCTGTAATATGACCTGATACAAATATGTAGAATCCTGTGCCTACAAATGCCAGGATATGTTCAATCCAAGTACACATGGATCATTTACAGGGTTATAAACCAAGTCTCAACAAATTTCAAAGGATTTAAAATATTTAAATTCCACAGCAGAATTTATTTAGAAATCAATAATAAAAAGATAACTATGGCAATCCCTATATATTAAACACTTTTACCTACGTATCAAGGAGGAAATCACAATGTAAACAAAAAATATTTTAAACTGAATGATAATAAAAATTACATATCAGAAATTGTGGAATATAGCTATAGCCACATATGGATAATATATGTCTTAAATAACTGTATTAGAAAAGAACAATGGCTAAAGATAAATTATCTAAGAGTGCTCTCTCAAGAAGTTAGTAAAAGTGTGGCAAATTAAAAGTCACTGAGTAGAGAATAAAGTTGAACTCAGAAGTACATGAAATATTGGAGTTCCCACTACGGTGAAGCAGGATCCGTGGTGTCTCTGAGTGTTGGGATGAGGGTTCAATCCCTGGCCCGGCACAGTGAATTAAGGATCTGACATTGCTGCACCTATAGCATAGGTCACAG
The DNA here is from genome assembly GCF_016906955.1 of Phacochoerus africanus. Taxonomy (NCBI): domain Eukaryota; kingdom Metazoa; phylum Chordata; class Mammalia; order Artiodactyla; family Suidae; genus Phacochoerus; species Phacochoerus africanus. The sequence continues at coordinate 233,455,435 of NC_062545.1, forward strand.
CTGTGGCTAGGATCTGATCCCTGGCCTGGTAACTCCATGTGCTGTGGGTCAGCCAAAAAGAAAAAAAATTTAAAAAGACATACATGAAATATTAAAGTAATACACAATAGAGAAGAATCACAAAGCCAAATCTTTTTTTTTTTTTCTTGGTCTTTTTGTCCTTTTTAGGGCAGCACCTGTGGCATATGGAGGTTCCCAGGCTAGGGGTCTAATTGGAGCTACAGCTGCCAGCCTACACCAGAACCATAGCAATGTGGGATCTGAGCTGCGTCTGCGACCTTCACCATAGCTCATGGGCAACCCAGATCCTTAACCCACTGAGCAAGGCCAGGGATGGAACCCTCAACCTCATGGTTCCTAGTCAGATTCGTTTCTGCCTCGCCATGATGGGAACTCCACCAAATCACTTTTTTGAGAAGAGAAATAAAATCCATAAGCTAACCAAACTTCCCATCAAGAGATGGAAGAACAATTGCAGGAATGAAAAATGGTCCATCACTATACAGTTTAATGTAGTAAATTTGAAAATAGTGATATGATAGAAAAATTTATTGAAAAACACAACCTACAGAACTGACACCGTAGGAAATAGAAATTTTTGCACAGTCCTTTTATAAAACATCGAAAATGTATGGAAGACCAAAATATGGAAGGAATATGTTGTGCTCATAAATTGGAAGATTCATGCAATGTCAGGCTCTCCAAGCTGACTGTAGATACAAGACTACATTTGTCAAAACCCAGAATGTTTTTCTTTTTAATATGTGCTTTTATGCAAATTAAGAACCTGATTCTAAAATCTTTGTTGAAATGCAAAGGGCCAGTAACATTTGGGACAATCTAGAGTAGATTAGTGTGAATTTACTTCATATGAAAACTTATAAAGGTATAGTAATCAAAACAGTGGTATAGGTACACAGACATATACATATGTTAATGGGTTAGAATACAGTCCAGAATCAGACCCACAAATAAATGCAGACTTTTTATTACAAAGTTTGCAGTTAAGGTCTATGGGAAAAGGACAGTTTTGTTTTCAGTAAATGATGCTTTGTCAATTCTATATCCTTAAGAAAAATGGAAAATCTAACTTTTATCTCATACCAATGCAAAAATCAATCCAGGCATATAGTAGATATAACTAGTAAAACAATAGAAGGTACCTTAGGAGAATAATTTTGTGACTTGAGAGTAGGCAACATTTTTTAAACAGGATACAAAAAGCACTGACCCTAAAGGAAAAGACTGCTAAATTTGTTCACATTGATATTAAGAATTTCTTTGTATTGAAAAAAATCCCAGTTCAAAGACTGAAAAGCACAAGCCACAATTTGGTAGGAGATATTTGAAACACAGATAACCCCCTCAAAAGTTTGTATAATAAATTCCTATAAATGAATAAGAAAAAGACAACCTACTGGAAAAAAAGGGTGGGAGTCCTGTAGCAGCCCTTCACAAAGATACAGAAAGGTTCTGAATTTCATTAGTAATTAGGTAAATGCAGTTTTAAAACATGGTATTTAAAATACTGTGAATATTTTAAAATCACAATTCATCAGGAAGGTCAAATTAAGAGACTAAATGTTAACAAGAGTTAGAGAGGATGCAGAGTACCCGGAGTTCTTATAAGTGCTGGTAGGAGGAGTAGTCAGTCAACCACTCTGGAAACTAGCAGTATTTACCTATACATATCTTACCATTGACTCAGCAGCTTGACTCCTAGGAATATATCCAACAAAAATGCATTCTATGTTAGCAAAGAGATATATAGAATAAAAGTTCATAGCAATATCTTTTGGTAACAAACTTGTAAGGACTTGAATGCTCATCAAAGTAGAGTAAATAATTGTGATTTTTTTAGTGGAATTCTATACAGTAATGAAAATGGACAGAATACTGCTACATATGACATGGATTAATCACATGAACTTAAGGTTTGGCAAAAGAAACTAGACTCAGTATGTATTTTATGTTCATAAACAGCTAAAACTAATATATGCCATCAAATGTCCAAATATTACCTTTAATAAAGAAGATAGGGGTTCCAGTCATGGACCAGTGGTAAGCAAATCTAACTAGCATCTATGAGGACAGGGGTTCAATCCCTGGCCTTGCTCAGTGGGTAAATGATCTGGCATTGCCATGAGCTCTGGCATAGGTTGAAGACCTGGCTCAGATCCCGCCTTGCTGTGGCTGTGGTGAAGCCAGCAGCTAGAACTCTGATTCGACCCCTGGCCTGGGAACCTCCATGTGCCATGAGTGGGGCCCTAAAAAGCAAAAAATAAATAAAAAGGCTTCAAAGGGACACCAGCAAGGCTTCTGGGAGAAAGTATTATTCTATTTCTTGACCAGGGAAGTAGTTAGATGGATGTGTCTGATTTCTTATGATTTGAACATTATCTATGTTATCCTTTAAAATAGTGATTTCAAAAGGGGAGAAATGGAGCATTAGGCATTAGAATGGGCATGTGAATTCTTTTCCATCCTTTTCCTTCTCTCTAAACAATCCTCACTCAGTTTGTTGTGGTTGTTCAGTGTGGGTGTGTGTGCTTGGAAAAGTGGTATGTGATGGTGGTGGTGGGGTGTCCCCTGTGGCCTGATTAAGCTGTGGCTGCTCTAGGGAGATCTTTTAAGAGTTCTACTGGGAGTTGTGCTGGGAGACACAGAGATATCAGCAGAAGGAAATAAACCTTTACTTGTGGTTGGTCTTTGAGAGGCTGCAGAGAGTTTTGTAGAGTTGCCAAAAGAATTGATACTGGGTTATGAGAGGCAGTGGCAGGTATACTAATCATTACATTTTTTATAGTTCTCTGTTCTTGTTCAGAAGCTTTTGATCAGTTAAATGTAGGGTGTTATGTAAGGAGGAGAAAACAGCTTGCCATAAAACTTGCTGAACAAATCGAAGGAAGATAAAAAATTCTTGACAAGCTTAGCCTTATTTTAGCCTTATTTAAAAAATGAGTATGAAGGACTAGAATTATCATTAAATGATGCCAGCTTTGGGAGAGTATCATCAAAACCCCAAGTCTGGAGGAAATGTAAGAAAACCTGGATACAATAAACTTTGTACTTAAGCATGAAACATACTTCCCTGAAAAAGAGTTGAAAGAAGAGACATCCAAATTCTTAGAAAAAATACTGAGTTGATGGATGCCGTTATAAACATGAAGAGGATATAAAAGCCATCAATCATTCAGTGAATGGCTTTCCAAATAGACATTAGGTAACAGGCAGTTTGCCTATGGTCCCTCCCCAGTGAATGAGTTGATCTTCTGAAAGGTGGACCTCTCTCTCTCTCTCCTATTCAGGCTCTCACCTTTGCTTTGAGGATATGTTCACTTGCCTCCTACTCCAAATGAGGTCCAGTGGTGCCATTGTATCCAAGGAAATTGTTCAGGGGGAGGGGACTTGCTTTTGAATCTCTCCAGGAATATAATCAGATCCCAAGCTCCCCGCCATTCAAGGTTATTTTCCACCACAGATTTCCCAGCACAGCTTATCCAGTCTTAGCAATGAGAAATGACTATCCAGCAGGAAGTTTTTCCCAATATTCTCCCCCATTGGCTGGATTTCTCTTTACCACTATAATCTAAATTTAGAAATGAATTATCAGCAGGGTTGGCCTAACCTTCAAACAAACCAATTATAGAACATCAGAGCCCCAGCAAGAAATTTAAGACTTTTTTTTTCCACTTTGTTTCAAAGGAAATTTAAAATGACTCCCTTTTATTATCAGTGTATGCTACTGCTGTTGCTTAAGTGATTTTTACTTTTGTCTAAACTGAAAACCCTAGAATTATGATTTTCAGGGTAGATATGTTTTATAAATGAATGTAGATAAACCTATAGCTGAATCTTAGGAGTAAGTTTTTATATACTTTATATTGTATGTTTGATTTTAATTTAATCAGTTCATCATTATACCATACACATTAAATGAACATAATATGCAGAGTTCAACAGATATTTTAAACTCTGAAGGGTTTTTTGTATGTCATAGAGCTATATTTAATAAGTTCTAATATGAATATGAAAGAAAGTTATTTAAAAAATTATATATATATATATAAATTGGAGGTACATGTGTAAAAAATTTGAATGCTAGGCAGGGAAAGTAAAGAGGTTTGGAGAACATAGTCTATCTATCTTGTGAGGGATCCTTTAAAGTGATATTTCCTAAAGTGAATTTCAGAGAATACTGGGCCCAAGTGATGCTCAGAGAGATAAATAAGGGTTTTGTAGTCCAATGAGTGGTGTGCTAGAGCCAGCTCATAGTAAATGAGTTGACTATTAAATGTTCATGAATTTATTTTTATTTTTTACATAAATTTATTTTTCCAGCTTTACTGAGAAATATGACATTGTATAAGTTTTTAGATACAAAATGTGATGATTCGTGTATATATTGTTAAATGATTACTACAATAATGTCATTTCGCTTAGTTGCCATTTTTTTTGTTGTTTTTTTGGTGAAAACTTTGAAGATCTACTCTCTTAGAAACTTTCAAGTTGGTGATAAGGTATTGATTTTTGTATATTGATTTAATATCCCATAACTTTGTGAATTCTCCTGTTAGTAATAACAGGTTTTTTGGAGGAGTCTTTAGGGTTTTCAATATATAAGATCTTCAAACATAGACAGCTTTCCTTCCTGTTTTCTGCTCTGGATGCCTTTTATTTCTTTTTTCTTGAATGAGTGCTCTGTAAGGACTTCCATTTCTGTGCTGAGTAGAAGTGGTGAGAAGAGGCACCCTTGTCATCCTTTCACCACTGAGTATGATGTGAACGGTGGGCTTATCCGATCTGTGATCATTTTTATGTTGCAGTGCATTCTTTCTAGACACCCTCGGTGGAGAGGTCTTATGATGAAAGGATGTGGAGTTTTGTTACATGCTTTTTCTGTATCTATTGAAATGACCATATCATGTTTTTATCTTTCATTTTATTAATGGAAGTATTGCACTTATTGATTTGCATGTGTTGAACCATCCTCTCATCTTGGGATGAATCCCACCTGTTATGATGGATGTTCCTTTTAATGTGCTGTCAAAAGCAATTTGCTTGGATTTTGTTGAGAATTTTTGCATCTGTATTTATCAGGGATTTTGGCCTGTAGTTTTGTTTGTTTTTTTTCAGTGCCCTTATCTGAATTTGATATGGGGTAATGCTGGCCTCATAAAATGAGTTTAGGAATATTCCCTCTTTAGTTTTTTGAAAGAACTTAAGGATTTAATTACTGTGGAAGGATTTAATTATTTCGGAAGGATTTGGTAGAATTCACTAGTGAAGCCATTATCCTGGCTTTTCTTCATTGGGAGTTTGTTGATTATTGATTCCATCTCTGTACTCTGATCAGATTTTCTACTTCTTCATAATTTGGTTTTTAGTAAATTGTATGTTTCTAGGAATTTATCCATTTCTTTTAGGTTGTCCCATTTGTTGGTGTATAATTGTTCATAGTAGTCTCTTATAATCCTTTGCATTTCTGTGGTATCTGTTGTGATGCCTGCTCTTTAATTTTGGATTTATTTATTTGAGTTCTCTTTGTTTTCTTCTTGGTTAGACTCCTTGAAGATGTGCCAATTTTGCCAATTTTATCTTTTCGAAGAAGTAACTCTTAGTTTTGTTAATCATTTCTATTGTTTTCCTATTTTTTATTTCATTTATTTCTGCTCTTTGCTTTTTCCTTCCCTCTGCTAACTGGATCTGCATCCAAGCAGGGTGGCTGGGTGGGCTCCCTGGCTGTATGGGGCTGCTGCTTATGTTTCCTGTCAGGGTAGGGCCAGTGGATGGATTTCCTGAAAGGGCAGGGATGCAGGCTGTACTCTGTAGTCAGGCAGTCTGTGCACCCAAATTGAGCAGAACTTCAGACTGAGATTTGTGATCAGGCAGACCATTGGCTGTGCTCTGCTCTTGGGTGAGGTCACTGGGGAAGCTCTCTGATTAGGTGACATAGAAAGTTATTCTCTGTGATTGAACAAGGTTATGGTGGACTCCCTGCCTGGGCAAGGCCACACACCGTATTCAGCATTTGTGCAGGAAATTATACTATTCCCCAAGAATGGTTGGGGTTTTAGACCATGATCTAAGGCTGAGTGGTAACCGTAGACTGGGCTTCATGGCTGCTGAGTGTTGCTGTTCACGCTGTTTGTTTTCGTGGGGCCAGAGGATGTGTTCAATATTTGGGCAGAGCTACTGACTTGGACCCCTGCCTGAATGGCTCTAGCCACTGGTCATCTGCAGCCACACTTTCCACAGGAGTGGGACTAGGGGCTAAGATCAGAAGTTGAGTGGAACTGGGAATTTTCTCCCTTGCCCAGGTGAGCCTTTAGAATGAACTTGATGGCAATGTGGTCTGTTGGCTGGGAATCCAGATCAGATAGAACTGCTCACTGAGCTCCCTGGCCAGATGGGATCATTGGGTTGGTTCTGTAGAAGGGCAGAGCTTCTGGCTGGAATCTCTCCTTGACTGCTGCTATGAGCATGAATGCAGTCAACCAAGATGAGTGTGCTGGTTACTGTAAGCCTTGCCTCCCTTCTTAGCCTTGCAGATTCCCTAAGTGATCCCTGTGAAGTGATGTCTGAGTACATCTCCCAGCATGGGTTCTGCAATGGGGAAGCTGAATGGCCACTCTGGGTTCTCTTTTTCCCAGGTGGAGAAACTGTAGACCCAGGGGTGCCCTGTCTATAATGTGTTGTGCTGGTCTAGGGAAAGGGCAATTTGGTCAAAATGTAGCTGTTTCTCTTATCCTCATTATATGTCAATCTAGGTCTCTTTTGTCCAAGGTGAGTACTTCGGTCTCATGCCTGGGTTCCAGAATTTTCACAGTGGTGTCTTGTCTATGGGTAGTTACTAGCTGGTCTTCTTGTAGAGGGAAGTGAAGTTGGGAAGACCTGTGTTGCCATCTGGATATCACTCCAGGAATTTGCTGAGGTGATTGTTGCATACAGTCATTATTAAATAGGAAATTATATAAACACAATTAATACATTATATTAAACAAAAGTATAAATTTCAAAGCTCATTTCTTCTGAATTATTTTTACTATATTTTGTAATTATTTATGCCCCTGAGATTATTTACATTTATTGTATCTACATGGTGAGAACAGTTTATAATTGCATGAGGCTGTACGTCTCTCTCCAACTCTGCATTTGGTGTTGTCATGTTCATAGCCTGAAACTGAGCATGGTAAGAATATTTATATCATAAAACCCAGAAAACGCTCTAAATCAGGACTTCCATTTACTGTTTTGCTGATTGTCTAGACTTAAGAAAGTGATGGAGGTAATGTTAATAAAGCAAATTAAACTTAAAAATGTGTCACATATGTAGCCATTATGTTGTGAAAAATTGAAGAAATAGCCTTCTAGTGTTCAAAACTATTATTAGATTCAACAAAAATGTGCTCAATATGTCCCAATGTACCTCTTCATTGTTTCTCCTTTATCTTGCTTATGAAAACAAATGAAAATATTAACCAACATTTATTTTGGAGTTTGCTTGTTCAGTATTTGCAGCCATTGGTTGGCTACAGATCTAAATATTTGCCAAAAATCAAGAAAGCTTCTTGTGAGAATTAATTGACCAGGTCACTTAATTAAATTAAATAATACATTGAAATTTGTTATAGGGCTGTACATTTTATTATTATTTGTTGTGTATTTAAAATAAACATGTTTGTATGTACATGCATGTATTTTTCCCCTGGCAGACAGCTGGTTGTTGAAAGTTAACCAGCACATCACTTGTTAGATGTGATTTCTGATTATTTATGCACCATAATTGGAATTGGATTCCACACACTCCCTTCTGAGACTGTTTCCTAAAAGCATATACTACAGTGTCTTGAGGTGCCTTATACTAAACATTTAATATATTTCTTACATTGCATAGACTGTCTTGGAGATTCAGAGGAAACAGTCACAGCTCTGAGAAGTCCTTCAGTGAGGAAGCTAGTTGAGCTTTATTATTAGCACAGTGTTTCCAAAATGTTTTGACTACTGATTCTTCTTTCTCTGTGTGCAAATACTGACTTCGCAGTTTGGAAAATGCTGCTTTAGAGACTGATTAATGTGGCTCATTTGAATGCTAGCTCTTTTATGACCAGGTCCCATGGCTTCAGATATGGTTTACTATTCACCTTGATCTTACGATCAGTGGTTAAAATGCATAGTTTCGAGTGAGTGCTCAAACTCTTATATTCTCACACAGAAGCAAATGTGTAATAATGGATTACAAGTAAGTCACTTCACTGACTTTATTCATTGGAATGGCTTAGACTCCCCTTGGGAATTCTGTTGTCAACATCCTAAATTTGGCTTATTCCAGTGCTTTGGACCTTTAATCTTGTTGTTAACTGATTCCCTTCTGGGAAGTTTTAGGCTTGTGTTGAAGAGTGGAACATCTCTATGAAGGAACAATACTCAAACTCATTGCCTTTTTTTTTTTTTTTTTTTTTTTTTTTTAGGGCTGTACCCATGGCATATGGAGGGTCCCAGGCTAGGGGTGGAATCGGAGCTACAGTTACCGGCACACGCCACAACCACAGCAATGTGGAATCTGAGCCGCATCTGCAACTGACACCACAGCTCACACCAACGCAGGGATCTTTAACCCACTGAGTGAGGCCAGGGATTGTACCCACATCCTCATGGATCCTAGTTGGGTTCGTTAACTGCTGAGCCATGAAGGGAACTCCCATTGCTTGGTTTTTTGATAACATCACCATGTGACTTTTATCCTTGTGGAGACATTTAAACAATTTCTCAAAGGACACATGGGGAAATGATGATGGGAGGTATGTTCACTGATTATTTTTGCAACATAACTAGAATTGTCTTTCAATTGCTACCTTCTACCATAAATATTTAGCAAACCCTATAGTATCTTGAGGAACTTTTTCTTGACACTGATCACTATCATGGTAATTACAAAGCTCTAATAATGTATGTAAAAATCTCACAATGGAAAAGGATCGTAAACAAGAGCTGATCTCACCCTCACTCAGACAGTAGCCTCAGTCTGGGTGTCTGATCTGAGCTTGAATGATTCATGTGACAGGTGACTATCTATGGATTGAGGAAGCCCGTCTGTTTTACAACTTTTGTCTCCTTCTCGGAAAGTATTTATTTATATTGATTCATAATTCATCTTGTAACTTCCACTCATTGGTTGTAGGGATGCTATCTTGGGACTGCATGAAAAAGCTTTTTATCCCTCTTCGACTTGGATGTTCTGTAGTATTTGCAAAGGCCACTATCCAGTTCTCCTTAGTTTCTTCTCTTTTCCAGCCCAGTGACCTCAAGTGTCTTGGTATTTCTTTATAAGGTTTCTTGCCAAACTATAAATCCTGTCTGCATGCATCTCGGTTTGCAGTCATTACTCTTGGTTTGGGCCTGAGGACAAAATGGGGGACTCTAGGGACAATCTGTTCAGTACACTGCAGAAAGAGATCACTGGCTTCCTTATGTGAGACACTGAAATTTTTCCATGAAATTTATGGAAGGTTATATTAAACTGCTGGGCTTACAGCTAAGATCACTAGTATTTAACTTTGTGCCACAGCTGTTAATTGAGACATATCTCCCCCATCCTATCCTTTTAATGGTCTTATTTCCATTTGATAAGAATTGAACCATCATCCATGTACATGGCTGTTTTGAGAATTTGCTTCTTCCATCAAACTTACTATTATTTTAGTTTTGTTTCATCTGCAGATTGGATTAGCCTGACATCAGTGTCTTTGTTCAAGTGATTAATCAGAACATTCATCTTGAAAAATTGTGATGTTATTCTTTTCTTTCTTTTATATTAAAGTATAAAAATATAGTCATGTGGAGCCTTTGTAGCCAATGGCATTTATTATCTTTTAAGAGATTATATAGGATTTGTATTAATAATTTTAATGGTTTATGTATTTTGGACCCTTAATGACTATTCAGTGTAATGTCTCAAAATGCTAATCATTCATTAGGATTTGGAGTCTAAATGTTGAACTTCTGAAAATGGAATGAAAATGAAGAAGTCTAACATTTATTAATGAGGATTTAAAGAAGTGTAATAGTTTGGAATCCAATTTTTTTTAAAATAAAAAAAAATACTGAGTGAAGTTGATAGTATCTTTATCAGGCTGTTGATCTTTCTTGGTAAAATTTGAATTTGAAAACCATCTTGATGGTCCTTTTGCTTATGAATGGAGAAAGTTATAAGTTTTCCATTCATGATTCCTTAAGTTTATCAAATAATTTGGATGGAGAGGGCTTGGTAAAAGACCCAGTGACAGTGGTACTTAATTTATGGTTTGGATCAAATGGACAGTGAAGAACACAGTATGTGATTGTTCATTGTTTTCACTTTTATTTTATTTAAAAAGAATGGAAGTTCTTAGCATGTGAAGCACAAGAAAGCCTTTGATATGCTTTAGTTCACCTTTTCTTTTTTTCCCCTTTTTTGGCTGTGCCTGGGGCATGTGGAAATTCCTGGGCCAGGAATTGAACATGCATCACAACAGTGACCTGAGCCACAGTAGTGACAATGCCAGACCCTTAACCTGTTGAACTACTGGGGAACTCCTAGCTTACATTTTTTTGTTTTGTTTTTTAGGGCTGCACCTGCAGCATATGGAAGATCCCAGGCTAGCGTTCGAATTGGAGCTGCAGCTGTCAGCCTTCACTACAGCCACAGCAATGCCAAATCTGAGCCATGTCTGCCAACTATACCATAGCTCATGGCAATGCCAGATCCTTAACCCACTGAGCAAAGTCAGGGATCAAATCCACATCCTCATGAATACTATTTTGGTTCCTTTCCACTGAGCCATAATGGGTACTCTGCAGTTCACCTTTTTAAGATACAAGATCTGACTAAGTTGTGGGATGGAGGTTAAGAGCATTGTGTATAGCAATAAGTGAATCAGATCATGTTGCTTCCTTACTTATATCCTCCAGTAACTGCTCACTTGAGTAAGCAAGACATATAAACTCCTTATCTTGACTTTCAAGAGCTAATAGGATCCATGCTTACTTTCCTCTCTACCTTTATTTTTTCCCTTCTGTCTCAACCATGCTGCTCTTTCTGAACCTTGAGTAAGATGAGTTCATTTTGCTCAAAGACTTTTCATCACCTGCCAGTAATGTTTTCCCTATACACTCTAGAGTCTAGAGCTTTGAGTGGCTCTTTTTATATTTCAGGTCTCAGCTCAAAAGCCACCTCTTCTGGGAAGGCTTCCCTGACCACTCTATCAAAATAACTCTTCATTCCTTCTCGGTTGCCCTTTGTCATACTACTTGTTATTTTGTCATCTCTCTTATCAGTGCTGGAAACCATCTTGTTTTATTTATCTGCTAACCATAGACTGGAAGTTCCATGAGGGCAGAGATTTTGCCTTAGTTATTGCCATAGTCCTTATGTCTAGAACAGTGGCTGGCACATGGTAGACACACAACAAATCTTGGTTAAATAAATGAATTAATTAGTTCTCATAGTTCTATAGAATCAATGTCTACTCTTTGCTATATATTCCAATTTCTCTGAATCAGAAGCCTATGTAGGACAATAATAAATATGAGAAAAGTCAGAAAAAATATGAATGTGGACATAATTATTAAGTTGACTGAAACAATCAAATCCTGACTTTCAGAAGAGAACCTTCTTGCCTCTTTTAAGGGAAACTAGAGCCATTAGACAAGCATCCCTCAAAATTCCATCTTACAAGCTTCTAAATTAACCACTGCAACTTTCCTTTCTTCTTTCCTTCTGGGAAAAAAAAAAAAAAAAGTGGTGCTCCATCTGTTTAAGGGTAATCCTTCCATCTGAGTTCTGGATTTCATCCTGTCCAACCTTTTCTGGGATCCTAGTCCATTGGTTAACCCTCTTTTTTCCTGTGTCTGGAACCACTTCCTCTCTATGTGTTCTTTTTCACCACCATTTGAACATACTAAGACATATTTGTCTTTTAGAACCCAGTCTTCTAAATGTCTCCCGCCCCAGGGCAGCTCTCTCTTTTTACTCTTTGGAAGTATTGTATACACTTTGAGTTCTGCTTCACCTATTCACTTGCCAGTCTCCTGCAGTCCAGTTTCTGTTCCTTTTGACGAAGACCACTACTATCCTCCGTGCTGTTAAGTCCAATGATGCTTTTTTTTTTTTTTGTCTTTTTACCATTTCTTGGGCCGCTCCCGCGGCATATGGAGGTTCCCAGGCTAGGGGTCAAATCGGAGCTGTAGCCCCCAGCCTACGCCAGAGCCACAGCAACGCCGGATCTGAGCCGCGTCTGCGACCTACACCACAGCTCATGGCAACACCGGATCCTTAACCCACTGAGCAAGGGCAGGGATTGAACCTGCATCCTCAAGGATGCTAGCAGGGTTCATTTCCACGGAGCCACAGCAGGAAGTCCAGTAGCAGTGATTTCTGACCCCTCCGATTTGAATTTGGTGGCCTTTCCATGCCCTCACAAAATTGCCACTTGTTTTTTTCCTTTTTTTATAATGATCAGTGGGCTTCTTATTTGTGTGTTCTCCCACTGGATGGCTGGCTTTGTTAATTCAGTGACAGGCATGTAGCAGATAATCCATAAACATTCATTTCATATAGGACAGAAAGAAAAACCAGATGTAAGTAGGTGGATGAAACATGCTCCAAAATGGCTTTTGTGGCTGACCGGTTTGCGTTACGTAATTAAAAACAATGAAATTGGAAGTTTCAGAAATTTATATTTACTTGGTTGTTAATGCCAAGTAAATATAAATCCATAGGAACACAGTATTGTGTAGAATCTAAACTTCTTGAGGGCAGAGGAAGTATTTTTTATTTTTCATATTTTTATACCTCATGTAATGCTTAGTAGAGAGTTTACACAAAGAATTCTCTGAATAGGCATTTATTGAATTAAGGCTTTTCATGGTCATTTCTTTTGTATTCCTGTCATAATATGTTAATCTCAGGCATATCCTAATGCTTTTTTTTTCTTTTTCCTTTGTGTGTATGTGCTGTTTCAGTTTTTAATGCCACTAATGACTTTGAAATGGGACATTGACTCAGAATTAGTGACAATCAAGTGTTAATGGGCCTTGCCTCATGGCCTATCAGCAGCTCATCTTAGCCGATCATTAGTTCCCAGAAAATAAGCTGGATCAGGCTTTCCCAAGACGTGGCCATTTAGAAGAGATTCCTAATTGTCATGGAGACCTCTCCCTCATCTTTCATTACTTGCTCTATTTTTACATCTTCTCGGCTTGGGCTTTTGATCGAGGGGGGAACAGTCTATGCCGGTTAATGAGAGGAATAAATAACATGAAGAGAAATAGAATAAAGTATTCAAACTGAATTCACATAGACCATAATAAAATTATGGAACTTAATTGCCAGAAACGACCTTAGAGATTATCTAATTAAACCCCCTCATGTCTCATTTTATAAATGAGGAAACTGAGACCCAGGGAGGCTAAGTGACTTTCCCAAGGTCTGGTAAAGAAAAAAAACCAACAAACCATATGCAAATACAGTTCACTTCTCTAAGCATTTCTTAATCTTTTCTGTCACTGGACCTCTCACTATGGACTCCTTTTGATGAGTCAGTTTTCAAAAAAACGTGATAGTGAGGGAAAGCGATCAAAATGTCATTAGTGCAGAAATCATTGGTACCCTTTGCACTTCTTGATCTGTGATGTTCCAGAGATTGTCATCGTCAAAAGACAATAGAAAAAAAATTGACAAAAAAATTGGAAATGACACATTGGGATCAGCCAATATGCATTTTCTCCTGGGAAGCATTCTGTGAACCTAATTATGATTCATCTAACCAGGGTTGAGCAAGGAGTCAGCTGTAGAGATGCTAAATTCCTTCTTGTTGGAGAGATTTAAGTAATCCTTAATCGGTTTGCTTTGCATTGATTTGTAATGTACTATTTCTGGGTCTGTTTGCCCTCAGCTTTGTTCCTTGCTCTTCCTCTGCTCTGTTCTGTATCATAGCCATTTTGGGTTGCCTTTTCCAGCCTTTCTTGTTAACTAGACAGGGTTTCCTGGACTTGGCTCTTATCAGTGTGTGAGTACTTGTTAAATGTTCAGAATCTTGTGCCCTGGTTGTTAACACCATTTAACATCACTAAGCATTCAATTATCAAAACTTACTTACAGTTAATTAATATTTAAAAGCAAAGGTAATGTATATCCCAGAAATTTGTCATTTCCTAATTATTTTACTACTTCTTTTTGGCTGCCTCTGCTCTTGAGGTTGTTTATGGTTTTATATCTATATGGGGGAATATATTGTAATGGTGTGTGATTCATGTTCACTGACTGTGCACATCACTAAAAATTGGCCAGTTAAGAGTTTACACACTATAGAAATGGGCAAATGCCACAACTCAGGTTTTACTTTTTCATGTATTTTATTTTTCGAGAATCATTTGTTAACTTGGTGTTTTCTAGCTGCATTTGGCTAATGGAGGGTAGGTGGAAGGAAGAAGCCAGGGCTTTCCATTTTTCCTTCTGTGGCCCAGGGGCATCTTCTCTTTCCTCAAGTCCTAATTCTCTTGGTGGGTGCTAGTGGCTTCCTGCTGAGGTTCATCTCTGAGTTGCTTTGCTCTCTGCCCCCAAACCGCCTCTTTTTTGTCTTTTTAGAGCCACACCCATGGCATATGGAAGTTCCCAGGCTAGGGGAGCTGGAGCTATAGCTGCAGGCCGACACCAAGCCACAGCAATGCGGGATTTGAGCTGCATCTGCAGCCTACGCCACAGCTCATGGCGATGCCAGATCCTTAACCCAATGAGCAAGGCCAGGGATCAAACCCATGTCCTCATGGATACTAGTCGTGTTTGTTTCTGCTGAGCCACAACAGGAACTCCTTAACTCTCTGCTCTTTGTCATTGAGTTTCTCAGCTCTTCTGTTCTCAGTGTAACCAGTTCCCTTCATTAAATTCCTTCTGCTTGAGATGCTTGAATGTTTCCTTTATCCTTGTGATACCCTGTTTGGTACAGATGGCAAATTTATTTCAACAGGTGTCTTTTGTTTTCAGTAGCATTTAATGTCAGAGCTTACATAATTAAAAATAATATGCAGCATTAGACAAGGAAGTCCTTTAAGGAATTCGTAGATATAAACATTCATTTAAGGATCATAGTTGGTGAAAGGCAATATGTGCTTCTCTAGCATATGCTAAGATTTGTGAGCCACACATTAATATTTTGAACCAGAACTGATTTAGAATATAGTAGAATTGCTGAATTTGTCAGTACTTTTTTGTGAAATGGTTTATTTTCCCCACCGAAATAAATGCGAATAAGTCAGTATCTTTTCCTTTCTTTCTTTCTTTTTTTTTTTTTTAACTTGGCAGCTAGTATGTTGCCTTTCTGAATTTTTTTTTTTTTTGGTTTGTTTGTCTTATTCGTGGTTACTAAATGATGCCTGGAATGGGAAATTTGGTAAAATCTGCATCATTTAAAAATGATGACTTTTGAAAATTGAATTGACAGCTAGCTGTTTTGCTGTCTTATAGAAATAGTCTATTGGCTATACCACTGTTCTGTCTGGATTCTCTATTTATAAAGGTCCATTAAATTATTATTTCATATACTGACCAAATCCATATATGATACACGAAGGAGTCAGGTGCCAGGGAAGGACAGTTTCTTCCTTTCCTTGTGAATTTGAATAACAAAGAGAAAATGGACTTCATTTAGAGATTGACTTAATGGTTTCATATTTCATCTCATAAGTAAGCACTGGTTTTCAAATTCTGCTGAATTGGCTTAGATTATAAACACTGCTCATGTAACTTTATATCTTGTAAGTCCTTTTTAGTGCTCTGTTATCAATGTGACAGAGAAAGAATATTATGAAAAGATAAAGAATACTGTTTAAATTTGCCTCCATGGATGCATGTACATTAATGCATGATGATTAATTTTAAGTTAATGGACTCATTTACAAAAATATTTTAAGGTAGCATGATGATAAGGGTGCATCAGTAACCCTGCACAGCCTCCTATTAGCATGATCAAAAGCCAGTTGTGAGGCAGTGCAACATACTCTGGAGAGGCCTGCTGGGAAGCCAGGCTCTTTCTATAAGTGTCATACTTGTCTTTGACCACAAGATGCCGCTCAATAATCCATTATGATTTAGGTCTTTTGTTACATGCCAAATGACATTTCCATTTATTTTACATGCTCTTCAATTACACATTAAAACTCATAGTGGGTGGGTTGGGGGAGGAGAATACCCCCACCCTGCAGGCACTTTTTAACTTGTATGTGGGAAATCTATGAATAATTTCTTTAAGATATACAAATTCAGGCCGAGAGTTCAGACACCAAAGAATTGTTGCATCCTCAGTTTCTGTGCTTGTGTGTGTACACGTCTACACCCACCCTGACACCCACCCAGTCTTTTCTGTTTAGTCACCAGCACCATCTGCCCCCAAGTGAAATAATTTCCTGCTGGCCCCTACTAGCAACACACAAAACAACCAATTTATGTAACTATTGAAAATGTCAAAGGATTACCTTAAAACGAAAACACAAAGTCAGTTTTCTACATTTCAGGCAGCAATTAAGTAGTCACAACATGGCAGTCCGTGGATGAAAGCTCCAGAAATTATAGTTTGCAAAGGTAATCACTGGAAGAAGAGAATTTTATTTTCCAAGTTCTTGTCTTAAAGTCGGGGGGAAATAATCTTGATGTGAAGATTCTCTTTGTTTGAGACAGCCATGGTCTTTAACCTTCATATCAAACTAGCCCTAGATTTATACTTAGGCTTTTTATTTTTTGAGATAAGATGCAGGCAGAGCTTTTCCACACACCCTTTTTTTTTTTTTTTAATGACCTGTGTCTAAACATATAAAGACCTATGACCTTAAGATAAGGATGGCCACGTGGTCAGAAAACATTCTCTGGAAAGTGCAAGGGATCAAACTTAGACAAGCAACAGTTACATAAAGAAATCTCCTCCATGAATGTCCTGTAGGAACATTTGCACTTTTGTGGTATTAATTTGGCAGTGACAGAGCTAATCTGACCCCTAGATTAAACCGACTGCCTATGGTGCTATGATTTCGGTGATGTCGAGAAAAAACCGTCAAAATATTAAGTCCTTATTAGCAATCACTTTTATGTTAGTATGAGTTGGTTTTCAGAAACGTTGGTGTCTGGTGGCTGCGTACAGGGTTTTAGGAGATGAAAATTGATGATCAGTGGTTGATGGGGAGAGAAGGGAGAATAAGTAGCAGAAATGGGGCTAGACATGGAAATAAGAGGTTGCTCTAGGAAAAGCCCTGCTTGCTGCATTGTTTTTTTCTGAGATCCACCCTTAGGCCTGGATCAACTCGATGGTGAGAGCATATAGTTAAGGCAGTGAAAAATGCATGGAGAGGTTTATGAATCTGCTGAATCTTATGAGCCAGCTTTCCCATTTGTTAATCATTTTATGTCAGGAATACATGGCTCCTTATATCAGTGACATATGCTTCATATTCCTGTCTTTATTTTCATTCATTCATTCATTCTTGCAAAACAATTTTTCATCTTGTGCTTAGGTATACAAGGTACTGGTTGAGGTACTGCAGATGTTAAGACAGAAAACTTTCAATTGTTGCATCTACAAGAAGAAAATCATTTGAATTGTTATGCAGAAAAACTTTTTTTTTCCTTAAAAATATTCCAACCCGTATACTAGACATGGTCATTTTGGCTTCATTTGGTATAAGGCTTTATTTGTTAGGAAAACATGACAGTGAAAAAAATAGCTGCTTTAAGCCAGTGCATAGGAATCACCTGTGAACTGGTCAGAATGCAGATTCTGATTCAGTAGGTCTAGCGTGATGCCAGAAACTGCATTTCTGCCAAACTCGTGGGTGATGCTACTGGCATGGGGACCACGTTTTGAGTAACAAGGCTTTACCTCAACCAACTGTGGGGTGATCAGACACCCACAAAGACAGAAGTTTTTTCCAGTGAAGTGAGTTCTTTTTACATCAAAGAGGAAGGGGAAAAAAAGTGTTAAGACAAACATCTGTAAGAGTAGGACAGCGTGGATCTCTGTGCGCGATGATTCATTACCTGCCACCTGACTCTGAGCTGGTTTTTCAAGATGAGACATAATATCCTGCACAGTAGGGTACAGGTTTTCTCCTAGGAGGGGTACAGATCATTGCCTGCATCACTGTTTTGAAACATCACAACCGAAATGGCTTTTATGTTCCGAAAAGAGGAAGAAGAAAAAGGCACCGCTTTTGAAGGAAAAAATAGTTTTCCGATAACCCCCATTAACTACAGGGGTCATTGTGGGCAAAATGAATGGGATTAGAAATCTGCTAAAAGCTGCAGTATATGGTACGCTGTGACTGACAAGCCTTTCGCTGAGTAGTTACAAATGGGACTAATGGTTTAAACTTGTTAGTCATTGTCAGAGGCTCTGATCCTTGAGTCAGCCATGGACGCTATGGCAGAAATCGATAAGGCACCACTTTCTGCAGTGAACTGCTAGACCATATAGATTGCCTGGAGGGAAGCGCTGAATTCTCTCCCAGGCTGCCAGATGAAAGCAGGCAGCTAAGTCTCCAGGAAGATTGACCACACTGCTCAGGGCAATTAGGCCTTTCACCACTTTGAACGATGATTATAAATGGGGGAGAGGTTTGGGGGAGGGAGGGAAGAGGCTCAGTGTGACAGACTGAAAGCCGGGAGCCATTTTGGGGAGCCGTGTCAGTTTCATAGTCATCAAGGGCATTCCCCCTCACCCCGCCTTTCTCCTGCTCAGATTGTTAAACAATGAATGTTCCTGGGCTGCCGCTTATCTTTTTTCTTTTTTCTTTTCCTTTTTTTTTTTTTTTTTCTGTAGACGGTGAGA
The DNA here is from genome assembly GCF_016906955.1 of Phacochoerus africanus. Classification (NCBI taxonomy): domain Eukaryota; kingdom Metazoa; phylum Chordata; class Mammalia; order Artiodactyla; family Suidae; genus Phacochoerus; species Phacochoerus africanus. The sequence goes on from NC_062545.1 coordinate 233,474,286, forward strand.
GAGGAGGACAGGCGGGGAGAGCAACACTTGGTTGATGATAAACTGTAAACTACGGCTGAACTCCATTAATCCGTCCAAGCTCTGCAGCCTGGGGCTGGAGAGCTGTCTGAGGAGGGCTTCCTGTTGGGAACATTTCAAAACAATCACATCCCATTGTTCAGTGCCTTTTTGGGTAGAGCCCTGTGAGGGTGCCAAAACCATCACCTAAAGAAAGTACATGTTCATGCAACAATTACAGACAAGCTGCAGGTTATCAGCAGGCTGCAAGGGGCGAGGTGCTGGGGTCCATTTGGCAGGGGCTCTGCTTTGGAGAGGAGCCCCGAATCTGTGGCATGCAAAGCTGCACCCAGTGTTATTACTGCAGACGGCCAAATGCCCCACTGCTGCCCAGGCTGCAGGAAGCCCAGAAGGGCGAGGCAAAAGGAACTCTAGGAGATGTGTTAGGCTCCTTCTGGTGCTCAGTGGAAAGGCAGGGCAGCTCGGCTTCCTCCTAAAGAGTTTCTGGCCCCCTTCTGCTTCAGAACCTTGGCATTTCTGTTCAAATTTCAACAAGGGATGCATTGCCTTTCCATTGCCCTTGTTGAATTCCATTCCCTTTTTATTACTGGCTTCATGACTGATTTGTTTAAATTTTTTTTTCCCCCTCTTCTTACCAGGCTCTGGCTCCTGTTTTACTGTTGACTTTAACATACTGTAAACCATTTTCTGCTAAGTATTATTTAACTCTCAAGTGGTTGAGGAGGCAAGATGTTGTGGGAATTATCCCAAGTTGCTGCTCTCTGGGGGAGCTGTCAGTCAGAGGTTCTGGACCATTTCATCACCCTAGTGAATCCCCCCTTTGGTGGAGAGTGTTGAAAAGTCTCCTTTTAGAAGTTGGCTTGGCTGCTAGTAATGGGAAAAAGTTTGCATTTTCATGATACATAGACCAAGAGTTAAAGTACTGACTTTGACTGGACAAGAGAATACTTGGAGGGCGTGAAAGCTGTGGGTCCTTAAAGGAGATAGTCTCCTCTGTAGGAGAGCAGTTCGGGAGAATTTTTGGTTGTTGGTTTCTGTTGCATGGAAAGCGGGACTCAGGCTCTAATGAGGTAGATAATTGGGCATTTCTTGTCTCATCCTCAATACAACATATGTCTGTGGAACATCATCCACTGTTAGAAACTTCGGCCCAGGTGGCTCCCAGGCAGACAGGACACTCACTTCACATTACCTACTTGTGATCCCACTTAAGAAAACAGAGGAGAATTATACCTGCCACCCCAATCTTAATCATAATCCTAAGTGAAATAAAATGAAGCACTTTATTTGATTTGGAAAATTCCTTTATAAAGTAAATGAATATGACCTTCCTCAACCTCCTTTATGGTGTGAAATGAGAATTCTTTCCACAAATCAAGTACATTTAAAAGGAGATATTAACTGTTTTAGGCGAGCAGGGAATTACTGGTTGTTTCAGAGAAAAAAAAGTCAGAACGGTTAGGTCCTGGAAGAAGTTAGCAAGTTTTGAAAATTCTATTTTTGGCGGACAGTTGCTTTAATAATATTGCTCTTAGCCATGGTTCTTTTAAAATCATACTCTGCAGCAGATGAGAGGGTAGTATTCTAGATCACTGGGCTGGAAGATGGGGTACAGGACTTTGAGTTTTGATTGTGCCCTGGGGCATTGGAGCGAGCTAGTGCCTGAATCTTCTTGCCCCTCTTTCTTCACTAATCCACTCTGAGGTCCTATGGTCAGCAGAATGAGAGCTGAGCCTTGTGTAATCACAAGAGTTCTTAAAAGATGAAAAAGTGAGAGAGAGGTAACCATGGAGGCAAGGTTGGAGTGATGCTGTGTGAAAAGGACTCAGCCTGCCATTGGTGCCTTTGAAGACGGATGGAGGCCATGAGCCAAGGAATGTGGGCAGCCTTTGGAAGCTGGAAAAAACAAAGAAGTTATTTCTCCTCTTGAGCTTCAAGAAGGAAGGCAGCCCTGCCAATGCCTTCATTTTAGCCCATGAGATCCATCTGGGGCTTCTGACCTCCAGAGCCATAAGAAAATGAATTTGTGTGGCGTTTAAGCTGCTAGATATTGGGTGATCTGTTACAGTAGCAATATGAGGCTAATATAGGTCCCTTGGAGCAATAACTCTCCATGGAAAAATGAACATGCAGCATAAGGAGGGCCACAGGAAAATTCCAAATTAGAAAGTGGTGTGCACTAAAAGATGGTTACCAGCAGCCATGTGAGTGTGGAGTCTAGGGCCTACTGAAGATAAGGGCTGTGAGAGCAGGACCAGCAAGGAGGGAAGATGATGGGCTCCTAGAGCCTAGGAAGGAAAAGTACAATGGAAAAGATTTTGTGGAGGAAGATGCATATTTTAGCATTGCTTAAGCTTGAGGTATTTGGAACAGTTCTATTTAAGTTTTTTTTTTTTTTTTTTTTTTTTTATTCCTTTGGCAGGGTGAAGTATGTTGACACAGATATGACTGTAGAAGCAACAGAGTTAGAAAGGGCCATTGAGAATGATATCCTTGTAATGAATGTCAGAATGCACTCTATAGCATCCCTGAAAAATGTGAGACTGTAACTAGAGAAAGGTTCTTACCACTTACTGGAACAGCCCTTCTGCTATTGGGCAGTCTTACCTCTCAGATAACTTTTCCTGTATAAAAGCAACTCTCACTTCTCATGGTGTCCACTCTTCGATCTTGGTTTCCTTTTTATGTGAATTTTTGATGCCTGCGAGACCTCAAGACCCCCATCTAGTGAAGGGAATGCTATCCCTGGGCTTTGCGGTAAGGTTCAGAGCTAGGTGAGAGAGATGGTTCAAAACCCTGAATCATTTGCATACAGATACAGGCATTTAGGTTGAGGGGGATTTGAAAGGATTGGAAAGACTAAAACAGCTCTGAAGTGTTCTATTAGCACTTTGACTTCTGTATTCGCAGTGCTACCAACAGTGCCAGATCATAGTAGGTGCTTAATAAATATCTGCTGATTTAGTGACTATATTTCATTAATGATGTGTAGGACATCAATCATAAGTAAATTAGAAATGATGAAAAAACCTGAATAATCAGTTCAGATTCATTAAACTGGGAACAGAACAAGACATACCTTGAATATGATAGCTTTTCCTTTTTTTTGTTTTTCCTCTCTCTGATTTGAAAGTCAGCACACTGTATTCTGTTAGTATTTTCAAAGGGACTTTCTGTTTTCTACCAGACCAGAAGTGATATACAGAAGTCTTTGAATGCTCTCCTTTAGGAAACTTGGGAGATCACTGGAAAACCAGGAGATCACCCCTGCTATTGAAGAGTATCCAGCACTTTGCCCTCTCAGGCACATCTAATGAAGTCATGTGGGTGACTGTAACCTCCCCATAACACAGGATGTGGAGGTTACACTGAGCATGGAACAATTAATCAGCGTTATGGCATAACAGCTCAAATATGGAAATTCTAAAGGTCTGACACGTTGATAAATGGCCAATTTATGCTAAGATCCATCAAATGTGTTGGGGCATTTGGAGCTATCCCTGAGCAATCATGACATGGTCATTATCAGACCGCAAATGGCCCAAAGAAATGACATGCCTTAGGAAGCAAGATTTGCCAGCAGAGCCAGCCTCTTTCTCCACTCAGTGTGAGGCCGGCTTGCTGTAAACGAAGCCAGACAGCATGTAGATTAGCTCATGTGCGGCAGCTGCATGGCGGAAAGCAATTATAACACAGAGGCAACTCCACACGCAGGAACTAGCACCTCCTGAAATATGATCACCTCCGCTTCACGACAGAGGGAGATGCCAAACTGAAATACACATACAGCCATAATGGAAGAGACCTGAATATATTAGAGCAGGGAGGAGAAGCGCCAGGGTGAGATCTACGCACTTGGCAGGGGCCGTGGTGGAAACTCTGAACTCCTCTAACTCTGAATAGGATTTTTCTAGAGATACCGTAGTCTACTGTTTCCTTTGTTGAATGGGGAGGATATTACAATTGTGCTTTTGTTTTTTCACTTTGGCTGCGGTGCCCAGGGCATGTGGAAGGTCCTGGGCCAGGGATCCAACCCACACCATAGCCACGATAATGCTGAATCCTTAACCTGTGAGGCCACTGGGGAACTCTGCATGAAGAGGTTATTAAAGGGAGGGCGTTATGGCTTTTCTTTTTGTTGATTGTAGTAGACATGGCAACTTCTTCCCTTCCTGTTGTCAGATTTTCTTTCTAGAGGACCCCTTCCTCAGAATTGAGTGGGCATGGGGCCAGGAGGGCAGGCCCAGTGGACTGGATGATGGATTGACACTGGACCTAGGCTAGTGGACTCTGTTCTACCCACTACCCCCCACACATACAGAGTTGAAAGCTTAGTTGCATATTTGAAGATAAGGTGATGTAAAGCTGGGCCTGGGCTGGCCATTTCTGCCATGTGCTTAGTGAACATGGGAGAGCCCAGTCTGCAGAGTGAGGAGCCCAGTAGCTGTAGATACACGGACCAGAAATAACATGGTCTGAAAGAGATCATTCAGTCAGCTCTTACTTTCCTAGTTAGTCTCTTGTGAAGTCCTGCTGTAATTTCTTCTCCTAGTTCCTATGAGGTGTTCATATAGCCTTTCATAAAGACTCCGTTTCCTGATTTTACTTTGAGTGGCTTTCTGTTCCTGAGATGGATTGAATGACAGCCCATCCCTTGCATCCCTGCACAGCTTTGGCTGAACACTTACCATGTACCCGAATTTGCTTTGGTGATTTAGGAACATCATCTTATTAAATGCTTTCACCAACACTCAAAGGCAGATATGGTTATTTCACTTTTTTTTTTCAATGAGAAAATAGAAAGGTTAGATAATATCTCCAAAGTCACACCGTTGATAAGTGGGGGAAGTGGTGTTTTCTATTGAAGTTACATTTGCATCGAAATTGATTTTACATTTTCTGTGAAATCATTAAACCACCTACTATATAGTAAATGATTTATGCTATAATTTGAGAACAGAATCTATGTTGAATTACTGCATCAACTTGGGAATATGACTAGAAACCAAATCATCTTTATTTAAAAAGCTAACACTACCTATATTTACCTGAGGGTTGAAAACTTGCATAAGCCTTACAGGACATAGGCTATGCATCAGGATCTTATTGGGGTAGAAAGAAGGGGTAACAGTTTTTGAAGTGTTAAATCAAGGCTTTTTACAGCCTGTTATTGTATTCATCTTGCTCACTTCTCAACTCTGTAATGCCAAAAATGGTGAGAGAGGCCACCGAATATTTAGTGAATGGCTCATCTTAGCCTCTTTTATGGGAAAGGTAATTAGAGATAATTAGATTAACATTATTTTACCTAAATGAAAGTATGCTCTGCTTTCTTAGCTTCGTGTTTCCTTTGAGCAGAAGGGAATAAACATATCTCTTAATTTGTAACATGTCGGATCTTTGTCCTCTTTAATTTTTGTTTTGCTTTTTTTCCCTCTTTGTTTTAGCTTTCCTTACCAGGCCATTCACGATCTGGCCTCAATCAGAATCTCCTTTGTGGCCATTGCTAACTCCCCTCATAATGTTCCAGCCAAGCTAAAATGCTTACTGTTCTTCCTATATCCCAGTGCTCAGTGGCCTGCCTCTCAAACCATGTAATTCCTCAGTCTAAACAAATAGTACCCATCCTTCAAGACTCAGTTAAAATATTACTCCTCTGTAATAAGCATTTCTTTTGATTACCAGAGACCGCAAGCCACACCACCCTCATCTTGATGCCTACAGCATTTCTAGCTGCACCACTCCTATCTGTAATACTCAACACCTTGGTAATGTAATTTCTGCACATGCCTTCTCATTGCCATAAGTAACTTGAAGGCAGGATGACTGTTTTTTTTTTTTTTTGGTCTTTTTGCCTTTTCTGGGGCTGCTCCTGAGGCATGTGGAGGTTCCCAGGCTAGGGGTCTAATCAGAGCTGTAGCTGCCAGCCTACACCAGAGCCACAGCAACGTGGGATCTGAGCCACGTCTGTAACCTATACCACAGCTCATGGCAACACCAGATCCTTAACCCACTGAGCAAGGCCAGGGGTTGAACCCGAAACCTCATGGTTCCTAGTCGGATTTGTTAACCACTGAGCCATAATGGGAACTCCCAGGATGACTTTTGATTGAATCTGTCCATCCTGCCTAACCCACACAGAGGACATTTCATGAAATAAATATCCAATATATATCTACTAAATTAACAAACAATCCTTTTCTGTGGATTTGTGGAGTAATCGTAATGTAGTTCTGATCTGATACTTACATTTCTTAACTCCTGGAACTCTCAGAGTGTGCACATTTGTCAAATTTAGTACATCTTTGCTTTATTATAATATAGATTTATTCAGTGGGTGAGGGAGAACAAAAACAGCCCGTGAAAAATGTTTTTTATTGGGAGTCATTGAGGAAGAAGAAACACTGCTTTGTCTGTTTTTCAGTATCACCTGTTCTTTTTGATTGAGTAGAAGCAGTCTTGGTCAATCAGACCATATGCACTGGAGTTGATGCCCATTCTATTGATGTGATATGTGGACTCTGTTAGACAGGATGATTAGCTCTAATTAATAAGAAACCCTGATGGAATTGGCATAAACAAAAGGGCAGAGTACTATTGCACTATACAAGAGGCCTGGAGGTAGGGTAGCTCCAGAATCAGTTCAGGTCATGTCTCAATTACATCAAAGACCTAGGTTCTCTCCTCTTAGCTCATTGTCTTTGTTCCTATGCTAGCCAAAATGTTCATGATTTTAGCGCTCCTAATAACCATATGCAAGATCAATGATATCCAATGGAAAAAGGGGTCTGGCCTCTCTTGGAGTGTTTTTGACAGCATAAAGCCCGTGACAAAAACCCTACAGCAATCTCCTCTTTAGGTTTTATAAACCAGAGTTGAGTCACACACGACTGTTCCTAAACCACTTTTGGTAAAGTCTTTGGGATTTCCGTAGTTGGATTAGACTTTGTGGGTTTACTTGATTTTGGAATAGGGTCAGTATCATGACTGGAAGGTGGGTAGCTCAGTGCAATTGGGATATGTCATCAAGGGCAGAATGCATAATGGTTTTTGGAAGGCAATGCCAGTATTTACCCTAGAGAGAATGAAAAGATTCCTTCATATAGATCAATGATTCTTAAGTCTAGGGTGGGAAGAGATGTAGATGATTTTTGTCCTCTTTTAACTAGGGGACATTTTTGGTGGTCATCTCTCAGGAGCAGGGAAGAAGCTGCTACTGGCTTCTGGTGTGTAGAGGCCAGGAATGCACCTGGCAGTACACAGGACAGACTCCTGCAACAAAGAATTATCTGGCCTCAATTATCAGTAGTGCTGGGGTCAAACATCTTTGACATGGATAGAATTGCTCTCTGGGGCTGACAGTATCTAAAAATCTTAGTGTTTATTCATAACATTGATTTGACACATTACGGACCACTGTTCATATATACTATACTTTGGAGGAATAATAAACCAATGAATTATCATCCATTTAAACAATAATATATATATATTTAATTGAATTACCAGGCTAACCACTTAGCAAGACCATAGGAAAATGAATGTGATATATAACAGGGTAAGTTCTGACAATGAGACTGAAGACAAAGAATGAGTCCAGGAGAAAAACCTGTGGCAGGTACAGCCACTATTTCCTTTCTTGAGTGCACTAAAAGATAACCAAAAGTCAAGAAATATGATTTGAGTGCCTACTACTGTAGCTGTCATCACCCAAGAAAATTAGTCATACATACTATAATAATTTTCCCTATGAGAGAACGGAGTTTGTGATGTTAAGAGAACAGGTGACAAACAGCATTTAAGGGAAAATAATTTTCCTTCAGGTTTTATAATAAGAGACATATTTTCTCTCTTTAGATGTCTTTTTTCCCCACTTCTGAGTGAGAATTACTTGACCTCATCACTGAGAGGGAATTTGAAATGCACCAGTTGGAATTTTGAGACTGGCTAGTTCAGTAAACAATACTCATTATACTTCTCCATTTTTTTATTTCCTTATATTATCTGTGAAATTATAGCTGATTCTGTATATCCATCTCTTGGACCATTAGAATATCATTTTCTTTCACAGTTGCAGTCATGCATGACTTATTTTATATTCTATCCAACTCCTGGTCCAATGGGCTGCACATGGTAGACATGAATATTTTGTAATATTTTTGACTGTCTAGCTTCAGATGCCCCTTTCTTTTGGGGACAATCTACTATCATGTTGAGATGCAGAGCTCTGTCTCCCACCAAGAAAGCTGAAAGAGTACCACTTTGCCTTACCCTGCTCTCTAGTCACCAGGACAAAGGGCATGGGACCAGGCACACCAGGATCATGATCTCCTCTTGGATAGAGTACCACAGAGATTTTGGAAACGGAGGATTCTAGATGGCAAACAACTAAACAACTGCTTAGGGAAGAGGTTTTAGGGATAACTGTGTGACCCACACTGAACTCTGGGACATGTCAAGCCAGTAAGTTTTCAGGTATTATTTGTTACTAATACTAATACTATTTGTTTCTTGCAGCATAGCTAAGCTTATTCTGACTAATGCATCAATGAAAAAATATTTGTCAATGAAAGCGCTTAAAAACAATTACCCAGTTGGGTAGAGTGTCAAGAATAAAGAACAAAAGTTTTAGAGTCTGACAGGAATATTCGGAATTCCAGTTCTACTACCTACTGATTGAGTGACTTTAGGCATGAGTAGAAGGGAGCCTATAGATAAGTACTAGGCAATTTATGCATGTATATATTTGTTTGTTTATTTATTTGCTTTTTTCAGGGCAGCACCCACAGTATATGGAAGTTTGCAGGCTAGGGGTTGAATTGCAGCTATAGCTGCTGGCCTATGCCACAGCCACCGCAATGCTGAATCCCTTACCCACTGAGTGAGGCCAGGAATAGAATCCACATCCTTATGGATGCTAGTTGGGGTCATTACCGCTGCGCCACAACAGGAATTTTCAGAAATTATTTTTTTAATGCTGTAAAGAGGATATCTGGGTCTAGGTGAGCAAGTGAGATCAATCCTATTAAAGTCTTACCAGCTCCAAGACAACATACTTATCAAGAAACCTCATCTCATTTTGGTTTTCCAAAATTGCTTCACTGTTTTTCTCAGAAAAGTATTCTATTGTATTTCTCACATAAACTAATCTCTTGTGGATTTGGATGACATGAGCTTTCTTTTTTTAATAGACCTTGTTCTTGCCTTCATGAGCTGGAGCTAAAATTCCACAGTTGATAGTTGACTTAGAGCCTTCCCTTTGCCCGTCTGCCTCTCCCCTAGACTGGCTGCAGGACCCTCAGGTGGTTGCCCAGTTGGTTATCCAGATTCAAGTCTCATTGGCTGTTCCCCCCACATTTTGCCTCTTCATAGCAACGTGATAGAAATTTGGTGTTAGGGGACTTGAAACCAGCATTTCACAGGCACTCTTCTTCTGTGCCAAAGAGCTTGCTCTAATATAACCTCCAATCTTCCCCTAATTATCACATTTCCTTTCCCTGCTGAGCACTCTGAAGCATTTTTGCTAAGTAGTTACAGAACCACAATGGAAATAGTCCTGGTCTCTTGTGGTCAGATTTTGCAAATTTATCCCAAACCATTTTAAACCTCACATATGTGCTTCACATTTGCAGAAAGCCTACTGTTATGCCAAACATGTAAGTGGGTTATTCTGGGGCACCCTCTTTGCTATTAGTCTTAGTACAGTGAGATTGTGTTGTACTGGGCTTGGACTCCCAGCAGCTCCCACTGCTGCCTGCTGCCTCAATGAATTTTATATTAGCAGGCAAATGAAACACTCAACCAAGTGAAAGGAATTCATAATGCTGAGGCTTCCTAGGATTGGAATGTGTTGTGCATTTTGCAAAAAAGGATCGTAGCTATCAGTATGTGATGACTAATCTAGATCAATCGGCCCTTTACAACATATCTGGCCTCAAGTTGTTTAAATTAGTGGAGTTTAGCTGTCGAATAGCAGCTGAACTAGAGCCTACAAATTTGTATGCTTCATATACATGCATAAGTGCTAAATGATGAACTTGGTAATTGGAAACTCCTCATTTCTGAGAGACTGGTAGGTTTGTACAGTGTTTCTTTGCTCAACATTAATTAGAATAGTGTGATAAAGCTACAGAAGTAATCTTTTAAGCAAAATAGTTTGAATTAGTCTTTATACAAGCTCTTTATTAATCCACAAATGCACTTCAAAGGTGATATAGGAAAAAACTTTTTTCCTGTTAATCAGCATTTTTTAGTAAATATCACAAATCTTTCCGTTTTAATCTCATTATAACCATGGCCAAAGACTTTGGCTGTCCAGCTCCCAATCCCTTGCAATGGGGGAAGAATCCACAATGGAATTGAAATGCAGAATGTTGCCCGCCAACAAGAAAGCTGAGAGACTCATATTTTCACTTTCCTTGTCCCCTGGTCAGGGGGTGATGCTCTCCTCTTGGATGTTGTTACCACGGAGATAGAAAAAACCTACCCAGTGTGTTTGCCGTTATCTTCTTCCAGATGGAATTTTTTGCTGAGCTTATCACCTTCAGGTAGTCCTTTCTAGTAGACTCATAAGAGTCCTCTACTCCAACTATCTTAGTATACAAAATAGAAAATTGAGACTCCATTTAATAGAAGTGGAAGTAGCACTGCAACGTGGTTGCCAAGGAGCTCATGCAATATCAGGTTGTATTAAATCAGAACATGATGGCCCAAGTGGTGATGATTTCACCATGCTTTGAACTTCCCAGTTCTCTCCAGTAGTGTTGTGTTTACTTCTCAGTGCAACCCATTAAGAGAAACTTTGGAAAGATAAGCTGATTCATAGAAGCAGACCCATGACAGCAAGTGATCTTAAAATTATGCCCCTGAAACAGTTGATGGAACTCTATACGAAGGATGGCTAAGAAGGGACTTGACAGCTGCCTTTGAATAAAGGAGGAGAGGTCACATGGAAGCTTGGTAACAGGACTTAAAATAGATCTGAGAAGCTCCTGTGGTTATGGGTCAAGTTTATATATATGGGAGCATTTACACTTTGGGGTGAAGTAGGTCCATAGAATTGGCTAGATTCTCAAATACTAAAGACGGATGAGCTATTCTTACTGTGTTTGCCTAATGGGTGCAGAACAATGACTAATAGCTCTCAGGTGCAAAGAGGCAAAATCCAGCTATATTTAAGAGTAATATTTTAAAAATTTGAGTTGTTCCTATGTGGACTGGTCTGCTTCCAGGTGGATTCAATTTCTCATGACTCGATATTGCTAAGTTCCAGATATAGCAAGAATGATCTGGAGAAGACTGGTGCTTCAGAGCAGGGTTGGATTAAACTACTTTGGTGGTTGATAGCCATTCTGAATGTCAGGGTTTCTGTAACTCGTAGAAATTAAACAGTATTTACAGGCCATGAACTTAATCAGGAATGTGGATCTCAAGTATCTGTATTTGTTTCTCTTTGTCTTCCTGTCATTAATTTCTCCTGGCTTAAAATGAGCATCTTTAGACAAAAAGCCTTAACAAAAACCACCTAGTTACTCCAGGCACTCCCTAATTACATCTTAGGAAAAAATATTTAAAAATTTAAATTAGCATATATTATATGAAAACTCTGAATATATGGGGGTGCTAAATTTGGCGACCTCATAGGTGTTATTCTTCATGAAGAACTCTGGATGAAAAAAATAATTTTTTAATTAATCTGGTTATTATGTGATTTATTGCAAAATTAGAAAGTATTAATAAAAGCTATCATTAGCTTTATTACTATATATTTATGATCATATATAATATCTGTTACTTTGTATTACATTTAATTTTTTTTTTTAAGCCACACCTGCACCATATGGAAGTTCCCAGGCTAGGGGTCCAATCGGAACTACAGCTGCCAGCCTATGCCACAGCCATAGCCATTCAGGATACAAGCCCCTTCTTCGACCTATACCACAGCTCAAGGCAATGACAGAGTCTTAACCCACTGAGCGAGGCCAGGGATAGAACCTGCATCATCATATCATGGATACTAGATGGATTTGTTATCACTCAGTCATGGTGGAAACTTTCATATTACATTTAAATATTATTGAATATTAGGTGCCAGATGCAGAAACTAGTGCTGTATATCTCACTTAATCTTTACTGTGTTCAATAATGATTGCTTTATTACTCCCATTTTATAAATGTGGAAATTAAAGCAGTCACATGGCAAGTAACTGGGGCTAGGGTTTGAACTCATATCTGTTTGGCTGCAGAGTCTGTGTCTTAACCATTCTTCTTTTCTGCCTGCCATACTTACCAAGTATCAAAGTGGTCAGATAAGCTGATTCCACTAAGACTGAGGTGGGTGCCATTTCAGTTAGGTCCCGCAGTGGCTTTGTAATGTGTCAATTACTCAAAGCTGGGACACATTTCCCAGAACTCCCTTCCTGTATATGGCAGACACATACAGATGAGATGTCCTTGTGGGGACCTGGAGAGCAGAAGTAAAGCAAAGTCACTTCTTGCAAGCTCACCTTGCTGGGAGTGGCTTATCACTGCTCCCCTTCTCTGAAATTCTCCTTGAGCTCCTCCAGCTCCAGGACCAAGTCTGCATATTTAGCTTTATGATTTGGCCTCCCTCTCCTTCCAGCTTCTTCAGGACACTCAGCCCATCAAGGTCAGCACTGATAAGAACTCTCAAGGGCTTTGTATCATCCTTCTGGCATTCCAGCTTACCCTGGATCTCCCCTACCTTCTTCTCTTCCCTTTCCAACAGACTTTCCTGCCAGTGTCACTCCTCAGTGCTGCTCCCGAGGACAGTGGCCTTGCAGACAGTGCTATAGCAGCTCTGACAATTGTGTAAGTCAAGTCCCTGTAACAGAGTACAGGTACACTCTCCCAGCTTACTTCTGCCAGTCAGGCAGGGTTCAACCTTACACGTACTTTCTAGTGCTTCTCTGATTGAACCCTGAGTGACCGATACAGGTTCATCTGGGAGTGACCTTACTATGCACATTGAAGCTGGCACACTTCCTGTCTTGCGTTGTTGCAGACCTTGTTTCTGGGCCCTGAAAACATTCAGTGCAATGAGTGTTACGCTAATTCTATTTCAACCACAGGACAAAAGAAATATGAGATGTAACAGAGTGGGGGACAGTACAGGTGGAAATGATTTCTTCCAATTTACGGAGCTAGCCCAGAGAGAGCAGAGTGAGACTGTCAGGTTCACGTCCTGGTTCTTCTGCAGCTTACATGCTGTATGATGCTGGGCAGGTTATTTGCCCTCTCTGGGCCTACTTTCTCATCTATTTAAAAGCATAATATTAGCATCTACCTCACAGGGTTTGTGAAGATTGAGTGAGCTAACATGTGCTAAGTACTTAGAACAGTGTAAGGTTTATATTAGTGTCTGTGGTTATTATTATTTTATTATAGGAGAGGGAATGTCTTAATTTCATTCAGCTTCTTTTTTTCTTTTTAGGGCTGCACCTGCGGCATGTGGAAGTTCTCAGGCTAGGGGTTGAATCATAGCTGCAGCTGTGGGCCTATGCCACAGCCACAGCCACGCTTGATCTGAGCCATGTCTGTGACCTACAATGTAGTTCCCAGTAATGCCGGATACTTAACCCACTGAGTGAGGCCAGAGATGGAACCCGCATCCTCATGGATACTAGCTGGGTTCTTAACCCACTGAGCCGCAATAGGAACTCCACCTCCCAGCCTCTTAAGGAGTAAATATCCATGTGATAAGGCCTTTGTAGACTTTGTTCAGGACTTCCCCGATCTCATCTCACCACTTACTTCTCTTCCCTTGATAACTCTATCTGTTCTTCCTCTTTCAGTATTTTTTTTTTTTTTTGAGGGAGTCAAGAAAAGGAAAAAGGTTCATGAGAAAGACAGCAGGGGTATGGGGGTAAGAGACAAGGAAGAAATTAAGGAATTCCACTTCACTTCTTTCCTTACATCCAGGGTTGTCATCATGTAAAGAGAATAGGGTGCATGCCATACAAGGAAAAGGTAGTGATCTTGATGGAAACGGACTCATGGCAGGGGCAGACCTCACAGTAACCATGGTCTGGGTGGAGTTCATGGATCCCATGTGTGCTGTGCACTCAGACACACTGCAGAGAAGGTGGCTGCTTGTGCAGAGAAGGTGGGCTGCTTGCTCATCCTTATCCTACTTTGAGCTCTGCCATTCTCCTTTAAGAAATAAGTGGGTTTTTTTGTTTTTTGTTTTTTGTTTTTCTCTCCCCACACATTCTAGTACATTTTTTTTCTGGCCTTGCCTGGAACAGCTCACCTTTTCTGGCTCTGCAAGATAGGAGAAACCTTTTGAATGCAGCTGCTTGTTTGGGCTGATAGAGAGGCCTGAGCAGACATTTATTCATTCCTTTTAGAAGACAGGCTCTTCTCTTCCCTCTGGAGTTACCTCTTGCCAAAGTGGCTGCTGTCTGGCAACCAGGCAGTCTGGGATGGTCAAGTTTCAAATGTCACCACGCAAATGGCAGTTCCAAGGATGGAAATGCCAAACCTTAAATGTCCCTCAAATACATGTTTTCCCAAGTAGTGATTTGCCACAGAAATAAACAGCAATTATTCAGAAGTGCCCCGTCTCTGCACCTCTGTTCCCCTACCAGTGTTCCAAAACCATTACGCAGAGTACTTTGCAATGAAAAGATGTCTCGGTGTGGCCCGCTTAGTATTTTGAAGCATAGAAATGGAAGATGGTAGGGCACATATTCTGCAGAACCAATAAATGACAGAATCATCACTGGCCTAGTTTTCCGAGTCACTGTGACAGACACAAGGGGATTGCTTTTAAAGCTGCTGATGACACATCAAGAAGAGGGAAGAGGGTGTCTCTGCTTTAGAAAAGAAACTTGAATCTTCTTTCTGACTTAGAAATAAATTTTGAATTCAGACTTTTTTTTTTTTTTCAAAGATGATGCACAGAAAATAAAAGGCAAATGACAGGGAACTTACCTGAAAACCCTGATAGAGAAACCTTACCCACTAGCCTGTGAAGACACTAGCAGAGAGAATGGGGCACATTTTTTTGCTATTTAGGGTGCTGGGGATGGCATCCATGACTGCTGGGGAAATTTCGCCACAGAGCAATGAGCCAAGGAAAACATTACTATTTAACTATTATAGGCTGCTGTAATTCAGTCTCCTCACCATGAACAGCAAATGAGTCAAGCTAACTAATGCAGAAGGTTGGACTCGTTTTCTCTTGAGAAGCCCCAGGAGGATTTCCATAGTGTCTTTTTGCTCACGCAACCCAGTTCTTTTCTTGCTTGTGGAGTTACTAATCCAGCTCCAGGTGTGGTTGAGATCAGGAGAAATGAGAGGATGAGCTCCCAGGAATTGCTGGGCCAGCTTTTGATGGTCTGAGAGAGGTGAGTGAACTTCCGGGGGGCCAGCGATGTCTTTAACATTTACCCCTTGGGGAAAGTGGGTAGCTCAAGTTGTTTGACCCTTATACACAAATCTCAGTTGAAAGGAAAAAAGTCCCCCCCCCCGCCCCACCATCATGCAGACCCTTTCACTGAAGCAAACATATCAGAAAATAATCCATACTATATGCCCTGGTTGAATCATTGTCTTATAAAGTTCCCTGGGATAATCCCCCTTTGAGACTCTTGCTTTATATCCAAACTTTTTTCTTTGGTTACTAGACTGTCTACTCAATTAGTTGAAGCTTACAGACTTTAAAGGAAAAGGCTGGAGTTCCTGTTGTGGCTCAGTGGGTTAAGAACTGGCAGAGTATGAGTATGCGGATTTGATCCCTGGCCTTGCTCAGTGCGTTAAGGATCAGGTGTTGCTGTAACTGCAGTGTAGGTCCCAGATGTGGCTCAGATCCAATATTGCTGTGGCTGTGGCCCCAGTGGCAGCTCTGATTTGACCCCTAGCCTGGGAACTTCCATATGTAGCAGGTATGGCAAAAAAAAAAAAGAGAGAGAAGCAGTAGTTTGAGTTTTGATGCCATATACAGGTTTGGCAGCTTTAGGAACTAATATAGAACTCCCTCTTAAGTACGAATTACAGATAAACTGAATATTTTAGTATAAGTATATCCAAAATATTATATGGGTCATACTTACACTAAAATTGTTCACTGTTCAACTGAAGTATTTACGCTAAAAATCCTTGTTCACCTGAAATTCAGTTTTACCTGGGAGTTCAATATTTTATCTGGCAAATGTAGCACAATACTAAATTAAAACAGTAAAATTATAATGGGATCTTAGATAAATACTTTTAAGGGACTGGATGGGGGTGTGAGAGGGATGCATTTACTTGTTTCTGGGCACCCTGGCTTCTGAACACCAGGCTATCCTTGTTGAGAAGGCCTTCTCCTGTTGTCCTGGCAACAGAACTGCCAATGGCCATCCCTCTAGTTCAGCCTGGGGTGCTGCTGTTACCCCTAGGGAGATCTGCTGGAGAGGAGCTGTTTCTCCCCAGGCTCCGAGGAGACCTGCAGACCCTGAACAACAACACCTCCCCTATGGAGATGTAGCATGTTCTGCCAGGAGTGAGGGGAACTTAGACTGTTTCATCCCATTTTTGATTTGGAATCTTCTCTTTTTCCTACTGGGACTAGGAAAAAAAGAAAGCTGTATCAGGGCTTAAACTTTACATGCACTCACACTCTGTGTTTTCTGTGTAATGGCTGGAAGTTCATCTTGAATTAGATTCATGCAGACATTCATGCAGAACAGAGTGGTATAAGTATCACAGTGAAGGGCGACATTGGCTGTGGAAGGGTTGTTTGCTAACAACTTTTCAGCTTAAGGGACGTTATTTTGTGGAATTATGAGTGAATGAATTTTTTTTTTTGTCTTTTTAGGGCCACCCCCATGGCCTATGGAAGTTCCCAGGCTAGGAGTGGAATTGGAGCTGCAGCTGCCGGCGTACGCCACAGCCACAGCAGTGCTGGATCCACGCTGTGTCTGCAACTTACACCACAGCTCACAGCAACACCAGATCATTAACCTACTGAATGAGGCCAGGGATCAAACCCATGTCCTCATGGATACTAGTCGGGTTCATCGCCGTTGAACCATAATGGGAACTCCTGAATGAATTTTAAAAAAATTGATTACTCTAGTTCCGGGGCAGAATTTCTTCTTCTTCTTCTACACTTTTTTTAAAATTATACTTGATTTGCAATGTTGTGCCAATTTGAATTTTTAAAACTGATTTAACTTGGGAAAGATGACATTTTTGACAGGTCTTAAAGTGAGAAAATGAAGTTGGAAGGGGAATGTTTCTGATTGTCCAATATTTTCTTCATTCTCTGAACTCACTGATTCACATTAAAAGAGCTTACTGAGCACCTACTGTGTACGGAGTACAGCTCTGAGTACTCAGTGGTGAATATGACATGATTCCTAAAGGTACTTGGCTGCTTGCAGTTGGTTGAAAGCCTGGCAGAAGAGACATATAAATCGTTGAAGATAATGCAGTATAACAAGTGCTGTGAAAGTGGTAATTTGAGATTGTTTTTAAGTGTATGAGGAGGGGCTAGTCCCAGACTGGGTGGCAGAGGGAAGAATAGAAGTTTTCTTGGAGGAGGTGGTAGTTAAAACGGCCTCTGAAGGGTAAGGAGGATTTGTGCAGAAGAAGAACTGGAGGAAGGTTTTTCCAGGTAGAGAGGGAAGTATATGTACTGGCGCTGGGGGAGGACTCATTGTGATAGAAGTGCAGGTGGTCATCCAGAAGTATTACTGTATGTGGGGACAAGCAGGGTAGAGTAAAGTGAGGCTGGAAAGATGAGATGGGCCACATCTCCAAGAGCTGCTTGTAATAATCAGGGATTTGGATGTTAACCTGAGAGCATCTGGGGGTCCAGCAAGGTCGTTCCATCATGGGAGCAGCATGGCCAGATCTGCATTTTATTTTTTTAACTTAAAGTTTTTTTTTAAATTAAAGTATAATTGATTTACACTGTTGTGTTGATTTCTGCTGTTTAACATAGTGACCCAGTCATACATATATACACATTCTTTTTCTTGTATTATCTTCCATCATGTTCATTTAGAGTTATCACTCTGTCTGCAGGGTGGAGACAAGAGAGGCAGGAGGCAAGACTTGCATCAGGTGATGGGTTTGAGGACAGTGTCAGTCACCCAAAGTGGGCAGGAGGGTGGTCAGAACAAGATGTCAGAAGTGGAGAGGAAGAGAAGTGGGCGGGGGGTTGGGGGGGACTTTGGTTTGGGAGATTGAGATGATTGGCCTTGAGTGGCCATGTGGATTTGACGTGTGGGAGGTGTCAGGCAACCAGGAGACAAGAAATGGAAGGAAAGACAAATTGGGACTATGCATGAAGAAGCTGAAAAGTCATTATGTTGCTTTAGAAATTCCTCAGAGCAAGTGGGATGACCACCTACCTCAGTTCCATTACACCCAATAGCCCTTCTTTGACAGCTTAATGTGGGCCAGGGACTAGGGGCATGAGGATGCTGCCAGGGCTTTCCCCTGCCCTGTGGAAGCTCTTGGGAAACCGTGGACCTCATGGTCTGCTGAGGGAGAGGGACACACCTATATATGTTCACCATAATAATGTGAGGCTTAGGCATTTGTATTCATTAAAGTCGTTTTGCTTGCTTCTAACAGAAAACCCAGGTCCACTAGACCTGAGCAATAAAAGATGATTTTTTTTTCTCTTATATAACATATCCATCCAGCTTGATAGGGTTCGTGCTAGCTCTAATATATTGCATCAGATAAGTAAAAAAGGACCCTTTCTCAGTTTCTCATACTTTTATAGAGTCAGTGTCTTTCTCAAACTGTCATCTTCTCATGTTTGCAAGAAATCTTGCTTTTCCTTTTCCTTTTCTAGCCACTCTCTTAAGAAGAACAGAGTAGCTGCTTTCTCCAGAACAAACAGCACACTTCTCCTCTTGCATCTTTGTCTTGATCTATATCTGAATCATTAGTTGCAGCCAGGGATTTGGATGACTGGTTTAAGTCTGAGCTGCATACCCTCAACAATGTATGCTGCACAGGGGGTGTGTGGATATATGTGGGTATATGGGTCCAAATAAGAATTTGCGAAGTGAAGTTCCCATTCTGGCTCAGCAGGTTAAGGACCTGACTAGTTTCCATGAGGATGCATGTTTGATCCCTGACCTCACTCAGTGGGTTAATGGATCCGGCATTGCCATGAGCCATAGAGCAGGTTGCAGATGTGGCTTGGATCTGGCATTGCTATGGCTGTGGCACAGGCCAGCAGCTATAGCTCTGATTTGACCCCTAGCCTGGGAACTTCCGTATGCTGCACAAACAGCCCTAAAAAGAAAAAAAAAAGAATTTGGGAAATAATCAAGAGAAAGGAAATGCTTGCTGGAGAGGTGGGCACAAATGCTGTGGGAGCTCTTAGCTCTGTGGGTAGCAAGAGTGCAAGGTACTAAGATGCAGAGTAGGGAATGATTGATTAGTTTTGGTAAAATCATGGAGGGATTTACAGAAACAGGAGGATTTCATTGGTGCTTCACCAAAGCTCTATCAGAGATGGAGATTTTCTGGTAGAGAATGCAAGCATAGAGAAAAGGGGAGCTGCTACCTGTGGAGTGAAGATAGGACATGTTGGTTCAGAGATGGTGGCTGGAGTGCCTGTAGGTGGCTATGTATGAGGAGATGGTGGGGGATGGAGCTGAAACTATTATAAGTCTGTATTCAGATCCCAAGGAGCTTAAATACTTGTTGAGAAAATTAGGAATTCTTGCTGTGACACAACAGAATCGGCACTGTCTCTGGAGCCCTGGGACCCAAGTCTGATCCCCAACCTGGCACAGTAGGTTAACGATCTGTTGTTGCTTCACTTGCAGCCCTGGAACTCCATATGCCAGAGAGTGGTTAAAAAAAGAAAAGAAAAAGAAAAGGAAAATTAAACTTCATCAAGTAAGGAATAAGGAACACTTCTACCTCCGTGCAGAAAAGGTCACAAATCCATACCATTTGGTCAGTCTTGTTATGTGGCCAGAAATCACAAATTAAATGAAACTTTGCATAGTATTAGTAGTCTACCAGCCATTTTCCATCCTGTTTGTTTGCACTGATTGAGCACCCCAAGTGAGGAGGGGTGATCCATCCTAGGCAAAGGAAAAAGTCCCCCCCACACACCAAAACCAAACATATTGTAGGTTTATTTAACTCTATCTTCTCATACCTGTGGGACACTCCTAGTTTTATTTCTATAGCTTTACAGGGAAGTCCTATTGGGAATTTCCCCTGAAATTTAGTGAAAAAGAGCTTTATCTCCAATTTTGTAACCTTCATAGGTATTCAGGATCTTGGAAAATGAAGGGACAGTTGATGGAAGAGAGTACTTGAGATGTTTGTTTTATCATTCATTCATTCATTCATTATGTGTGCGTATCTATCTATCATGGTTTCTTGTTTGGGAGTGGGGAAGAATCTTTAAAGTTGTGAAATGGAAGGAACCTGATAACTTCAAGGTACTTGATGACTCTGGTTTTAGAAAATTAGCCAATTTGGAGTTCTGGGAAACCCATCTTACACCAAGGAACTAAGAAGGGTGAGTGTTCCAGATGCTTTCTAAGTATATAATAAATGAGAAGGACCACATATTAGAAAGGCAATTCTCTAATTTACAGTATTAGCTGAGAGGGTAGGATTCAGGGTGATGGGGTGACAGTGGCCATAAACAAGAGCCATGCATTTCTCCTGGACCTTGAGCAATCTGTGTTCCTTCTGAGTCTGATCATCTCTGGGAAGCTGAGGTGTTATATTGCGCTCAGATGTTATTCCTCTGAACTTTGTCCTTTGTATCTTGATGGATATTTGATGACCTTATGCTTGATGCTTTCTTGTATGCTCTTCTGTCTGGTGGTCCACCTCTCCAGGTTCTCAGAACGCATTTTGGGTCTTGTTCCTTCTGTCCTCTGTTCTTTGTAATAGATTCTTCCTGAAATCTTTTCTTCGTTTGTTCTACTCTGAAAATACATCCTCGTTCCTCTCTAATTCTTGATCTCCTTGCTGTTCACTTTTCCTCCTCCTTATCTTACTTTCAAAGCTCTGTGGCAGCCTTTTTTGTGTCTTTTATTTTCTTGCTCTTCCCCATTTCCCAGTTGCATCACTCACCCCTGGTAGAGTAGAGATCTGTATTCCCTTTAGGGACCACAGGACATATTTTTGTATTAATGACAAGTGTTTTCTTTCTGAGATAGGCTTCTTATCCTTCCCTATGGACTTTAAGGTAAAATGAACCCCTGCCTTCCAGTTTTGCACGTTGGTTTCCTGAGGATGTATTTTCTTTTCAGTCTTTTCTAAGGCGGTTGTAGGAGTTGCCTTCCCAATGCCTTCTCTGTCACTGAGTTGGAGAGCGCTGACCTGGTCTTGAGTACCAGCTCCAGCACTCTTCTGCCTCCACCTAAGCCATTAGAATAGAACATGACTTTTATTTCTTGTCTGTCTTCCAGACTCATACCCCCTTTCCACACTGTGCCCTGAGGCCTGGAGTTTGTAAGCTACATTTCCCAGGTTCCTTTCCTGCTATCATCTGCCAACAGGAGGACTGGTGAGAGGTCAACTGATGAGAAGAAGAAAGAGGCTTGGGATTGAAGCTTATTGAGTGTGGTGATTTCTGGAGTGTGGCAATTCTTAACTCTGGCATAGCTGCACTGTTTCAGTGTTTCCAGCCTTAGCTGAGGAGACACCTTTTCTATGGATCCAACCATGGTGTCCCCAACAGGAGCAACAGTTCAGGCTTACAGGTTTCATTGCACTCAGGACCATTAGCAGTCTCTGGACTTCACCGTTGCTCCTTTTGCAAATATAGCTCCCTCCTACCTTTAATCTTGTAGTCTTTCAGCATCTTTTAAACTAGCTCTCTCAATTAAATTCCTTCTGTTTTAAATGCCTAGAATGATTTCTAGTTTTCTGAATGGATATATTACAATAAACTCATGCCAAATCAAAGGCAAAAACAGTGCAACTTTTTTTCCCCTCTGTTTATGATAGGTTTCATTATCAACTGAAGGAAACTTCGATTATTTTCTCAAAATCCATACCTTGCAACAACTTCAGCACCATCTTGGGTGTGGGAAAACAAAATGCCTTGGATGGAGGTCAAGGATAAATGATCTTATAACAAATATCAAAGATGTTAGAGGGAAAACAGTGGTACAAGGAAAAGAATGTTATACTTAGGGTCAAAATTTCTGGGTTTAAAGTCTGCCATCTTTACTTACTAACCATACAGTGATGGGCATTACTTTAAAAATTTATTTTTTATTAAAATTTTTTATTGAAGTTTAGTAAATTTACAATGTGTTATTTTCCACTGTACAGCAAAGTGATTCAGAATATATATATTATTTTCCATTATGGTTTATTCTAGGCTATTAAATATAGTTCCATGTAATGTATAATAGGATCTTGTTGTTTATTTAATGTATAGTAATTTGTATTTGCTAATCCAAAATTTCTAATTTATCCTTCCTCATCTACCTTCCCCTTTGATAACCATAAGGTTAATTTCTAGGTCTATGAGTCTGTTTCTGTTTTGTAAATAAGTTATTTTATGTCATATTTTAGATTCCACATATAAGAGATAGCATATGGTATTTGTATTTCTCTGTATTACTTGGCTTAGTATGATAATCTCTAGGTCTATTCATGTTGCTGCAAATGGCTTTCTTTAATTTGTTTTTAAGGCAGCATAGTATTCTGTTGTATGTATATACCACATGTGCTTTATTAATTGGTTGATGGACATTTAGGTTGCTTCTGTGTCTTGGCTATTGTAAATAGTGCTGCTATGAACATGGGTATGCATGTATCTTTTAGAATTAGAGTTTTCTCCAGGTATGTACCCATCAGTGGGATTGCTGGATCATATGGCAACTCGATTTTTAGTTTTTTAAGAAGCCTCTATACTGTCCTCCATAGTGGCTACACCAATTTACATTCCCACCAGCAGGGCAGGAGGGTTTCCTTTTTTCCACACCCTCTCCAGCATTTGTTATTTGTAGACTTCTTAGTAATGGCCATTCTGACCAGTGTGAGAAGATAACTCACTGTAGTTTTGGTCTGCATTTCTCTAATGATTAGTAATGTTGAGCGGTTGGGCAAATCTTAAAATCTCTTTGAAATCTCCATTCTGTTACTTGTGAAATGGTGACATCAACATTCAATCTGATTTATAAGGTTGTAATGAAGGTCAAGTGTGAAAATGGTGTGTAAACTTCATATCGCTATAGAGACATTTTTATGGGGATTTTTAAAGGGCAAGGTTTCTGCCTTGAGGTTGATGCTCATCTAATTGATCAATTTATAAACAGTAATACAGTTATGTGTACTTAAATATTTGAGAGCTCAATGCATGAAAAGTGATTCTTAACTAAGATCAAGGCATCAAGTAATTTCTGATACTGCTCTCATTTGGATAAATTGGCTAGAAATGCCTCATCCTTTTGGGACTACAGTTTCTTTATTTGTAACTGGGGACCTGAATGCTGACCTACCTTCTGAATGTGCTGTATGCATTAATTAACTGCTTGTGATTGAACAGCATCCTCAAGACGAGCATGTAAATGCCAAGTGTTCTCACTGATAATAAAGCAGATACTTTCTTGATGGGGTTGTCATGAGGATTAATGATTTAATTGCGACAGAGTGCTTCTGATATCCTTAGATGAAAACTGCCATATAACTTTGAAGAGGAATTTTATCAAATAGCTACTGCTTTGGTTCCTGAAAGAACAACTCAAAATAAGGCAGTGCTGATCTGCATGTGCCTGTCTCAATTTTTCCACCCCCTTTTAGAACAGCAGGGATTTAGAAATGGGGTTCAGAAGGAGGCATGTGGCAGAGTAATTAGGAATTTCTGATTTTTGTTCTCTAGTAGGCTCATGAGATCACTTCAAGATAATTTCTCTAAAGTTGTTGGTAAGTATTGTAACTGGGAATTAACAAGGGCAAACACTTTTCTATTGATGAAGACAAAATTTAGCCTCTATAATTTGTTATTAGAACCACCCATGTGTCTATCATTTCCTAAATTCCAACCACTAAGACTTCCTTGCCTTTCCTTCTAGTCTCTAAACTCTCATTTTGCTTCATGACTTTTGCATCATTATTCCCAACTTTTCAAAGGGTTGGGCATGGTCACTTTTGTCCTTCTAAAGCTCAGATCATACCATCTCTTTAAAGATGCCACTTTCTCAGGACTCCCCCTTGTCCCTGGACCCATTCCTTTCTAATCACACTAACTCTTTGAATTGTCATTCGTATGTACTGGTGAGTCAATTTTTCTTCTCATTGACGTATTTAAGGATATACTGTCTGTTTTCTTCCACTAAAACATCTACATGTGCAGGTGATTTTATGTATCCTCTGCTTTTTCACTGGTGCCTAGCACATAGTAGTTGTTCAGTGGAGTTTGTTGAACGAATGAGTGATTTATGCTATTTTTGTCTTGAACAAAGTTGTATAGTTGATCATCAGCAAATTAGGTTAACTTTGAACTATCTATGATAGAAGCTTGGGGTGAAAAATGAGAATGTCTTCTTGGCAAATTTCTATAAAATTGTGACTAGGCAAACAGTTAAAACAGGTAAAAGAATAATAGGTGATACAGAATCCAGTAATTTGAGACTGAATCCCTTGCCCAAACTAAAGGGTATCATACTGTTTATATTTCCTTTTCTCAGCACTTCATTTTATGATTCCATTGTTTGGAATTTTGGGTGCTTTAGACATGCAAACATTGTTCTATTGATGTCCTAGATCAGAGGTTAGTCTGCAAATTAAGGCCTGCAGCCAAACTGCCTGTTTTTGTGAATAAAGTTTTATTGGAACACAGTCATGCTCAGTCATTCTGCATTTTTATAACTGTTTTTATACAAACAAGGGTGGAATCGAGCCATCAACGCCAAACCAAAAGCATTTACCTTTTCTGAAGAGTTTGCTCACCTGTTTCCTAGAGTGTTGTTTTCCAAACTCTTCAAGTTGAAATATACTTGACATGTAACATTGTGTGAATTTAAGGTATACATGTTAATTTGATACATGTATATATTGCAATATGATTGACATTGTGGTGAGAATTTTCTCATCTCTTGGAAAGCTAGAAAAGGTACAAGGATTTGCAAGTAGTTAAATTGATCCAAGGAATCTTAGTGGCAGGTTATGTCTGAAGGCATTGTGTGCTATAGTTTTCTACTCTTTTAAGAACAAGGAGATAAATAAACATAGGAAAGGAAAAAACTTAAGTTAGCAAGCCATGAAAACCTCTTAAAATATCCTTAGGCAAAACTTGGAGAGTTTCACTCCAAAAGGAGCTTTATTGGAATAAATGAGATACTGTAATTATTTGTGCTTTTATGGCAACTTTTATTTATAGGAAGGAGGCTGTTTCATCAGCAGTCAGATTGGAGTTTCCTGTTTTTTTTTTTTAATTTTTAAATTAGATTTATTTGTTTGTTTGTTTGTTTGTTTCTCAGGGCTGTACCCATAGCATGTGGAAGTTCCCAGGCTAGGGGTCCAATCAGAGCTGCAGCTGCCAGCCTAAGCCACAGGCACAGCAACACTGTGGGATCCGAGCCACATCTGTGACCTACTTCACAGCTCATGACAACCCTGGATCCTTAACTCACTGAGCAAGGCCAGGGATCGAACCTGTGTTGGCATGGATACTAGTCGGGTTCATTACCACTGAGCCGACAGAAACTCTTGGAGTCTCCTGTTTTAGATTGGAGTATTTGAAGGGGAGAGAAGGGAAAAAAAGATCGGCCCACTTTTAACAACAAAACAATTTATTAATTATAACAGAAACGACTGTCATCTTGTGTCTGCTCTGTAAGCCATGGGTTGTGTTAAGTGCCTATGTGTATGACATCTTATTCTTGCAGCAACCTCCAAGGCAGAAACTAATAGCTCAGTTGTACAAATAAGTACTCTGGAGCTCAGAGGCCTGCCGTAACTGCTCAGGTTCCTATAGGTGATCAGAGGTGGCCTTGAATTAGAATCCGTGGCTATTTGCTCTTCCCTCAGAGAGCAGCAGTTAGAGAAATAGGGGAGGCAGTGTAAATGCAGGAAAGACACATTGTACACTTTATTGCACTTCAAATATGCACAGATTTATTTGCTGGTTGTACTTCGAGAAAATTGAGGGAAACATACATCCTTATATACAGAGGAGCTGAGCTTCTACAAAGCAAATGGTAATTCTCACATGCTTCCCTAATGAGTGAGCCTAAACTAGGGGCTCCCAGTGGGGTGCTGAGACCAAGAGGCCACTAGCTGAGCAACTTTGATTTGAAGCACAGAAGGAAAAGCCACTTTCCCACCTTGACTACCAGATCTTTCCTTTGGAGGAGTGAAGTGCTGCCTTGATAGAAGATGGGGGTGGGGAGTGGTGGTGGGAAGAAGCAGAAGAAAGAGCTCTCTCTAGCACTTACCTGTTAATTTGAAATGCCTTCAGCAAAGTTGGCTACCTGCAAGTTTGTAAGGCGAAACACTTTCCTTTGCATTTTCTTTGCAAAGACAGCTTTTGAGAAAAAGTCTCCTTTTAAACATTCCGTGACTTTGGTCAAAGAGCCGGGAGCCTGGTATTAAAGGTTTCAGCACTGTCAGAAGCTCCCGCCAATGAGAGAGCTCCTGCCATTCACACTGGGGCTTGCTCAATATTTCTCCTGTTCTTTGCTTTCACCCTGACAGCTTCTAAATCTCAGGAGACGAGGGTATTTTTTTCTTTATCTTTTTATTTCCTCTCCAAAGTGTGTATATTTATGAGGAGGTGACTCAGAAGGGGTGGGGAGCAGGGAGAAGGTTGGGGAGAATAGATAAAGGAAAAGAACAAGGGTTGAAAAGGTTTTGTGCCTTTTTGATTGCTGTTGACAAAATTTTAAATAAAAATATTGGGAATTTGCTCAGCCTCCCCTCCCCCCCAGCTAATATTTAAAAGCATTCAATTAAGATTTTCTAATGTGCCCAATGAGTTAAACTGTCCTGTGGTATTAGAAAAATATTACACATATAAATAAAATACGTCAAAGCATTAAAAAGCTATTACATACACTGAACATAAAATGGCAGAATAATGATGGATCCCGCCATGCAGGAAACATATTCAAAAATATTATCTTCCTGGTAATGAAATGCCATCCGTTTCATTTTAAGCTAAATACGTTAGACATATCAGTGGAGTCTGTGCTGACACAGCAGTGAGTTGAAATTGAAAATCTGAAATTATATATATGATTGGACACAGTGTTAAAGTAATTTATAGGAAAAACCACGAATGTGCTGGGTCTGCACCTTCTGGTGAACTCATTTTATAGAATCAGATAGAGGAAAACTCTACCATTTCTAATGTGCAGTTAGAATGGCAGCCCGCCAGGGCCCCGATATATTCAGTATGAAAAGGGAGAAAGAAGAAAGACGGGGTGGGAGGGGTTGGGGAGGGGAAGCAGCCAGGCAAGTGGAGGGTAGGGGGGTTGGCAGGGGGTGGGGATGGAGACAGAAAAGAAGCAAGACCTGGGAGGCTTGCTTCAAATTACAGCAATTCTGCATAAGCCATCAAGAAAATGGCATTCATTTTCATTGCTCTGACCTAATGGGATACAGTGATTGTGGGAGCTGTATTAGTTATCAAGACAGGTGGGAGATAACAGGAGGACCCATGCCCAGACAGGTTTCAGCTCTATGACTCCACTTGCTGTGGTGAGAGTCAAATGCCTGGCAGGGATGATCTGACCCCCAAAGTTCAGGGGGATCCTGAGTGCTGACAGGTGATGCATGGTACTCCCAGGCCCATTCAACTCACCTGGCTGGCTGGCAGCTGTCTGTCTCTCTCTGCCCCACTTTTAAAGTCTTTTTTTTTTTTTCCCCCAACGTGGTGCATATTTGGCTACAAAGTTATAGTGGGAGGTGGGGTAAGCTGGGGATAAGGAAAAACACAAGGTCGCACTTTTGTGTGGAGATGTGTGACGAATGGATACCCTGATGTGCTTTTCGTCTTTCATTTATAGCCATAATCCTGCTTGAAATGTGGATTATTTATTCATACCAGGCTGGTCTCCTCCTGGAACCCCAGGGAGCTGCTGCTGTGAGTTGTCATTTGGTGGTTGCACTGGCTGAGGCAGAGGTGGTCTAGTTTCTCCTGTAGGGTCTTTTCCAACCTTCCCTGACTGGTAAAGAGAAGAAAGAAAGGGTTGAATGTGAGAGCAAGAAGGATGGATGCTTTTCATGCTGTAGCTGACAGCTGCCTCTAAGGAAGGAAAGGCAGAGTGGAAGAAGTGGGGTGCCTTCAAGTAAGATTGAGATAGAGTGACGCCACCATCCCTGGCTTTCTATCCAAGCCCCACACCTCAAACAAATAGCCTGGGGGTTATGGAAGCCTGAGGTAACTAGGAAAGTAAGAATAACAGATCTTGGATGTGTGTGTGCGTGTTTTCCTAAACACGCAGGGTATTTCCAGCCCATTTTAATAACACCAAGTGCCATTTCTGGAAGATTTACTCTAAGGCAGACCTTGGGCTCACAAGCAGGATCTCACAGCATCAGGTCAAAGGGGCTACTCTGCTTTCCATTTTGGAGATGAGGAAACTGAGGTTTATAGAGGTCAGATGACTCTCTCTGAGGGGATGAAGGCAGTGAGCCCCTCAGGTTACAAACTCTAATTTTCTAAGGTCATGATGTGGCAGGATTCTTCTGCCTGTTTAACAGCAGTCATTGGGGATGAACAGAGGGGTTCAATGATTTGCACTCAGGCAGCCTTTTTCTGAGCCCTCCACCTAGCTCAGCTCGCTCTGGGAGCCGCCCAGACCTTTCTTTGTGGCACTTCCCATGGGTTGTAATGTCTGTGTATCTGTTCTTATTACTGTTTGCCTGGACATTAAGTTCATGAACCCAGTGACTGTGTCCACTTTGCTCATTGCTCTATCTCTAGGACTTGGGACAGTGCCTAGCACTCAGCAGGTACTCATTAAATGTTAGTGGGTTGGATCAATGAATAGCTAGATGGGCAGATGCATTTTCAGTGATAATCAGTAGTAGAGCTGGGGCTGGACACTTACAGGTCATCCCCTGGAATACTCATCATTTTTCACTTGTGCCTGTGGTTACAGGGGTCCTCTCCGGGGATGGAATCAATGCTGATAGAATCAGAGAATTTTAAAATGGCAGGAAGCCCAATGGGACATCTAGTCTACCATTCTATCCAGTGGTGAATAAGTTAGTCATTAAGGTTCTGCTTTGATGCATCCTGTGGTGGGATGCTCACAATATCAAGGACAACATGTTCCATTGCTTCATAGCAGTGATTTATAAAGGCATTTTGTATTGAGAATCAAATCTACTTCTGGAATTGTTATCAGACTAGTCCTTGCTTCTCTGAAACTTCACACATTAGGCCTTTTTATACCTACACAGATAGTCCTTCAGATGTGTGAAGATGGCTATCCTGTTTTACACTTGTTTCCCTTTTCAAGGCTCTGTCTACTCAATCCTATCTGCCTTACTTTATGTTTCTGGGCATAATATCAACTGGTCATCCTGAGTGGTAAGTGTCCCCTTTAAAATATTTAACACAATTAAAATATTACATGCCGTAATCCAAATGTAATTGAATCTTTCTGTGATTATTGCCTTCTGCCATCTGACCATCCTAGAACCATGCAGTGCAATATTATCTAAATTTTCATAGCAGCAAGACAAGAAGTCAAACCATATTAAATTTGTGACCAACTAACTTATTTGCTCAATTTATTCATTCACTCAATAAATATTTCTCTTTTTTTGTTTGTCTTTTTGCCTTTTCTAGGTCCACACCCGTGGCATATGGAGATTCCCAGGCTAGGGGTCGAATAGGAGCTGCAGCCACCGGCCTATGCCAAAGCCACAGCAACGTGGGATCCAAGTTGCGTCTGCGACCTACACCACAGCTCACGGCAATGCCAGATCCTTAACTCACTGAGCAAGGCCAGGGATCGAACCCACAACCTCATGGTTCCTAGTTGGATTCGTTAGCCACTGAGCCACGACGGGAACTCCAACAACAAATATTTCTTGAGCCAATACTATATACTAGCCTCTGGGCAAATATTGGTAATAAGATAAGTGCAACATGATTTCCAGTGCCAGCCGAGGACCTGCCAGTCTAGTGGGATAAGTCGTACAAGTGAACAATTATTGTATTCTTCAATCATAGGATGCACATTATAAGTCTTTTATCTTGTTTAGAATCATTATGTGTTTTATGACTAAAACGTAGTGTTAACATAGCATTTGATTTTATAGCCTATTTATAAATCACTGCTGTTTTTAAGAGAATAGTTTTTTTTTTTTGTATTGCAGTAGGTCTTTTTTTGTTGTTCTTTTTCAGATTCTTTTCACATGTAGGTTATTATACAATATTGAGTAGATTATCCTGTGCTATATAGTAGGTCCTTGTTTTCCATCTATTTTACATATAGTGATATATATATGTCAATCCCAATGCCTTAATTTATCTCTCTCTCCCCACATTTCTCCTTTAGGAATCGTGAATTTGATTTCAAAATCTTTAAGTCTTTCTTTAAGTCTTTGTAAGTTCTGTAACATTTTTTTCCTAGATTTTACATAATAATGATCTCATGATATTTGTCTTTGTCTGACTTACTTCACTTAGTATGATAATCTCTATGTGCATCCTCGTTGCTGCAAATGGCATTATTTTATTCTTTTTTATGGCTGGGTAACATTCCATTGTATATATATATATCACATCTTCTTTATGCAATCTTTTGTTGATGGACATTAGGTTGCTTCCATGTTTGGGCTATTGTAAATAGTACTGAAGTGAACATTGGGGGTGCATGTATCTTTTCAAATTATGTTTTTCTCTGGATGTATGCCCAGGAGTGGGATTGCTGGATCATATGGTAGTTCTATATTTAGGTTTTAATGGACATTGTTCTCCATAGTGGTTGCACCAATTTATGTTCTTACCAACAGTGTAGGAGGGTACACTTCTCTCTGAGAGGATAGTTTTTTAACTGAGGTAATATGGCAGTTGCAATATTTTATTTTATTTATTTGTTTTATTTATTTACTTATTTTGCTTTTTAGGGCCACACCTGTGGCATGTGTAAGTTCCTGGGCTAGGGGTTCGAACTGGAGCCACAGCCACTGGCCTATGCCACAGCCACAGCAACGCCAGATCTGAGCCACGTCTGAGACCTATACCACAGCTCATGGCAATGCGAGATCCTTTACCCACTGAGGCCAGGGATCAAAGCTGCATCCTCATGGATACTAGTCAGATTTGTTACTGCTGAGCCACAGTGGGCACTCCCAGTTGCAAAAATTTAAACCTGTCTAACAGCAGTATGTGCCAGATGAAGGTGTGGTATTAAGGCATGGTGGTCATCTTTGCTTTGGAAAGACAGAAAAAGCTTCACAGAAGAGAAAACACATTTTTAAGTCTTGATGGATGAGCCATGGTTTGCCCTCTTATGGTAAGAATCTCACAGAGTAAGAAGGGGATGTGACTGCCAGACTAACCAGAGAAGCTGTGTCATCACTTCTTGGGGGATTAGTATGAGAAAAACTGGGTTTCACTGTTGAGAAAAGCTTCCCTTATAAGAGAGAACATAATAAATGCCATAGAGAAGCATATGTAATTGCTATACAAGTTCACAAGTGAAAACCAAAAGGGGGCATCTATTTGGAGTTGTAAGAAGAGAAATCTGGAAAGAGAGCATGAATATGCCTCCAGGAGCAGCATTTGTAATATGCCTTGTAGGGAGCGGGTTTTCAGGGAAGATGGAAGGCGTGCATTCCAGGGAGAGGAATCAGCAGGACAAAGGCAGATGAAGGAGATCAGGAAAGTTTGAGCAATTGCAAGGGATCCAGTTCAAATGGAGCTTGGCCTTTAAGCAAACAAGTGAGAAGAGATAACTATGGAAAAGACCTCAATGTCCAGGGCTCTTTCCAAGTCAAAGTGTGTGACAAGCCAGCATGTTTGGGCTCAGAAACCTGGAGTTTCACTCTGGAATATGTTGTGAGGAACAGGCTGATCCTCTCTTTAGTCTTGGTGTTAGTTTTCTATAAATAGAAACAAATGGGATTATTGATGTTCCTCATAAGGGAAATATCTCATCACAGTGGGAATTTTGTTTCTAGCTCCAATAAGTTCATGCCTTCCACCATTTTCCTATTGGTGCCTTCTACCAATTTCTGTTTAGGGCCCTGCTTTTGGCTTGTTCTTCTTCCCACAATTTCCAGTTTCAGTAGATTTTCCCCCACCTGCTGTTGTGTAGAGTTTGTTCACTTCTCTTCCTATAATATCCTTCCTCCTGTGCAGAACCTTGCAGTCCACTGTTGACTAAAAAAATACACAACCTGAAAGTTGAGAGTTACGTTTTATTTGGGGTGAAATTAGGACTTATGCCCAGGAGACAGCATCTCAGGTGGCCCTGGGAAACCACTGCTCCAAGGTGATGAGGGAGGAGCTAGAATATATAGGAGTTTTTGCAATGGAGGACAGGTAGCAGGAGCAAAAGAGTCCTGAGCTCAATGAAATCATTCCTTTGATCTTCACCTCCACTATCAGGGTCAGTATCCTGAGTTTTCACAGCTTGCAGAACTCAGGGCTCTCACCCTTGGAAGTGACTACATTTGCAGATGACTGTGACATTGTTTATCCTTGACTACAGATCAGGCTGAAATACCACCCAAGGAGGAAAGGGGTGGGGAATATCAGGATATGATAAAAGTGAGTGGGGGCACATGAAGCATACACACATTTTACAAATATTTGTTGCTGATCTCCTGAAGGTTACTACCAGTCAGTCATATGGAGCATACATCACCATGAAGGATTTTAATGTGTTTCTAGATATGAGGAGATGCAAAAATTGGGCACATAAAATATTCTCCTAAATATATCTGACTATCCGAAGGCCTGTTCTTCCAGTTTTCCCAGAGCACAGAGCGCCTCACTCCTGGTCTCTACCTGAGCTCCACTTAGGGGGTGCTGCAGGTTTGTAGCTGCAGTGGCTCATGTTTTACTCCATGTAGAGGCTGATGATAAGTGCCAAACTTCAGTTCACACCACCACAGTCACATTTAATTGTGTTGGCTTTGTTTGCACATTCCATCCTGTCAAGATCACTTGAGACCTCGAACTTTGCATTTAGCAAATCACTTGTCTCTCTTAATGTTTTGATACTGAAAAGTTTATAAGTGTATTTGATGTCTCTATCCAAATCAGTGATACCAAGTTTCAAAAAAGAACCGAGGAAAAAACTCTGTAGCACATGGCTAGAGACATGGCTGGGGCCTGACACTTTCAGTGAGGATGAGTGTTTGAGTGTTCTCATCCACCACAGTTACTATCATCTTGGAATCCTTCTAAAACATTTAACTGACATCAAGACAAACAATATTGATGATCATCTTCTATACACCTTCAAAATTCTATCAAGAAGGAAGCAGGGTTAATGCAGTGTAGAGATATGACTGGAAATTGTTCTGCAAGAGAAACCCTTTGCTTCCAGAAAAACTCTGATCTAACTCCTTAGGGTACTCTTATCATTTCCCTTTTATAAAATTTCCCTTCCTCCCTGTGGCTGAACTTGGATGAACTGTCCACACTGGCCCTTGGGTTGTCCAGGGAGACACCCAGCATTCAAGAAGAAGCTTTTTCCTGGGGAGTCAGAATCTAGTTTCCATTTTAGCTCTGCTTTTCCTTATAACTTAAGTACACAGTTACGGACTGCATGGTACCCTCTCCTGCCCCCATCAATTTCATATGTTCAAACCCCAGTCCCCAGTGTAATACAGGTCTTCTAATGAGGAAATTGAGGTTAAATAATGTCATGGGGTGGGGCCCCGATCCAATGGCACTGATGTCCTTATCAGAAGAGAAAGAGACACCAGAGACCTCTTTCTCCATGTGCATACACAGGAAAGGCCACCCGAGGACATACCAAGAAGGCGGAGGTCTGCGAGCCGAGGAGAAATCAAACATGAGGCCTCAGGAGAAACCAAATCTGCCGACACCTTGATCTTGGACTTCTGGCCTCTAGAATTATGAGAAAGTTAATTTCTACTGTTTAGGTCACCCAGTCTGGGTTATATGGTTATGGTATCTGTAGCAGATCTAGTTGCCATATTACTATTTAAATGCTAACTACCACATTTCCTCTTCTGTGGAACTAATCTGGCTTTAAAACAGCTTTTTGGAGAGAAAATTCACTGTTTTAAGAGTATACACTATTTTTAAGACAATTCTTAACTGCATATATATTAAAATCTGAAAAAGCCCACTCAAGCATCATTGATAGGCAATGCTTCTGCATTTGTACATGCTCCCATGTATACTTCCTATTTGAGGATAGCTTGATTTAGAGAAAAAAGTGTTAAGCTGCTTCTCTTTTTTTTTTTTTAAACATCTGATACTTAGTGTAGCATTAATTATAGTATCTTCCTAGTTGGCAGTCACCAGCCAGGCAGAAAGATCATTAAAAGTTGTTGAGTGTCTTAGTAGATTTGCATCTTGTAAATCATCTCAAGGCGATCACCTCATTCTACCCTAAATGACAAAGTCTATGAGAAGACACATCAGTAGAAGGACATAATATTAATCCTTGGCTTCCAGAAACATGTTTTTGTCTGGAGTCCAGAAACATTAGAGAACACTGGAGCTTTACTGCAGGAGTTCCCTTGAGTCTCTGCTGTTACTCCCCAGTCATGGGCCTCTAGTTCTCTTTTTTCAGACAAATTTCATTGAGCAAGAGTTTTAGGGTTAGGAAGGATAGTTTTCCATCACTGCCATCACAACATTTTCACAAACTTAGCAGCTTTAAACAACACCCATTTATTACCTCAAAGTTTAGCTCATGCAGTGTGTCCTACCAGGGTCCTTCAGAGTCTCACAAGGACAAAAACTTCCTTTCTGGAGGCTCTGGGAATGAGTCTGCTTCCAGCTCCTTCAAGTTGTTGGCTGAATTTTGTTCCATGTGCTTGTAGGATAGAGGCTCCTGCTTCCTTAGTGGCTGTTACCTGGGGGCTGGTCTCTGTACCCAGAGACTGCTTGCTCTCCACGTGGCTTCTCTCCACCAATGGTTGATGGGATCCCTCTCACACTTCATAGCTCTCTGACTTCCTGTTCTGTGACCAGCCCCAGAATATTCTTGGCTTTAGTGTCTCCCTGGGTTAGATTGGGCCCACCTGTACAATCCAGGCTTCTCCTTCATATTTTAAGGTCAGTTACTGAATACACCTGCCATGTCCTTTTTGCTATGTAAACTAATACAGGTTCTAGGATTTAGGGCATGAACAATTCTGGGAGGTTGTGTGTGTGTGCCATTTTCTGCCCACCATTAGAGTTTCTAACTTCCCATTTTCCCCAATTTTTTTTCCTTGGAGTTTTAGAAAAGCTATGGCACTTTTTGAAAATCCTTTAAGGCTACACCAATGGATGGCAGACATTCATTCATTCAACAAATATATACTGGGCCCTTGTGATGTGTTAGACATGTGCTACACCAGTAAGTTGGGGTGAACAAGTCAAAACACCTGTCCCTTGTAGCTTTCACTCTAGTGGGAGGAGACAGATAAAAATAAGTAAATGTGATTGCAATTATTTTGAGTACTAGGTAGGAAAAATCCATAGAGTGTGAGAGAGACTGACCGAGAGAACCTCAGGTAATGTGAAGGCTTCTTGGAAGAGGCGATGTTGAAGCTGAGATGGAAAGTGGAAGGACTGACTGACTTCCTGTTCTCTAGGGCTAGGATGTGTGAGAAAGAGGGCAGGACATGTGCCAATGATGCATGCTACACAATATTAATTCATTAATCCTTTCCTTTCATTAATCCCTTGTTAATAACAATCGTATGTGTTAGGCATTATTGTTATTCCTGCTTTTCAAAATAGATACTAAAATGAATATTTATGTCCAGATAATTTATTTGGGAGGTGATCTCAGGAGGCACTATGAGGGAATGAGGAAATGAGGTAAGAATGGGAAGACAACAGATTAAGGGTATATTAGTGAGCAGATAATTGCTATGGGCAACAGAACCCCCAGGAGATGCTAATCATGTAGGTTTAGATGGAATTCAGAAATTAAAAAAAAGTGTGTGTGTGTGTGTGTGTGTGTATGATAAAAATAAACCTTTATTTAAGTCACAAAAAGGCAGGTGATTTTGCCCCTTGAAGCTGAGTACACTTCTAGCTGATACAATTCAATGTATACATGAGCTCACAAATTAGCAATTAGTAATTTTGAATAAATGTGGCCATAGAGGAATGTGCCCACTTCTTGTCAGGACCATTCTATCTCATCCCTCTGTTCTCCAGGCCTGCAATCTTTCTCTTTCCAGTCTATGCTCTATGCAGGTCCCAGGGGGATCTTTTTTTAACATAGAAACATGACTCTGTCCCTTCCCTGCTTGAGGGGAAGCTCATTTGATATTGTCACTAACTGGGATACTCTGTCTTTACTTGGTCAACTCCTGGTCATCGTCTGTCTCCAATGGTGAGGTCAGAGGTATGTGTTCAGCTCCTTCTGCTGGGCCCCAGAACCTGCAGCATCAGTCAGTTGTACAAGCTGGCCAGGGGATTCTAATATGTAGTCACAACTAAGAACTCATGCGTTGGGAGGACAGAAGGAGATGATTAGCAGAGGGAAGGAGTTGTCCAGGCAGCCTCAGATCCTATTATAGAATAAGAAAAGGAGGAGACCAAGGAGAGATGAGGTGGAACCCCATTAAGGATAACATCCTGATGGGAAGAGGAAAAGCCAAGGGCCGGAGAGTTTCGTCTATGAATTTGATCTGTTTGTGATGCTTCTAAAAAGATCCTAGAAGATGAAAACCACTGGAGCACCAAAGGAGACAAACAAGGTTTCTGAAAGGAAAAGGAAGAATGAACTAGGCAAGTTCAATTGCCTAGGTAAGACATGAAATGTAAAAAAGAAAACAGATTAAAACAGGTTGCTCCTGGGCAAAACTTTGCTGGATTGAGGGTTGAATAATATGAATTAGTGATTTGGAATTTGAAAAAAGGACCAATTTGGGAGTAATTAAAAAGGGAAGTGGCACACACCATGGCTGAAATTCCACAGTGAGGCTGTCAGCCAGGGACAGTTAATGCTCACTGATGGCCACGTGCTCCTCATTTCCTAGTCCCTTTGCTTCAGGCGGGGACATGGATACCTGTGGGCATTATCAGGGAGTGTAAGAGGCTGTTCATTTCCGGACTGAAGCATTAAAGATGTGGCATGAAACCCACTGGCTGTCTCTTCTCCTGTGTAGTGTTGTGTTTGTGAGCCTTCATTAATTTAAATTCCCTGAACCCCCTGTGGAGTAGAGTCCACCTCTCACCCCATCTGTGGGGACATAGCATGAGTGAGAAGTAGACATCTGTTGTATTAAACCACTGAGGTTTAGGGGTTAAGTTGTTAATACAGATGACTCTGCTTATCCTGAGCAACCCAGTTTGGTGTAAGAGAGAGAAAAAAGTCACAGTGGAGGAGGACAATATGGTTTCGTGAAATAGGATTGAACTTTAGAGGTTTTCCAAATAAGATCGTGGTGAGAATCAAATAATTTTAGAACTGGAGCAAGGTTGTTAAGAGGAATCACGACAAAGGAGACTGAATGCTTTGTTGGCTTTTTGAACATCCTTCTCCATCTCCTGGCAAAGAGGAAGGAGATAATAAATTTTATCAGGTCGTAATTCACATGTGTGCTAGAAACTTGAGCAATTGTAGAATCCTTGAAACAATCACTAAATGCATTCATTAAGTGCCTACTGTGTGTAGATCAATAAGGGAAGTACTATGGAAGATGTAGAAATATTATGAGGCCTGATATTACCCCTAATCTTGAGTGTTTTTCAGTTTTGAAAGGCACCTAGAGGTAGAGTTAGGAACCTAGAGGTAGAGTTAGGAGTTGGGGGAAATGTAACTGGGAAGACTTAATAGAAGATTTGAGTTTGGAAGTCAGATTTTGAATGTCTAAAAGGAAATTAAAGCTAGGGGGAAAATGGTGTATGTGAAGAAAGGCTGGAACAAAGAATGAAAAAACACCAGGGACTTTTAAAAAGCTTTACAAGTCAAGGACTGTAGTCTATAAATTTTACGTAGAGAAGTTTTCCATGGTCACATTTTGCAACAAAATTGATCATCAGGTTTTCAAGATGGGAAAAAAATACTATACTAAGTTCATACAAACTCAATACTAAGGAACATACATACTAATCTCTAATTCAGTATGTGAGAGTGGAATTCGTATGTTGAAACAATGCCTTCTCAGGTGTTACAATGGAATTATAAATTACTTGGTATTCTTTATTTCTTTTTGGTTTGTATTTTTGATTTACACAAGTATAATTTGTAAAATTAAACCTTTAGTTTGTAGTGCAATTGATTACATTTTCATACCATTGAAAAGCACTCAACAGTGTTATGTTTTAATCCTTTCCCCAAAATGCAACTTGCGATAGGAAAATGTTAGTGCAAACTAATCCTTATCCTGCTGATGGCTGCAAAATGAAGCACCCTTTAATTCTTTATAACATTTGTTTTGCAAGATTACTTTTACTAGGTGGTTAGGACAAGGACTAGATTATTAAAAATGTTCATTTTTAGTGGTAGTAACATATTATGGTTAAATTTAATTTTATTATTTCTTTAAGAGCCTATTCAAGATTCTGCTGTTTTTAAGGGATTTCAAATGTGGTGTTGGTCAAATGAGTATTTTTTGAACATTTCAGTGGGAGCATATTTCTATTAATGTTAGGCTAATTAAAGCTCCACAGTAAATATAAAGGCTAAACATATAAATATTAGTCAGTGTCCTCATTTTAACTGCTGTATTATGTACATATATTAATGAGCCTACTATCATTTAAATTCCTCACACTATAAAAAATCAGTAAAGAACATACTGGCACCATCTTTTCTGAAATACGCTTATGTTTCTGTTTATGTATACTTATTTTTACATATACACATGCTTAGCACATAAATACATATGAAAATAGGAAAACAAAAACATGCTAACTGGTTGTTTTGATTTGGGGAGGGGATTGTAATATATATTTTTTCTTCTCTCTATTATTCAGGATTTTGTAACCTCTGTACAATGAACAAGAATGCTTTTTAAAAAAGTTTATTCATCATTTCCTCATTCTATGTTTTTG
Organism: Phacochoerus africanus; assembly: GCF_016906955.1. Taxonomy (NCBI): domain Eukaryota; kingdom Metazoa; phylum Chordata; class Mammalia; order Artiodactyla; family Suidae; genus Phacochoerus; species Phacochoerus africanus. The sequence goes on from NC_062545.1 coordinate 233,513,443, forward strand.
GTAAATATAGGAAACATTAAAGATAATTTTTGAAAGTAAAAACCCTTACTCTGTTCACCATAATGCCATTTATAATTTTGTAGTATTAGAATCAATTTACCATCCAACTGCACATATATTTGACAGAAATGCCACAAAATTGCATGTGTAATTTTTTGAATGAGTAATATTGATATAACACAAAATTCAAAAGATACAAAGGATTTTCAATAAAAATGTATATATGATACAATTTTTTTCACATAATTGGTACATTCTTATATATCTCAATATAAGTTTGCCTTATTCTTTCTTTTTCTTTTTTCTTTTTTTTTTTTTAAGGTTGCACTCATGGCATAAGTAAGTTCCTAAGCTAGGGGTTGAATTGGAACTATAGTTGCCGGCCTATGCCACAGCCGCAAGCCAGATCCAAGCTGCATCTGCGACCTACACCACAGCTCACAGCAATGCCAGATCCTTAACCCACTGAGCAAGGCCAGGGATTAAACCTGCATCCTCATGGGTCCTAGTTGGGTTCATTACCACTGAGCCATGATAGGAACTCCCTGCCTCATTCTTTCTCATGGCAGCATTGTGTCAACAAATTACCTCTTGATGGGATTTGGGTTGTTTCTGTTAATAATGGTGTAATGTATATTCTAGAACATGTGTTATCTTGCACACATGTGACTACAGCTGTGGCATAATTTCTTAGAGGTGGAATCTCTGAGTCTCAATATGTATGTTAAAAATTTTGGTAGATATTAGTACATCCTCCTCCAAGGAGGCTGTGCCATCTTCAACTCTAACAAAGTACGCATGAGGGATTTGGTTTCCAGCACACTTTTATAAAACTATGTATTATCAAACTTATTTGTCAGTTTTGAGAGGTTATATCTACTTTTTATGTGCATTTATGTGATTATATGTTTTCATATGCATTTATGTTATGAATGAAGTCTAGCCTCTTGTCATATTTTTAAAACACATTTCTTTTTCTATGAGAACTATCTATTACCACATTGCTCCATTTTTCTATTGAGTTGTCCTTATTTTACTTATTTTAGGAACTTTAAAAATTATATATATATAATGTTCTGTTGCCTAGTTTCAAATTTCTCAGTACTATCTTTTATGGCTTCTAACTTTTATATAAGGCATAAAAATGTTTCTTCTAATTCTAGTTTAAAAATAGTTAATGAGTTTTCATTTAATTTTCTTTATTTGCAATGTTGATAATTCTGGAATTTACTTTGATGTAAGGTATGGGGAATGGATCGAATTTACAGTTGGCCCTTGGTACTCCTAGGTTCTGCATCTACCAATTGAACCAACTGTGGATTAAAAATACTTGAAAAAAAAATTCCAGAAATTTCCCAAAAGCAAAAATTGAATTTGCTGCATGCCTGATAGCTATTTATGTGGTACTTACACTATATTCACAACACTTATATAGCATATATATTGTTTTAGGTATTAAAAGTAATCTAGAAAAGATTTAAAGTATATGGGTGGGTATGTATAGGTCATAAGCAAATACTATGCCATTTTATATAAAGGACTTAAGCATCTACCGATTTTGGCAGCTGAGGGGTGGGGGAAGTCCTGGCACCAATTTCCTACAGATATTGAGGGACTAGATAGCTGTCTAATTACTAAACGCTATTACTAGTCGTTTCCTTATTGGTTTATAATTCTACCTTCATGTAAATTATTTACAATAAGAAAAAAAGATGTTTATCTCATATATTCTCAAATTTTTTACATTTTTTTAATCCCTGAAAGAATAAGTTAATTTTTTAAATAGGTATCATTTTTAAGGTAAAGAGAACTGATAAAAATATTTTAAATTGAATACAAATTATATTAAGAAATATTTTATTTGCATTTTCCAGATGCTGGTCTGCTGACTCATGCTGAGTTAGCTACACAAGAATTAATTGAGGCAACTTAAAAAGTTGTTTTATGTACAAATTTACATAAAAAGAGGGCAACAAAATTCTGGCCTCAAGGGGGGGCTCCAGGCATTTACAGTTTTTCACACTCTCCTGAGATGATTTTGATGGTATAGCCAGATTTAGGAACCCTTGGCTCTCATAGTCACAGAATCTTGCTTATTCTACTTCAGTTCTGTCTACTATGTATAAAATCCAAGATTTTCTTGAAAAAGATGTCAGATTCATAGAATTTGCAACTTCAGTATGTGTATGTGTCTAGCGTCCATTCCTCAAAAGCACAGAATCCCGCAGTTCTTCTGTGCTCTGAAAAGCAGAATTGGCAGTATGGCTTAGCAGGTGTTTTAATTCCCTCCTGTCTTGTGCTCTGTGTCCATGTTGACTGAACTGGGCTTATGTCCAGCCCTCTCTAACAAACCCGATTCCTCCTCTTTAGCCCCTTCCCTGGGCAGTGGCCAAGAGACAAATCTTGATCAGCTGCTCCCTTCTCCACCCACGAAACTAAATAAGAACAAGTATTAAACCAGAAATGACCAATTTTTACCACAAAAAATATATCCTTCATGTTCGAAATGGTTAAGTTAATCAGAAGGCAGCATTTAATATGTAATTCCTATTTCCATTGTGTAAATCAAATTTTTACATAAAACAAGATATATGATCTTCTAATCAGAATTTCTTCACCTCTGTGTGATTGGAGGCTTTCATAAGATCACTGTAGTCTGTCCGCCCTTATGCACATCACATCTTTTGTCTTCTAACGTATTTCACTCCTCTCTGTTTCCAGAAAATGCCACATTTGTATTCCTTTGTGCTTTTGAACTTTCCCTTCTCTCGGCCTAATATTTTTGACCTAGCTGCCACTTTGATCATGATGGAATCAATATTTAAAAATGAATACTTCAAACAAAGAAAATGAATACTTCTGTAGTAATATTGACTATTTTATACTGTACTTATTTATTTATCTTGTCATTCACTAGAGTATGAGTGTGCTTTGCTCTTGCAATTGGCAAAGGAGTGCAACTCAATGAAACATGCAGTGAAAACTGAAGCCCCAGGGTAGGACTGGTCCACAGCCAAAACTGAAGTGAATTTCATTTAATGGTGAAGTACAAGCTTGTTAGACCCCAAATTTACCATACTTTGGTTAAACCTAAGCTTTTTCCATACTAGAAAACTGATAAATTAACATAAAAGTGTTCCCTAGGATGGTCCTATCCCTAGAATGCCAACAAGAAATAAATGCAAGTATATTTGCAAGGCATTTTCCATAATCCAGGCCATAGGAAAAAATATTTCCACTTAAGATGAATGTAAGTTCCATTATGAGTTAGTGTCAGCAGGACAAAATGAGCTTAGCATGCCAAATCCCTGAGATAAAGTACAAATCTGTAGCTATACAATTAGTAACTTTAAATGGCTAACAAAAAAAGAGGACAAGAAAATATTAAAAACAACAACAACAAAATGATGTTTTCACATATTTGAGAAAAATAATTGAAATTTCAGAAATTAAAAAACTCAAGAATTTGTATTTAAAACCCAAATGGCTTACAGACTTAAATGCAAGACAAGACACCCTAAAACTCCTAGAGGAGAACATAGGTAAAACACTCTCTGACATCAACCTTACAAATATTTTCTTAGGTCAGTCTCCCAAGGCAACAGAAATAAAAGCAAAAATAATCAAATTGACAAGCTTTTGCACAGCAAAGGAAACCATGAAAAAACAACAAGAAGACAACCTATGAAATGGGAGAAAAAAGTTTCAAATGATGCGATTGACAAGGGCTTAATCTCTAAAGTATACAACCAACTTATACAACTCAACAGCAAAAAAGCCAACAACCCAATGGAAAAATGGCCTAAAGACCTGAATAGACTTTTTTCCAAAGCAGATATACAGATGGCCAACAACTCATGGGAAAAAATCCTCAACATTACTAATTATTAGAAAAATGCAAAGCAAAACTACTATGAGGTATGACATCACACAATTCAGAATGGCCATCATTATTAAGTCAACAAGTAAAAAAATGCTAGAGGGTGTAGAGAAAAGGGAACCCTCCTGAACTGTTGGTGGGAATGTAAATTGGTACAACTACTATGGAAAATAGAATGGAAGTAGCTCAGAAAACTAAAACTAGAACTCCCATATGACCTAGCAATCCCACTCTTGGGCATATGTCTAGATAAAACTCTCATTGAAAAAGATACATGCACCCATGTGTTCATTGCCACACTATTCACAATAGCCAAGGCATGGAAACAACCTAAATGTCCATTGACAGATGAATGGATTAAGAAGATGTATTATATATACACAATGGAATACTACTCAGCCATAAAAAGGAACAAAACAATTCCATTTGCAGCAACATGGATGGAACTAGAGACTCTCATACTAAGTGAACTCAGTCAGAAAGAGAAAAACAAATACCATATGAAATCACTTATATCTGGAATCTAATATATGGCACAAGTGAACCTTTCTTCAGAAAAGAAATGCATGGACTTGGAGAACAGACTTGCAGTTGCCAAGGGAGAGGGGGAGAGAGTGGGATGGACTGGAAGTTTGGGGGTAATAGATGCAAACTATTGCATTTGGAGTGTATAAGCAATGAGATCCTGCTGTATAGCACAGGGAACTATATCTATTCACTTGTGATAGAACATGATGGAGGATAATGAAAGAAAGATGTATATATATGTATGACTGTGTTACTTTGCTGTACAGTAGACATTCACAGATCACTGTAAATCCATTATAATGGAAAAAAATAAAAATCATAAAAAATAAAACCCAATGGAGAGGTTAAATATCCATTTAGAAACAACTGAAAACTTGTAAAATAGAAAATAGATACAAATAAAATGCTCAAGCTTTAACACAGTGATATAGAGAGGTGTGAAAGATATGAGGATAAAATTATATATTCTATGTGCTCTTAATAAATGAATTCAGAAAGACCATAGATTAGATGGAGGAAAACTGGTTACATTTTTTACCTGCCATGTTAACTAAACCTCCATTTCTGAAGAATCTGATTCCTTAGTGACACTCACTTCTTTTTTAAGTTGCTGTAAAGATTCATTAACTTTTATTATTGAACATAGAAGCATTAAGAGGCTTCCCAGAGCCTTCCTTGAGTTACTGACATAGCCTCTATTTATTCTTCCATTGTATAGAAGCAATTTCCCCTTGATTATTAGAGTTAGTCTTCTCAGGCATTACAGAAGCCTCATTCTTGGAAGGGCTGCATTCTAAGACTCTTCCTGATACCAAGTATTTCACTTAGTAGCGGAAGGAAAAAGACAAATAAATAAGACTTATTCAACAACAAAGCATGGAAGGATAACATGTGAAAAAGTATAAGTTGAAAGCACAAAATAACCTAAATATATTGAAAGTAACAAAAATATAAATATGACTTTTACCTGTATAGAGACTTTGAGATTGGGACAGAACAAACCTTACCTATGTATTTTTTCAAAGAGAAATAACAGAACATAATGAACCAGGTTTTAAGTTAAGGAAAGGAATTGGTATGTGAGACTAATATTGATTAGAAGAGAACTGGTGTACCTATATTTATCATACTTACTAAGTAGAGAATCATTACATAAGGGAAAAGGGAACAATTCATCAGAAAGCTATGATAATTTGGAACCTCTAAGTACCTAAAATATAACCTCAGGAAATAAAGTAAAAACTGAGAATTTTATGAGGGTATATCAAACATTGTCACAGAGATTTCATAAACTACTCATAACTGATAGATTAACACACAGAAATTAATAAAGAGTAATAGAACACAAGATTAATCAAATGGACATATATAGAATTTTTTATTAAAATTAGTTAAATAGATAAAATTAAATGTCTCAGAATAAAGGATGAAACAGATAAATATGAAAAAAAATACATGGAATAAAGACAAGAAAGTTAGAAGTTCAGTACAACATACAAATAGCAGTGTCCTGAAAGGGGTGGAATGTGAATCAACATTATAGAAAAGACTAAAGAGGATTCTGGAAAGAAAATAAACATATTATGTACAGAACATCAGAAATCAAAATGAATTATTTCTTAACATCAACACTAGAAGGTGGAAAACTGTTACAAAAATTTGAAGAAAAGTAATTTCTTTCTCAGAATTCTATGCTCATCCATAATGTTTTCTTCCCCATACTTACTTTCTCTGGACTCTGCTGTAAGGTACATGTCATTAAATGAGGAATAAACCAGACAGGGAAGGCACAGGATACTGGATATTGGCTGTCCACCACAGCAGAAATAGAGATTGGAACAGGTGAGAACTGGGAGAAATTTCTTCGGGAAGATTAATTTGTAGAACACCTGATGATCATCTTAGACAGACTTTGGTCAAGATTTTGGTGTAATTGTAAATTCATAGAAAACTTAGCAAATAGAAATAAGACAGTACAAGCTGAGAAAATAAAGTTGCCAGCAAGGGTTAAATAATCATAGTTTACTGTATGGTTCATCCATGAATAGTGTTTATATAGTTATAGAAGGGTAAACACAGACTATTTGAATAAGTGTGTGACTCTCCTAGGATAAGAGAGGGAAGGGAGAATGTGGGGTGGGAGCTGGAGTAAAAGATGATTACACAGTAGAAAGTTAATAGAGGATTAAAACTCTGAAAATTCAAGAAGTGACAGGGCAGCCGTTTTATTGAGAGAGATGGAAATAAGCTCTGAAAGAGTCAGTTAAAAGACCTAAAAGTCATTGCCTTTGTGGGTGAGGAAATGGTGAGGTAGAGAATCTGCTATGTTTCACAACAGATAAGTAGAATCATTTCACTCTTTAAAATACGTTCATATATATATATATATATATATATATATATATATTTTAGGGCTGCAGCTGTGGCATATGGAAGTTACTGGAGTAGTTCGTGGCATCCGAGCTGCATCTGTGACCTACACCACAGCTCACAGCAATGCCATATCCTTAACCCACTGAGTGAGGCCAGGGATCGAACTCACATCCTCATGGATCCTAATGGGGTTTGTTAACTGCTGAGCCATGAAGGGAACTCCATATTCACATATAATTTTGATAACAATTTAAACTGTCTTAAAATGTTAATCAGTATAATTTATCTCATTAATAGCTTAAAAGAGAAAAAATCATTTAATCTGCCAGTAAACACAAGATACACATTTCATTGAGTTCATTGAGTTCAGTATTTACCCATGGCAACCTCTCTTAGCAAACTTTCTTAACCTGGTGTGTGGAGATCTTAAAAAGCTATAGCAAATATTATACTTAATGGTGATGTAACAAAAGCAATATTTTTAAAGCCAGGAACAAAACAAGGATTGCCACTTTCAGGAGTTCTCATCAGTATAATACTGGAGATCCTAGTTAGTATGCTAAGACCATGAAACATGAGAAAGGGAAGGCAGAAATATGTATCATTATTTGCAGACAGTAGCATCACCTATTTAGAAAAACCCACACAAATCTACAAACTCTTCGAACTATTCAGGGAATGCTGCAAGTCTTCTGGATACAATATGTACAAACATCATTAGCATTTCTATATAAAGGAAAAATTAGAAAATGCCATTAAACTATCATTACACATAACACAATATTTTAAGGACCCCAGACGAAGGTGCATAGAGATACCAAAGACACTTATGAACAAGCTTTTAAAACTTTATTAAGCATAAAAAACATAAATGGAGGAATGTATGAACCTCAAGTTTTCCATTATTTGCTTTTTTTTTTTTTTTTAAGGGCCACGTGTGCAGCATATGGAATTTCCCAGGCTAGTGGTTGAATCAGAGCTGCAGCTGGAAGCCTGTACTTCAGCCACAGCAACCAGGAACTGAGCTGCATTTGGGACCTATACCACAGCTCATGGCAATGCTGGATCTTTAACCCACTGAGTGAGACCAGGGATTGAACCCACATCTTCATGGTTACTCATCGGGTTCATCACCCCTGAGCCACAACGGGAATTCCCAAGTTTTCCATTTTTCATAACTATTTGTCAAAGGAAGCAAAATTATGTGATATTTCAATCCTATAAGGATTAATTCCAATATAGATTTTTAAAAAATTTTACTGGGATGTTCTAAAGTTTTAGTGGTCATGTTTTTCAAACCGACAGACACAAATTCATTCCAATGGCACTGTGGTCTCTCTAAAGTAAAAATGGATGGATCCAGTCACACAGGGACCTCTGATCTGTGAGGGTTTGTTCATAATCTCAAATCCTCAGGAGAATTTTCACTTATGTAAACCCTTTCACTATTGTAAGAAATTGTTCATCATTTAAAAAAATCAAAGATTGTTACCAGTTAGTAATTTCCTTCATCTCTCAGAATAACTTGTATTTTTGTTAATTATTTATTTATTTATTTATTTATTTTGCTTTTTAGGGCCACACCCATGGCATATGGAGATTCCCAGGCTAGGGGTTGAATTGGAGCTCTAGCTGCCAGCCTACATCACAGCCACTTCAACGCCAGATCCAAGCCATGCCTGTGACCCACACCACAGCTCATGGCAACGCCAGGTCCTTAAACCTCTGAGCGAGGCCAGGGATTGAAACCACAACCTCATGGTTCCCTGTCAGATTCGTTTCCACTGTACCATGACAGGAACTCCTGTTATTTATTTTTTATAAGAGAATTTATTTTTTTTTTCTGTAAACATTTTCATATATTTATATATACTTGCAGATGAAGCATGGTCTGGTTTTCAAACAGCTGGTTTTTCAAAATATTTTTGTCGATAAATTCCTAACATCATATTGATACAAATTATTAGAATCCCATGGGGGGATATTTAGTGCTTCCTTAAGATCTTGGAGTGATCCCAAGTAGATGTCTAGAGCTTGAAGCTCCAAAATTCCCATGGTTCAATCCTTCAGGAATAATAAAGGAAAAGAGATCATCTTCATCAGTGAGCAGTGCTTCACCCCATCCAAATGATTCCCATTTCTACTGCATCTTGTCTTAGTCTTTTCCTCTAGAAGCTGAGAGTGCATCAGAATGATGTATTGATTCTTAAAGAAGCCCACTACAGATAAAATTCAAATGTCACTCCAGGTTTAAGTTTGCCAGAAACTATTATCAGAATTGTTGGAAGGGATTTTCCTAATAACACCTCCGATTGAAGTGTTGGGAGAGACTTGGATTACATCAGAAAGGGCCCTTATGGCACACAGTTAATGAAAGAGATTTATTTTCTCTTAGGCCAAAGGATACCAGAGAGATTTACACACACATTAAAAAAAAGGAAGGTCCTAAACCCTGGCTCAGGAGAGGTTCCAAGTGGTGTCCCAGATTCCTGCCTGTAGAGGTGAATCTTGGTTTGCTCACATTTGGAGGGTGGTGTGGCAGAAGGCCACAGGGTTTAGGCAGAAATTCCTCCTTAAGAGACTTTGCTTAACTTGCACAATCTCTTCTCTGACATTTATTTTCTTTTTGATATAATTGGGCTTAATAATGACTTTTAAATTTCTTTCCATCTCAAAAATTCTATTGCCTGATCAATTGCATTTTCTCAGTTATGAGACCAAAGACTTCTGAGCTAAATTTCTGATGAACAGAGCACTCATAAACTTCTAAACTTTAGAGAATGGCCTTAAGGAATGTAACTAAAGGTGGCAGTATAACCTTTAACATTTTGGACATGATCCTAGGCTTTGAGTCCCAGCTTCATCACTCGTTTAGGAATGTCACAGGGGAAGGTCACTTGGTCTTGGTCAGCCCATTCTCTCCATCTCTAATGGGGATAATAGGAATACATGTTTCATGGTGGCTATGAAGATTAAATGAGATAATCTTAGAAAACTTTTAGCAGGATGCACTTTCCAAAAAGAGTATGCACGTGTGTGTAGTAATACTTAAAGAGTTTGGTTCCCCCCCCCCCAAAAAAAAAACAGTACTTTAGAAATGATAAGTATATGGACTTTATCAAAGGGGGTTGACTTAGTGTAATTTCTGAATGGCTGCTGCTTCTGTATCTGAGGTTGGCCTTGAAGTCATCAGGAAAGAAATATCAGGAAGGAATGATGGATGTGAAATGGTGGAGAAAGGAACAAAGGGGGGCCCCCAAGCATGACCTGGAAGTTGTGTTGGCATCTCCCTGTATCCAGTCCTCCTTCTGCAATGAAGTGGTCATTTTCTGGGGGTGGAAGAAGAAGCAACATGCTAGATTATTGCCCCACAAAGTGAGGCAGCAGATCAGCAGCAGATTGTGTGGACTGCCACAGTGCTTGAGGTCTTGCACTGCCCTTCTGAGCACAAAGAATATGGCTGCTTCATTTCCGCCTTCCAAATCTGTATAAAATGTCTCATATGTTCCACATTAACCTGAAACTATGCAGGGAAGGGTATTCTGGAAAATGCAGTTTCCAGCTCAGTTAAGTTGACACAATATAAGCATGTTGCACAAAGTTAGCTATTCCCATTGTTTTTCATCTTCAGAAAAACTTCTATAATGTTGCTGTCTCAAATGACCTCTCCTGCCTGCAAGCCATACTCTTACCACCACCTAGCTGAAACCATCCTGTTTATTTGTACAGTATTTACATAATTATATTGTGCTTTACCGGTTTAGAATAAGCTCTCCATGTATGTATGAGAGTGACCTACCTTTGGTGACCTCTATATACCCAGAGCCCAGAATTCTGGCTAGAATATAGTAGGTGCTCAAGAAGTGTTGAATGAAGATGGTTGATCATGATGTAAGCCAAAGTTGGAGTCATTTTGGATTTTTACATCCTTAGACAGATCCTAGTGTTTAGATTACTGTGAAAGGTATACAAAAATTCTGGAATGTATTTTGTGCTATAGTCTATGCTAAGCTCTTTGCAAGTTAAATTAGTTGGGATAACGTTGACTGCTATAACAAGTAAAGCCCCAAATTTCAATGGCATCTCACAATACAAGTTACTAAAGTATTTTAGCTCAGTGATTCTTTTATAGAAGAGATCATATATGTAATGTATGCTAAAGGGCTGTTTGAAAATCTATATTTAATAAATAGGTTCATAACTTAACAGATGCTTTAGAAACTGCAAATCAGGACCTTGTAGATTTCTAGAAATTCCTCTGTTTCCCACTTTAGACACCAAAAGGAAAAGAACATATGTGAAATCTAAGGGAACATCAGAATAAATATTTATAGTCTGGAAATATGCACATTTATTTGTCACTCAAACAACATGAATTTAAACTGCTGTAAATAGTAAGTACCCAAGAACTTTATGTTGCTTCATGTTACGGGCTTGGCTTATCAGGTGCAGCTTTTACAACTTTAGGAATGAGCAAAGGCAAGATGGAACGAAAGTAAAACCCAGAGTTGAATTTTTTTCATTCTGTAATGAGAGAATGTGACACTTTGTCTGGCAAATGACAGTGAAATATAAAAGGACAAGTTAGAAGAGAAAAATTCTGTGCTAATGAGTCATAAAAATCATGTGGAAGAAGCCAAATGTGAGTTACTTGTTAAAATCGTGCAAGGATCTTTGATCCTATGGAGTTTATTGTTGGGCTAATAATAATAATTTAGCAGAAAAGTTGATTTTTATAATACAGATGTGTGGCAGAGTGGAAGAGAGTGTGAAATCAATGGTGAGACCTGATTATGGTTCAGATTCTAGCTCTGCCTCTATCTTCCTGTCCACACTTGAAGAAGTGGTTTAGCCTCTCTAAACATGAGGTTTCTCATGTGGAAGTAGCTAAGGGGGAGGGGTGAGTTTAGACTGATTAAATCAGATGATAATTTAAACTTCTCAGTGCAGGGCTTAGCACATATTAAATGTTCAGTAGGTCCCATTGGTTTGTTTTGTTTTTGTTGTCATTATTCTAGGATGTGGGTCAAACAAGATAGTGCTACCATTAATGTCAAAGAGCATCTGCTTATGTTTTCCTTTAGAAATTTTATAGTATCTGGACTTTAATCACTTTTGGGTTTAGTTTTGTGTGTGGTATTAGATAATGTTCTAATTTCATTCTTTTACACATAGCCATTCAGTTTTCCCAGCACCATTTATTGAAGAGACTATCTTTCCTCTTTTGTGATAGATTAGCTAACCAAAAGACAGATACCATGTGATATCAGTTATATGTGGAATCTAAAACATGGCACAAATGAATCTATATACAAAACAGGTACAGACTAACAGACATTGAGAACAGACTTGTGATTGTCAAGGAGTGGGATGGACTGGGAGTTTGGGGTTGGTAGATACAAATTCTTGCATTTAGAATGGATAAGCAATGAAGTCCTACTGTACAACACAGGGAACTATATCTAATACCTTGGAATAGAATGTAATGGAAGATAGTATGAGAAAAAGAATATGTGTGTATGACTGGGTCACCATGCTGTACAGCAGAAATTGGCATGACATTGTATATAAACTATATTTTAATAAAAAAACCCAAACCAAAAAGATAATTGTGAATTTAATTACTCTTTCTTTTAGTCAATTATTATATGAAATGTGTATGTATACTTTAAGTAAAATAAGACCCAATAAACCCACCCCCCTGGCTTTCTAGAATCTTTAAGGTTGTCTGGATACTGAGTTCTTTATTTTTTTTTCTTTTTTTACAGTTATACCTGTGGCAATGGAAGTTCCCAGGCCAGGGGTGGAATTAGAGCTGCATCTGCACCTACACCACAGTCAAAGCAATACCAGATCCGAGCTGCATCTGTGACCTATGCTGCAGCTTACACCAATGCCAGATTCTTAACCCACTGAGTGAGGCCAGGGATCAAATCTGCATCCTCACAGAGACAAGTTGGGTCCTTAACCCTCTGAGCCACAATGGGGAGTCCCTAAATTTTTGATCTAGCTTATCCCACACAATTTTTATTTCTGCTCAGGACTCTGAATCTCATTTGTTAGTTTCTCTTCACAGCCAGTCACTGTCCTCTATTTGTTTGAAATGACACTGGAAACCTCTCTAATGGAGGTAGAGTTGAGGGCTGGGAGCATGGGCCTGAAAGGCTTGCCTCTTATATAGGAAGAGGTTAGTATCCACTGCAAGTGTCTTAGGTCAGAGCTCTGAGGATGAATTCCTGGTTAGGAGGATGGGAGATGCAGGAGGTTATAAGAAATAAAATCCCATTGCTTTTATTCCAGCCTCATTGTCCAAATGAACCTTGTGTATTGTGAGCCAGGAGGGTTTCTATGATGCTTCCTCTGTCATAAATTTACTCAAAGGGAAGGTTTACAAGAGCAGAGCCAAGATTGTGATCAACGAGGATCGTAATTATTATCAAAGTTGTTAGCCTTCCTGAATCTCGCTCATTTTTGCATGTCTAACCATCAGGCTCCTATTTGTCTACTTTCAAGCTAACAACACAGCACTGCTGAATTTAAATGCAGCAATTATTTATGACCTTCCAATGCATTTATTTTTTCTTTAAAGCCTTGTATATGCCTGATATTACAACTTTTGATAGCTAGGCAGTTAAATGAGAAAGACAGTCTTCTGTATCAAGATTTAGACTGAGGCAGCTTACATTCCTAATGGTATAAGCACTTTGGTCTGGTACTAGTAGAATGGATACATATGAGGGCTGTTAATTTAGCTCTAATGTGGGCTGCATGAGAAAAGCTATAGGGGTTCTATTTAGTTGGTAGTAAACAACTTTGGAATCAATGTGTTTTTCTTTACTGAAGACTTGCTTAGTGCATTGGAAAAAAATTCTATTAGTTTGCCTCATTTAGTAGTCACCACGCAGCCCGATGTGTGAGCCAGTGGCACCCATTAAGGCCTGCAGGACTGTGTATAGCAAAATGAACCAAACCATCTGAATTCAACTCCAGTGTCATCATTCAAGCAAGCCAGACAGAGCCATGATTTAGGATTTTTCCAACATTTTATGGCAATTTGTTTCATTTGCCACAGGCCTGTAATGATGCAAATTGCCATAAAGTGGGATAATCAGGCAGTAGAAATGTCATAAAACTGCAGGAGAAACAAATTTCCATCTTGGAACTTTGCATGCCGATGAACATGGGGGAGAGGAAATGTGGAACTGGCTTTGCTGGTGTTATCTGGTTGCCAAGCTCTGTGCCAAGGAGAAATGATTCGATATTGTCAATTTGTACTCTTTTCAAAGCCAAAGAATGGAGCAAAAGAGGGACTCGAAAATATAAGGAAGCACCAGGCCAAAGTCTTTCCTTGGGTACCTGGGCTGTGATACTGAGAGGGGTGGTCCAGGGGAGTGGAGGCCAAATGTGTGCCATTAGATAGATGGGGGATAAATTAAAGGGCTGTTAGAGATTGGAGTGCTTTGGCTTTCTAAATGCCACCATACTTCTCCTGATATGTTTTTGGGATCCCTGCCCTGCCTTGAACAGCCCTGCCTTGAACAGCCCTGCCTCTCTTCTGCCATGAACAGCCTGTACCACTGTGGGAACCAACAGGCTGGAAATGGCATTGTTAGACCAAAGCTCTTTGGGTCCTGCTGAGAATTGGGACATGGCTGAGATGAAAGAGTCCATTCTCATTTACTCATTGCTTGTCCTTGGAAGCAAAATTGGAATTTTTTTTTAAATGCCTGAGAAACAGACTCCCTTTGTGTCTCTGCTTTTTTATTTTTATTTTATCTTCTTCTGGCCACATTTCCATGTTTCAGGTATCATGAGTCACCCCTTGAAGGGTTACACAGCCTGAAATTTCTGGGTCTCAATTTACAGCTAATAATGGAGTTGTTTTGCCTTCACCCTTTATTTGTGTGTTGTCCATTTTGTTTCTTGTTTTGTAATATTACATTAATAGCATTGCTTTGAAAGTCCCCTAAGGACATGTTCCATAGCTTCACTTCCACTAACTGAGCTGTTTTTGACAGATATCTTAATAATATTCTAGCTCATTGCCAAGCTGCTAGGGGTGAGAGCTACAATCATTTCTTCCTTTAAAAAAAATGAACTATACCCCAGGAAGAACTTCTCTAAAATTCTTCTGATTTTGCTTTATAAACTGAATTTATCATGGACTCCCCAAGTGAACAAATTTGTTTCTCAATTTTGATCCTCTTGCACCCTAGAAGTTAGACAATAAGGAAGATGATGAAAAAAATGGTCTCTTTCTAGCTTTCACAATGGTGGTATTTCTAGCTTTCACATAGAGTCATTTTCATGTTCTTATGTTTTTTATGGAATTTAGTATATGTTCTGTATTTAGTATATGTTTAAATTTAAAATATTTCAAATATGAAAGGTATTTTTTAGAAACTGTGATTCCTGGTCTATTAATAATAGCTGATGCTGACCGAAAATATTTATCAAGAGTGCATTAGACATACTTCACCTTGTAGTATCCCTTTGTGTGTGTTAAAAACCAAAATTCAACTGAGTAAATATGAAGACTTTGGTGATTTTATTAAACGATTTGTGAATGGGATAACATCTTATTTGGCAGGCAAAGAGATACTTCAAGGAGTTCTATAAAATGGAAGACTTTTATGGAAAGGAGGGTGGGGGTAAGGAAGTCATCAATAAGAGAAAAATGAAAATTCACTGGAGGAAAATAAGAGTTCAATGTGACAAAAGCTTCTGATTGGCTGGGCTATGTGGCATTTTCCATTAGCTGGATTGATTGCTGGACAAGAAGAAATTTTTCCTCCCTCCTGCAGCAGCAGTAAAGTTGGGGCAGTAAAGTAGTATCCCTTCCTTCCTGAGATGTAAGATATGTCTCCTCTTGTTAGGGTCTGTAATTGACAATGAGTGGTAGGACATGAGAGCTTCCTCCATAGGCCTTCCCAAATCCAATTTTAGGTTAGGTTTCCTTTATTAATTTGCCCACGTGCCTTATCTCAGTTAATTCACAAAACTTATGAGGCATTTTCTGCTGAAGATATTTCCTTCTTTTGGTGCTTTTTTTTTTCTTTTCAATTTTAAGCAATAAAATGTGCACAGGTTTATGTCAATTACTGAGTGGGTTGATTCCCTTTCATGATCTTTTGGGTTCTGCTTTCTAAAAGGGGTGTCTTACAGGATACACTGTCACCCTTGATGATTGTCCATTTAAGTGTAAAATAGAAATTGACATTTAGAAATTGGAAAAGGGCCTGAGCAAATTAAAATTATATAGTATTTGGGGTACTTGGAAAAAATCAATTCATTGGAAATGCCATTGGATTGGTGAAATGACTGAACTTGATATTTGGTAGTTCTCAGAGGTAGGATTTTTCTTGAATGACCTGGTCCATGGTCTTCCCCCGAAGTTAAAGTGCAAAGAGTCAACATTTGTCCTTGGTGTCTCATCATACTCCCTTTGAAGCCTGCTTCTTCCACAATGCTCTTCTCCTCTCAAAGTTTCCACTCTTGGAGTTCTGTCATGGCTTAGCAGTTAATGAACTCGACTAACATCCATGAAGAGGAAGGTTTGATCCCTGGCCTCTCGCTCAGTGGGTTAAGGATCTGGTGTTGCTGTGAGCTGTGTTGTAGGTCACAGATGTGGCTTAGATCCCATGTTGCTGTGGCTCTGGCATAGGCCAGTGGATGCAGCTCCCATTCAACCCCTACTCTGGGAACTTCCATATGCCTGTAGTATGGTTACCACTGAACCACAATGGGAGCTCTCAAATGAGTAAATTTTAAATGTCTAATTAACATCCCCCCCCTTTTAACCTGTCAGCTTAACTGAGAGATTTGATTAAAATTTAAGGTCTTAGTACCAATTCCAGCTACTGCCCTGAAGTTCTCCTAGTGTTTGTTGTTCCTTTATGTGGTATCCATAGATTATAATGCTTCTGCTTAAGCTCTGTAATATTCACAGGTCCAAGCTTTATGTTCACCGTCTTTAAGTTTGTCATTCTCTTCATTTCTGTCATTCTCATCTTAGGGAGATCACGTGCTTGGTGGTTAGGGGCTGCAAACACATATTTAAAGCTTTCGAAAGAATACAATCTACCAGGGAGATTATTATAATTATTATAAGCAGAATAATTCCCAATGTTTGGAGTCCACTTTGGAGCTGTGGCCCCCAAGACCCAAACCAATCAAAAATCAAGTAAGTCAAGGAAATACCCTGCTGAATGAGTCACCTTTAAAGCCAAGTGGCTTGCTCAGTAATCATACATAACTGAGTTTCAGCCTTCCCAGAAGGTACAGCAGGTGGTCTTGGTCACAGACAGACACCTCCTTGCTCAGCTAAAAGATAATCAAGGGCTATCCTATCATCAAAAACAACTTTGGCTAGAGAGTTTAAGGATCTTTGTTGGGCAGCTATTGTCTTAGTAATGGAATCTGTGAAATCTTCAAGAGTTAAGGAAAGGTTCTTTATTTGCATTTACTCCAAACCAGGGAAGTAGAGATCTGTTAAAAGAGAGGATTTCGAATCACTAATATCTTCTGGTATTGAGGTTGTATAGACCACACAGGCAGTTTTATTGTGGTTACTCTTGCCTTTTGTTTCTTTGCACAGAGGCTGGACTCAAAGTTTTCCAAGTTTAGGGTGTTAACCAGAGACAGGGAACAAACCAGGAGGTCTCCAACATTATGGACAGATCAGAGTTTTGGATGAAAAATCTAGCAGTGTAAAAGGTTACCCCTCTTCTCAACGGCTTGAAAGATATGAATAATAGCATTATCTTTCCAGGCCAATGCCAGAGTAAAGGAAAGAAAGAGAAAAAAGGAGGGTTTCATATTTAGTTACAGTATGAAGTCTTCATGTGGTATATTGGGAGGAAGCAGTCAGCCTTGATGTCAGCTACTTTTCTTCCTAGTCAATTTGATTTGGAGGTCTCCAGTGTTTGTAGGTGGCCAGATGTCAGGTGGAGTCTTGTTTAGCTGTGAAATGTGTACCCAAGCTCAAATCTCTGAAGTATGGCTGACATCTGGGTAGTGAGGGGGACCTGGTATAGTTCCTTCCAAGTTGAGTCTAGGGTAGCCTTTTTCTTACTGCTTAAGTTTTATATTTTAAAGTTATCAAAACCCAGCAATGGTCAAAAAGTCCTTTTTCAGTTTTTTTTTTCCTGTGGTTGAAACACTTTATAGAAACCTTTGCAAAGTATCAAAGTAAAACAATAACTCTCTGTATAGGAAAAAAGACTTAAAAATGCTCATTATTAAAGTATTATGGAATTAACAAGGAAATTTCTGTGACATACAACTTTTTAAGACGGTAACTGGCATTATGACTGATAACACTATACTAGGATGTATCATATTTCTAGGAAATTCACACAACTGCTGCAACACTTCTAATATATGTATGTGTATATATATGTGTGTATACATAAAGAAGGCTTTGTGTTACTTCTTATTTGACAGTGCTTCCCATGTAATTTGTTAAATAAGTCTAATTACTTTAATATCTACTTTTTTGTAAGAAGAGAAAGCAAATCTTTTGAAATGTGCCAGAAACTCTCTGGCACATTTCAAAGTTAATTCAAGGTGAAAAAGACTTGATTTAGAATTTGACTTGGGAGTTTGTAAAAAATATCAAAAGTTTTAAAAACACCTCATCAAATAGGATTATAGTCACCGTGAAACAATACTTAGTTATCCACTTTACTGAAATAATAATTAAAGACTTCATGAGAAAATTTAGAAGTTTACATAGTTCTGAGCAGAACTTAGCTCTTTTAATTTTTTTTTTCCCCCAACGATTGCACTTGTGGCATATGGAACTTCCTGGGCTAGAGTTTGAATCGGAGTTGCAGCTGCAGATCTATGCTTCAGCCATGGCAATGCCAGAACCAAGCCACAGCTGTAAACTACGCTGCAGCTCACAGCAATGCTGGATCCTTAACCCAGTGAGCAAGGCCAGGGATCAACCATCTGACATCATGGAAACAATGTCTGGTCCTTAACCCACTGAGCCACAACAAGAACTCCAGCTGTTTTAATTTTGAGTGGACTAGATTTACTGATGTGATCACAGACTCAATAAAGTTGACATAGAAAATAGGTGATATTTTAACAAGATACAGATTTTTTTTTCCTAAGTAGATTACTTAAAGATAAAAAAGCTTTCATAATCTCTTAAAATCACAAGCAGACCAATAGAAAAAATATGAACTTTTAACAGAGAAAACCAAATTCTAGTTTTGCACTAACTTTATTTTTTAAATTTTTTTATTGAGGTAGAATTGATTTACAATGCTGTGTTAATCCTGCTGTGGCAAAGTGATTCTATATATATATATATATATATATATATATATACACACACATATATATACACACACACACACATTATTTTTTAAAATATTATGTTCCATTATGGTTTATCATAGGACATTGGATTCTGACTTTTTATATTAAAGCTCATTTACTTAATTAAAATCATTCTGTCCTTATCTATTTCTTTTTCTTATTATTTCTAGTAGTTTTAATTACATATATTAGAAGTTTTAACCTTTAGAAATTTTAATTTCTTGTGAAAACTAAGAAAGTATGGGGCTTCTTATATTGGCATTTAATTTCTTGTGAAAACTAAGAAAGTATGGGGCTTCTTATATTGGCATTATATGGGGCTTCTTATATTGGCATTATAAATACTTTTTATAGTTTCTAGAAACATGCTTCTTAGCATGGCACAAATCATGCTTGCTAATAGACCCACATATCTGAGTCCTTGGTAAAAGGAGCAAAAAGTAGATAAACATATGTTCAGTAACTAGTGTTTCAGTATTTTATCTTATTTGGAAATCATCTGGATGTTAAATAACTATCATTTACTTTAACGTAGCAAAACTTAAGTTTTCAAAAATGATTTGAGGAAACTTTTAAAAGTTTACCAAGAAACTTTTATCTTACTTTTATCCATTTAATTTACTTGTTTTCAAAAGTATGTTTAGACCATCCCCGTAAAATTGATGAGGCATTAGACAAAGTCAGTCATCATTCTAGGCTATTTTTCTGATCAACAAATTTTGTAGGAGGTAGCATGAACCTATTTCACTGATAAACCCAGGTAGAATAAAAAGTTTTTTGTCTGTATTATATTCAGTGTTGATAACTGTCAACATACCCCTATTTTAATTCAACCAACAAACTTAAACTAGCTTTTTTTTTTTTTTCCAAAGTTGATTCCAGATCACATGAAATTGAAAAGCATTTGAGTAGTTGGGCAATACTAAATTTATAAAGCACTGTTTGTTTAAGCCAATTAAGTAGAGCCGTTTTCAAATTACTTTTAATAATGCCATGTGAAGGTAGACAAATACCACTCATCTACAGCATAAACAGGTGGATAGATAGCAGATATCTTAGAGTTTTCATTTAAATTTTTTCTTGAACTAGAGTTTTGAGCAAGAGTACTTCTATAGCAGTTTGTATTTTTTTTTTTTTTTATTTTCCCACTGTACAGCAAGGGGGTCAGGTTATCCTTACATGTATACATTACAATTACATTTTTCCCCCCACCCTTTCTTCTGTTGCAACATGAGTATCTAGACAAAGTTCTCAATGCTATTCAGCAGGATCTCCTTGTAAATCTATTCTAAGTTGTGTCTGATAAGCCCAAGCTCCCGATCCCTCCCCCTCCCTCCCCCTCCCTCCCCCTCCCATCAGGCAGCCACAAGTCTCTTCTCCAAGTCCATGATTTTCTTTTCTGAGGAGATGTTCATTTGTGCTGGATATTAGATTCCAGTTATAAGTGATATCATATGGTATTTGTCTTTGTCTTTTTGGCTCATTTCACTCAGCATGAGATTCTCTAGCTCCATCCATGTTGCTGCAAATGGCATTACTTCATTCTTTTTTATGGCTGAGTAGTATTCCATTGTGTATATATACCACCTCTTCCGAATCCAATCCTCTGTCGATGGACATTTGGGTTGTTTCCATGTCCTGGCTATTGTGAATAGTGCTGCAATGAACATGCGGGTGCACGTGTCTCTTTTGAGTAGAGTTTTGTCCGGATAGATGCCCAAGAGTGGGATTGTGGGGTCATATGGAAGTTCTATGTATAGATTTCGAAGGTATCTCCAAACTGTTCTCCATAGTGGCTGTACCAGCTTACATTCCCACCAACAGTGCAGGAGGGTTCCCTTTTCTCCACAGCCCCTCTAGCACTTGTTATTTGTGGATTTATTAATGATGGCCATTCTGACTGGTGTGAGGTGGTATCTCATGGTCGTTTGGATTTGCATTTCTCTAATAATCAGGGATGTTGAGCATTTTTTCATGTGTTTGCTGGCCATCTGTATATCTTCTTTGGAGAAATGTCTATTCAGGTCTTTTGCCCATTTTTCCATTGATTGATTGGCTTGTTTGCTGTTGGGTTGTATAAGTTGTTTATATATTCTAGAGATTAAGCCCTTGTCGGTTGCATCATTTGAAACTATTTTCTCCCATTCTGTAAGTTGTCTTTTTGTTTTCTTTTTGGTTTCCTTTGCTGTGCAAAAGCTTTTCAGTTGGATGAGGTCCCATGGGTTTATTTTTGCTCTAATTTCGATTGCTTTGGGAGACTGACCTGAGAAAATATTCATGATGTTGATGTCAGAGAGTGTTTTGCCTATGTTTTCTTCTAGGAGTTGATGGTGTCCTGTCGTATATTTAAGTCTTTCAGCCATTTTGAGTTTATTTTTGTGCATGGTGTGAGGGTGTGTTCTAGTTTCATTGCTTTGCATGCAGCTGTCCAGGTTTCCCAGCAATGCTTGCTGAATAGACTTTCTTTTTCCCATTTGATGTTCTTGCCTCCCTTGTCAAAGATTACTTGACCATGGTGTCAGGGTTTATTTCCGGATTCTCTCTTCTGTTCCATTGGTCTGTCTGTCTGTCTTGATACCAGTCCCACACTGTTTTGATGACTGTGGCTTTGTAGTATTTCTTGAAGTCTGGGAGAGTTATGCCTCCTGCTTGGTTTTTGTTTCTCAGGATTGCTTTGGGGATTCTGGGTCTTTTGTGGTTCCATATAAATGTTTGGATTGTTTGTTTTAGTTCTGTGAAAAATGTCCTGGGTAATT
Source organism: Phacochoerus africanus (assembly GCF_016906955.1). Classification (NCBI taxonomy): domain Eukaryota; kingdom Metazoa; phylum Chordata; class Mammalia; order Artiodactyla; family Suidae; genus Phacochoerus; species Phacochoerus africanus. The sequence continues at coordinate 233,535,313 of NC_062545.1, forward strand.
TGATAAGGATTGCATTGAATCTGTAGATTGCTTTGGGTAGGATGGCCATTTTTACAATATTGATTTTCCCAATCCAGGAACATGGAATATCTTTCCATTTCTTTACATCTTTGATTTCTTTGATTAAAGTTTTATACTTCTCGGCATAGAGGTCCTTTACCTCCTTGGTCAGGTGTATTCCGAGGTATTTGATTTTGTGAGGTGCAATTTTAAAAGGTATCGTATTTTTGTATTCCTTTTCTAATATTTCATTGCTGGTATACAGAAATGCAACTGACTTCTGAATGTTAATCTTATATCATGCTACTTTGCTGAATTTATTAATCAGTTCAAGGAGTTTTGGGATTGAGTCCCTAGGGTTTTCTATGTATAGTATCATGTCATCTGCATACAGTGACAGTTTGATCTCTTCTCTTCCTATATGGATGCCTTTTATTTCTTTGGTTTGTCTAATTGCTGTGGCTAGGACTTCCAAAACTATGTTGAAGAGCAGTGGTGAGAGTGGGCATCCCTGTCTTGTTCCAGATTTGAGTGAAAAGGCTTTCAGTTTTTCCCCACTGAGGATTATATTTGCTGTGGGTTTATCATAAATGGCTTTGATTATATTCAAGAATGTTCCCTCTATACCCAGTTTGGCGAGGGTCTTGATCATGAATGGATGTTGGACTTTGTCGAATGCTTTTTTCTGCGTCTATTGAGATGATCATATGATTTTTGACTTTTTTTTTGTTAATGTGGTGTATGATGCTGATTGATTTGCGTATGTTGAACCATCCTTGTGAACCTGGGATGAACCCAACCTGGTCATGGTGTATACTTTTTTTGCTATGTTGTTGGATTCGGTTGGCTAAGATTTTGTTGAGAATTTTTGCATCTATATTCTTCAATGATATTGGGCGATAGTTTTCTTTTTCGGTGGTATCTCTGTCTGGTTTTGGAATGAGGGTGATGGTGGCATCATAGAATGTCTTTGGGAGTATTCCTTCTTCTTCAACCTTTTGAAAGAGTTTCAGGAGGATGGGCACCAATTCCTCTTTATATGTTTGATAAAATTCACCTGTGAAGCCATCTGGTCCTGGACTTTTATTTGTAGGGAGTGATTTTATGACCTCTTCAATTTCATTTCTAGTGATCGGTCTGTTCAGTTGGTCTGTTTCTACTTGATTCAGTTTTGGCAGGCTGTAAGATTCTAGAAAATTGTCCATTTCTTCCAGATTGTCAAACTTGTTGCCATATAGTTGTTCATAGTATTTTCTTATGGCTTTTTGTATTTCTGCTGTATCCGTTGTGATTTCTCCTTTTTCATTTATAATTTTGGTTATTTGGGTTCTTTCTCTCCTCTTTTTGGTGAGTCTGGCCAGGGGTTTGTCAATTTTGTTCACCTTTTCAAAGAACCAGCTCTTGGTTTTATTAATTTTCTCTATTGTTTTTTGAGTCTCTCTTTTATGGATTTCTTCTTTGATCTTTAGAATTTCCTTCCTTCTGCTGACTTTAGGCCTTTTTTGTTCTTCTTTTTCTAATTCATTTAGGTGGAGGGTTAAGTTGTCCATTTGGGATCTTTCTTCTTTTTTGAGAAAGGCCTGTATTGCTATCAATTTCCCTCTGAGCACTGCTTTCGCAGCATCCCATAGATTTTGAGCGGTTGTGTCTTCATTATCATTTGTTTCAAGGTCGTTTTTAATTTCCTTCTTGGTTTCCTCATGGACCCATTGGTTTTTTAGTAGCATGTTGTTTAGTCTCCATGCAGTAGGTTTTTTCTCTTTCCTTTTCCCATGGTTGATTTCTAATTTCATGGCATTGTGGTCAGAGAAGATACTTGAGATAATCTCTACGCTCCTAAATTTATTGAGATTAGCTTTGTGTCCCAATATGTGGTCGATTCTTGAGAATGTTCCATGAGCATTTGAGAAGAATGTGTATTCTGCTTTTTTTGGATGTAGTGTCCTGAAGAGATCAATGAAGTCTAACTTTTCTATTGTTTCCTTTAGGATCTCTGTTGCTTTATTGGTTTTCTGTCTAGAGGATCTGTCCATTGATGTGAGGGGGGTATTAAGTTCTCCTACTATGATTGTATTCTCATCAATCTCTCCCTTTATGTCTGTTAATATTTGTTGTATGTATCTGGGTGCTCCTGTATTTGGGGCATATATGTTGATGATAGTAACATCCTCTCCTTGGATGGATCCCTTAATCATTAAGTAGTGTCCTTCTTTGTCTTTCTTTATGTCTTTTGTTTTAGAGTCTATTTTGTCTGATATGAGCATAGCCACTCCTGCTTTTCTGTCATGTCTGTTGGCGTGAAATATTTTTCCCCACCCTTTCACTTTCAATCTATATGTATCTTTTGTCCTAAGGTGAGTTTCTTGTAGGCAGCATATTGAAGGTTTTTGCCTTTTTATCCACTCAGCCACTCTGTGTCTTTTGATTGGGGCATTCAGTCCATTGACATTTAAGGTGATAATTGATAGATGATTATTTATTGCCATTTGAACCTCGTGTTCCAGTTGATTCTATGGTTCTCCATTCTTCCTTTATTTATTTATTTTTTTTGGTTGGATGGTCTCCTGTTATTATCTGCTTGAGTGTATTTTTTTTTCATTCTTTTTGCAAATGCAATATTTGGTTTTGGCTTGTGGTTGCCCTGTTTTTTAAGTATGCTAACCCCTTCCCATAATTGTATATTTTAGCCTGATGGTCCTGTAAGTTCAAACACTTCATTACTATTATTAAAATTTAGAAGAGAAACATACAAACAAACAAACAAAAAGGGTTATTTACTTCCTAACATCCCTTGCCCACATTTTATGGTTTTGATGACTCTTTTTTATTTTTTTCTTTTTAATTTTATTTTGTTTGAGGCCTGTTCATGATTAAATCTGTATGCTGGCTTATTTGAGTGACTGCTCTCTGATTGTGGTTTCCTCAGTCCTAGTTCTTCCTCTTCTTTTTCTTTTTTTTTTTCTTCCCTTTCCTTTCTTTTTGGTTTAGAGAAGCCCTTTAAATATCTCCTTTAACCTGGGTTTTGTGTTGCAGTATTCTTTAAGTTTTTGTTTGTTGGAAAAAATTTTTATTTCCCCTTCTATTTGAAATGATATTCTTGCTGGATAGAGTATTCTAGGTTGCATATTTTTTCCTTTTAGCACTTTAAATATCTCTTGCCATTCCCTCCTGGCCTGTAGTGTTTCTGTAGAGAAGTCAGCTGATAATCTTATGGGGGTTCCCTTGTAGGTAACATTCTGTTTTTCTCTTGCTGCCTTTAGGATCCTCTCTTTATCACTAACTTTTGCCATTTTTATTCTGATGTGTCTTGGTGTGGGTCTATTTGGGTTCAGTTTATTTGGGGCCCTCTGTGCTTCTTGTATCTTGAACCCAGTATCCTTTAGATTTGGGAAGTTTCCAGTGATAATTTCTTCACATATATTTTCCATCCCCTTATCTTTTTCTACTCCTTCTCAATTCCTATTATGCGTAGATTGGCCCGCTTTATATTATCCCATAGGTCTCTTATATTGCTTTCTAGTTTTTTGATTCGGTTTTCTGTCTGTTGACCGGATGGAGTGATTTCCATTATTCTATCTTCCATATCAGTGATTCGTTCTTCTGCATTATTCATTCTGGTTTTTACTGCCCTTAGTTCAGTTTGCATCTCTGCAAATGAATGTTGTAGTTTTTCTTGGCTCCTCCTTATATGTTCTAGTTCCTTTCTGAGGGTATCTGCATTACTGTTCATATCTTCTCTTAATTCCTTCAGTATTTTCACTATTTCTCTTTTGAACTCCAGGTCTGTCTGACTGCAGAGATCTGTTTCGTTGTTGACTGTTTTAGGTGAGTTCTCTTGTTGGTTTGACTGGGGGTGGTTTCTCAGCTTCTTCATCTTGCTTGTTGTTTTCTTTCTCCTGAGGGAGTTGTAGTCTCCGTTATCGGGCAGTGTTTGCCTTGTCACTGCCATGGAATATTTCCTGAGGGCTGGCATTGTTGGTCAATCTTTTTTGAGGCAGTGTGGCTTTTCTGGAGTGTTGATGGAGCTATCAGTGTTTCTTCGAAGCAAAGGAGGGCTTCCTGAGGGCAGACAGGACTGGGAGGTCCACACCACGATGGTAGCAGATTTCACTTGGTCATGCAGAGCTTGCTCTGGTGTTTTTAGGCTATGGGGTTCTTGCAGGGGGTTGGTGGTGTTGGGCAGCTGTTCTTCAGGAGTGCAGCAGCCCCTGGGGGCTTGAGCAGCTATCTGGGTCACTGAGAACCTAAGAGGCTCTTCCCTAGGGCAGCCCAACTCAGAAGGACGGCCTGTGAAAGTAGGCAGATCTTTTCACAGTCTGGCCAAGCTTGTTGCAGCTTTTCTGGGCTGCAGGGGGTCCTCCAGGGGGCTGGTGGTGCTGAGCAGCTATTCCGTGGGAGTGGGGCACCCCCTGGGGGCTTGGGCGTGTAGCAGGACTGCTGGAAACCCAAGAGGCTCCTCCCCGGGGCAGCCTGACTCAGAAAAACCATCCAAGAATTAGGCAGATGTATTCACGGCCTGGCTAGGCTTGTTCTAGCTTTTCTGGGCTGCAGGCCTTTTCTCCGGGGTTGGTGGTGTTTGGTGCTGCTCTGCGGAAGTGTAGCCCCTCCAAAGGGCAAGCAGGCCTGTGCAGGGACAGCCCCTGCGGTGGTAGGCTTCAGGCAATTGTTGAGGCCAGCCCTCCTGGATGGCAGGCAGCCCCAGGTTCGGCGAGAGCGTAGGGGGTGGTGGGAGTAGGGGGAGGTGATGCACTGGGAAGTACAGCTTTCAGCTAGCTAGCGGGCCTGTAAGCTTGCTGTGGCGTGGGGGGTATTCTATGGGGACCCACCCCTTCTCTCCCCTCCCCAGCACGGGCAGAGACCAGGCCCTTCTCCCAGGTTCACTCTGATGTGGCTTTCCACTTCCCCCGCCCCTAGAGTATTGCTCCCTTTCTCTGTGACAGCTTTGTTTTCTAGTCTCCCAGGTAGTCTCTGCCCCATCAAATGGTTTCTAGACCTCCCAAGCAATTTCCGCTCTGCCCCGCCCCCCCAGCCCATTCTCGGGGTCTAACCTCTGGAGCCTAGGTCTCGGTGCCCAGCCCCCACCCAGGCATCTCAATTTTTGGTGACTGTGCCCGTAGTTCAGATGGTCCGTTGGGTTCTTGATCGGCTTTTCCGTACTCCAACTTACTGCTACACTCTTCTCTGCATCTGGCGATTCCTCCGGTTCGTTTGATCTTTCCCCATGTAGGTGACTTTCCAGGGTGCGGGATCCCTTTCTCCTCCGCAGTTCCCTTTCGGGAGCGCCCATCCAGCTCGGATTCACCTTCTCTCACTCTCCTCTTTTCTCCCGTTCTGCCCCGTAATGTCATGGACTTCTTGCCGTTATTGGAGTTTAGGTTCCTCTGCCAGCGATTGGTTGCTGTTCTGTGCGATTCATTTATTCTGTAGATGTGCTTTTTTTTTGTCTTTTGTCTTTTTGTTGTTGTTGTTGTTGTTGTTGTTGCTATTTCTTGGGCCGCTCCTGTGGCATATGAGGTTCCCAGGCTAGGGGTCGAATCGGAGCTGTAGCCACCGGCCTATGCCAGAGCCACAGCAACGCAGGATCGGAGCAGCGTCTGCAACCTACACCGCAGCTCATGGCAACGCCGGATCGTTAACCCACTGAGCAAGGGCAGGGACCGAACCCGCAAACTCATGGTTCCTAGTTGGATTTGTTAACCACTGCGCCACGCAGGAACTCCCGATGTGCTTTTTTCGTTGTGTTTGTGGGAGAGGGCGAGCGTGTCCCCCTACTCCTCCGCCATCTTGTCCTCTCTCAGCAATTTGTGTTTTTAAAAAGTGCCCTCCTCTTTTGTTTCTGCAGTACTCTAGATCTATATTTACCATTCTACAAATATTTGTAAGATAAAGAATAATTGTTCTCAAGTCCTCAAGGAACTGCATTGTAGCCTGGATGCTAAAGGACTGATAAATCCATTTGCCTGTGTGAGAATGTTTCCCTATGGTTATATTTAGCCATAGAGGAGATGGCCTAAACATTTTTTTTTTCTATCAGCAAATGAATATCCACTTCCAGTTTGGCCAAACTTCAGTTATAAAGTAACTAAATCCTTTCAAGTATCTTGCCAGGTTTCAGCCAGGACAAGCAATTTCTATTTCTGGCAATGTGGAACAACCTCTTGGACTTCAGAGGTTCCCTCGAAACGGGTAAAAAGAGGAATTCCTTTTGTGGCCCAGCGGTAATGAACCCTACTAGTGTCCATGAGGATGTGGGGTGGAACCCTGGCCTTGCTTAGTGGGTTAAGGATCTGGCATTGCTGTGAGCTGTGGTGTAGGTCATAGATGTAGCTTAGATCCTGTGTTGCTGTGGCTGTGGGATGTAGGCTGGCTGCAGCTCTGACTTGACCCCTGGCCTGGGAACTTTCATTTGCCAACTTTCATTGGCTTTTTAGGGTGTGGCCCTAAAAAGCCAAAAATAAATAAATAAATAAATAAATAAATAAATAAATAAAAGTGCAAAAGATACTATCTTCATAAGATCTAGAGTCACTCCCAAAGGTAGCCAAAAGATAAAAACTGACAACTTGCATATCCCAGGCAGGCAGGCAGGCAGCCATGCTCGGTTGGGAGACAAGGAAGAGAGCAGTAGATGTCCCTGGGAGAGAAAGGATATATAACCTATGTGTCTGGACTTGGAAAGGAAGGGACAATGTGCACTTTTATTTTCCTCTCTCAACTGTGCACTACAGACAGACACATGAGACAGCTGGCTCTGGTGAGAATTCTCATGTTTTGCAGGCCTCTTCTAGTTTTCTCTGGATCCCCTCTGTAGGCTCCAGTTTTTTTTTTTTTTTTTTTTTTTTTTTTTTTTTTTTTTTTTTTAATTTTAGCTTCCCTTGGCTGTTAAGAAAATAATGGAACAGTTTATTAGAAAATCCCTCAGGGTCCTGTGAACTCTGGGAGGGGCCTGTATGGGGAGGCCTCCTTCAAAGGTAGAGATGGGGGTATCTGTAAGGCAATTAACTTGGAGAAGTTTTGTTTATGGTCTTGTAGTCTCTTCGGAGTAGAAAGACAGTTCAGTCTGGACTACTAGAATGAACACTCAAATAAAGGAGGAGAGAGCAGAGCAGGAATGGTTGTGCCCATCTCATAGTCTTTTGTTTGAGGTACCTCTTATTTTAAATTTTTTATTAGCTTTTTGTAATGAAGCTTTCAGTGAAGCTGTTTTGAAATTTTGAAGTCTCTTGCATACCAATTAAAATAGGTATCCCTTGCTTTTAAGCACATTTCTTAAATGACCTTATCTAATGGGAATATTTCTCATAATGACTATTATACTCTCCCTGAGGGCTCACAGCAGTTTGATAGGACCCTAGCCACAAATGGGGTACAGTCCACATTTTGGCCCAGCCATATTTAACTGCAATTTGGATATAAGTCACATTTCTGTCTGGCCATATTTGGGGTCTCCCGACTTGATATTTACCAGGCCAAGTCCATACACAGTAAGATTTTGCCATTTTCATAGATATCTATAACTTCTGGGATTAGAGTTCTTAGTCATAAAAGAAGCAGCTCTACCGGAAGATATAAAATAAGCATGCTTGACTCTTTAGACATGAATGATTCCACCTCTTTTAGCTAGCATTTATCCATACAAAACAATACAAACAAACACTTACAACTCAACCCATCAGCAGTAACCGAGGAAATATTAATACAGACTGGCCAATGGAAGACCATATGCACCACCACCAATTCCCAGCATGGTCTAAACTATCAGATGCCAGTAAATGGGGACTCTGGACTGGAACTGGGGAAAGGTGTGAACTAGCAAGCCCCAGTATGTGGGGACTGTGCACTGGAGCTGGGGTAAGGGATTCCGAACAGCTGGGGAATTGTAGGCTGAACTGAGAGCTAAGGACTCAGGTTCCAATTAGAACTGCCTGCCAGCTTAAGCTGACCTGCTAAGCCCCGGCCTGGAAAGCCAATATAGGTTGATGCCTGTGTTTTTTGTTGTCCCAAAGCCATCAGAAGTTTGCTTTAGTATCCCACTGCTGCAACCAAATCTGGTAAAACCCAAAATTCAGTGGAGTAAATTTAAAAAATCTGATTGGCTTTATTAAACAATTCATGAATTGGGTAGCATCTTTAAAGGGAAGACAAAGAAGTCGTAAAAACAATTATTTCAGGCTTGACTAACTCACCTATGGGGGGCAGAAGGAGTCTACCTGATAGATTACTTTGTCTTTCTTTGTCTCATGAAGGACTCATGAAAGATTACCTCATTTGTGCTGATCAGAAAATACCTGAGTCACTGGTTAAGACTGGTGTTGAAACTTTGGTTAGGTTAGGTATTAAACCCTAGCATAGATGATTTCACTTTTGTCTATAGTTTTCTTTTTAATAAGATAATGCTTGGAAGGCTCATTCAGCCAAAAACAGAGCATATAATTATTTTTATTTTATTTATTTATTTTTTTGGTCTTTTTGCCTTTTCTAGGGCTGCTCCTGCAGCATATGGAGGTTTCCAGGCTAGGGGTCTAATCGAAGCTGTAGGCACTGGCCTATACCACAGTCACAGCAACGCAGGGTTCTTAACCCACTGAGCAAGGCCAGGGATTGAACCTGCAACCTCATGGTTCCTAGTCAGATTCGTTAACCACTGACCAACACTACGTGGCCTAAAAATTCCTAGTATTTGACTGACTTTATATCCCTTGATAAGCAAAAGTGAGACATTAGTGAGCTGCTACTGTTCTGAGGTCATCTGAGGAGTGAGTGGGCAATAGAAGGTGTCCAACTACTTCTGATATGACAGTCTTGGGGTCACTTTTCTGGTACGATCTGGCCCTGCTTTAATGAACAGGGTCAGGATTGGAAAAGGGGAACACTGAAAGAAGCGGAGAACAGCCAAGAGCAGAGCTGTATTCAGATGCTAGATTCATCTTGTTTGAATAATGCACTGGCATTCAAAGTGACTTCTCTAACTTGTTCCAAACTAGAACTAGCAACTCTCTGGAGGGAGAAACATGCTCATTCTGTGAGAATTTTTAGATGTGGAACCAGCTGTGGAAAAATAGAAGGGCAAGGGTCAATGCTAACATCTTTCATTGCCCACTACATCAATAAATTAGCCCCTCGTCCTTTTTTATGAGAGTCCGATATCAAATTGGTTAATTCATATTGGTTAAATGGACTAAAAATGCGTTTGATGCTTAGATGATTTCTGTGATACGAGAAACTCACGTCTCGTGTCAAGGAGCTGAGGAATTGGAGGACAATAGTGAGAGGGGCACTGACTTTTCCCTGTAGACTCTTGTTTTTCTTAGAATTCTTATCACATGCACTGGCTAGCTCTTTGGAAAATTAAAACAGAATTTAAAAAGACATAGGCATGTGGTAGACACTGCTCATTGTCTCTTGTTGTGTATGCCCCATTTCTTATACAGGGATCAGGCCCTGCTAATGCTACATGACCAGAAGGAAATTACACTTCCAGGTTCCATCATTCAAGGGAGGGACACTGGCTGCAACATGAATTGCTGTGGACCATCTTAGTTCAGTGTTTGAGGGAAGGTGGAGAAATAAGACAGAAGGATCCTGCGCTGCTCTTGACTCTGTGGAGCAGCACTGTCATACCAGCCAGGACTTTTTATTCTTATTATTTATTTAAAAACATTTTTTAGGGCCACAACCATGGCATATGGAAGTTCCCAGGCTATGGGGGCAAATTGGAGCTACAGCTGCTGGCCTACACCATAGCCACAGTAATGCCAGTTCTAAGCTGCATCTGCAGCCTTACACCATAGCTCCTGGCAACACTGGATCCTTAACTCACGGAGAGAGGCCAGGGATCGAACCCACATCCTCATGGATACTAGTTGGGTTCATTTTAGCTGAGCCACAATGGGAACTCCCCCAACTAGGGCTTTATGTATCAGCCAGAAGCACACTCTATCTTCTTCAATCTGCTATTATATCATGTGTTTTCCCTGACTGTCAAGGATATATTTTAACTACTAAGTGACTGCTTTTCCTTATTCACAATAGCCAAGATATAGAAAAAAACCTACATGTCCAACAATGGATAAATGGATAGAAATGAGGTAATATAGTAGAATAGTATTCAGTTATGAGGAAAAAGAAATCTTGACATTGGCAACATGGATGGAACTTGGGAGCATATGCTAAGTGAATTCAATGAGACAGAAATACAAATACTGCATGGTATCATTTATATGTGGAATATGTTAAAAAAAAAAGTCAGACTCATAGGAATGGAAAAGTAGTTGCTGGGGGCTAGGATAGGTGTGGGGGAAGTAGGGAGAGACTGTTAAAAGAGTTCAAATATTAAGCTGTAAGATGGATAAGGTCTGAGATCAATAATCACAGTGATTATTGTTGATACTACATTGTACATTTGAAATTTGCTAAGAGAGTATAACTTAAAGTTTTCACCAAAAAAAAAAAGACAAACGTGAGGTGATGGATATGTTAATTAACTGGATAATGGTAATCCTTTCATAATGTATATGTGTATCAAATCACCATGACATACACTTATAACATCTCACAGTTCTGTCAATTATACTTTAATAAAGCTGAAAAAGAAAAAAAGAAAAAGAAGAAAGAATAAATAGAAGATAAAGAGGAAAAACCAAATGGCATGGGATAGTTTTCTTAGGGAACCCAGTGGTCTGGGACAACAAAGCATAGTGGTTTATTGGTAGATGTTTATCATTGTAACCTCTGCCAGTTTTCATGGGGTAAATACTCCAGAGTGCACCATTTTCTAGCTACCACCACAATGTCATGCTAATGCTAGGTTCCTAGAAATGCTGCATGCTGAGTCTAACACACTCTTTTGCACCAATTAGCAAAGTAAGAAATCCAGTTGGCAGGGCCTTGGGGCAAGTTGACAATACACTTTGGATAGATAAAAGGCGTATGCTATTTGTTCTGGGAAGGAAGTTTTATTCAAATCACAAAGGCACTTAAAACAAATGATGTCCTTAGTGAAAATTGTCAAAACCCGTGAGAACAGTGTAGGCCTGAGTGGTTGAATGTCTTTAAAAAGTCCTTAGTCTTTTAGAGAATAAAATTAATTTTATAAATGTTAAATATTCTTGAGCAGATGCTATTTATATTTTTGGTTTAACGAAAGGTTATATTTTCTTGGAAAAAACACAGCACTAAGAAAATATCAAATCTGCAACAGAGCCACGACTTATGGTAGATATTGTTATGTTGGTAAATGAAATATAAAGGTACACAGAAGCCCAATGCCATTTTTTCCGCATTTCTGTCAAATACAATGAACTGTATACTTAAAGGGGCTAAACAAATGTTTTTGAGAGGGCGCTGGTGTCTAAGTTGGGTGCGGCCTGTCTTTTGCCCATGTATATACCAAGGCCAGGATAAAGACATGCACATCAATTATGTGACTGGCACAAATATTAACTAACAAGGAAAAAGTTTCAAAAGATCTAGATCTGAAATCATGGCACGAATCTAACAAGACCAAACTTAACATCTGGTCAAAAACATTAAGCTCTGAAATTTGGGCATTTTCACTGCCCAAACATGAGTGATTTCAGGTGATTATAATAACTTAATAACAATTAAAAAATAAAAAATACAAATACCATATGATATCACTTATAACTGGAATCTAATATCCAGCACAAATGAACATCTCCTCAGAAAAGAAAATCATGGACTGGGAGAAAAGACTTGTGGCTGCCTGATGGGAGGGGGAGGGAGTGGGAGGGAGTGGGAGGGATCGGGAGCTTGGGTTTATCAGACGCAATTTAGAATAGATTTACAAGGAGATCCTGCTGAGTAGCCTAGAACTTTGTCTAGATACTCATGGTGCAACAGAACGAAGGGTGGGGAAAAAAATGTAATTGTAATGTATATATGTAAGGATAAATTGATCCCCTTGCTGTACAGTGGGAAAATAAAAAATAAAAAAAATAAATAAAAAATAAAAATAAACAATATAAATCCTCAGTCTTTTGTATTCTGTTAATAATATAATGTAATATGACATAACTCAATATAAATTTAACCCAAGGGTGTGTTAATTGGAGTGCATTTTACTGTTTAGAGGAAAAGAAATAATCATTTACCTATGCTTTTCATCCATCCATTCATTTATCTTATTCATCTCACCCATTTACTCACTCCCCTTCATGGACACAGTGTTGACTGAGGGTTTTCCAAGTCAGATAGGTGATGGATATATAGTCATAAGATAGGCACTGTGCATGACCACAAGGAGCTTAGATTCAGTTATCATTTTGACTGTTTATCAAGTACAGTGGTTGGTTTGGGATGTGACTCTAAGAGAATTAACAAGAAGATGAGATCTGTCCACAGACCAGTAATGAGATTGGTCTGGAGTAAACCTAGTTGTGTAAGGAAGGGCTGAAGTAACTGGAGAAGAGGAGAGTTGAAGAGCATGCCATAGCTTTCTGCAAATATCCAGACAGTTATCATAGAGCTCTTCTTCTACAGTGTATACAAGATGTGGAGAGGAAGCAGAGCATCAAATCTCATCCAGTTGGGAGAGGAAGAGGAAATTTAGGGAGGTTTAGCCAGGGATGTGATTCTTCATTTGAGTCTTGAGTGATAAATGGGAATTTATCAGGAAGAAAAGACATAAAGAGCATTTCACCCAGTGGAGGGGAATAGTCTGTCCACAATGGGAGGGCCTTTGGTGACAGCATGTGTTTTTGAGTGTTTGTAGTGCAGAGAATAAAAGTGTGGGGGGAAGAGGTGAAGGGGAGTAGCCAGAGATGAATCTGGTGAGAAAGTCTGGAATCAGGGTGTGGGAGTCTTTTATATAAACCAGGGAGTTTAAATTCTATTTGAAGGCACTGGAAGAGTGGGTGGGCATTGAAGTGTTATAGGTAGGGGAGTGACTTGTTCTGATTTATGTTTCAGAAAGATCACACTGGTGGCAGGGAGGAAGAAGGATTTGAGGGAGGGCAAGATTCCTGACAGGAAGGAAAGGAGGAGTTTCTGACACACACTGACACTGAGACCTTATTTTTGAGATTGAGATTCTATAGTACACTGTTTGTGTAACTGAGGTTCTTTCACACTGAGCTAGGTTGAGGGTCAATAAAAGGTAGCTCTTCATTCAGGCTACTTGTGTACTCAGAGTGGAGTATATAGTTTTCTCGTGGAGTGTCTGGTACATCTTAGCCTATTCATTCATTCATTCAATATGTATTAAATACTTGGTATGTGACAGCCATGTTCTTGGTCATTGAATTATAGCTGATACACAGACAAGTACTCAAGGAGGGAAGGGGAAGCATAGAGATACAACAAACAACAAGTCACATAAAAGGTAATTTCAGATGATTTTAAATGCTGGGAAGTTACTAAAACAGAGCAATGTGACTGGCAGTAATTTGGGTGAAGGTAGAGTTGTTCGGTAGGATGGTCTGAGAAGCCTCTCTGAGGAGTAGCTATTTGAAATGAGACCTGAATTATGAGAAAGAGGCTGTCTATTTTTAGACAAGAGGCAGGATCTCCAAAGCAGGATGAACCACAGGCTTAAAGGATATCAGCAATTATTTTGTCATCTTAAGGAAGCTTTTATGTCAGTGTGGCATGAATAGAGTCCATGAGGGGGATGGTTGTAGTAGACAAGGTCAGAAAGAGGAAACTAACAAGCACAATATAATCTTATAGGCCTTGGTATGAGGTTGGAGTTTCACTTGATTTGTTTTGTCAAGAAATCCCTCTGGTTGCTTCGAGTGGGAGGGTGATTAGAGTAAGATAAGATAGGAGCAAGGGAGTTCCTGTTGTGGTGCAGCAGAAATGAATCTGACCAGGAACCATGAGGTTGTGGGTTCAATCCCTGGCCTCGCTCAGTGGGTTAAGGATCCGGCATTGCCATGAGCTGTGATGTAGGTTGCAGACACGGCTTGGCTCTGCGTTGCTGTGGCTCTGGCACAGGCCGGCAGAAACAGCTCCAGTTAGACCCCTAGCCTGGGAACCTCCATATGCCACAGGTGTGGCCCCAAAAAGAAAAAAAAAAAGAAAATAAAAGAAAGGAGCAAGGAGACCAAATGAAGGCTATTGCAGATGTCCAGATGAAAACATACACGACCAATACCACCACTATGGAGAAAAGGTGGTGGATTCTGGAGGTTAAGTCAAGTGAGCTTGCTGATGGTTTGAATATGGGAGGGTGAGGAGAAAAGAGAAACCACAAATGAGGCCTGTCTTTTGTGCCTAGCCTAATGTGCTGTTTGGGAGGTTATGAGAGGCTGAGATGGGAGAATAATCAGATGGGAAATTAGAGTTGTATCCATGTTAGCTTTAAGATGCTTATTAAGTTTCCAAGTGAAGATGTCAAGGACTTGGTTGAATCCTAAGCTCTGTGGTGAGGTCAAAGCTGGGGATAGGAATTTGAGAGTTACTGGTATGGAATTCATGATGGGATGAGTAGCTCTTGACAAGATGTTCACTTCTACTGATTCACTTTACCATCATGATGTCTGACATTAAGTAGATACTTAGGAACTATTTGGTTATTTCTCTGAACTGTAGTGGAATATTCCAGAGGACTAAAGATAAATATGGAAGTTCCAAGTATTTTGGCTACTTCCTGTCAATAGAGTGTCTTTGTCTCCAGGGTAAAATTCTGGAAGGGCATATAGATGAAAGGTAGAGAAGAATCTTCTCTGTTTTGTTTGGAGATCATGCCCTCTGGGATACTGAAAAAGGTCCAGAAGAGTGTCTTGCCTATCCTCACCCCACCCCTTTTCTTTATTTAGAACCCATTGGCTCCTAAAGAGAATTCAAGCATTGGGTCTATAGTCACTAGATGATTTTCAAGGTATTTTAAACTCTGAACTTCTAAGCCATATGAAAATTGCTCTCCTTTATAACAAAATATTCTCAGTATTCACACCTAAATCTGCATCACAATGGGAGATAATATCACAGAACTGAAGTGACCTTGGGCTGGTGTACACATGTCCCTGTGCTTTTCCTTCTGGCTGTCTTATTGTGGAAGTCTTGATTTTTGTCTTAATCAAATCATATCTAGAATTTAAAATACCAATTAGTATTTTTTCAACCCTAATTTTATTTGCAATCTTGGAAATAAAATCACAGATAGTTTAAGGCATGGGAAATTTTGACCTTTACTTTTACTTTTTTCTATGAACACTAATTCAAGCCATCTATTAATTCCTAGAAAGATTCTTGGAGCCAACTTTTGCTGATTTCTCTTATTGTTGGCACTCTCTAAAGACAGACTAATCATATACTCCTTAGCTCTCGTTCTCTTTTTATTTTCAAATCTTTATTCCCTTTCATAGATGCTTTTGAAATCCAAGTAATTGAAGAGCTTCACAAAATTTGGAAGGAACAAGAGTCTGGTCGTGACTGTATAGATAGTCCCAAAGGAAAGTGAAAACACTGCTTGCAGTTGCTTTAATTTTATTTCTATTATGGGGCCTTTTCTCATGGCTCTGCAGACAAAATTCTAGCTGAGGTTTGCATTCAAGGCATAGGTATATAACATCTCATTGAGTGGGCCGAGAAACATTTTTTTTTAATTCATTTTGTTCATTACCCAGGAATGATACTAAGGCATCTTTTGAAATTATCTAATCATGAATGGTAGGATAAAATTACTGATTCCAAGAAATCTTATATTAATAATCAAAGTGTCATTTAGAATAAATGTCATAGACACAGTAGAGAAAAAATATTTAGCCATTTGTTTATATGTTAATTACATTCCATCTATTTTTCACTGTGTAATATACACCTTTTATGTCATGTATAATACATTTTAACTTATTCAGTGTGTTGTGATTGAGTTATCTCTGTGGATTTCTTAAGTTTTGTTATAAAAAACCTTATAAAAAGATGAATTCTTTGTTCCCACTCATCTTTAAAACTGATTTAATGGCCTAAAAAGTTAAAATTTTAATATATTCTCTAAACACTATTTCGACATTAAATCTTACTTTTAACTCCTATTGTCCTGTTTTCCATCAAAATATATTTGTGTTTGGTAGTGACCAGTATGTGCATCCAATACCCCATTACTCTCTCTTCAGAAGGATTACATATTAAAGTTGGAAGTGATTTGAAGTTTGCTTTATAAATGGGAAAATTGAGGCTGAAGAGGGTCCCTGCATATCCATTCAAGTAGTTTTATCACATACTCTCCTCCTTATAGAAAGTGACATTGTCAACATCACCTGCCTCGGAAGTAAAGAATGGAAACAAATTGGTTGGGTTTGCAAGCATAGGTATTCAACCCCAAATCCTCAGGAAATGAGAATTCATCTAAAATGGACATCAAGGGAGTTCCCATTGTGGCTCAGTAGTTAAGGAACCTGACTAGGATCCATGAGGACACACGTTCAATCCCTGACTTTTCTCAGTGGGTTAAGTAACCAGCGGTGCTGTGAGTTGTGGTGTAGGTTGCAACTCAGCTCAGATCCTGCGTTGTTGTGTCTGTGGCATAAGCTGGTGGCTGTAGCTCTGATTGGACCCCTAGCCTGGGAACTTACCTATGCTGCAGGTGTGCCCTAAAAGGCGGAAGAAAAATGGATATCAAAAAATGAGTAAGAATTTGCCCAAAGGAACATAACCTTGTGGAGGTATAGCTGAGGAGGTGTCCACCTGAATTTTAGGTACAAGCTGTGATTTCCATCATGAATGCATGAGTCACTTCTTGCACCAAGATTCTGCACATTTCCCACTCTCTTCTGTTCATTTCTGTTAGTATGGCCTTCCTATAGAAGGCATGGCTAAAAATGTGCTTAAATATGGAATACAGGAGTTCCTATTGTGTGGCTCAGCGGAAAACGAATCTGACTAGTGCCCATGAGGACGCAGGTTTGATCCCTGATGTTGCTCAGGGGGTTAAGGATCTGTCATTGCTATGAGCTCTGGTGCAGGTCACAGATGTGGCTCAAATCTGGCATTGCTGTGGCTGTGGTATAGGCCAGCGGCTACAGCTCTGATTAGACCCCTAGCCTGGGAACTTCCATATGCCATGGGTATGGCCCTAAAAAGACTATATACACATATATATATGTACATATATATATGTAGAATACAGATAATACAGTAGAAAAAATATGGAATACAGAGAAGATGGTTGGTTTCAATGATATGACACAGAGTATGACAGATTTTATGGCTTCTAAGTATTGGGGGAAATTTTTTTTCTCATTGTTCTCAGCTTTTACTACTCTCCTCAAATTAAGAAGCCAATAGCAGTCTTAAAATAAAGAGACTCATAAGAGTGACAGTGGGCAGCAGACATGGTCACCTCTTCCCACAAGATCAGAAGAGGCATCTCTGTAGCAATGTTTTGCAAGTGTACATACAGATTTCTAGCAGGTATGCAGTTCTGTGCACTGTGTTACAGAAACTTGGATGGCTGCTATGGTAATACAGTTTCTTTAAAGTCTTTGAGGGAATTCCCTACCATGGCTCAGCAGTAATGAACCCAACTAGTATCCATGAGGATGTGGGTTTAATCCCTGCTCAGTGGGTTAAGGATCCAGCATTACTGCAAGCTGTGGTATAGGTCAAAGATTAGGCTAGGATACCTTGTTGCTGGGGCTGTGGTGTAGGCTGGTAGCTGCAGCTCTTATTTTACCCCTAGTCTGGGAATTTCCATATGCTACAGGTGCCACCCTATAAAGTGATAAATAAATAAAGTCTCTGAGAAATTGCAGAATGCAAGACTGATATTTTTTGCCACTACTATTCAAAGCTTTGATTTAGGAAAATGACATTACAACTCGGATTGCTTAGTGAAGGACAGGTAGACAGGTGTATCTCACCTGCCAATTGCAGTTGTGATTTTGATGCTTAGAAGGGGCGTATCTTGTAAATAACCCCACATTATTACAAGGTCTTGCCAAGATGTGTTTCTTTCTGGTAGTAACATGCGTCGCACTGGCTCTGAAAAAGTGTGAAGCAGATGATACTTGTTATTGAAGACCCAGCCATTTATTAAGAAGCCTCTTTCCCTTCTGCTTCAAGTTCACTTCCCAAACCTGTTCTCAACAAAAGAATTGTACCCTCGTGGCAGCTTAAAGTGTAAAAATCTGACAACAGCTAAAACTCTTAGCTTTCTTAGGATTATTTGCATTTTATCAGAGATTGAAATCTTGGGCCAAGGAAATGAAATGCCAGAGATGCAATTTTTGAGCAATTAATAAGTTAATGAAAAATTATTTTTGAGAAGAAAGAGGACTTTCTTGTCATCTTTAAGTTATGTTACATTAAGATAAGCAATGATATCCTGCTGTATAGCACTGGGAACTATATCTAGTCACTTATGATGGAGCATGGTAATGTGAGAAAAAGAATGTATATACGTAGGTGCAAGTGGGTCTCCTTGCCATACAGTAGAAAATTGACAGAACACTGTAAACCAGCTATGGTGGAAAAAATAAAAATTATTTAAACAAACAGAACAAAAAGCAGACATGAGTATTTCATTTATGTTAAATTTATTTTTATTTTTATAACATTTCAATAATATTTCCCAGTCCAGAAATGATATATATGTGGGCCTCTGAAACTTAAAGATACAGTTTTTCTGTTAAAAATTTGCATTTTTCAGCTTAATTGAAATCTGTTATATTTGTATTTCCTCTATATCCTGACCCTGGAAGTGAATGCAGATTTGCCTTTACATGTAATTATTTGAAGTATCTTTGTAATTCTAGTCTCAGGACTAGAAGCTCATTGGGTAACTTTTTTTTTTTTTTAAGTCCGCATTTCAAATTTTACTAAAAATGATAGACACGGACTTGCTAAGCATCACATCAGTTATTGGGACAACAAAACTAAAACCTGGGGATCTGGTGGCTCTGTGTTCTACGCTTTGTTTTTTTTTCAACATTTTTTAAAAATTATAGTTGATAATACAGTGTTGTGCCAGTTTCTTATGTACATCAAAGTGACCCAGTCATAAATAAATATATATTTATACATAAATGTAAATATATATGTATATATATATATTCACACACTCTTTTTCTCATATTATCTTCCATTATGGTCTATCTCAAGAGACTGGATATAGTTCCCTGTGCTGTAAAGTAGGACATCATTGCTTATCCATTCTAAATGTAATAGTTTGCATCTACTAACCCCAAACTCCCCGTCCATCCCACTCCCCACCCTGCCCCCCTGGCAACCACAAGTCTGTTTTCCATGCCTGTGAATCTGTTTCTATTTTGTGGATAGGTTCATTTGTACCATATTTTAGATTTGACATATAAGTGATATATTTTGTCTTTTTCTTTCCAACTTACTTCACTTAGTATGAGAATCTCTAGTTGCATCCATGTTGCAGCAAATGGCACTATTTTGTTCCTTTTTATAGCTTGAGTAGTATTTCATCGTATATATGTACCACTTATTAATCCAGTCATCTGTCAATGGACATTTAGGTTGTTTACATGTCTTGGCTATTTTGAATAGTGCTGCAATGAACATAGGGGTGCATGTATCTTATTGAAATATAGTTTTGTCCAGATGTATGCCCAGGAATAGGACTGCTCGATCATATGGTAGTTCTATGTTGAGTTTTCTGAGGAACCTCTATACTGTTTTCCATCATGATTGTACTAATTTACATTGCCACCAACAGTATTGGAAAGTTTACTTTGCTGTATACCCTTTCCAGGATTCATTATTTGTAGACTTATTAATGATGGCCATTCTGACCCTTGTGAGGTAGTACCTCATATTTTTCATTTGCATTTCTCTAATAATTAGTGATGTTGAACATCTTTTCATGTGCCTGTTGCCCATCCATATGTCTCCTGTGGAGAAATGTCTATTTAGATCTGTCCATTTTTCGTTTGAGGTTTGTTGTTGTTGTTGAGTTGTGTGAATTGTTTGTGTATTTTGGAGGTTAAGCCCTTGTTGGTTGCATCATTTGCCAAGATTTTATCCCATTCTGTGTTTTGTCTTTTTTTTTTTTTAAAAATGGTTTCCTTTGCTGTGCATAAGCTTTTGAGCTTAATTAGGTCCCATTGGTTTATTTTTCTCTTTATTACTGTTATTCTAGAAGGTGGATCAAATAAGATATTTCCAAAATTTATGTCCATGATTGTTCTACCTATGTTTTCCTCTAGGATTTTTATAGTACCTGGCCTTGCATTTAGGTCTTTAATCCTTTTGGAATTTATTTTTATGTATAGTGTTAGGGAATGTTCTAATTTCATCCTTTTACATGTAGTACTGTATGTTATTGACGCCTTTGTCGTAGATTAGTTGACCAAAGGTGCTTGGGTTTATTTCTGGGCTTTCTGTTCTGTTCCACTGATCTATATTTCTGTTTTTGTCCCAGAACCATGCTGTTTTAATTGCAGTAGCTTTGTAGTATGGTCTGACATCAAGAAGCCTGATTCCTCCAGTTCTGTTTTTTCTTTTTCAATTCTCCTTTGGCTACTCAGGTCTTTTGTGTTTCCACACAAATTTAATTTTTTTTTTGTTCTAGTTCAGTGAAGTATATCATTTGTAATTTAATTTGATTTATTATTTTTGTCTTTTTTTTTTAGGGCCATGCCCATGGCATATGGAGGTTCCCATGCTAGGGGTTGATTTGGAGCTGTATCTGCTAGCCTATGCCACAGCCATGCCAGATCCAAGCTGAGTCTGCTACCTACAACACAGCTCATGGCAAAGCTGGATCCTTAACCCACTGAGAGAGAGCAAGGATTGAACCCACAACCTCATGGTTCCTATTTGGATTTGTTTCTGCTGCACCACAACAGGAACTCCAATCCTTTGTAATTTTATAGGGATTGCATTGAATCTATAGAGTGCCTTGAATTTTATAGTCCTTTTGACAGTATTGGTTTTTCCAATCCAAGAGAATGATATGTCTTTCCATCTGTTTGTCATCTTTGATTTCTTTCATCAGTGTCTTACAGTCTTCAGAGTATAGGTCTTTATCGCTTTAGGTAGGTTTATTCCTAGGTATTTTATTTTTTTGATGTGATGGTAAATGGGATGGTTTCTCTGATTTCTCATTCTGATCTTTCATTGTTAGTATATAGAAATGCAGTAGATTTGTATTAATTTTGTATCAATGTATTAATTTTGTATCCTGCATCTTCATTAAATTCACTGATGAGGTCTAACAGGTTTCTGGTAGTTTCTTCAGGATTTTCTTTTCTTCTCTCTCTCTCTCTCTCTCTCTTTCTTTTTGGGGCCTACACCAGTGGCATGTGGAAGTTCCCAGGCTAGAGGTTGAATGAGAGCTACAGCTGATGGTCTACACCAAAGCCACAGCAACGTGGGTTCTGAGCAGTGTCTGCAATCCACAGCTCGTGGCAGCACTGGATCCCTGACCCATTGAGTGAGGCCAGGGATTGAACCCACATCCTCAAGGATACTGGTCAGATTCACTTCTGCTGTGCCACAATGGGAATTCCTTTGGGATTTTCTAGGTATAGTATTATGTCATCTGTAAATAGTGATAGTTTACTTCATCTTTTCCAATTTGGATTCCTTTTATTTCTTTTTCTTCTCTGATTACCATGGCTAGGACTTACAATACTATGTTGAGTAACAGTGGGGAAAGTGTATATCCTTATTTTGATCTTGATCTTAGCAGAAATGCTTTCAGTTTTTAGCTATGGGTTTGTCATAGATGGCTTTTATTATATTGAGGTAGGATCCCTTGATGCTAGCTTTCTGGAGAGTTTTTATCAGAAGCAGGTATTAGATTTTGACAAAAGCTCTTTCTGCATCTATTGAGATGATCATATGGTTTTTATTCTTCAGTTTGTTGAGGTGTTATATCACACTGATTGACTTGTAGATATTGAATAATCCTTGCATCCCTGGAATGAATCACACTTGATCAAAGGATCCTTTTAATAGGTAGTTGGATGTGGTTTGATAATATTTCATTGAGGATTTTTGCATCTATGTTCATCAGTGATATTGGCCTGTAATTTTCTTTTTTTTTTTGTGATGTCTTTGGTTTAGGTATCAGGGTGATTGTGGCCTCATAGAATGAGCTTGGGAGGGTTCCTTCCTCTGCAGTTTTTTGGAAGAGTTTCAGAAGAGTAGTTGTTAACTTTTTTCTTAATGTTTGATAGAATTCAGGTATGAAGCCATCAGGTCCTGGACTTTCACTTTTTGGAAGATTTTTAATCACATTTTCAATTTCATACTTGTAACTGGTCTTTTCATATTTTATATTTATTCCTGGTTCAGTCTTGGAAGGTTGTACCTTTGTAAATCTGTCCATTTCCTTCTAGGTTGTCCATTTTATTGGCATATAGTTGCTTATAGTAGTCTCTTATGGTTCTTTTTATTTCTGTGGTTTAATTTGTAACTTTTCCTTTTCATTTCTAATTTTATTCATTTGAGCTCTCTCTCATTGGGGATCCTTAAGCCTAGGTCCAATGGTATCACTGATTGGAAATCATCGTTTTTGGAAATACATAACATTATTGTGTCTTAGTTGCAACCTTTATCAAATAGTTTATTTTTTGAGGATATCCCAAATAGGAGATATCCATGAGGGAAACTTGAGGAAGAAGAAGTGGACTGTGGTTACAAGGGTTCATCTATGAGCTAGGGCTAAGAAGAGGTGAAGCATTTGTGGGTGTGAGTATTGGTAAAGCAGTGTGAGACTTTGGACTCTGATTGGCCTAAGTTTAGAGTATTATTCTCCTGCTTCTTAGGTATGAGTGATTGGGCAAGATGTTTATCCTCTCTGAAGAGTAGGCTTTTTTTTTTTGGGGGGGGGAATACATATTATATAAATAATAAAATAACATAGTTATAAATCATTAATAAATATTATATGTAAATTAAACATCAAGTTCAGTATGTAAGATGATAAAAAAATGAAATAGGAAAGAGAAGTGAAACTTCAGAGTTCAGATTGTCAGCCTTGAATTAAGGATAATTTTTGTTGCTTTAGTATTGCAATATAGCTCAAGTTTTAGTCTTTGAATTAAAACTCAGATGTTCTGTGAGTAAATCGGCTATGATAACACCTACCATATAGGATTACATAAAGTACCTAACATGGTGGCTAATTTCATATGTACCATATGGGCCTCCCTAGTTGCCTAGGTTGTCTCCCAAATCTTCAGTACCGTGGCCAAAGACACTGGTTGACTGGGAGATGAGTTGTCAATGAGCAGCCAGATAGAATAGCTGCATGCCCTGTGTTTCGGACTTCTTTTATCACTTCTGAACTTGAATGATATCCCACAGCAGAGGGTGTGGGAAGTGGGCTAATGCCATTCAGAAGCATAGGGCAGTTTACTCCTGTATCACACATTTTAACCAGTCAGCATCAGTAGGAGGGGAAGAGTATGGAAGATAAATTTATTTCTTCCAGTTCTCTCTCCCCCATAGAGTGATCCTTTCATGAGCTTCCCCATATATCCTATATGAAAAAATCCCATAGGGCTGACCTGAACTCACCAACAGAGTAGGCAGTGTTGTTTATGGCTTATCATGATACCATGACTAGCATGAAAATACATCACCTTGCCTCTTTTTCTATTCTTCTTTATCTTTTTAAACTTTTACCTCATTTTCCATACCACAGAATTTCACTTCTCAAAAGCATTAATGCTCAACTCTTGCTTCAGATTCTTTTGTGTAGTGAACTCAGAGTATGATACTGCTTAGCATATAGAAATTGCTCATTAAATACCGTTTCTTTTTTCCTTCTCTGTTAATTTTTTAAAGTTTAATCTTGCCCAATTCATGACAAACTTGAATTTTGTCTTTTAGTTACCTCCATCCCTTACCTTTTCTTCCTGAGATATTCATTCTCAGTATTAGTTTCTTGTTGGATCTTGAAAAAGCAATCACTGCCTTTGTCTGATGTTGGTTTCTAGATCTCTTTACTTGGTCTAAATCCAGACTCTGATAGAATGTTTCAATGAAGTCTTTTAACTCAAAATTGTCCATGCACAGGAAGTTTATGATTTGTTCTTAGCTGAATGTGATTTACTTACTTCTGGGCTTTTATAGAATATGGGTTTGGGAACAGCATATAAATCAATATGCAAAACTTCTTATGCTTTGTCATAGATGTATTCATAGTGATAGAAAATAGGAGAATTTGGAGTTATGAAATTTTAGATTAATTTTGTGGAAGGTAGTGTCAGTATGAGGAATGAGAGGATTTTGATAAACTAATTCCATTCCTACAGTCAGAGATTTATAGCAGCCTCTTATAGTAGATCCTATGCCTTGTTCTCAGTGGAGAAATGTATATTTTAGGTGTCCAACTTCAGGCTCCATCTTGGACATCATAGTTACTTTCAATTCTGGGCCTGGCAGGTGACCAAAGTTGTTTTTCCACTTTGTTAGGTCTGTGAAGACTGGGATAGTTAGCACAGGCTTCATGGAGAAGTTGAAGCTTGAGTTTCACTATAAAGATCAGTAGATTTTATATAAACCCATGTTTCTGGGTTTTCTTACCACATAAACATTTTTGTTCCTTCATCTCAATCAAAATTCTAATGGTTAAAGATGTATTGCAAGTACCACCTTTTCCATGAAACCTTTCCTTGTCTTCTTGTCTGGAATTTATCTCAACCTTATTTGATTTTCCACATGCTTTATTTATGTCTCTTTCCATATGATCTTGTCTTGCTGGCAAACTGGTTTTTGTACTTGAGTGACTGTGAACATTTTGAGAGTGGGGTGAAATCTCAGGTATCTTTGTATCCCTCGTTAGCACAGTGTTTTAGCTTATGAGGTGCTTAAAAATATTTATTGTATTGAAGATGTTTCTGTCCTTCAACTTAAATATCTTGACTATTTTCTGTGTGCCAAGAACTACGGTAAGCATTATGTAATTCCAATCAATTCCTTCTCTTTGGGCCCAGGAAAGATCAATAAAAGAAAAATTTCTAAATTACAGTCCTTAAAAGAGAGCAATATTCACAACTTGGAATTTCACAAAGAATGCTTCAATTATAGATCAGTGATTGGTTTGAACAGATTTATGTCATTCTTTGAGCCTCTGTGCCAGAAAGACTTCAGTGCCAAATTAGTTTTTTTTCACTTCTCACCTTTGAGCCATTCTCTGCTACTGTTGTTGGAGGTTTCTCTGATTTTATACCTTCCCAAATTCATTCAATTTTCTCAGCTACTTAGATTTTTATCTCCATAAGTGCTATAATTAGTGTGAATATAGGATGTGTATGCATATCAGATATTCTTCTCTATTTCCCATTTCATTTTCTATGGAGGGAAAATTCATTTTGAGAATAAGTATACATTTTACAACAATTATTGAGGGGTAAAAAGCTGTATTTCAAACTCAATCCATTATTTAGGGTAGTGCTACTCAGTAAACAATTTTTGCAATGATGAAAATGTTCTGTATCTGTACAGTTCAGCACCATTACCACTAGCCACTTGTGACTAATTGAGTGCTTGCATTATGACTGAGTATTAAATTTTATTTCATTTTAATTAATTCAAATTTAGATAGCCATATGTGGTTAATGGCTGCTGCATTGGACATTGCAAATACAGACCAATGGCAGATATTATCTCACATATTCCTACAAATAAATAAAATGTCCTCAGATAAATTCCTTTGGGAAATATTACCTGTATTATATTATTCCCCTTTTGTGCATTTTCCATAATGAACACAAACATGGTAAAGGCTCTAAGAAGTCTCATTGCAAAAACAAATAATCTGTTTATAGTGCTTTAACCCAAAATTTTCTGATTTCATTTGACCTTTGAATTTGTACTCTCCCTTCCTCACCAGTAATGTCTTTGAACAATTGTAATCTCATCTGCACAACCCTCTTTGAAAAAGTGTCCTTCAGGCCATCTGTCCCATCCGAAGCCTGTGTTGCACCTTTAGCGGGACATATCCCCCCTCTATTGTAGTGGAAGCATAAGGATGACTTAAGTAGAGATAAGGGGGAGCCTTCTCTAAGTTTTATAAAATATGCTCTCAGGAAATGGGGCATGATGTGTGCCTCATAGAGATAAAGCTGTTGAGGCCCTGAAATTACCTTTTTCAGAAGAATGGTATGTTTTCTAGTTATGGCTGTGGTGGAGCCTGGATCAGATTTGGTCCCTAGAACCGTGACATGTCCTCAGTTTGACCTAAGCCACAGATAGGCCTCCCCTTTCAGGGCTGATGAGAAACAATCCCTTATCCCTCACTAGAGTTGGTGTTGTTGAATCTACCCCCTAACAACAGTACAGGAAGGAATATGATAATGTTCAGTTGTCTTTTCCCCTTCCTCTTAATAGACCAGCTAGTGATGCTTCAGATGAAATTGGTCTGAAGGCTGAGAGCAGGTCCATTATTGGGAGCATTTGCTTTAAATTATGAAATTCAGGAAGGCTTGTGGCAGAGAGGTGGCCAGTTCTCCCGCAAAAGGCGCTCGCTTGTCTGTTTCTTGCATTCTGTTAAATATTTCTTATTTCCTCAGAATACACCACAAGGACCATTTGACTGTCCCCTCTGGCTTCTGCATCTTGCTTCCAGCATGAACAGACAGGTAATAACCGTTCAGCAGGGCCATTACCTCTTCTAAAGACTATTATCAAAATGGTCATTATACATAATGGAGATTATTACAGGCAGACTGAGAGATTTTTTAGATACATCTCTCCAGTAATAGGTGGCCTTTTTTAGCCTTATATATCTGTGGGGATAATACCAGGGCCGAGAATACATGACAAATGGTGATTTTTAGAAAAAAAAATCTGTGAGATTTTAATGCATAAATTGGATTGTGGATTTAAATTGTATTTATGCAGAATCTCTTAAATTTTAACTCTTGACAAATACATAGCATGGCAGGAACATTCCAGGAACAGGAGTTAAAATATATAGAATGCATGGTTCCTGTTTATACTATGCAATCACCTATGCAAGGATATCAGTATTAATTAATTCTTTGAGAACAAACTCTTTTATAATGAAGTAACTGGTCTGTAGTCAGCCAGTCAAATAAGTATTTATGGACCTTGGGCTGCATGCCAGGCATTGGAAATATGGTGGTTAGAAAACACAGAGGGAAACTTAGCAGTTTAACATCTAGTGGCCTGTATACACAAAAGGTCAAATGTTAATATTTTCTACCTCCAAGACAATAAAACCTCCTTGTATAGTTTCCACTTGTGCCCAGTTTTTGAAGGTAAATAGGTGCTGTCCTAGGTAAAAATGTGACTCTGCTGTGGGATACACAGTTGGTTGCCTACCAGATGACCTTTCTCCCTTAAAGCAATAATTCTATTATTGTTTGATTGGTAAGTTATCATTCCCAGGGGGGTAAATCGTTACTGGGCTAAGCCAGTCAAGTGTAAGAGGATGTTAATATGCAATTCTTGGCATTTCAGTAGTGAGTAAAGGCTCAAAAACAAAAGTAATAGATGGCTAATAACCTGTCACTCTAAAAAGGGTAAGGGAGGACTACCTGTCACTCTGACCCAAGTTGCAAAGGAGGTCTCAAAAAGTTCAGTTTTGTAAACTCACGCAGCGTTCCTTTTTAAGTGCAGAAATGTTGAGATTAAAGTGAAACGAAAGAGAGTGCTTTTTGTTTG
Organism: Phacochoerus africanus; assembly: GCF_016906955.1. Taxonomy (NCBI): domain Eukaryota; kingdom Metazoa; phylum Chordata; class Mammalia; order Artiodactyla; family Suidae; genus Phacochoerus; species Phacochoerus africanus. The sequence continues at coordinate 233,562,889 of NC_062545.1, forward strand.
TTTGTTTGTTTGTTTTAAAGCTTTTGGAGAATTTGTACAGGGGACTTGCCTCTCGTTTTATACCAAGGGAGAGGATTTTGAAAGGAGCATGGATATCTTGTTATTGGTACCCTTGAGGTTGGAAGATGAGGAGGGACTAGTACTTGACCCTTGCCTGAGAAATTTAAAAGTCAAGGACTTTGGCTAGCAAGCTACTCCGCTAGCCCAAGGAAAGATGGCATGGTGGCAATGTGTGGCAGTGATGGATTTTCTCATGCCAGTGATGCATAAGTATTTTGTCTGAGTTAGATGGAATCATTCAGGAGAAAGAACTGAACTCTGGAATGAATATATAGGGGCCTTGCCCAAGAGAGCCACTTGGAAAGGCAATGGAGCCCTAAGAGAGAGTCTCTGTAGAGAAGATCCTGCAAACCAGGTGATGAAGGGCAGTTTTTACGGCCAGATGGAGGAAACATTTCATTTGCAGGTGCCTTAAAGATATTGCATTAAGAATTTCCTTCACACCTGTTTTACTCAACTCTTCTGCATCTTAAAGTTGAAAGCTTCCTATTTGATACATTTGTCAAGATAATTTCCTGTTACAAATGTTTTCTCACTGGGCCTTCCTGGCTGGAGTGTCCTGTACAGTCTGGGTCTCTATACTTGTCAAACCCCCATTAAAGAGGGAGAAATCTGTAGTTGGTCATTATTTTGCCCATATGTTGTTATTTTTTAAAAAATTCCTTTCCTCACCCCAACCCTAATCTTTCTGGTTATAGTAACCAGATTTTCCTTCTGTTAACCTGTGAGCAACCATTCTTAATCACTTGCAGTCAGTGGAGTTCACCCCACCTATGATTCTAAGATAGGCACATGTCTCAAAACTTGCCTACTGGCAGGAGTTCCTGTCGTGGCGCCGTGGTTAACGAATCCGACTAGGAACCATGAGGTTGCGGGTTCGGTCCCTGCCCTTGCTCAGTGGGTTAAGGACCCGGTGTTGCCGTGAGCTATGGTGTAGGTCGCAGACGTGGCTCGGATCTGGCATTGCTGTGGTTCTGGCGTAGGCCGGTGGCTACAGCTCCGATTCGACCCCTAGCCTGGGAACCTCCATATGCTGCGAGAGCGGCCCTAGAAAAGGCAAAAAGACAAAACAAAAACAAAAAACAAACAAACAAAACTTGCCTACTGGCATATTCAAAATTTTAACACAGTAATTAGTTGGTATATGTGACATGAGCTGATATGAGGGACTTTGTTGGCATTGTTTGGAACAGGCATTTTTTTTTTTTTTTTTGCCAGTATTGCTAAGCAGGTAGTATGTAAATGAGAAGTTCTTGGTGTTTTCATGCTCCTTGTAAGCTTACCTCAACAAAAAGCAGAGCCAAGAGATGGGCCAGAAAGATTTGTGGTGACACCAGTTGAGCATCTTTATTCAAACATGTCTGAAATCATATTTATTCTGCTTATGAGAAAGAATAAACACCACCCCAAATCATTTTGTTTTGGATTTTGTCATTTATATGAAATAAAAGCCTAACCAATAGATGTTTATGCTATGATTAACTTGCTCTAAAAAAGGTTGAAAAAAATTATTCCCTACCCACATTTTTTAAGGAGGGAAAGTTTCAAACATATAGAAAAGGGAGAGAATAGCAAAATGGATTTCAATTTATTATCCACTTAGATTGCAGCAATTAACTCTATCTTTGCTGTACCACTTGAACATATATTTCAGACACTATGACAAATCTATATACTTCAACATATATCTCCTAAAAATAAAGAATTCTGCTACATAAACACAATGTCATCATCACACAAAAGAAAATTAACAATAATTCAACAGTTTCTAACATTCAGTCCATATTTAAACTGCTCCAATTGTCCCAAGTATGCCTTTTATGGATGATTTTGTTTTTGCAGAATGAAGTTCCAGTCAAGTTTCACACATAGACTTTGATTATTAAATCTCTTTAGTCTAGAGCTTCTTCCCATTAAAACAAATGACATTGACTTTGGAAGAGTCCAGGTCAGTAGTAGTAAGGTTTCCCTTTATTTTGAATTTGTTTGATTTTTTATCACATGATCTCATTTAACTTTTTCCTCTGTCTTGTGAAATGCTAGTAAATTTGAAGTTATATTTAGAGGCTTGGTTATATTCAGGTTAGTTTTTTTTTTTTTTTTTGGAAGGATACATCATAGCGATGTGATATTTTACGTGATATTGCAGTGTATCGAAAGGCACATAATTTCAGTTTGCTTAATATTAGAGATGCTAAGCTTGACCATTTGCTTGAGACATTGATTGTCAGGTTTCTTATTAAATACATACCATTTCCCCTTTATCTTTGGTAGATAATCTGTATGGTACTGAAGTGATATTTTAGCACCTTGAAAATCCTAAAGCACTTCCATGTTCATTTGCCTTCTGTTAAAAATTTTTTTTTCTTTTCTCCCTCCCTTCTCCCCTTCCTTCCTTCCTTTCTTTTGCCTTTCACCCATTTTAGAATAGGTATGAGGTTAACAAATTCACTTAGTTTTTGTTTTTCTTAGGATGTCTTTACTTTTACCTCACTTCTGAAGGATATTTTCAGTGAGTTTTATTTTTTTTATTTTTTATTTTTTTTTGTCAGTGAGTTTTAAATTTGAGGTTGGCAGTTCTTTTCTTTCAGAACTTTAAAGATGCTATTGTTCCATTATGTTCTGGCTTGTATTGTTTCTATTTAGAAATCAGTTGTAAATCTTATTGTTACTTCTTTGAAGGTGAAGTGTCTTTTATCTTTGACCGCCTTTAAGATCCACCCCCTTTTCTTTTGGTTGCTAGTCTTTTTTTTTTTTAATTTTTTTTAGTATGGTATTCATAGATCTAGTTTTTCTTGTATCATAAGGCATGGAAAGAAAGGTGGTGGATATCTTAACCTGGAATTGTTAAAATATCACCATGTCACTTTTTCTTTTAACTCATATTATTACAAGTTTCTGTATTCTTGGGTATCCTCTAAGTGAAATAATAAAAGCCCATCAAAAATATCTTAAATCAAAGATGGAAACTATTTTATAGATCATCTTATAATACATGTTGCACATGGTCCTCAGGAACAAACTGGAACCAGAAATGTGAATGCTAGATAATACATTTTTATCCACTGCTTTTCCTTCTTACTTTCAAATTTTCTCTTTTTCCTTTACTAAAAAACTTGACTATACAAGGTATATAGCCAAAAATGATTTTTTATGGCTCCTAAGTTTATATCTTCTCCATTTAAGAAAAGAGCTGATTTCTTTTTTCTTTTTCTTTTTAAGGCTGAACCTGTGGCATATGGAAGTTTCCAGGCTAGGGGTCAAATCAGAGCTGCAGCTTCTGGCCTATACCACAGCCATAGCCATACAGAATCTGGGCCACATCTGTGACCTACACCTAGCTCACAGCAATGCTGGATCCTTAACCCACTGAGTGGGGCCAGGGATCCCCACATCCTCATGGATACTAGTTGGGTTCATAACCTGCTGAGCCAGAATAGGAACTCTCAGAGACAAGCCAATTTCTTAATTCTACTTTCTCATGATCCTAATGGGGTAAAGGACTTAACTCAGGCCCAAACAAATTGGCCTAACCCAAGCCAGCCAGGCAATATTACATTAAGGACACATCCTCTGAGAGGCCAATGTTGTAAACATATGTACTGAGGGGGGGAATCTAGTTAGACAAGTTAGTAAGTGTTGGCTCATCTTCCTGTTCTCGGCTCATCTTCCTGTTCTCTATGGAAGCTATATTCTCTATGGTCCCTATATTGCTTTAATTTTAGAAGATAAGCTTTCCAAAATATAAAAATCTCCTATGTGTAGGGTAGCTAAAAGTTGTCTTAAATACTACCAAATTGTAGAACTTTGGATCCTTTTTACCATACTGTACAATCCTAGAATCTGGAAAAATATTCTTTTGGAAAGCCAACCTTACTCTGCACTTCCACATACCCGAGCATATATCCTAGACTACACCCTTCTTTTTCAGCATTTTGTTTTTTAAACTATGCTATGCTGTTCCCTAGCCTCAAGATCCCTGAGTGCACATTTGATAAATACTGTCATATTTGACAGTATTTTATATAACAGTAAATAATCCATTTATACCATTTTCCTGTTATGTGATATTATAGGAGACAACCCTCTGGTTCTTTTGTTGTTTTGATATTGTCTAGCAGAGTTACTGACAAAAAAGCATATCACAGAAATGAATCATCTTCATTAAAATGGGGCTAATTCTACACAGATTTGATATCTCAGAGCAATTTATTTGGCATCATTTATAAAAACAAAGTCTATGTTTACAAAGCAACAATTTCTTAGTCTTTAAGCTGAAATTTTAACTTGTAAGATACAGAAATATCAAAATAAACCTAATATTTAAAATGTATTTCACCTCTTTTTTTCTTCTGTTTACTTTTCTTTTCCTATATACCCTTAAAACCTTTACGTATATCTTTTTAGAGAGTCTGATATTTTCCTTCCGTCAAATTTAAGGGAATATGCAATTTTGTTCCCAGATGATTTAAGAAGCCAAAAATAGCAACAAACAGTATCAAATAATCCCTTTAAAAGATTTTTGTACTCCTTATTCCTAACCCTGGGAAATTCCTTATAAAGCCATAGTTAGTTTTTGCCAAGATAAATGCTTCCATTTTTTTGAGACTAGGCTTTTGACAAACTTGTGAATTCATCATGTTTCAAGAAAAATTGCATACAAAGATGTGATTGTTGTAATTGGAAAAGAGGGTCATCACAGTTTGGCTTTGTCAAAGGATAGTGATATAGTTAACAACATCTGTGAGAAGCTATATTACCAAACAGCCTGGTGCTAATAACCTATTCCCTAAAGAGTCTTTCCTGGCTTATGATTTTCAGTTATAATAATGTGTGCTGGCATGTCCTAATGAACTTGGTGAGGCATGTTCAGATGGCCCAATCTTGTTGGCTTCCCAACAGCTGCTCAGAGTTGCTGAGGGGCTTGCCCTGGTTTTGTTTTCCAGACTCCCTGAATGCCACTCATCAAAGTTGCATTCACCAAGTATTATGAATGGTGCATCGCTCATCTGATCAGGTTAGAAAACAACATGGCTGGACCCAGTGCCCCTTACATGCTCCTGTGCTGATACCCTTCAAGTCCACTCCAGCGGAGGGCACCTGTGGTGGGTGTGCCCTCATGTCAAATGGGAGCTACCAATGTGATGATATTCTCCAATCTGCATGGATTCTGTTTCAGTGTAACCTTTTATTTATTTTTTAGGCCCTCACCTTCGGCATATGAAAGTCCCCAGACCACAGGTCTAATCAGAGCTGCCACTGCTGGCCTATGCCATAGCCAGAGCAACACGGGATCCCAGCCACATCTGAGACCTACACTACAGCTCCCGGTAATGCCGGACCCTTAACCCACTGAGCGAGGTCTGGGTTCAAACCAGCATCCTCATGGATACTAGTTTGGTTTGTATCCACTGAGCCATAACAGGAACTTCCTCAATTTAACTTTTTATAAAGATTTGCCTTATATTATTTATTAAGCACTTTATGACATTGGTCAAAGAGCAAAAGGAAGGCAGTTGGTATATTACTTTTCTAGGGCTGCCATAACAAATTATCACAAACTTGGTGGCTTAAAACAACAGAAATGTATTCTTACATAGTTCTTGATGTTAGAAGTCCAAAATCTAGGAGTTGGCAATGTTGGTTTCTTCTGAAGGCTCTGAAAGAGAGTCTATTCCATGACTTTCTCATAGCTTCTGGAAGTTGCTGGCATCCCTTGGCATCCTTTGGCTTGTAGCTTTATCACTTCAATCTCTGCCTCCATCATCCCGTGACTTTCTCTGTTCTTGTCGCTCTGTATGTCTGTTCTCTTATAAGGACAACAGTAGTTGAATTTAGTGCCCATGCTAATGCAGTTTAACCTCATCTTAATTATGTCTGGAAAGACCACATTTCCACATAAGGTCCCATTCATATCTGCTGATGGTCAGAACTTTAACATATCTCTTGGGGGAAGGGAACTATTCAACCCATTACCAATCCATTGATTTCTTCTCTTTAGCCCTGTTTTACTGACATGACTTCTTTCTTCCCTTGTTTAATCATTGAAATCCAAATTCTGCTTTCTCAGATTTTTTCAGTAGAAGTAATTATTTAATGGGACTTTGAAAGCACCATCAACAAGAGCTATATACCCTTAAAACCTTTACGTATATCTTTTTAGATAGTCTGATATTTTCCTTCTGTCAAATTTAAGGGAATATGCAATTTTGTTCCCAGATGAACAACATCTGTGAGAAGCTATATTACCAAACAGCCTGGTGCTAATAACCTATTCCCTAAAGAGTCTCTCCTGGCTTATTCTTTTTAAGGCTGAACCTGTGGCATATGGAAGTTTCCAGGCTAGGGGTCAAATCAGAGCTGCAGCTTCTGGCCTATACCACAGCCATAGCCATACAGAATCTGAGCCACATCTGTGACCTACACCTAGCTCACAGCAATGCTGGATCCTTAACCCACTGAGTGGGGCCAGGGATCCCCACATCCTCATGGATACTATATTACCTGTGCATATGCCACAGGTTCAGCCTTAAAAAGAATAAGCCAGGAAAGACTCTTTAGGGAATAGGTTATTAGCACCACGCTGTTTGGTAATATAGCTTCTCACAGATGTTGTTAACTATATCACTATCCTTTGACAAAGCCAAACTGTGATGACCCACTTTTCCAATTACAACAATCACATCTTTGTATGCAATTTTTCTTGAAACATGATGAATCAACAAGAGCCAATGGGGAGTTCCCTTCATGGCTCAATTGTTAATGAATCTGACTAGGAACCATGGGGTTGTAGGTTCAATCCCTGGCCTTGCTCAGTGGGTTAAGGATCCGGCGTTGCCGTGAGCTGTGGTGCGGGTTGCAGAAGTGGCTCGGATCTGGCATTGCTGTGGCTCTGGCATAGGCCAGTGGCTACAGCTCCGATTGGACCCCTAGCCTGGGAACCTCCATGTGCCACAGGAGTGGCCCTAGAAAAGTCAAAAAGACAAAAAAAAAAGCCAATGGAATCCATTCGTTCCATCACTTGCATAAGGTAGCTAAATTAAGATATTAGGGGAAAACCATAGAAGACAATCTTTAATGGGAATCACTTGATATTTCCATTGGACAGTGTTCTCAACTGTTTTCTGTATTAAATTCTGTTTAAGAAACAGGTTTTTTGGTCCCTACTAACAGCAAGCAATAGTGTTAAGATCTGATAATTAAACTGCTAAGATAGCTTGATTTCAACCTATTGGTGGCACACAACCATATGTAACTAATTATTTTTGAATTATTTTAATATTAATTTATAAAAATCACAACTCGAATTAACCATACTATTTTCCAAACCATTCCCTCTAAGAGAAAATTAAATTGGTGGCCACTATTAAGCCACTGAGACATCTCTTTTCTGAGCTAACTTTGTAAATATCCAGTGTTGATTATATTTTTCACTATCCCTTTTCTTTTGCAGCTAGCTTGATCTTCCTTTTATCTTTTAGCATGACCTTCCCTTAGTTTTTTTCATAATTTATTTATTTATTTTTAGTTCCTTGTTTATTTATTTTTAGTTCCTTGCTTTTCCATATAAAAATGCCAGTCTGACAAAAAAAGAGAGATCCCTTCTGTATCCTTACTTGTGCACTTCTAGCTCTTTTGCTGAGCACTTTTATATACTCTTTTTACTATCAATATAGCTAGTGTTCTTACACTGGCCAGTCTGGAACTGTTATTATTGGAGTAAAGTGTGTGTGTGTGTGTGTGTGTGTGTGTGAAGAACTGAAATTCCTTACATTAAAATCCACATTATTTGAATATGAAAAAACAAAACAAACAAATAAGCCAAATGAAAATGGAGACAAAGAACAAATGGGTGGTTCTAAGAGAAGTGGGTGGGGGACACAAAATAGGTAAAAGGAATTAAAAAGCATAAACCTCCAGTTATAAGATAAAAAAGACACAAGAGGATATAATTACAGTATAAGGAATATGGTCAATAGTATTATAATTTGTATGGGGACAGGTGGTTACTAGACTCATTGTGGTGGTCATTTTATAATATTGAAAATGTCAAATCACTATGTAGTACATTTGAAACAAACATAATATTGTATGTTAACTATGTGTTTAAAAATTCACGTTATTGATGACATAGCACTTCATTCATGAATATGCCATGGTTGAAATGGTCATTATTCTATTGTTGGACCCATATATGCTTTATAATTTGGCACCTTTGGCCTTTTTATTCTCACACATTGTGTCAGGAAGGATTCTTTGTGGCAAAAACAAAAACAACAACAAAACCCAAAAAACAGAAAACAGCCAGAAAATGATCATGGTAATTTAAGAAAAGTTATTGGATATGTGATAGATTGAATAATTGACTCCAATGCTTTACAGCCCAGAGTGGTAATACATGTCCATACCCTTGCTGTGGCCTGTGGTAGAGAGAGTGTACCCCTTGACTGTGGGGTGACCACATGACTTGTTTCAACCAGTGGAATGTTAGCAGACATGATACTAGCAGAAGCTTGAAATGTACTTGTGTATCTAGGCTTGGTCTCTCACTTTTTGGTGATCAGAGCATATATCCCAGTTAGACACTGTTTCTTCAGCTTGGATCCTTAAATGAGACATGTGAAGTAGACTAGTTGTTCTAGGAAGCCACTCAATCATTTATTATCACATGGACTTAGGGACCCAGAAGCTGGACATTGTTTAGCAGGATTCTCTGGTTCAAGATCACTTGCAGGGTTGTCTTCAAGGTGTTGGCCAGGCTGCAGATATCTCAAGTCTCAAATGGGGAAAAATATCCACTTCCAAACTCAGTTTCATGGTTGTTAGCAAGATTCAGTTCCTTAAGGACTGTTAGATTGAGGGCCTCAGTTTCTCAGCTGGGTGTAAACTGGAGGACTCCCTCAGTTTTCTGCTACTTGGGCCTGTCTGTTGGGCAGATTACAATGTGGCAGCTTGTATCATGAGCGTGAAGAAGTGGAAAGAGGCAGAGAGAGAGAGTGAGTGAGAAAGATGGCAGTCATGATCTTGCCTAACAATCTAGAAAGTGATATCCCATTGCTTTTGCCATTTCTACTTGTTTAGCCCATACACGAGGGGAGGGGATTAAACTGGGGCATTAATATGAGAAGGCAGAGGTCTCCGGGAGCCATTGAGAATCTTTCTACCACATATGGTTTACAGAATTGATTAGAAGGCTGGAAACCAAATTTGGACATGGACTTGGGACCACAGGAGTTAAGAGGAAGGGTTTTCAGATGCTACAGATAACCACACACACAATTTTACCAGCCATATTGTTCCTACATCTAAGAAAAATTAAATGAATGGGTTATTCCACCTAAGATTTATGCGGTATGGATTTACAAGTAATTTCACTGGGTTGTTTTCTGAATCAAGTAATGCCTTGGATTACATCAGGAAAATTATTGCACAGGCCTAAAATATGTTTTCAATCATGTATTAAACTTCTTTTAATTATCCAAATCTTTTTAAAAAAATTAACTCCCCAGTATTCTACTTAATGAATCAATGGAGAAGTCAGAGATTATTTAATGGATAGACCTAACAAATGGTTATCTTTCCAAATTTTGAACATTTTATTATAGACTTTCTTACTACGTGCACATTAACCATTCACCTTAGTAACCTCCATTACTGCTACTATGGCCCCTTGGCTGATGAGCCCATTGCAAATGATCAAAGTAACTAGTGAAAGAAGCTGATGGTAATTCACACAACAGGTCACTCTATCGACTTTATTATTAAAATCCTCTTTTGCCGAAATCATCTTTTGGTAAGCATTGATATAGGACACATATATCTTCTTATTGTCTCCTGGAAGAGGTCTATCTGTATACTTTGCCCCAGTTATTTTTTCCATAGTAACTGCAACAAATCACCACAAATGTAATGGCTACATGGATACAAATTTGTTATCTTGGAGGTTTGGAGGTCAAAAGTCTGAAATGGGTCTCAGTGGGCTAATCTCAAGTGTCAGCAGGGCTGAGTTCCTCTCTGGGGAGTCTTAGGAGAGAATCCATTTCCTTGCCTTTTCCATCTTTCAGGGGCTGCTCTTTTTCCTTCTCTTGTGGGTCTCTTGATCCATTTTCAAAGGCAGTAATGTTGCATCTCTCTGACTGTTTTTCCATAATAATGTTTCCTGTGACCTCATCCTGGTGGGTTTTAATAATGTGGGAGTTCCTGTTGTGGTGCCGTGGGTTGGGAATCCGGCATTGTTGCTGTGAGCTGTGGTGTAGGTCGTAGATGTGGCTCAGATTCTGTGTTGCTGTGGTATGATGTAGGCTGGCAGCTGCAGCTCTGATTCAACCGCTACCCTGGGAACTTCCATATGCCGCAGGTGAGGCCCTAAAAAAAATAATAAGTTGAGCCCATGAACACCTGGGACTTCTCTAGAAGCCTGTCCAATCTAGGCCCAGGCAAGACCGGCAGCTGCTTTGGTCATTCTAGTGGTGAGGCGGGTGACAGTAGCTTCCACAATTGCCTATTTTATGAGTTTAAATGCTAGGTGATTATTTTTGGTTTATTAAAAAAGATTCTAAGGGACTAAAAGGATGAGTAGATGCCTTGAAACCACATATTAATGTGTATTTCTTAATTCTGTTTATACCACTTCATTGTCTTCCTGATTTTCTTAGAATACAATCCAAAACCCTTTTCTGAGACAATGACAGTGTAGTGGTTAAGAGTAGGCAGAGTGTCTGTGTTTGAACCTCAGCTATGCCACTTGGAAACTAATGTGTCCTTGGACAAGTTAATTTTTACCTTTCTGGTCTCTGTTTGCTTACTCATACAGTTAGAATAATGCCAAAAGTACCTTACAGAGGTGACGTGAGGATGAACAGAGTTTACATATGTAAAGCAGTTAGAGCAGAGTACCTGGCATACGATGTGTGATTAATACATAAGGCATTATTATTTCTGTGATTTGTAAGTCCCCCTTCACTCCCCCCTCGGTTAGGCACCTATTTTTCTGCCATCATCAGACCCATCAAACTCCCATAATTCATTCCAGGTGGTTTTCGACCTCCAGGTAGTTGTCCTGCTCTTTCCCGTCCCTGGAATTCTCTTTCTCCTGCTCTTCACATGGTTGTTGTGGCAGCCATGAGAATGAGGCTCACAGATCCTGTTCTATGTGTAGGGTGGCTGATTGAGGGCCCCTGCTCCTTGTTTTGAAATCTATCTCCCAATTTTGCATTGAGACCATCCTCTTCCCACCAGTGACTGAGGGTTGAGGGGACGCTTGGTCAGCCCCATTCCTAGAAAAAAATGGGGCGTCTTTGTTTTCTGACTTCGGTTTCACGGATCGATGGCAGCTTTACTGGACTTAATCTTAGATTGCACAGAAATGTTGGACCCTTGTAATCAGCTTTCTCTCCCTCCTTTATGTAGGGTCAGATGGACATTTTGGTCTCATGACATTCTGAGGCTACCTTTACTCCATCCTTTGAACATGAGCATTTTCTCCCTGCCCCCCCCCAAAAAAAAATTTCTTGTACTTTTAACCCTGTCTTGGCGTCTGCTTCTTGGAGGACCTGGACTAAACAACTTGCTTTATCTTCCGTAGCTGTCTGGTCAGATGTCCACTCCTATATGGTCTTCTCTGACAAACTTCACTGCTATAAACCCCTTTCCTGATTTTTAGTTAGCATGTCCATTTTTTAATTTCCTTTATAGAAGTGATCACATCACCTACATACTTGTTTGCTTATTTGGTTAATCATCTGTTGCCTGTTTTCTCTACTGGAATGTAGTTTTCCTTTGGACAGAGACATAATCAGCCCCAGGACTTAGCTGCATTCCTGACATTTCATAGATTTTTAACAGATACTTTCGGGTGAATCAGTGGATTCTGATAGATTTCTAACAAGGGGCTGAGAATTTTGGAGGCAATCCCAATCTCTTGGGATAAGCACATAAAAGAGATAATATGAAAAAAAAAGTAAAGAGATGATATGTCCCTAATTTTTGACCGTATGTTCCCATTTCTCTGAGATAGCCCCAGACTATCAGCTGGGTGCAATCACCCTTTTCAAGATATCTGTTCCAAAAAAGATGGCTAAAGTGACATCGAAAGGGCATCAGAGAGAAAGATAATTACCATATGCTCTTTCAAATATGTGCAATCTAAAAATAATTAACAAATCAAGCTCTGGATACAGAGAACAGATGGGTAGTTGTCAAAAGCAAGGGGGGGCAGGAGAAATGGGTGAATTGTTGTTTTTGTTTTTTAGTTTAAATAAATTAAAAATTATGTAGATCCATAATTATTGACAAGGAAAGATATTCCCCAATGAATTATTATGAGAAATGTAATGAAAGTACTTTTCACAGCGTAATTATTTTAAATGACAATATATATATATCACATGTAGCATATATTTGTATAAATTCAAAAATATAAACACTAAAAAATCAACAGGTGAATGAACAGAGGATACTCTTTATTTTGTTCTATTTTCTAAAGTTTTTGAAGTTTTGTGATGTGCATATATTACTTTATATACCAAAAAGTAATTTTTGTTGTAGCTGCATCCACTGGAATCTATAAAGTATTTAGGATGTCTATATTTGAAATCCTAGGTTTAGGAAATGATTAGAGAAATTATTTCTTTTTCCCAAGTGTTTATTTTAAGTAGTAACTATTTCACTACAAGGAATATGTGTTTTATTATTATTCAACACCCCAAATACGTTAAGGAGATGACATAATATGGAAAACTTAGATTCATAACTTTAGATGCATTCTAAAAGCTTCCCTATTCTCTTCAAACATAAAAAGAATTTTTAAAAAGGCTATCAGGGAGTTCCTGTTGTAGCTCAGCAGTAAAAATCCAACTAATATCCATGAGGCTCGGGTTCAATCCCTGGCCTCACTCAGTGGGTTAAGGATCTGGTGTTGCCACGAGCTGTGGTGTAGGTTGCAGACATGGCTCGGATCTGGCATTGCTGTGGCTGTGGTGCAGGCCTGCAGGTGCAGCTCTGATTTGACCCCTAGCCTGGGAACTTCCATGTGCCATGGGGCGGCCCTAAAAAAAGGACAAAAAATAAAATAAAAAAAATTTTAAAGGCCATCATAGAGTCTTTGGCAAGCTCTGTTTTAACTTAACCATGGTGCCACAGTGTCCTGGCCCTTTCCACCCGCCTCACAGTGTGAGGAAAAAGTCTGGGAACTTCATTTGCTTCATTGACAAGGGAAGATACAGAATTAGGTATGGGGAGCAAGTTGCTGCTATGTCCTCAGAAAATGTAGGGTTTAAGGGTGAAGGCAATGGCTAATTAGTCCCGGAGTTTAAATTTTCATGTCTGGCCATGTTGCAAGTTTTATGACCACTGGTTGAAGAATGAAGAGCTGCTTCTGAATGCTCCAAAACTGTGCTAGTCTTGAGGAAAGTTGACCTAATTTAATCAAATGTTTTCCACACGTTGGGATCTGAGGCTACACATCACCCCAACTTGTGGCTCTCAGAGAGATGAATGTGTGCTATGATTAACCATTAATGGACCCCATTTTTGTCTTAGAGTCTGCTGATCTGATATTATTACCTTCAGGCATATTCTCAAAGGCAGTAAGCCTATTAGTTTTCCATTCTTTGGGACCAAAGTTACCACTTTAATGTGGGGTGTGTGTGTGTGCGCGCGCACGCGCGTGTGCGCATGTACCTGCACATGTGGGTATAAATACACACAGAAATGATTGCATTTGCTCTTGTTTGATAGGTTTATTTAACCCAAGCCTATAAAGTTTAATAAAAATACAACAATGGTTCACTATACAAGTCAAGACCAAGATAAACACAGCAGAGAAAGAACTGGAACTAATGGAGAAATGTACTCCTAGGTGAGTAGTGCCATCACAGAGAAGCTGTGCCTTTGAAAAGGATCCAGATTAGAATGGTAAAAATATGAGAAAAAGCAACATTCCCTGCCCTAACTGTAAGGATGGAGAAAGAAAGAAAACTTGCTTTTACTTTGTGAAGTAAAAGTTCCCCTTTCTTTTAATGCACAATAGCTTGTGTAATTTTGTCACATGCATCTGTTGCTCTCACCTCTTACATTGTGCTGAAGTGCTCACCAGGGCATTCAAGGGAGCAATTCTCCCTCCCACCCCTGACACCTGCCAAGGAGAATGCTGCATTATTCATCGGGGGCTAATGGCAGGTGATGAGATCTTTTCACGCTACATCCCTCTCAGTAGGTGTTTATCACTCTGTTCACCAGCAGCCCTGCTATTACTGAGGGGCCAGAAGAACCCTACACACTCGCTTGAAAGGTAATGGGAAACGTGCTCAGCTTTCTGGGCTCACAAGTGCAGATGAAGGTTATCGCCAGGGCAGCTGCGAAGCCCAGGGCGGGAGGAAGGTGGTCACTCTAAAGCGAACAGCTTAATTTTGGAAATCCATACAAATCGTGTCAGAGCCATGATAATCCATCTTCTTTAGCTCTGGCCTTTCAGCAATCATTGCACTGTAATAATTTCTCCCGATTCACCTGTGATCTCTATAAATAACAGGAGTGAGGGAGGAAAGGAGAGGAGGAAAGAGAGGGGTCTGGTTTAGCGTCTAATGAGCATGCCAGTGAGGCATTTATCTCTGTCTAGTCAGCAAGATGCGGTCTTCTCTGAGGCTGGGCGGGGGTGTGGCCACACACTGGAAGCTCACATGGGATAGTCCTACGACCCCAGCTCAGTGCACTTGTGTATCTGAAACTGACTTGACAAGACAGCTAGTGTTCCAGTGATTTATCTGGAAGCTTGTGACAAAAAAATTATGGAGCAATACCATGTGGGAGGAATCAATGTAGGGGACTGTTTTATCGTCAAGTGCTTAATTCCTGCTGCAGCACACATTAGCAGAGATTTCTTTGCCATACCATATTTGCGGCAGTAACCACCATTTGAGTCTAACATTTTCATTCATTGTTTTTCTGGTTAATTTTTTTTTTCTTTTGATGGTGTTATTCTTTTTTCTTTCTTTTTTTTTCTGGTTAAGTTGTTGTTGGTGTTGAGTTCTTTTGGTGGTGTTTGCTGTAGGAGGACTTTTGTTGTATAGTGTGTGTCACAGGGAGTTTTAAGTTAAAGAATGTAGTACAAAATAATGCCACAGTGATCAAGATAACCCGACAAGTAGGCAGTTGAATTTCTCTTCTTCCAGCTCCTTTGTGTTGATTTCACTGCTCTCCCAGGATGGGTGCTATTTCTTAATCCATGGTGCCTTGTTGGTTTCTCCCTTTCACATCATAGTGTGGTGTAATGGAGGCCAGAGGGATTGGATTAAGGTGGGAAAGACTTAGGTTTTAATCATAGATCAACTGTTTAGTAGCTATGGAAATTTAACCTTTTTTTTTTGGCCATGTCCATGGTATGTGAACATTCCCAGGCTAGGGATAGAACAGCTACAGCAGTAAGTAACCAGAGCCAGAGCTATGACAATGCCAGATCTTTAACTTGCTGAGCCACCAGGGAACTCCTATTTAAACTTTTTGAGCCCAGCTTTTATTAATAATAATATGGATGTAATATCAAGTCTAGATTACTTTGAAAACTAAATATCAACCATTCAATAAGTGCATAAAATTGCTAATTCCTTCCATTCTTTTGAACTTAATGTGAATTTTTCTTTTCTTTTACCTGTCCAAAATAAATATTTTTAAGTAGGTTAACAAATCTTCTTCTATGAAGTGGGCAAGTTCAAACACTCTTAAATATTTCAAATTGGCTCTTGGTCATTCGGTTAATGGTAAAATAAACTGATTTATAGCCATGTCATGGAATATTATTCAGTAATACATAGCAAATAATTGATGCAATTAAGATGGATCTTCATGGGGCTTATGCTGAGTGAAAAAAAGAACATCCATTTTTGACATGACAACATGTTAGAAATAGAGAACAAATTAATGGTTACCAAGAGTAGATATAGGGGAAGGAGAGGGTCAGGGAGGTAACTGTAGTTATAAAAGGTAACAGGGGTATTCTTGTAGTGGTGGAATGTTCTGCATCTTGACCATGGTGGTGAATTCATGAGTCTATATCTATGATAAAATTGCATGGGACTAAATTCATGCACACACTTTTGCAGGAATGCAACTAAAATGGGGTAAGATCAGTAGTTTGTATTAATGTTAATAGTTTGGTTGTGATATTGTACTATAGTCTTTCAACATGTTAGTATTTGTGGAAACTGGGTAAAGTATATGGGAAATCTCTTTTTTTCTACCTGCATGTGAGTCTAACAATTAGCTCAAAATAAATAGTTTAAAAACTTTAAAAATGACCTTTGGTTTTTCCATTATAGGCATATTCAGATGTAAAGATAATGATCACTCAATTGGTAATATGACCGTAATCCCTAAGGGGGTCATATTCCTTTGGTCTGATAATTTCTGGAAAAATACCCCAAAGGAAATAATAATTAAAAAAATGATACACATACTTACATCCAAGGATTTTCATTACAGCACTCTAGAGATGTGACATGCTAACAGCTACTTACTTAAACTTCTAACTTAGTAATGAGTATTGCATATTTATAAGGTGGGATGAAACTCTACATTAAAATAATGTTTTGGGGTTTCCATTGTGGCTCAGAGGGTCAAGGACTTGATGCTGTCTCTGCAAGGATGCCATCCCTGGCCTCACTCGCTGGGTTAAGAATCCCGCATTGCCGCAAGCTGCAGTGTAGGTCACAGACATGGCTTGGATCTGGTGTTGTTATGGTTATTGCATAGGCCACCACAGCTCCAATTTTGCCCCAGCCCAGGAACTTCCATATGCCACAAGTGTGGCCCTAAAAGTAAATTAATAGTAATAATAATGATGATGATGATGATGATGTTTTAATGCAGTAACTCTTGACTGCATGTCACAGATAAAGGATTTTTTTTTTAGCTTATACCATCTCTATATTTTCCCTCTTCTAATTTTTGGTACTATCTTTTAGTTATTTTTCAAATTACCTATTGTTAATTATATTATATTTTATTTTATTTTTGGCTTTTTAGGGCTACTGTACCCGTGGCATATGGAAATTCCCAGGCCTGGGGTCAAGTTGGAGCTGTAGCTACAGGCCTATGCATAGCCATAACAACGCAAAATCCAAGCCATATCTGTGACCTATGCTGTAGCTTGAGGCAATGCCAGATTCTTAACTGATTGAGCAAGGCAAGGGATAGCTCCCACGTCCTCATGGATACTAGTCAGATTCTTAGGCTACTGAGCCACAACAGGAACTCCATATTTTATATTCCTTTATTGGGTACTATTGAAAAATTAATTTGTTTCATTTTTTAATCTACTAGATTTAGGATTCCTTTAAATCCTCCGCCTTTTTCATCTTTGCTAAGGTATAATTGACAAATAAAAGAATCCTTTACTTTTTTTTTTTTTTTTTGGCTTTTTATCTTTTCTAGGGCCGCACCCAAGGCATATGGAGGGTCCCAGGCTAGGGGTCAAATCAGAGCTATTGCTGCCGGCCTGCACCAGAGCCAAAGCAATGCAAGATCCGAGCCTTGTCTGCAACCTACACCACAGCTCACGGCAAAGCCAGATCCTTAACCCACTGAGTGAGGCCATGGATCAAACCCGCAACCTCATGGTTCCTAGTCAGATTCGTTAACCACTGAGCCACAATGGGAACTCTATTTATTTATTTATTTATTTATTTATTTATTTATTTATTTATTTATTTTTACTTTTCAAGATGAAAATATCCCAACTCCTGTATTATCTATCCCATACCTCTAATTCTGTCAATTAATCATTGCTTTCCCATTGCCAAGGTTTACAATGTGTGTCTATAATTGTTTTCTATAATTTGTCTCTAGGTTAATTCTGAATATTGCAAATCACTAAATAGGATTTCCAATATTATGATTATGTAGATATTTTGCAGTTCAGAACCAGTTAGCATAATTCCATCCATAGAGAAAGAGATGATCCCTTATGCTACTAAAACAGTGCTGTTTGAAGGAGAAAATTCCTCGCAAGTTCACATGAATTCTCATCTTTACATACTTTCACTTGCTCAAAATCTTGTATGTGTTTTTTTATTGCAGGATATATAGACCATAACTTTCTTGAGAACATTCTGTTTTACCTAGAATTTCTAGGTGCCTTTATATGCTCATGCTTTTTTTTACTGTATTGGCAAACTTATCCACTTTCTTAATTCTATTATTTTTTGTATACTAAGTTTGAGCAGTCCATCACCTTTACCACTCAGCCACTTTGTCACTGAAATGTTGTATTTTAAACAGGCTGCTTTCTAGGCCTGCTTCAAAACAGTTATCAGGAGCTCTGTTCTTTAATTGTTCTCCTGGGTTAGTTTTTTTTTTTTTTTTTTCCCCCTCATACTCCTTTTTCATTAGGTCGCAACTTCATTCCACTGTCTCTCTCCCTCTTCCAAAAAGGTGAATAGTAGGTAAGCTCTTTAAGTTCTTTCAGGAATAACCAATTAATTGAAAAGTCTCAGCTTGGCGGTTAGATGTATATAACGGATTTGTGTTTTGCTCGTTAATGCTTTATCAAAGTTTCTTTTTCTACCCCTGGATGGAGTCTTAGAGAGCTTCCATAACTTTCAGGTGCTTTATGGGTAAAAACTGCCTAGTTCCTTCTCAGATCTTATATCTCATCTCCTCCCCTTTCTCCAGCAAGCCTTAGTTAGGTCTTATTGTTCTCACTCGCTCACTGTCTGACCCAGCCCTTAATGCTTGGACTTGGGGACATTCTGGCCTGCATCTGGGATACACCTCCTCCTCTGCCCTTTTTATGAACCCAACTCTGCGATCTCCCTCAGCTTCTGTCTTGTTGTTTCAGAGAAATTAGAGATGCTGAATGGCAACTGCAGAGGCTCGTCCTGATAATGGGGAAGGGATAACAGTATACTAGCCACCTCTAAGCCTCTCATTTGAGCAGAGTGACAACCATCCATTCATTTCTTGGTGTATCTGGGCTTTGAGGCTCTAAACGGAATAGTCTATGGGAAAGGGGTAAAAAGTCCTCTAACCACTGCCTGTCATCTTTAGAAGTGGCAAGTCTGCTTTCCTTCTACCAGTCTAGGTCAGCCCCCAGTAGAGCTTTCAATTCATTGCTATTAATAAGTGAAATTTCTTTGAAGATTCTAGCAGTAGTCTGAGGCTCCATTTTAATTTTGATGTGTTCATGAGATCTTTATACTTTTCTGCTTTAAAAAGATATTTCAGTGGTAAATTGAGAGAGAAAACTTTAAGGACTGCTAAACAGATTCCATTATAAAATCAGAGCCCAGGCATCATACACATTAGTGTATGATACAAATATACAGAATATTTCAGGTAACTCTAGACAAATCTTTTAGTTCCTGCTTACATAGCTAATTTGAAGTATAATATTTTAATCTTTATTCCAAGACCTTTACTCTAGACATAATAGAGCCATGATACTAACATTTCATACCTAATAGTTTGTCACACCTTGCTTTTTTTTTTCTGGAGTAGTTAAAGGCTGGCCAAACCATGTTTCTTTATTAATTTTCTCAATCTGATTTGCTGGCATATTTGATTTTAGTGAATTCATAGCTCTCTTTTGCAAATTAAATATGACAAGATATTTTGAAAAGATTAGAGAAAGAATGCTATAAATATAGATGATTAAAAACTAGAAGTGTTTAAAGCTTTTAATATGCAGAAAACTCCCATCTTATCAAATGGTCGGAGTTTTAGTAATTCCTACTTCCAGAAAATGGTCTCAAACCTGGAAGAAGACAGAAGACTCATTAAAGCCTTTAGACCCATTACTCCAAGAGTTGTTAAATTGTGTTCAAGAGCAGATGCTTCAAAGAACAGGAGTTTGAGAACAGTTTAAAGAAAGTTTTATACTTTGTTTACAATTTTTGGCTTTGAAGAAATACCGATTACGTGACAGGAAAGGTACAAAGGACATAGGTTCTTGCATCAGATGGATATGGTGTGGAATCCTGGATTTTGCCTCTTCCTAGTTGTCTTATCTGGGGTAAGCTACTTAGCACTTCTAGACCTTAATGTCATGGGCATGTTAAACATAGTAACACCTATTTCATAAGGGCTTCTTTGGATGATTAAATGGGGAAGTCTATGTAAGGATTATTAAGGAATTGGCTATGAAAGAATAATTATGAACAACTTTGTTTATGTCAAATATTTTATTCCTTAAAGAGACTGAATAAAGGATGCTTACTCAGTAACTTCGTGTTTTCTGAATTTGCTTGAAACAGTACTCTTCACAGAATTGGCCATGATGCTAACTAACATCCATACTTGGAAGAAACTTCAGTAAAATTTCAAAATGCCTCGTCAGTAAGTAATGGAAAGAGCTCACTAATTGCTCTCTGTATTATGTTCAAGTGAATATCCAGCCCTTGGGACGTGAATAAATCTTTAGTTCTTTATGTCATCAGTTGCACAGTGGGCTGTAGCTGTTTTAGGACCACCTGTGTATTTATATACTTGAACAAGTACTTACAAATGAAAGAGAAGAATGAATATTATAGACTCTAGTCATTCATACACAATTTCTGATGGTGAATTATCCTCCTTCCAGCTTCTATTGGTCTGGCTAGCCACCCTCTTTTCTGCTTACTATGCTGGGAGGTAATTATGGGGGCCTAAGCTCCAAATCCTAGTTCTATCATATTTATATTTTAGTGTTATAAAAGCATAGCATTTATAGTATTAAAAAATGCACCACTATTTTCAAAGCAGCTGTAGCCACAAAAGAACCTGTACTTTCAGGGATGTGGAAAAAAGAGTAATAAAAGGTAGTAAAGTGAGGAAAAATGTGTGGTTGGATCAACTCTGACTGCAGGGCGTGAGGTACATGTGACCGCATGTGAGCAGTCTGCCAGGTAGAGCAGGATACACAAAGGCAGGTGTGGATTTGATTTTTATTTCTGACACTTTCGTTAACCATCTGTCTTTGGGGAGGTCAAAAGATTTCTGTGAGCCTCTGACTTTTCAGCTATAAAATGTGGGGATATAAATTCTGGGAATCACAGAAACTAGGTATAAATCCTGACTCTTCTGCTTATATTGTGGGGACTGGATGTTTAAGATTTGAGCCTCAGTTGTCTCAAACATAAAATGAAGATGATAATAGGATTTACTGCGTAAGATTTTCTGAGGATTAAATGAGGGAATGCATTTAAATACCAGTAAAGTGTCACATGTATAATAATGCACATTAAATGTGAGTCATTGTTTTAAGTGTCTAGTTGAATCAGAGAAAAAGAAAAATCCCTGGGCAGATCAGTACTGAGGAGAAGATTGTTTCTGTGCCTCCAATTCCTTTTTCCCTCCCACAGTGTAAGGAGAATCTTAGGTCCCCCAGATGTCCATGCCTTTGTTCCTAGAACCTATTTGATAACCTAAGTTATCATGAAAAAGAAACTTTACAGTTGTGATTAAGGGTGCTAACTAGCCAACATCTTGATTTTGGCCATATGAAATCTTGATCAGAGAGAGTGGTTGAGCCAGCTCAAACATCTGACCTGCAGAACTGTGAGATACTGAATTTGTGTTGTTTTTAGACACTGTGTTTGTGATAATTTGTTATGGTAGTCATCGAAGGCTAACACATTGCCCATTCTGCTCAGCATCTCCTTATAGACTGTAAAAGAGAGCTGCAACTTCAAGGATGTTTCCTAAGGATAACATGACCCATAGTAGAAGGTTCTATGTAAAGTCTGTATAGAGGCTTGGGTAATATAGACAGAAGGAGTTTATGAGAAGAATGTAGCAAGGTTAGATGAACAGAAAAGGATAGGATGGAAAGTTTTGGCATTTATATATGTATAGACTCTAATCCCTCATTGAAACATCAGATGAGGGATTAGGTTAGGTGACTGCCAAAATCGTTTCCTGTCCTAGAATAGTTCTGAGCACTCAAGTTAGTGATTTATGTTTGCTCAGAAAGATGCCATCCAGACCTTGACTAGTGTTTGGAAACAATTTCCCAGCCAGTAATGCAAAGAGATAATTCCACAAGTCAGCCATTCTTCTGGTATATAGTATATAGTGTGTGTATATATATATATATATATATATATATATATATGTACAATTTTATGTATTTGATGTGTATAATAATTTTAAATATTTGCATTATTATTTATTATAGTTCATTTACAATGTTCTGTTAATTTAACAATTTATATATATTATATCATATATATATACACACACATACATACACACATAAAATATATACATACATATACATGTAGATTTATTATCTAAATATTTTACATATATAATATGTATAACAATTTTAAAATATTTTCATTATTTTTTATTATAGTTGATTTACAACAATCTGTCAATTTAACAATTTATATATATTATGTATAGATAGTATATATACATATTATACATGTACACATATGTACATACACACTAAAATGTATACATACATATACATATATATGTACACACATTAAAAAATATATATCCATACACACACACATATGAATGTTGAAATTTGGGAAATTTAAAAACCTTAAACAACATTTATGACTCTCTACGTTTATCCCCTTGTTTTAAGATGGAGAAACTAAGAATCAAAAGCAGCCAGTGGACTTGCCCAAGGTAAAATATCCAGCTATTTGTTCTAGACTAAGACTGCTTAACAAAATTTTTGTCATGTCCTCTTTTATATGCTAATTCACACCTAGTTGATCCCAGTCACCTGGTGAAGCATAGAATGGCACGTTGCTGAGGGAGATGACCAGGAAGGTAGACAGCCTTACAAGTAGGAATCTTGATGACCAGCCTCTTTAAAAACAAGATTTTATGAGTAAATACACATAAGCCTTCATCTACCCTCCAGGTAGGGCTTAGGCATATGGAAACCTAGCTTGGTTATATTTCTCAAGTATTCTACTTTATGTGTAAGCTAACATGGTCATAAGTAGAAGTCACTGAAACATCAGATGAGGGATTAGGTTAGGTAACTGCCAAGATCATTTCCTGTCCTAGAATTGTTCTGAACACTCAAGGTAGTGATTTATGTTTGCTCAGAAGGATGTCATCCAATTCCTGACTAGTGCTTGAAAACAATTTCCCAGCCAGTAATGCAAAGAGATAATTCCACGAGTCGGCCATGTTTCTGGTATATCATCCATGAAATCACCAAGCAGACATGTCACTGCATCATAGAACCTTCACCTAGGTTCAAATGGGCAAGGTGGTGTTGCCTTTAGAGGTATTTATGAGATGTATGACAGCAGTGGACGGCAGAGGAGCTATTTTTCTCTTTGCAGAGTTGAAAAACCTGGCTTTTTTTTTGATGTTATTAAAATCTAAATAGATGCATATATGCCATGCCAGTGAGTGTGTTTGTTTCTATTGCTCCAGAATTGGTGATAAGAGCTTAGTGTTGAAGAAGGTCTAAGTACCCCTCACTTTAATGGGAACTCTAAAATCTGGGCTAGACACAATGCTTGGACTTAAGAAGAAGTGCAATCTACTCATTAAACCACCTCCTCTTCCCAAGTTGAGGAGAATAAGACTGATGTATGTTAGTTTCCTAGGGTTGTCATGACAAAGTACCACAGTCTGGGTGGCTGACACAACAGAAGTTTACTTTCTCATGGTTCTAGAGGCTGAATGTCTGAGACCAAGTGTTGGTAGGGTTAGTTTCTTCTGAGGATTTTCTCCTTGACTTGTAGATGATTGTCTTCTTCCTGAGTATTCACATTACCTTTCCTCTTTACCTGTTTCCAAATTTCCCCGTCTTAGAAGGACACAAATCTTACTGGATTAGGGCCCATCCTAATTACCTCATTTTAACTTATTTATCTCTTTAAGTACCATGTGTTTAAATATAGTCATATCCTGAGATACTGGGGGTTGAGGCTTTAATTCTGGGGGAATACAGCTTAGCCCATAATAATAGGGAAAGGGAGAGAATTATTGAGTTATGTAGTCTTGTAAGAAGTGTTATATTCAAGGTGAAAAGTGATTGTTTTCTTGCCCCATCATCAGGAGCAAAGGAGTAAATTTTACCCTAAAGCCTCAAGAGGGGTCATTAATAAAAATTAGGATATGTTAAAAAAGAGAGGGGGGTGTAGCACCTTGTTTCCGCCCCAAAGGCTCGTGTAGCTGCAAAATGCACGGAGCAGTGCTTGGAAGGGATGCTTACAAACGCTCAAAATGTAGACTCAAATTTTGAAGGTGACTAGAATGTAGAAAGTGGTGCCTTCTTGTCTGGAGTTTCTATTTGAAATTTTTAAAGGCTGAATTTTTGACTGAACTATCTTACAGCAGCTATACAGAAGGGATACTGATATTATGTCTCAAATGAAAAAGATGGGGATTATCCCCATTCTAACTTTCACCTGTTTTGGGGAGCTCAGAAGAGAACTACCTCTGTTGGCATGGCTACACAGAGGGCTACAGAGGTTAAAGGGTGGGTCTTTTGTCTATGTTCTTGAACAACCCAGGTTACATTTAATGTAAGCAAGTGGATACTTTATCCAGGCAAGGATTTGAAGATAAACATCACTGGAGAGGCTGCTTAGGAATTATACTATCTTTGTTAGTGGTTCTCAGCCAGAGCGAATAGGCCCCCCAGGGTATAATTAGAAATTTTAGTTGTAACAACTTGGAAGAGGGTGTTCATGCATTTGGAGAGTAGAGGCCAAGGATGCTAAACAACCATTCATGCTTAGGGCTGACTATACAGCAAAGAATTATCCAGGTCAAAATGCCAGTAGTGCTGCTGTTGAGAAACATGACTACATGGGGGCTAATATGTTGGCAGACATCCCACATTGGCATGTGCTACCATATTGACATGGGTCATCACCATTATATAGGACCAGACTGCATCAGAGGGAGACCAGCAATGCCTCCTCATTACTGACAGGTGCCCAGTTACATAAGAATATCTCTGCCACCCCACTCCCCACCCCTTATTTCTCTTTCTTGGACTCAACCATTAAGACTGAAATCAAGGGTAAGGAAGGGAAAGAGGTGACCAAAAGTACACCATATTTTCCATTTTGCAATTCAATGACATGGTGGAAAAGGATGATGGTAAAAGCAGTCATGTCCTCCTCTCCATATTAGGCTCCTTGAACCACTGATCCAGTCTGCGATGGAAGAAGTAGTTAGCTTTGAATTAAATATAAGATTGAAATATTAACTAGACTGAGTTTTTAGAAAGTGCCCAGAAAATTACGGGATCTGCCTAAATGTCCTTAAGACAAGCAGAGGGGAACTCAACAATGTTGAACTTGGAAATAGTGATGGACAGAAATAAAACCATTCCTTGGTTGTATCCCAATGACTTGAAACTCCTCTAGTAGGAGTAAATGCATAGTATAAATATGGCCTACATCTTTCTTTAGGCTTGTACTCATGTCTCACCAGCAGATGATGCCTTCCTAGAGGTACACCTAAGTATTTGCTCAAGTCAATATTCTAACTTTATGAACCTTAGGTGGGGTGATAATTTTTAATAGAAGTGCAATGTCATATTTATTCATCTGTCCATGAGGTATAGAGGGAAGAGTATTTATTTTTGCGCTGAGGACATCTAGGTTCAAACCACAATTTAGCTACTTACTGAGCTGAGGGTGTGATCTTTAGTTGTTACCTAACTTCTCCGAGTCCCATTTCTCCATCTTTAAGGTGGATGAATCTGAGTAAGATCATTATTCATAAGTTTGTTTAGAGTTTACTTGGGTGTGGGGGGGTACAACTCCTATTTCTTCCTGACCTAGTGAAATGTTTTCATACTCGTAATGCAATGGTAGCTACTATCTACAGAGTACTCTTCTGTATGGTTTTATTTATGTTAATTTCAAAACCAAGCAAAACTGATACAATTTCAGCATGGTATTTTTTTTTGAAAGAAAAAAGCTTTATAGTTTTGTACCTCTAACTGCACCTTTTGCTACATTTTGAACATTTTCATTTTGCAACTGACTCCACAAAGTATACAGTCAATCATCATGGTTCATTGTTGTTGCAATGTTGCCTAGCCCTTTCAGCGCAGGGAGTTTCTCACTGGCCAGCTTCTCCCCATGGCCCCCAACCTTGTTTCTGGGATTCTTCTAGAGTCCACAACCTTCCTCACCTCCCTCTTTTCCTGTTCACCTTTCAATCCTTCCTCCTTGCCCAGCCCCAAACCCCATGTTGTCCTCGCTGGTACTATCAGCATGGTATTTACTTTGGCTGAGCAGGTTCGTAAAGAGGTGGCTTCTTGAAAGCTGGTAGTGTTTTTTTTTTCCTTGATCTGGTTGGTGGTCACAATGGTTTTCAGTTTGTAAAAGTTCATTGGTGGTTTGTGCCTTTTTCTCCAAGTTTGTATTATTTCAGTAAAATGGTAACTTACAAATATTTCAGCCACCTTCAGAATTATCATTGCCTTAAGGGCAGTTCTTGAACTCATAGTAAAAAATAAGTTGTTTTTACTTTCAATATTTTAAAAATGTGCCATATTGAATACTGTTTCAATACTGTATTTTTGAATACTGTTGAGTACTCCATAGGAAATGTAGTCCTAATTTAATTTCTAACCAAAGACTTATGAAATGTTTTTTGAAAAAAGAAGTTTGTGATTTTTTTTGCTATTTTTTAGAATGTTTAATTTGAGAATATTTTTAAAAGATTTTATTTGTGAATAGTTGACTTATAACGTATAGTTTCAGGTATACTGCAAAATGAATTATATATGTGTGTGTGTATATATGTGTGTACATGTATCTCCATTTTTTTCCCATATAGGTTATTATAATAGCAAAGTTGGTGCAATTAGTTTTAAAGTCATTTTGCAGATTACCACAGAAGAAACTATAAAGTCTGAAATTGTTTTTCCCAGACCACTTTTCCCTCCTTCTCCTTTGAGCTCTTTACTTATTCTGACATAATTGCCACCCTCGAGAGCCTAGTACTGTGCCTGCCTGCTCTTGTGCTATCAGGAGGGCAGAACTGATGAGTGAGGATGCTCTAAAACTGGTCACCTATTCTGTTATCTCACTGAGGAAATGGGGAACACTATAGAATGAATCTCAAACAGTGGAGATTTGATGGCAGAAGAGAAGGGGATCTCTTCTTGGAAAGATATCCTTCTGCAATCTCAGAGATCTTTTTTGAGAATGGCTGCACCCTCTGCTGGAGGTTTATCAGAATGCCCACAAAAGCCCTCCTGCTAGAAAGTTTTATCTTTTAGGAAAGGTTACAGTTGCCCAGGTGCAATGATCAAGTAGGGAAGAAGAGCCCTCCTGAGCTGTCCAGGGGATCAGAAAGGAAAGATGGAGAATCGTTAGGGACTTGTGATGTAGCAACCCGGCTTCTCTTGTTGTGTTCACCAACACTGTGTTTGTGGAAGAGAGTGCTTGGCAACTGTGCACACAGCAGGGAAGCACATTGAACTTTTTGCTCACACTGATCAAGATTCACATGAGAGGAATTCCTGTTGTGGCTCAGTGGTTTAAGAACCCGACATAGTGACATAGTGTCTGTGAAGATGCAGGTTCGATTCCTGACATTACTCAGTGGGTTAAAGATCTGGCGTTGCTACACGCTGCAGCATAGATTGGAGATGTGGCTTGGATCCTGCGTTGCTTGTCTGTGGTGTAGGCTGACAGCTGCAGCTCCAATTCGACCCCTAGTCTGGGAACTTCCATATGCTAAGGCCATAAAAAAAAAAAATTCACATTACATCTCTTTAATGTGCAAGGAATTGGGAATACAGAATTGTTAAACTGTGGTTCTTAGCTTTAGGATCTTCTCCTCTGGGGAAAGCAGGCATGTTGGACAAATGGACATTCTGGCTAGTTTTTGCAGTGGGTGGTATATAGGGGCACCAATGTGTTATCAGTTAATGCATGGTGAATAGTTTGGGAGAAACTATGGTTATTCTGTATAATCCCATTTATGTAAAATATTGACATTTATAGTCATGATTCCACTTGAATAAAATAGTAAAAAATCAAAAATATTTTAAGATATTAATAATCTAGAAGTAGCATATTGATATTTTCTAATTGGTTAATTGGAGGATTAAAAAATTTTTAAATTTAATTTTCAAGAGTAAAACTTTTTTTCTGTTTTTTTTTCTCATGTACTCATTGTAAAAAAAGAGTCAAGTAATCTGTAATGATGTAAAGAAGAAAGTGAAAAATCACCAGTAATCTATTTTCTCAATATACAAATGTGAATGAGTTAGCATATATATTTTTGGGCTTTTTCCTATGCACTTGCACACCCAGCATAAACATATATTTGAGGTCATGCTGTGCTTTTTCATTTAAAATCTTTTTTATCTATATTAATATATTTTATTTATATCTATGATTTAAAGGAAATATGCAGTGTATACTAGTTCCTTTATTTTTTCCAGCTTTATTGAGGTATAATTGACAAATAAAAATTGTACATCTTTTAAGAAATACAACATAATTATTTGTTATACGTATTGTTTACTTTTTGTAAGCAGAGATGGGCTTGAAATGAAAAGCATATTTTTTTTCTGCCTATTATTCCTTAACCTCAGTTTAATTCCCCCAAACCAACCACCTTTTATACCATAGTTTTGACTCCCTCCTGTGATTAATTTCTTAAATATAAATATTAAGCTTATATTCCTGCTCCTTCCTTCCATTACCTCTTTGGCTCTTCCACTTCCCAATTTCTGGCAGCTCTTCTTTTAATTTTACACAGTCATGGTGAAACATTTACCTTCTTTCTGAAACCGTAATTATTACGAGCTTTGTCTTTAGCTCTTACCGAAGGCTGAAAACCAATAAGTATTATTTGTTTTTATGGCTATGTACATATTATTCACCGCAAATTCAAATAAAGGTGTTGGATTACATTTCCTTCTTTTTACATCCAACATTATAACATTATTGCCATTTGAGGAAGAGTGCGCCTAGTGTCAAAGTGAAATGGATTCTTTTTTATTACAGCTTTGCTATATTTAACATGACTCATATTTAAACAAATTTTTTGGATAGCTCCTCCTTTTTCTGACTTTGTTCTTTTATTGGTGTTTATAAATCAATTTTTATTTATTGTAATTTTTGGCCCAACAATTGTCAAAATAATAGTAATTTTTTCAAACCATATTTTCACAATTATCCATCCTTATTTTTGGCATAAGCGATACTTCTTCCTAGAGAAAACCCTCATGGAGGGCATTGACTTCCAACTGTATCTGGTTGCCTTTTGATCTGTTTTCACTCCGAAGTTGTTAGCCCCATAATTTATCTTGCGCTCCTGGGGTAGTTTTTTTCTTTTGAAATCTTATGTCTTTTCTTTTTTTGATCTCAACTTCATTTTTTTGGCTTGTAGTACACACCCAGTTTTTGTCAGATTCACAAACTGTGCTTGGTTTATCAACATTCTGTGCCATATACATCCAAACACACCTTTATTTTTTCTCTATGCTTGATTGGAATTTTGTATGACTGAAGAATTTTAGGTCCAGAAACTTGTGGAACTTTGAATGCATCTTTGTCTTCTAACATTCAGGATTGCTCCTGGTAAGAAATTCAGTGTCATAGAATTCCTGTTATGGCTCAGCAGTAACGAACATGACTAGAATCCATGCGCCCTCCAGTTTAATCCCTGGCCTCACTCAGTGGGTTAAGGATCTGGCGTTGCCATGAACTGTGGTATAGGTTGCAAATGAGGCTCAGATCTTGATTTGCTGTGGCTGTGGTGTAGGCCAGCAGCTGCAGCTCCAATTTGACCCCCAGCCTGGGAACTTTCATATGCGACAAGTGTGGCCATAAAAAGACAAAAAGGAAAAATGATGTCAATCTGATTCTGTCTCCACTTAATTGTTTTGTAGATGAACCATATTCTGATCTACCCTTCTGGAAGTTGTTTGAAAGCAAGAGCAGTTGCCCAGGCCAGGGATAATAGTGTCTGAAACAGGCCCATAGGAGTGGAGTGGAGAGTTGTGAGAGACACAATTGGGATGTATAGGATCTGTGTGATCCAGTGGGTCTCCTTTTGTAACCTGGCTTCCTTCATTTATCAATATTCCTGCAAAGCTCAGCTGGACCTTTCCATTCTTTATGCACTCATGGTCAGTGAGGGTTATTAAGCACTCACCATTTACTGAAGCATGGCATGGCTAAACCGAAGGGTACAAAATATTCATTCTCTGTTTTAAAGACTCTAGATCCTTCAGAGATAAAATGCAGTTGGTCCAAGTCTTTGTCTTCTAGCAATAGTTGATATTTTAGATTCTCTTTTATTTGCTTTTATTACCAAAGAACTAGAAGATAACCACAAGTTGCGGGTAAAGTAGATATTGTTATTATTGTTACTACATAGTTACTATCATAAAAAAGATGCCTGATTTTGTTGATAAGTAACAGGACAAATGTTTTATTGCAAATTGTAAATTTGAGTTTTGGAAACCCAATGGTAAGCTGAACTGGGAAGGTGAGTTATATACAAGCAGGACTAGATCTGTTTTGAAGTTCATCCTTACTTATGCAAACTAATCTTGAGTCTCCAATCTTTCCTGGGTCTAGACCCATCCTTATTCAATTGCAACTTTCCCTAGGACCTAGAGATAGAGCTGGCCAGATATAATTTGACATACATCAGGCAAATGGAGGACAAGAATGGTTCAGGTATTTGTGAGAAGACATAGAATGACAGTTCCTTAGCTATTAGAATCTTCGAGTGGAGGCTTGTGACATAAATAGATCAGGCTACTGAGAAGGGGGATAAAAGCTCTCTCTTTTGTGTAACCAGGAAAATAATAGCCCCTATCTGGGAGGACATTCTGAGTGTGTCTCCTACTGACACCATGATTCTGCCATGTTCTGAAATATTTATTGAAAAAGATTAGAATCATCAATAATTATTACTTGATGGAGGTTTGTGGAAATATGCATTTTCAGCTCTGAGAATCATGTGGTTCTATTCAGCTAGTTATTATCACAAATAATTAAGGTCAAAAGCACCATTGACGCTTCCTTTGCCACAGTACATTAAAAATAATATTCTTTGTCTGAAAGCGGCTGAATCTGATAGACCACTTTGGATCCTTCTAGTGCATTAGTGGGGCAGAAATAACGTGATGGCACTGTGTTTGAATGACCTTTGTGCATAGAGTTCAGGATGGCAATAGGCAGCATAATAATCTCGGCCACCATGTTCTAGAATTATAGGTCTATAGAAAGCTGTAGGAAACAGGACACTAGATAAATGATTCAAAGGCGAGAGGGATTTTTATCTGAAGTGTACCTTTCTTTCCATTTCTTCATGTCCAGAGAGGGTCTCCAGTGGGGAGGAAGACCGATAAAATACAGGAAGAAAAATATTTTTCAGTGACTTCCTGCTTCTCGGCTGCTTTTTTTTTTTTTTTTTTTTTTTTTTCCTCAGCGCTACTCCTGTGGCACATGGATTTTCCCATGCAGCTACTGGCCTACACCACAGCCATAGCAATGTGAGGTCTGAGCTAGATCTGCGACCTACACCACAGCTTGTGGCCATGCTGGGTCCTTAACCCACTGAGTAAGACCAGGGATTGAACCTGCATCCTCATGGATCCTAGTCAGGTTCTTAACCTACTAAGCCACAATGGGAACTCCTCAGCTTATTGCTTTTTATCAGCCTTACAGCTTAAGCTGGACAAACTACCATATTTTCTGATTTTTTAAATTCATTAATTTTATGTGCTCATTATTTTCCATCCAATTTGCCTTTTTTATTCCATTTATTTCTCCTTCTCTTCATTTCTCTCCACTTTCCTTCTCTTAGTTCTTCCATAGTTAGTTACTCATTCATTTGTTCCCCATGCACCCACAGACAATTTTCTCTGCATAGAACACCATGCAATGCAGAGGATACAGAAATAGAGAATGTAGCGCTCTGATCCCAAAGGATGTTACAGCCTAGGTTGTAAGCTGTAGAAGAAAATATTTAGAAATTACCTTTGTCTTTTAATTTATTTTGGTGCTTTGGGAGTACAACTCTTTTTGTGTGTATAGAAACCCCATCTTGTAAAAATACACAGATAAAAATGAAGTAGTAAACTTTAGAGGCATGCTGATTGTAGTGAAGACTCTGGTCTCACCACCCTTGCTTTCTCCTTACATTCTTCTTCCACATATAGTCTAAAATAAGTCACATCCAGGCACCTCAAGGCTTCACCTATTTGAAAGCTCCTACTTCAATGCTCTTGTTAAATAGCTATCTATTTTTTTGGTCAGTGTCATCCCATATTCATTGGATTTATTACTATCATTATTTAAAGAGGGCAGCTAGGCTCAATGCACAAACTAAGAGAGAAAAATAAATGGCTGGAGAATTTCAGTTCTGATTTTTATAACTCTTCTCAATCATTCTTTGAGAAAGGACTGGATGGAAAACTCCCTCGCATGCTTTCTGGATCTCTCCTGTTGAAAGAAGACATTCATTTCTGACACTTAGAGGGTGTTTTGGTGGCAAGAGACTTTTTATGTCCTATTCCCGGATCCTTCTAGGCAGGCTTGGTTGCCAAGCCCCTGAGTCCCCCAGGGCCCTGTCTTAGTGGGCTCATTTCAGGCCCTGCTGGCATTCAGCAAAGTGACTGATGATGGCACCATTCGTTATGCCAGCTCTCTCCAGAGCATACGCAGAAAGGCACCTCATGTTCAGTTGAGAACCACAGCATCTTCATGCAGATCTATTCTGACATGACTTCGACAGCAAAATAATTTTCAAAATGTTTTACGACCCCAGGCACCTCTAAAATAGCTTCACTTGTCACTTCCGTAGCCTCAAATCAGAATTAGACTAATATCAAGGGGGATGGCAACAGCACATTAGCCTGTCAAGCAGGAAGATCTGAACTTATGGGGAATACTGCATGCTCCAGAGATAGAAACTGGAGAGGAAAGTGCATTTAGCAAACCGACATTCACTGCTTAGTTAATATGGACTTCGAACTGGAAGAGAACTGAGAAGGGATTAGAATTTTATAATCCTGATTTGCATAGCACTTTACAGTTTATAATATATTCCCATATACATTTTCTCTGTTTAACCTCATCATAGGTCTGTAAGTAGGGGGTTTTTGTCTCCGCATTAGAGAAACAGCTTCAGACAGATTCAAGATCTGCCTCAGACTCAGCTGGAATCACTTGTGCTATGTGAGGTGGTTTTCACTCACCATTGCATCCTGAATAAAGATGCATACATGTGTTTCACTTTATTGCACTTCACAGATGATGTGCTTTTTACCAATGGAGGGTTTGTGGTAACTTTGTATCAAGCTAATCTCTTGGCACCATTTTTCCAATAGCATGTTCTTGCTTTGTGTCTTGGTGTCTTTGTGTCTTGGATTCTGGTAGTTTTGTAATATGTCATGCTTTTCACTATTATTATATTGGCTAGGGTGATCTGTGATCAGTGACCTTTGATGCTACTACTGTAATGATTTTTGGGTACCACTAACTGCATCCATATATGACACCAAACTTAATCGATAAATGTTGTACATGTTCTTACTGCTCTACCAACTGGCAGTTGTTCTCATCTCTCTTCCTCTCCTCAGGCCTCCCTATTTTCTGAGACCCAACAATATTGAAATTAGGCCAAATAATAACCCTACAATGACCTCTAAATGTTCAAGTGAATAAAAGATCACATGTTTCTCACTTTAAATCAAAAACTAGAAATGATTAAGCTTGGTGGGAAAGGCAGGTCCAAAGCTGAGACAGGATGAAAGCTAGGCCTCTTGCACCAAACGGCAAGTTATACAAAGGAAAAGTTCTTGCAGGAAATTATAGTTGCTGCTATAGTGAACATGTGACTCATAAGAAAGCAAAGCAACCTTATTGCTGATGCGAAGGAAGTTTTAGGGGTCTGAATAGAAGGTTCAAACCAGTCACAACATACTCTTAAGCCAAAATCTAATCCAGAGCAAGGCCTTAACTCTCAGTTCTATGAAGGCTGAAAGAAGTGAGGGTGATGCAGAAGAATGTTTTGAAGCTGCAAGAGCTTGGCTCATTAAGTTTAAGGAAAGAAGCCATTCCTGTAACATAAACATCAAGGTGAAGTGCAGATATCAAAGCTGCAGCAATTTATCAGGAGCTCTAGCTAAGATAATTAATGAATGTGGCCATACTAAACAACAGACTTTCAGCATAGACAGAACAGCCTTCTACTAGAAGAAGATGCCATCTAGGATGTCCATAGCTAGAGAGGAGAAGTCAATGCTTGGCCTCAAAACTTCAAAGGACAGACTGACATTCTTGTTAGGGGCTAATGCAACTGGTAACTTGGAGTCAGTGTTCATTTACCATTCCAAAAATCCTAGGGCCCTTAAGAATTAGGCTCAGTTTACTCTGAGTGTGCTGTATAAAGAGAACAACAAAACCTGGATGATAGCAAATCTGTTGACAACAGGGTTTACTGAATATTTTAAGTCCAAGTCTTAAGACCTACTGCTCAGAAAAAAAATATTGATTTAAAAATATTAGTGTTCATTGACAATGTATGTACCTGGTCACCTAAGAGCTCTGATGGAGATGTACAGAGAGATTAATGTTATTTTCATGCCTGCTAAGAAAAGGTCTATTCTGCAGCCCATGGATCAAAGAATCATTTCAACTTTCAGGTCTTATTATTTCAGAAATACATTTGTAAAGCTGTAGCTACCATAGATAGTGAGGCATCTGATGAACCTAGGCAAAGTCTGTTGAAAACCTTCTGGAAAGGATACACCATTCTAGATTCCAGTAAGAACATTTATGATTCATGGGAAGAGGTCCAAATATCAACCTTCACAGGAGTTTGGAAGTTGATTCCAACCCTCATGGATGACTTGGAGAAAGGGTTTGATACATTAGTGGAGAAAGTAACTATAGATTTGGTAGAAAGAGCAAGAGAATCAGAAAGGGAGCCTGAAGATGGGACTGAATTGCTGCAATCTCATGATAAAACTAATGGATGAGGCGTTGCTTCTTTGTATGAGCAAAAAAAAAAAAAGTAGTTTCTTGAGATGGAATCTACTTCTGGTGATGATGCTATTAAGGTTGACAAAATGACAATAAAGGATTTAGAATATTCCATAAACATATTTGATAAAGCAGTGGCAGGGTTGAGAGGATTGACTCCAGTTTTGAAAGAAATTCTATTGTGGGCAAAATGCTATCACTTGCATGCTACAGAGAAATCCATTCATGAAAGGAAGAGTCAGTTGATGGGGCAAACTTCATTGTTGTCTTATTTTAAGAAATTGCCACAGCCGCGCCAACCTCCAGCAAACACCACCCTGATCAGACAGCAGCCACAGACATTAAGGCAAGACCCTCCCCCAGTGAAAATATTATGAATAGCTAAAGGCTCAGATGATGATTAGCAATAAAGTATTTTTTAGTTAAGATACATTTTTTTTTAGACATAATGCTGCTATTACACATTTAATAGACTACAGTATAGTGTAAACATAACTTTTACATGCACTGGAAAAACAAAAAATTTGTGTGACTTGCTTTAGTGTGGTGTTTGCTTTATTGCGGCCATCTGAAACCCAACCCACGAGAAGGTATGCCTATAGTTGGTACTTAAATAGTTGCTAAATAACTTTCAGAGGAGCTGAGATAAAACTTAAATCTAGGCCACTTCTATCTTGAGGTAGAGTGTTGATTGACTTCCTGGGGGGGAAAGGTAATTTAGAATTATAGCATTGCTGTGGTGGTACTTAGCTCCAGAGCAGTGGGAAGCCTAGTTGCTCTCCAGGGCTGGAATGCTGGGTATGCAAGTGAGGTGGGACAACCCTGTAGATGAGATTCAGGGGGAAAAATAGGCTTGGGCAGCAGAGGAACAGAGCCAGAGGAGAAAAATCATGTCCAGAGCCTGAGAACTCCAACTAGGGTCAGCCAGTCTGTGAGATTGGTATTCAGGTTGTTTCTTCCCATTTTGCGTATGAGCAACCTGAGGCACAGAGAAACACTTTCACTAAAGTCACCTTGAATAGAGGACTGATTTCCTCTGAAGCCCAGGTTCCCATTCATTACAATGTTGTGCCTCTGTAGGAGACTGTGCTCACCATGATTGCATGGAGATCAGCTAAGAGAGATCCAATTCATCATTTGACATCAAGTGTGGGAGACAGATGCATGAATAATGCTGCTCCATGTGATGGATGCTGAGAGGTGAGGAAGGGGCGTGCAGTAGGGATGAGTGACTGAGCTGACACTGGAAGAAGAACAGGGACCCCAGGCAGAAAGAGAGCATTGCATGAGTGACTGGTCTTTGGAGTGATCGAGTGGCTCTTCCTGGGAGGCTGGAAGGTGGATTAGAGCCAGATCAAGTAGGGCTGACGCTATCTCTAGCTGGGGTTTGGACTTGACAGTGAAGCATAGGAAAAGCCACTGAAGAGTTTTCTGTAGGGATTTGCTTTGAAGAAATGTGCATTTCAGAAGGTCTCTTCAAAATTTCTTAGAGGTATTTGCAATTTTTGAGGTGGGGGGGCTTTGGAACTCCCCATTTTACAGAACCACTATATTTCAAAGAGATATATCTAAACTATAATTAATGTCTAGAGAGACATTTAAATGCATATTAAATAGTTGTAAATGAAAGAGGGCAACACATAATTAATGTGGATGATGCTACATACATTAGGGGTTTCTCTTTGTCCTTGAGGGCAGGGTCTACAGCTCATTTTTAACCTTTCTGGCTTTAAAAAAAATCCTATACAGCATTAAATGCTTCAAAAGGCCATAACAGTATATGTGTCTGCAATAAGGAAGGAGACTGCTTTCTGACCCATGTAAATATCCCTTATTGATTTAAAAAAATTCAGCCCGACAGAGTATAAAGTAGATATTTAAAATGTGCATAGTGCATGAAATTACCTCACATTACTAGTAAATGCATGCCTTGTAGCAATTATGTCACTTATGCTTACACTAATTAAGTGTTGATGTGTGAGCCATAAGTTGCAATGATGTCGTTAACTAATGTACATAAATATTCCCTTTAAACTGTAATTGCACTTTGCCATGATGGTAAAAAGAAGGCAAGCTCAATTTAGGAATTATTAGGATTGTTCTTTGAGAAAATGTTAACGAACTCTGGAAAGGGAGAGTTTGATTCCAGAAAGCTGTTTCACTTAAAAAAGGTGGTGGAGGGGAGAAGTGGGGAGGGGAGGAGGAATGTTTTCAAGAGTCTGATTTACAGATCTTTGGAGAGTATTTACATATTTTGATATTCTGTCTCTGGCTCTCTCCCTCCTTCCTTTTTTTTTTTTGAGGTACTGGCGATGTCCAGGCACCCAATAGCAGTGGCACAAACTGAATTTTTCAAGCTGAAGGAGCTGACTTAATGCCCTCACTATCCCCAGCAGACCCTGCACTACATTTCTGTCACCAGGACTTAGCTGATCTCTGGGAAATTTGTGGTGGTGTACCTATTTGCTGAAGTGAAGATTTATGACGCCCAGCCTAGATGTGATTTTATTTTTAACTCTAAAACTTCAAGCCCTGTTTGTTCCCTAGGAACTAAGGCCCAAGGTAGCCTGACAGGGGATGTGTCATCTTGAATTGCTTCTGCAACCAGAGCTCATACAGAATGGTGAGGCTTCTGTGGTTTAGAGTCAGAGAACTCGGATTTAGTAACTGGGTATCTCAACCCTCGGGGGACACACATTCTTCTCATTTTGTGGCTGATAACGACCCCCCTCTGAAAAGAGTAAGGCTATTTTCTAAAAATATTCTTCCCTCTGCCAAGAACATAAGACTGGTGCCTCTTAGAGAGCTTGAAAGAAAGTTTGTCGCCTCATGCTAAGAAGGTAATGAGGAAAGGAGGGTGCGGGAAGGGCCCAGCTCTAATTGTTGACAGTATCTGGGGTAACAGCAGTCAGCAGATAAACCTCAATTATGCTGGCAGCCCTGGCCTCTTGTGGGGTAGAGCAGGAAGTGTATGGTAAAGAGTTGGAGCTATTTTCACTTCTCTTTGGCCCATAATTTTAGAGTTTAGTTTGTCAGTTAAGATTTTAACATTATGTGAAACAGGAGACCATTTTCACCCTATTTGTGCTTAAATTTCGCCACACCCCCAGCCATATTGAAACATAATTGACATATAACATTGTGAAAGTTTAAGTGTGCAACATGTTGATTTGAAACATTTGTAGGCTGCAAAATGATTACCATCAGAGTGTTAGCTGCTACCTTATCTGTTACCATTTCTTTTTTGTGGTGAGAATATATGAGATCTACTCTCTCAGCAACATTCAAGTATTTAATACAGTATTGTTAGCTGTAATCACCATACAGTGTATTAGATCCCCAAATTTGTTAATCTTAAAACTCCATTTATACCATTTGAGAAATGTAATATCTTGAAATTTCTTAATTCCATGAATTTTATGATGTATAATCTATGCTTAGTATAATAGTATCAATGTCCAAAAAGATGACTTTTAGGTAAAATCTCTTCCTTAGGATGTGTTTTTAGTAACTGAATGACATTGGTTCCTTGGAGGGATTATATTACATCTGAGTCAATAACGATAGATTGTGTTTTCTGGAGTAAGAAATAACTTAGTACTCTCTGTGGTTTAAAATAACAAAGGTTTATTTATTGCTTGTGTTTCATATTCATCACAGGTCATTAGAAAGTTCTGTTCAGCATATTGTAGGGGTCCAGTCTGATAGACCATCTAGTCTCTATGTGAGAGGATGAAGAAGGCTCTGGAGGGTCTCACATGAGTAATTAAATGCTCTAGAAGTGGCATGAATTCTTCTACTCCACTTACACAAGTAAGGATAATCCCACTAGGCACTGGGAGAGAACTTGGTATTGTGGATATTGTGGGGGCAAATAGCTGCTACAGTATTTATTTTTCTGATGCAGATTTAACTTTGAGCAAAATGTTTACTGAATGGTTCCTGTATGATGGTCACTGTGCCCATGCTTTCTCATGCTATCTTAACCATTAGCAAAGAGGATAAAAATGAAGATTCCTAGGATCAAACCACTTTACTACCAGTTAGCTAAAACAGACTTCAGCCTAGTCCTCCATCTACCACACCTAGCTTACGAGAAATGCCATTGCCACGGCACATAGGCTGAATCTCATAATCTCTTTTTTTGGACTAGCTGAAGTTCTGCATTGAATTTTTAAAACATAAATTAAAAGATGATACTATATTAGACACATCATTTCAATTAAATTACAGAGAGGGGTAAATTACACAATATCGGCAGTAAAATCTTTTCAAGGATTAAAATAACAGACTAAAATGAAAAAAAAAAAATTCCCTTTAGAAAATATTGCTTTGTTGCTGGAAATCCATACTGAAGTTTTATTTGAAGTTCTGTATTGAAAGTTAAATATCATGTAGGTCAGAAACTTTGGGAATGTCTCTCCTTAATGTTGTCGGGCACCTTGGCAGGTAAGTGGTTAAATTTTGGATAATTGATGTCTTAGATACACATTGTTCTTGTTTATCTAAATATCTCTTCAAGTAATTCTTATTTCAAACAGTTGACTTTGAGCTTTTTTGAATGTAAAACAAAGGGATGGACTTCACTGATTTAATTCTTATTTTGTTAATTGTGTAAAAATAGAAAACAGTACTTGTGGAAAGGTTAATGAGGGATTGGGAATGTGGGAATAGTGTAAGAACATTAGGTGGGAGAGAGTTTATTTCACCTGCTGGAAAGTTCTCATTATAGTTCCTTATAGATTGGGTATGTTTTCAGGTCTCTCCATAACTAAGACTATGCTTTGTTAAACTAAATCACAGTTCATAAGACTTCTGGTTCAAATCTGGAAGATAAAGATGAATTTATTTCTTGCTGCCCAAGAGAGAGCTGTAGCTGGCAGTGCATCCTCTTGAAAAAGCAAAAATCAAGGTTTTGGAAGAATTTGGGAGTGGGATGTGGTTTGTTATGTTACATTTAAATGAGAAAGCATTGTGATTGGTGAAGTGATTAATCAAATTAGTTCGTTAAGGCTATTAATTAAGATTGGCAAGAGGTCTGCTGGGTGGTTTTTTGAGTCTCGGCAATTTAGCACAAGGGTCGGGTGTCTCAGGCATAAGAGGAAAGTTCTTTGTTTACATTCTCATAAGGGTTCAGATATTGTCTTCTTCAAAGCACTCTTTCTCCCACAGTCTATAATATTCACTGGAAATGCATTTTTTTAGAGGAAGTCTAAAGCTAATTCTTTCCATATTTTAGCTTATAGATGTGATTTAATATAAAAAAATGTTTCGAGCCTTCACTATAGGACTAGGACTTTTCTTTCAATTGACATTTATCATCTGGGTCTGGTAAGGGAGTCAGAATTGAGCACAAGTAAGTGTGAAGAAGAATGACAAGAGCTGTGATAGAAGTCTATATCAGAATAGGAAACATGATGGAGAGAACGCTCAGTTGTACTCTTGGCTTCATAACCTTCATTCTTCCGCTAAATATTAAAAGGTGAGCCAACATCTGTAAGGCCTGAATCCCAGTGTAAGGATTCTGGGAAGAGTGAAGGGTACTTGGAAAGGCAGAGAGCTTTTTACCAGCCCTTCTTTTCACAATACCATGAGCAATTCAGCTTACTCTTTCTTTCTTCTTTCCCTGGTCTTGCTATAAATTGAAGTCACGTTAACAGAGGGGACCTTGGGGAGTGAAATTCAGGTTGATAAAGACTAAACGTTTTTAACGTAATAGCTGTGCTGGAGATAGAATAAAAGCCTAATTGTCTCTAAGGTATGTTGTAACCTTGAGATCATTGCACCAGAAGAGCCTCCTACATTCTGTCCACAGGGTCAGAAGCATATATTCACTTCTAGATCCCACCTGGCTCCGAAGAAGGAATTAAATGCTCACAGCCTCCACTGAGACCCAGAGATAAAATAGATTGAGTGGGGATGGGGAGAGGCAAGAATGTACAAGGAGTAAGGGACTGTGTTGGAGAGCGAAGAGTGAGAGGATACTGGATCAGTTAGGGTAGTTTAGGTGGTAGGTCTGAGTAAAGAGAATTTGTTGGCTCATGTAATCAACAACCTGAATGTCCTCAGGAATGAAGCTCCATTTTCCTGTGGCTGTCTGAACTTTCCTCCTTGCACCCCAACCCCATCTGCATTGGATTTATCCTTCGTCTGACTTTACCTAAGTGTCAGAGTAGCTGCCAGCAGGTCCATGCCACTTGCTTCCTTCTTTTTAGACAGGGGAAGAGACAGAATGCCTGTCCACATTCATCAGAGTCCAGACCTGTGTGATGATTGGAGCATCTTAGATTATGTGCCTGCTTCTCAAGCAATCCTTGGGGCCAGAGAAATGCTCTGGACTGTTTGGATTAGGGCCCAGTTGTATATCCATCCCTGACCTACTCCCTGTAGCAAAAGGGATGCCATGGCTAAGCTTGCTTTAGACTAACTAGAACCTCCTGGGTTCAATCCAGGTCAAGCTTCAGAGTTATTTCCCAAAAGAAGAAAGGAAGTTGGGAGCATTGAAGACGTATTCTCCAATGGGAAAATGTTTATTCTGGAGAGGCAACAACAATATCCACTTTATGTAACCCTGTGTGATACCCTCAAATTCTAGACTGAGGATCTCGGGCCTGTTGAAGGACCTGACTTTATTCTCTCTTAGGTATGGATCATAAAAGACTGAAACCTAAGCTAAGCAATTTCTTGGACTTTCTTCTAGTCCACCTCTGCTGGCTTCCTGTGATGAGAATAAGTTCTTTCACCTGTGGTGCATCGCCCCACCTCTACTCTGGGGCTGGAGTTACAGCTGTGTCATAGATGGTGAGAGGGGACCATATTAAAGAGTTTAACATGTATTTTGAAGAATTTTAGGATTATCTTAGAAGAATTTTGAAATGGGAACGTTTATAATGAGGCTTACAGTTTGGAAAGACAATGTTGATTCTTCACACGGACAGTGAATTGAAGAGAGCCATCAAAGAGAGGGGCAGTGAGGGTGGAGCTGAGGGTCCTATATGATAACTTAAGAAAGTATCTAAGCACTTAATAAAGGAGTCAGTAGCAGCAGTGGTGAGAGGGTTTGGTGAGAGAGAATGTGGAGGGTCTATGATGGCTGAAAAATAATGGCATCTTTTTCTGAAAAGAAAGTAATAATTACAAAATGTTCA
This sequence comes from Phacochoerus africanus, assembly GCF_016906955.1. Taxonomy (NCBI): domain Eukaryota; kingdom Metazoa; phylum Chordata; class Mammalia; order Artiodactyla; family Suidae; genus Phacochoerus; species Phacochoerus africanus. Next base: position 233,605,043 of record NC_062545.1, read on the forward strand.
TTTTCCAATACTTTCTAGGAAAGTAATAATGGTTGCTTTTTTCCTTTTTGTTTCATTATGGTGAGAGTAAGGAGTGAGAGATCATAGAATAAAGACAGTTGGGAATGGTCTGAAACTCCATTTCCTTTCATCTGCTGAATTTCTGGCTACCAATGAATAATAGAGGTAGATGTCATTTGTTTGTTCTTTCTTCCTCAGATGAGGAAGCCCCTGAATACTCCTGTGTTGTTCATGTTAGCAAAGGTTCTAGATTTTGTTTGTTTGTTTGTTTTCCAGGCTTTAATATCTGAAAAATAAAAGGATGCTGTTGAAAATACGTCTTATATTATTGAAAAATTCCAATATTCCTAGTAAAGCTTTCTGAGTATTGTGAGTGAACTCTCTCTGGGTTAGAAACTTCAAAGGTTAATGATTGTAGAGATATGACTATCTTTCTTTGATTCCTTAATAGTTTTGAATGAAGCATTGTAGATAAAATTGAAACATACAAGTTTAGAGCAAATCAGGCAGACTTGGATTTTGAAGTCTCTTTGCTCAGGAAAGGATGTGAATTTCATTCACATTGCCAACAAAGGGCAAGATAAGCTGATCATTAAACCACTTTGTGATGCCTCATTGTCCGGATGTAATGTGGGTTTTTTCCACCCTTAACCCTGATGTGTGATTTAGTCATCAAAGTCCTTCGCTGTTTTTTATATGGGCAATTGAGATATTGTCTGGTTTGAACAAAGGTCACAAGACAAAAGTATTTTGCTGGGAGGAGTCATTTGGAAAATTTTGCCATGTACAATTGACCACCACTTCTGTTTGATTTCATTACTGTAATGTGGGAGATAAACTAGGTAAATGAGCTGGATTGCCTGGAATATATTTATTGTTTTTGTTTGTTTTTTGTTTGTTTTTCCTATAGTGAAATTGCAGGATGGTAAGAAAAAGGGCTTATAAAATAACTGTTCTCTTGACATCTGCATGTGCTGACTGGCTCCTACCACCTCCTTGTTCTTCAAAATCAAAGGCGCACATGTTGAGTCCTAGTGGCTACAACTCTGGACCTGTTTCCTTGTTTAGGATGGTAAACCAGTACCTTTCCTACTTGCCTCTCAAATTTCTTGTGAAGATTTAATGTTAATATCTGTTAATTATGAAATGTCTACAATTTCAGACTTCATTATTTTTCCCCTCCTGCTGTCACAACCAAGTCCAGGCTATTCGGCATGGGAAATGAGGCTTTTTAGGGTCTGCCTCTTTCTTCCTTCTTCAACTCCTCTTTTTCTGTCCACCCCTCTCCTTACACCCTGTATAGTCCACACATTAGATGTAATGTCATTTTTATCTGCTCGTTGTTCTCTTAAGACTTAATGCTCTTCTCTTACCCTTGCGTGTTTCCTCATGACACCATGTAGGTGGCATTTTTGTCACTCTCCAGGTTTCCAGACCCCTCTCTCCATCCTCCTCAAACCAAGTTGGTCCTCAAGGCAGATATCCATAGGAAGACTGTTTGTGTTGAGGGGATGATCAGGGAAGGATTCTGATGCTCTTTGTTACCCCTTGATGATGGAGATAGAAGGCATAAATGAGCAGTACCAATTCTAATTTTATAGATGGAGCACTGAGTCACAAAGCGCTTAAGGAATTTAGCCAAGGGAATAAAACAGCTAATTTGTTGGCTTGGAATTTGGCTCCAGGCCATCTGACCTAAGATCTGGGGGAATTCCTTCATGTGATACAGAATGTAGGGAATGACTATTTGCTTATTTCTTCCCTTTACTGCTGTACTTCTCCTTTTGCTCTAACCTAAGGTTTTATAAAACTGTACTGAAGATTTATAGATGACAGGAAGGACTCATGCAGAAAAAAAAGTTGAAAGTAACCACTAGAGTACAAAGATATACATTCTTTAGAGCTCTCTCTCTCTCTCCTTATTCCCTCTCTCCCTCTGCGCCGACCCCCCATCCCCTCACTCACACATGAGCTTTGCTCTTTATCTCTTATATCACTGACTGATTCCAGGGATTTCTGCCTCTTATCAGTGGGAAGAATGTTATGCTTGATCCCCAGGCCAGGGTCTCTGTTCTGGCTACTTAGTGCTGAGTAACAACTCCAAACCTCAGTCATTTAAAATAACTTTTTTTTTTTTTTTTAACGTATCCTGATTTTGAGTGTTAGCATTTGGGGCAGTGATCAGTTTCTGCTCCACTTTGTGTTGACTGGGGTCAATCAGTGACATCTAGCAGAAGGTCCGGATGGTCTGGAGGGACTAACAGCACCCTTGTTGCCTGGAGCGGGCTAGCTGGAAGGCTAGAATTAACTGCTTCCTCCCCTTCTTCACATAGTCTCCCTGAAAACACAGTGTCTCTCCATGTGGTCTCTTCAACAAGGCAGTCACATCTCTTAATGACATCTTAGAGATCACTGCTCTTGAATGTATTCTATTTTTTATTTTTACTTTTTGCTTTTTTGGGCATTACCTGAGACATATGGGAGTTCCCAGGCTAGGGGTTGAATTGGAGCTGTAGATGCCAGCCTATTCCAGCCAAGTCAATGGCAGGATTTGAGCTACATCTGTGATCTACACCACATCTCACAGCAGGGTGAGCGAGGCCAGGGATTGAAAACTGTGTCCTCATGGATACTAATTGGGGTCATTACCACTGAGCCACAAGGGGAACTCCCTTGAATATGTTCTTTATGGTACATGTTTGCCTTTTGACTTTCAAATGTGTAACTAATGAGTGTTCCAGGAGAGAAGAGGTGGAAGCTTCCAGTGTCTTAGGACCTGGAAACTGGCACATGTCACTTCTACCATATTCTATTGGTCAGAGTGGTCACAGAACCTGCCCAGATGCAAAGGGAAGGTTCACAGACCCTCACCTCCTGATGGGGACAGTTCAAGTGCTTAGTGAACATCATTGGTCTTCTGTAATTACCTGTAGAACCACCACAATGAAGGCAGGGGGACAGTATGGAGCAGTGGTCAGGCCCCCAAACTCTGGTAATTCTATCTATGAGTTAGGAGCCTGACCCCACCATTTCCTTGCTCCATGGTCTGCAATAATATGCTCTTTGTGCTTCAGTTTGCTCAGTTAAAAAAAAAATCAGAAAAGCAGAACTAATGCTTGTCTCTACCTCTTAGAGTGGGAGAAGGTAATACATGTAAAGCATATATGACCATACCTAGCACTTGATGGAGAGCTGTAAAGATGAGCTGTTAGCCATTGTTAGAGGGTGGCAGAGTGGTTTCATTATTCAGTGTCTTAATGCCTTCATTTCTGAAGAGGGTCTTGGCTGTCCTTGAATTACAAAGTGGCCCAATAGGAGTTTCCCCAGTAGGAAACAAATCTGACTATGAGGTTGGAAGGTTTGATCCCTGACCTCTTTCAGTGGGTTAAGGATCTGGCATTTCTGTGATCTTGGATCTGATGGGGCTGTGGCTGTGGCGTAGGCCGGCAGCTGTAGCTCTGATTCGACAGGGAAACTCCATATGCTGCAGGTGCAGCCCTGAAGAGCAAAACTAAAACAAAAAATGGCCCAATAAAATGACATAAGCCACTCTCCATCCCCCCACTCCCACCCCACCAACCTACCCCTACCACCAAAACTCACACTTGCAAAAAGGCAGCTGGTCTTCTCCAAAGAAATTAAGAAAATTGCTGGCAGCTTGAATGTAGCAGATTATCTCTACCCAGAGCCAAGAAGGTTTCAACACTCCTAGGACCAAACTTGGTTATAGCACCAGGTCTCACCTATTACAGCGCTTTTAAAATTGTGTTGAAATTAGAATCCCTGTTATTGCTCAGCCAGTTAAGGACCCGACTTTGTCTCTGTGAGGATGCGGGTTCTATTCCTGGCTTCCTTTGTTGGGGATCTGGTGTTGCAGCAGCCTGTGGTATAGGTTGCAGATGTGGCTCCAATCCATTGTTGCTATGGCTGTGGTGTAGGCCTGTAGCTGCAACTCTTATTGGACCCTTGTCCTGGGAACTTCCATATGCTGCAGGTGCAGCAGTAAAAAGAAGGAAAAAAATTAAAAAAAAAATTGTGTTGAGATTATCTGTTTAAAATGATCTGTCTCTCCTACTTGAATGAATTATTTGAGAGCAGGAATGTGAAATTTCATCTTTTTATCATAACTCTTATAAGATACCTAGCAATATATGTCCCATATACAGTAGATTCCTGCCTCCCCCCCACTGTCTGTATTTTGTTTTCCATTATTTCAATTACTCATGGTCAACTGAGGGTCAAAAAAATTAAATAATAAATGCCAGAAATAAACAATTCATACATTTTATTTATTTATTTATTTATTTATTTATTTATTGTCTTTTCAGGGCCACACCCACGGCATATGTTTCCCAGGCTAGGGGTTGAATCAGAGCTGTAGCTGCTGGTCTACGCCACAGCCACAGCAACACCAGATTCAATCCACGTTTGCAACCTATACCACAGCTCATGGCAACTCTGGATCCTCAACCCACTGACCAGTCAGATTTGTTTCTGCTGATCCATGATGGGAACTCTTATTTATTTATTTATCTATTTATTTCTGCTTTTTAGGACTGCACTTGTGGCATATGGAATTTCCTGGGCTAGGGTCTAATCAGAGCTACAACTGTCAGCCTATACCACAGCCCAGCAATATGAGAACTGAGCCACATCTGCCACCTGTACCACAGCTCATGGTCATGCCAGATCCCTGACCCACTGAGCAAGACTAGGGCTTGAACCCATATCCTCATGGATACTAGTTGGATTTGTTTCTATTGCGCCACAATGCAAACTCCCAATTCATAAATTTAAAATTGCACACTGTTCTGAGTAGTGTGCTGAAATTTTGAACCATCACACATCGTGCCAGGCAGGACTGGAATCTTACATCATCATCATAAGAAGAAAGATAAGTAGAGTACAATAAGATATTTTGAGAGAGAAACTACATTCAATAGTAATAACTATTATTACAGTATATTATATAATTGTCTTATTTTATTACTAGTTTTGTTAATCTCATTCTCTGCCTAATTTATAAATTGTTTTATCATAGATATGTATGTGTAGGAAAAAACATAGTATTCATAGGTATCAGTACTATCTAGGCATCCATTGGGGGTCTTGGGATATATCCTCCACAAATAAAGGGGACCACTCTATTTGTAAATTGAGTGACAATGTTTTCTCAATTATTCAGTCAAGGAGGAGGTGGAGTAGAATGACTATGAAAGTTGTGCAGGTGGATAAAATATTAGAATTACGTTCTTGCAAAAGATTTTAAAAAGCTGTAAAAATAATATGCCATAAAGAATAAATTCAAGAGAAGTAATTAAATAATGTTTTGTTTTCTTTATTTCTGTTTAAAAGTCTATAGTAGGTCCTCAATCTAATTCAGACTCCAATTTCAAATTTTCTTTCTTTGATACATAGTAGGTAATGTATTGTGGCCCCACTAATGAGGTAGTGCTGAAGTACAGCACTACCTGAAATTACAGCTTTTCTCTTACATTTTTTTGCTCTAGTTTATTTTTTTAATATATCCCTCATTTCTCGTTACTTTAAAAATTTTCCAGTTTTTTATATTTCTGTCATGCAGGCATAAATTTCTAGGAAACATATTTTGTATTCCCTCTTGGTTTTGTAACTCTACCTTTTGGTTTTCCAGACAGCTTCAGATTTGCGCTTTGATCACTCCTTTCATAGAATGTTGACACTGCTTTTGGTTTTCAATGTCTCTCTCTCCTCCATTCCTCAAAGATTGTGCATCATATCAAGGTATTATTCCATACCCTATGTTTCCAGATAAAATCCAGCATCTTGACTTAGTTGTGTTCTAGTGTACTCAACTGAAGTGGAGAGTGACACTGACTGCAAATGAATCATGGCCAAAAGTTTCCTAATGAAATTCCCTAAATCTACTTGGAAAAAATACTAACAAAACCACTCTTTTTTGGCTGACCACTCATAGCAAAGCATTAAAAAATTAGATATAGACAATACTCCATTACTCTTTTCTGAGAGAATCCAGCAGTGAAAGGAACACCACTGTAACCCTGAGTAAGTGCAAATACGGTAAAGTCATGATTATATCGTGGATCTTACTTGGTTTACTACAAAGATTTCTCTTACTTTTAAGTGCATGCTTATTTAAAGCCCTAGACTATGAGCACAGTAATAAAAACTGTAAAACTTCCGGGTTGATTTTTTAAAATGAAACTAATCATTCTTCAACAAATATCTGTTGGTAATTGCAATGTATAAATAGTGTTAAACATTGTGGGGAATGTCGATAATAATAGAGTCCTTTTTTTCTAAGTGCCTCTTAAAGAAAACTGTAGGTTTTAGAGCTGAAAGAAATTTAGGGGGATCATTTAGTCTACTTCCCAAAGTTCATGGGTAAGAAATCTAAGGTCTGAAAAGCTAAGTGATCTTGGGGAATGCATTTAAATTTTTGAACTTCAGTCTCCTCATTAAAAAAAAAGTAAATTATGATACCCAACTTGTAGGTTGTCCTAAGATTTCATATGATAATAAACATAGGATATAGAATACTGAGCCAACTTCTGCCCATAATAAGTTCCCAATAAATGGTAACTTCTTTTACTGTTATTTTTGCTATGATTATACAACTAGGAAGTGCCAAAGCAGATATACAAATCCCTGTCTTTCAAACCCATTGTTTTATATAATTCTCCATGCTATAAATGTATTATTTTCCAGTCTGGGGAACATTTCTCTTTCAGTAAAGTCATATTCAGAAACAGACATCAATTGTCAGATTGCCATTTGTTTTCACCAAATCACAACGGGACCAAAAATAATGTTTCAAACAAAAAATAACAACAGCCCCCAAACTTTTTGGTGTGCGTGCACTGCTTAAATTCAGCATTAAGTTAAAAGTTAAATTTGTTTTAAAGTTAAGACTTTTCTAATATAGACACAGATTAAATGTCACCCATTTGTTCTGCTAAGCATCCCAAATGCTACAGGATTTGCTCCAGATTGTAATTCCTATAAAATCTTTTGCACATTCATTGCTTATCAGTTTATCTCATAGCTGTTATACAGTAGTGGGCAGTCTGTGCTATCACTTCCTGAGGATCAGAGGTAAGTCCTGGTGTCCTTTCTCATTTGGATGCTTCCCATCCAGAACTGGGCAGCAGCCAGTGCTCCTGGGAGGCTGGTGAATTGGACGCTCACCAACCCTCTGTTTTTGGAAAGCCTATCTTCTTATCACTTTATGTTAAATATGGATGAGAAAGACTCTCCTGAACTAACCTACTATGTTTATCCAGCTCTGAAGTGTAAGTATTCCTTTCTTATGGAAACTTGAGTGGAACAATATTTAATAGAGTTCTACAGAGCTTAAACATGATGCTGGGTCTTAAATTTGCATCTCCTCTTCCTCTATATTGTTACTTTAAAGCAAGATTTTCCATGAATTTAGTAACATTAGGTAGTTTTCACACTTTGAGGAGAAAAGTTCTTTGCATATAAGTGAAATTCTAATATTTACTTTGCCTTCAAGCCCTCTTTGATTTCAGACATCTAGTTCTCTTCACTCCTTAGCTTTAACCCTAAAAGCAGTGGCGCTTAAATTAGTCAGTGTTCTCCAAAGAAATAAAATATAAATATGTATCTCAAGCAATTTATTATGAGGAATTGGCTCATGTAATTATGAAGGCTGACAAGTCCCAACATATGTACTTGGCAAGCTGGAAACTCCAGGGAATTCTTACACAATTCCAGTGCAGTAACAGGAAACAAACAAATAAACCCAAAATGATGTCTCACCTCAAGGCATTGGAGCAGGAGGAAATCCCTTTTACTTGAAGGTGGATCAGCATTTTTTTTTTTCAGGCCTTCGACTGATTGAATAAGCCTCACCCAAATTATGGAGGGCACTCTTCTTTGCTTAGCCTGCTGATTTAAATGTTACTCTCACCCAGCATCCTCACCAAAACACCTAGAATAATGTTTGATAAAATGTCTGGGCACTTTTATGGCCCAGTCAAATTGACACATAATGTTAACCATCACAGTGCTTGTTAGATTGTCTTTAATCTTCTACACAGTAATATACCTGGATTACATTTTTGTTATTTGTTAGTATATATGGCTATGTCTTATGTGAAATTAGCCATGTCTGAACTTCCAGTTTCAGAGAAGTTTTATTTTGCTAACATAATTCTAAGACATGGAGCATGTAGGATTAATTTGCTAGTCTCTGTATAGAGGGAATCAGATACAAATGGGCATCTCGATATTGTATCTTTATTTAGTAGGAGGAAAATGTCACTCACTGTTTAAAAAAAAATTTAATGGAATTTGAAGGCACCAGATCTATCTTAAATTTGAATCCAGGTTTTGTCTTGCAATATTTGTGTAGATTAGATGCCTTAGTATCCTTTTCTGCATAAATTGGGAAAAATAATACCTCAGAGTGTTATGTCAACTAAATGGTATAAGGTATGCAAAACACTTAAATAGAGCACTCCCTTTTTTAGTTTTAAACCCTTATTAGATGTTTATTGGACTTTCTTATTTTATTCTCCTTGCCTCTTAATCTTTCTTTCTCTCTTTTTATGTCCCTGAATTATCATTTAGTTCTAATACTTCCTCCTGTTCACTAATTTTCCCATTTTATGCTCAATTGTTATTCCACATATTAATGTTTTAATTTCAGGAAAATATTTTTAATATCTTGAATCTTTATTCATTTTTTAAAAAATCTGCCTTGTATTCCTTCATAGTATCCTTATGTATATGTGTGTATGAAGACATTAATTTATTTTTTATTTTGTCTTTTTAACGGTTTCTCAGTAATGAAGGGTTTATTTAATAGGACATAAAAATATAAAACACAAAGTAAAAGATTAATAAATATAGGAAGAGTAAAACATTTTAAAAATTTAATTTTTAAAGACCCAGTATACAAAGAAACAAGCCACAGATTGGGAAAAGATGTTGGCAATACATTAACAAAAAGAATTGGTATCAAGAACATAAATAACTACCACAGAATAAGTAGAAAAAAGTTATATTTTAAAAATGTATTAATAGACAATTTATTTACTAGGAAACCTAAATGACTAACAAACATAAAAGACTTGTCGTGTTGGGGGAAATTGAAAAAAAAATATTAGAGAACCATTTTAAAATTTATCAAATTGTGATATCAAATACACGGAGAGTCTGACAATACTAAGTGTGAATAAATGTATGAAAATGGGAAATTTCAAAATTCACTGGGAGAGGTGTATATTCTTACTGCCACTTTAAGAAACAATTTTTCACTATCAATACATTAGAAGATATTCATTCAATAAATTTCAACTTGTGGTTACTTACCCCTAGCAAAACTTTCAAATAGCTCTGAAAATAGTCATGACAAGGATCTTGATTACAGTTATTTTGTAATGGGGAAAATATTAGAAATAATCTAAATCTCCATTGATATGAGAATGGATTTATGGTATAAACATGCAGTTAAAAGGAATAGTGGGTAAAAGGAATGAATTAAATATACATATTGATTTGACAGAATTATAAGAAAAGATGTTCAATATCACTAATTGTTAGAGAAATGCAAATCAAAACTACTGTGAGGTACCACCTTACACTGGCCAGAATGGCCATCATCAAAAAGTCTACAAACAGTAAATGCTGGAGATGGTGGGTGAAAAGGAAACTCTCCTATACTGTTGGTGGGAATGTACATTGGTGCAACCAATACAGAAAACTGCATGGAAGTTCCTCAAAAAGCTAAAAATAGACATACCATATGATCCAGCAATTCCACTCCTGGGAATCTATCCAAAGAAAACCATAATTTAAAAAGATAAATGCACCCCAGTGTTCATTGCAGCACGATTTACAATAGCCAAGACATGGAAGCAACCTAAATGTCCATTGACAGAGGAGTGTATGCAGAAGATGTGGTACATATACACAATGGAATGAAGTAATGGCATTTGCAGCAACATGGATGGACCTAGAAACTATCATACTAAGTGTAGTTTATACAGTGAAAGACAAACATCAAATGCTATCACTTATATGTGGAATAAAAAACAATATGCCGATGAAGTTATTTGCAGTAGAAACAGACTCACAGATTTTGAAAAACTTGTGATTACTAAAGGAATCCAGTTGGGGATGGGAAGGATGGATTTGGGGTTTGGGAATGGCATATGCACATTGAGGTATATGGAACAATTGGCCAATGGGGACCAGCTGTGTAGCACAGAGGGCTCTACTGAGTATTCTGTGATAATCTATGTGGGAAAAAAATGGACATATGTAAATGTATGTACAACTGTGTCACTTTGTACAGCAGAAATTATCACAGCCTTGTAAGTTAAGTATACATCAATAAAACAAAAACAAAACAGACAAAAAATAACATTTATATAAAATTTAAAGACATACATAAATACTGTATATTAGCTTTTTTTTTCTTTTTAGTGCCTCATGCATTGTATTTGGAATTCCCAGGCTAGGGGTTAAATCAGAGCTGTAGCTGCCAGCCTAAGCCACAGCCACAGGCACATCAGATCAGGTTCATTATTGCTAAGCCATGACAGCAACTCCAATACAGTATATTATTTATAGATACAATTTATGGACTAAAGTGTAAAGATTGACAAAGATGTATACAAATCAGAATAGTGATTTGCTATAGGCTGGCAGATGGAGGCAGTGGCATAGGATGATGTATAAGCATCAGCCTAAACTAAATCTGCAATTTTTCATAAGTTATAAAAATATGGACAAATATATCAATGTTAGCATTTATTAAGTATGGGTATGTATATTTTGCATTATCCTCTGAAATACTATATCAAAATTATTATAAATGAATAAAACTGTTAAAGTAATAATTAAAAAATTAGCCTGAATAAGTTTAAGTTGTATTAGGAAAATCAATTGAGATTTATAATTCATTTTCAAATTTTACTTCTTTCTGATTATAAGGAAGATATACTGGGATTGTTGGCATATGATTGTTCATAGTAGTCTCATGATATTTTGTATTTTTGTTGTATCTGTTGTAGTGTCTCCTTTTTCATGTCTGATTTATGAGTCCTCTCTTTTTTTCTTGGTTGGTCTACCTAAAGATTTTTTATTTTAATTTATATTCATTTATTTATTTATTTATTTATTGCTTTTTAGGGCTGCACCAGTGGCATATGGAAGTTCCCAGGTCTGCGGGTCAAATCGGAGCTACAGATGCTGGCCTATGCCACAGCCACAACAATGTGGCATTGTTAATTGCTGAGACATGAAGGGAACTCCCTAGCTAAAGGTTTGTCAGTTCTCTTTATCTTTCACAGAACCATCTCTTAGTTTCATTAATCTTTTCTAGTGTTTTCCTATTTTATTTTATTTTTTTCTTCTCCAATCTTTACTATATACTTTTTCTAACTTCTGGGCTTATTTTTGTTTGTTTTCCCCCCAGTTCCTTGAGGTATAATGTTAGAATATTAAGTTGAGATCTTTCTTTTTCTTAATATATGCAATCGTAGATTTTTAAAAAATTTTTTTTCTTTTTAGGGCTGTACTGTGGCATATGGAAGTTCCCAGGCTAGGGGTCTAGTTGGATCTGTAGCTGCCAGCCTACTCCACAGCCATAGCTATGCAGGATCTGAAATGCATCTGTGACCCACACCAGAGCTCATGGCAACATTGAATCCCTTAACCCAGGGATTGAACCTACATGCTCATGAATACTAGTCAGGTTCATTACTGTTAAGTAAGCATAGTTTTAAACACTCCTTTTAGAATTGCTTTTGCTATTTATTCTGTTTTTTGATATGTCATATTTACATTTTTATATTTTTCAATGTATTTTTGAATTTTCCATCTGATTTATCTTTGATCTATTAGTTAAATTCAGGAGTATTTTCTCTAATTTCCAAGTATTTGTGAATTTTTCAGCTTTCCTCTTATTGATTTCTAGTTTAATGCCATTGTGGTCAGAAAAGATACTTGATATAATTTCTGTGCTCTTGACTTTTTAAAACTTGTTTTGTGACCTAACATGTGATCTATCCTGGAGAACGTTTCTTGAATGCCTACGAAAAATGTGTATTCTGCTGCTGTTGGGTGGAATGTTCTATATATGTCTGTTGAGTCCATTTGGTTTATAGTGATAGTTCAAATCCACTGTTTCCTTATTGATACTCTCTATGGTGGGTCTATACCTTGTTGAGAATTGGTTATTAAAGTCCTCGACTATATTGTATTGCTATTTATTTCTCCTTTTAGTTCTGTTAGTATTTTCCTTTGTATATTTAGTGTTTCTATGCGGGGTGCATGAATATTTATAATTATGATATCTTCTTGATGAATTTACCACTGTATCATTATGCAGTAATCTTTTTCTCTTGTGAGCATTTTTACTTTGAAGGCTTTTTTGATCTAAGTATAGCTAGCCAGTTATATTTTGTTTATCTTTTTTTGCAATTTATTTTTCTATATTTTCCCTCTCATACTGTATATGTCCTTAAAGCTAAACTGTTTCTTGTAGGCAGCATGTCATTGGAGTTGTTTTGTTTTTCTTTTTTTTTGTTTTTTATAATCAATCATTCTATGTCTTTTGATCAGAGAATTTAACCCCTTTATATTTAAGGTAATTATTGCTATTTTAGTTACTATTTTTAGACTATTTTTCGACTATATACTTTGTTTCCATCCTTGCTGCCTTTGTATTTTAAAGACTTTTTGTGGTGGTACACTTTAACTCCTTTATCATAATTTTTTTTTTGTATTTACTACAGTTTTTTCCTTCATGGTTACCATAAGGCTTACATAAATTATCCCATTGTTATAACATCCCATTTTAAGTGGATAACAGTTTAAAGTTGATAGCATACAGAAACTCTAAACTTTTACCTCTACCCTCTCCGCTCCCCACTTTAGGTTATTGATGTTAAATTTTACATCTTTTTAATATTGTGTATCTAATAACAATTGGATTTTAACTTTTAACAGTTATTTTTTTTAACTTTTAAACTTGAATTGTGCATGATTTACTCATCACCATTACAATATTAGAAAATCTAACTTCAACAACTTATTTACCACTTTTGGTGATTTTTAAATATTCATATATTTTTACAGTATTAAACAGCATCCTTTAATTTTAGCTTTAGAATGCTCTTTAGCATTTCTCATAAGGCAAGTCTAGTAGTGAACTTCCTGAGCTTTATTTGCTTTGGCAAATCTTTATCTCTCCTTTATTTTTAAAGAACAAATTGGCCAGGCAGCAGGTATAATATTTGCCAGGTTGAGGTTTTTTTTTTTTTTTTTTCCAGTATTTTAAATATGTTGTCCACTATCTCCTGGCTTACAAAGCTTCTGCTGAGAGGTCTCTCATAATCTTAAGGGGAGGAGGTTGGCTACTTAGTATGTGACATATTGCTTTTCTCTTGCTGCTTTCAAAATTCTCCTTTTGTATTTAAACAATTTAATGTGTCTTGTAGCTTTTTAGGGTTCAATCTATTTGGGATCTTTTGGGCCTCAAGAATTTGTCCATTTCTCACCCTGTGTTTGGGAATTTTTCAGGCATCACTCTTTAAATATAAGTCCTATCTTTTCCTCTTCTCCTTCAGGGATTATTGTAATGCGTATATTATTTTTTGATGATGTTCCTTAAGTCCTTTAGGCTTTCTTCACTTTTTTTTCATTCTTTTTTTCTTTTTGTTCCTCTGACTGGATTATTTTTAAATGACAATATTCTACTTCACCTATTCTTTATTCTGCTTAGTTAAGTCTGCTGTTGAAGTTTTCTAATGATTTTTTTTAGTTTAGTCATTGTATTTTTAAGCTCTAGGATTCTTTTTTTTCTTTTTGGATAGTTTCTTTTTTATTGTTGAAGTTATATTTGTTATTACATTATTTTCCTAGTTTCATTTAGTTGTCTCTCTTTGTATTCTTTTTGCTCACCAAACTTCTTTAAAGGGTTATTCTGAAGTCTTTGTCAGACAGGTCATAGATAACCATTTCTTTAGGGTCAGATATTAGAGCTTTATCATTTCCTTTGACGTTTACTTTTTTTATTGTGGTCCTTGTACTCTTGGTAGTTGTGCATATGATTAAGTGGCCTACTTTCTAAACTTACATGTTTGCTTCGGCAATGAAAGACCATCAATCCACTAAATTTGCAGGATTTTTATGGTTGTTTAGGGCCTGAGGTTGTGCTGTGTAATCAGATGAGGCTACAAATGTGCCTTGAAATTACATGGTGCCTCAGGTTGGGCTTTGTGATTTGGTAGGCTGCTGGCTATGCTGCACTGTGCTATTGGGTGAGGTTGCTGGCCTGGCTTTCTGCCCAGGTAGGGCCTCTGGCTATATTTCACAGATATGGTGTTCTGCTGTTGTTGGCCTAGGTCTTTATTTGGGGTTCCTGGTTCAGTGGGGCTATAGATCATGCCACAAGATGGTGAAGAGGTCACTATCTGAGTCTCCTCCTTGGGCAAAGCTATAGGCTGTATTGAGTAATCAGGCAGGACTGTAGGCTAGGCTTAGAAGCTGTTGGTACCATAGGTGGGCTTTAAGAGTACCCAGGATCACTGTCCTTGCTCCCTGATTATGCAGGATCAGAGGCTATTCTCAACAGTCTGGCAGAGCTGCTGGTTTTGTTTCCTACTTGCATGGGGCTGTAGGATACTCCAGGTTCTTTGGCTGGCCTTCCTGGTTGAGTTGGCCTGAGGTTATGCTCAGCAATTGGGAAGGGCCATGGATTTGCTTCCCTGCCAAGGCAGGCCCATAGAACATTCTATATGGTCAGCATGGCATGTTGGCTGATCCCCTAAATCAGGCAGAATTGTTAATTGAGCTTCTTGACCAGACAGGGCCACCAGTTCAGCTTTGCAGATGGGCAGAGCTACTGGCTGGGATCTCTGATTGTCTGCAAGCAGGGGTGTAATTTGTCAAATTCTGAGCACTAGTTGCTGTAAGCCCCACCCTGTTCTCCATCTCTATCTGCTCCCCATTGATCCCTTTGAGGTGAGACCTTAGTGAGCTTCCTAGAACAAGTCCTGGAATGCCAGAAAAACTGGATGTCCCCCTTGGGACATGTTTTCTCTATTTTTTTACATGTTTTATAATTTGATATGGTAGACTAGACTTTGCATGTAAAATATCAATGAATAAAGAAGTATGATATTTTGTTATTTTAATTTTTTTTCCAGAGAATATAAGTCCTTCATTCTAAGTTGAAGTAGACTGAGGGGTGATCTTATAGAGTCCTCCTCGATTTCAGTTTAGCAAAGCCTGGTCTACAGTTTTGATTATATTGAGTTTGCCTATGATTAGCCCAACTTCCATTTTTGACACCTTTTTGATTTTGTAAATGTTTAGGTTGGGAGATTTAAGCTGAAGTCTGAGATACTTTTAACTCTGAGTTAAACTCCAAGAGGACCCTGGAATGAAAGTTCTATAAAATGAATGGGTCTCTGAAATATATCTTAGATCTTCAGTTCCTCTTTCACTGCTAATTTCTCAGTAAAGTGCGAGGTGGAAACTTAGCAATGCATGCAAATGGGTTTTTAGGCTTTGATTTATGTTACAGACTCTTAAAGATTCAAATCCACCTGCCAAGTCACACTATTATTTGAGACTCATTTTTTTATCGATATTTCAATGTCTTCTTTCTTTGGTAGATTTGCTTCTTCATCTAATCATACTCAGATACCTCCCAGGTACTGAAGTTGCCATTGTTTTCTGCTAACTTATGAAGAGCTCATTTCTCTCTCTTTTAAAAAGATTTATTGTATCCGGTTGACTTACAATGTTGTATTAGCTTAAGTTGTACAGTAAAGTAAACTAATTATACATATAGCCATTCCTTTTCGGATTCTTTTCCTGTATAGTTTATTGTACAGTATTGAGTAAGTTTCCCTGTGCTATATATACATGAGGTCCTTGTTACACATCTATTTTATAGTATTAGTATGTCAATCCCAAACCCCTAATTTATCCCCCCACCACTTTTCCTCTCTGGCAAATGTAAGTTTGGTTTTGATATCTTTGAGTTTGTTTTGTAAGTTCCATTATATCATTTCTATTAGAAATCATATATTGGTGATTTCCTATGATATTTTTCTCTGATGTATTTCTCTGTCTGACGTCTCTGACAGCTTGATATTATTTCTTTCTTGAATTTAGTTCGTGAAGGTGTCTGTGTTTCCACTTTTAATTTTCCCATAGAAAAAAACTGATGTGTATTTTTTCTGGATTTATTTAGTATCCTAAATCTTGAAAACAACTTTTAATGAGAAGTATTAATCACAAGGTGTATAAATTCATACCTGACTCACCTAGATGATTATGAACTCTCAGGGAAGACCTGTTTCTCCACTTAGAGTTCAACTTGAGACAAACTTTATTGTCATCTCTTTGGATTTGTTGGTAGATCTTTCTTTCTGTGAATCCTGAGCTTCTGACTTTAGATGGAATTCTCAACTATAACTTCCTACTTTTTAATGGCATAGGATATTATATGCTGTTTATGTAGCTTCTAAAATGCAAGTTCTCTGGTAATGAAACTGGTATCTGATCTCAAGACCCATCCCCAAACACCCAGAGATGTAGGCTCTGGTGATCAGTACTTACTCTGTGTTTCTTCTTGAGGTTTTTCTTATATAATTTGGTATGTGTGAATTCAGGTGTGTATTTTAGAAGATTTTTTTTATTTTATATATGGCTGCCAGATTTTCCTACAGATATGAAAATTTTGGTTATTTCAGTCATCATATTATTGGAAAAAAATAGTTACTGTTTTGCTTTGGGACTATAACATCTTGTTCGTATTCCCCAACTTTCCTTTCCTCCTTTGTTGTACCTAAATTTAGATATAGACTCTGAGTGGTGCTGAGGCCAGGGAAAGATGAATTTTACCTGGTATAGAAGCATCTGTGGGGATTCTGTAAAGAGAATGTAGGCTCATTTTGGGCTATCCCAGTGGAAGCTGATGGAAATATCCCAGTTATACCACCTTAGCACTGAGTACTTACTTTATCCATATGCAGTCTCTGGACATGGGAAAGATGACCCCATGATGACAAGGGCAAATAAGTGAGTATGGGAAGGAGAAAGATTGATTTCTTTTTTGTCTTAGGAGAATAAGTAGCTGATACTTTCTTAGACCCCAAACTATGTTCGTCCTCTCCTCTCTCTCCCATGGTACCACTTAGAGAAGTTGTAAGGCATTTTAACAGCACAGTTTTGGGAGTCAGAGTAGCTCGACTCTTTACATAGACTTTTTGAGTCCTACTTCCCCACCCCCAGCTTTATTGAGGCAAAATTGACAAATTGAACTGTATATATTTAAAGTATACAAGGTAATGATGTGAGATACCTATACATTCTGAAATATATACCATAACCAAATTAATTAACATATTTATCACCCCACCTATGTACTTCTTTTTGGTGAGAACATTTAAGATCTACTTTCTTAGCAACTTCCAGAAACTAGAGTAACAATGCTATACCTTGGATTCTTGGAACTTATTCATGTAATAACTGAAAATTAGTACTCTAATATATTTAAATTCCCACCACTTCCCAACTCCTGGCAACCACTATTCTATTCTGTTTGTATGAGTTTGCAAGTCTTAATTTCTGTATCAGCAAAAAGAGCATGATGATCTTTATAGCATAATTTGCTCCTCTTTTTTTTTTTTTGAGGATTAAGTGAAGTGTGAGGTAATGCTTACAAAGTACTAAATAGATAACCTCTAGTTGGATATTAGCTATTATAATTCGTTAGTTGTATGGGTATCCCAAGAAATTAGTATGAGCAAAACATTTAGAAACATATGTGAGGTCACAACATGCACACCAACATCGCTGTTACACAGTGATTGTGAAGTAGAGGGCCTTATGCACTTGGAACCCCATTGTGCCCCCACTATCATCTGCCAGCCTATTAACACACATCAGACTTTCATGTGTGGCAAGCCATACAGTGTTTCTCACTTGGATATTATTAATGCTGTATCTGGAGTGTGGATGGTATATCTTTAAAAGATGTGGCCTACTATTCATACACAAGTTACTATGAAAAAAAATGGCATTGTGTTGTAATAAAAGAACACTTTCAACCAGAACTGAAGTGTTGCTTACACAGTGCTGTAAGAGAGACTAAACAAAGAAAACTGGAAAAGCTTCTTGGTGTTGTATGAGCAGTTTATGTTGTTTTCCTTTTTTATTGTACTGTTTTACCACTGGCAATCAGTGTGGGGCCTTCACTTATGAAAATATAGCTGTTGGCAGTATAGGCTCGATTTCATTCTCAAGCTGTCATAAATGATCACATGGGAAGATAATACTTGATGGGAATTTTGTTTTCTTTCCCTTTTTTTCCCCTCTTATTTTTCTTTGAGGCTACTTGTTAGACAGGAGAGCAGATAAGATTGAGATCTATGGTATATCACAATGCTTGGAAAGTACGCATACATTCTCAGAAATTCTACTCACACAGCAAAAAGATAGAGGTAATTCTCTAATTGAATCAAAGTATTTGCGTCATTCTCACTTTTTCCCTATTATTATCTCGATAGCTTCTTTTTAAAAAATTGAAGTATATTTGATTTACAATGTTGTGTTAGTTTCACGTGTATGACAGAGCGATTCCCTTTCATATATTCTTTTTCAGATTCTTTTCCATTATACGTCATTATAAGATACTCATTTATATATAGTAGTGTGTATCTACTAATCCAATACTCATAATTTGTTTCTGTAGACTCTATTTTTTTTTTTTTTAGGAGCCCACCTGCAGCATGTGGAAGTTCCCAGGGTAGGGGTCGAATCAGAGCTGTAGCTGCAGGCCTACACCATAAGCATAGCAACACCAGATCTGAGCCACGTCTGCGACCTACACCACAGCTCAGGGCACTGCCAGAGCCTTAACCCACTGAGCGAGGCCAGGGATTGAACCCACAGATTCAATTCCCTAACCCAGAGATTGTCCTCATGGATACTAGTCAGGTTTGCTATGGGTCAACTACAATGGGAACTTCTCCATAGACTCTTGAAGAAGTAGTATTATACCAAAATTTTGTTCAATACATTACAGTGGATAAAGTGTGGTTTTGTCACCCTATTTTGTAATAAAGACTGCCTTCATGCACTCTTGCCACAGATTGTAACCTGAATTGAGTGAAGACTTTAGACCTAAATTCTAGTGTACAGGTTACATAGTTTTAAAAAAGAAGTGATTAAGAGTTCCCGTCATGGCTCAGTGTTAACAAACCTGACTAGTATTTATGAGGACGTGGGTTTGATCCCTGGGCCTGCTCAGAGGGTTAAGGATCCATCAATGCTGTGAGCTGTGGTATTGGTCGCAGACATGGCTCAGATCTAGCATTGCTGTGGCTATGGTGTAGGCTGGCAGCTGCAGCTCCGATTTGACCCCTTGCCTAGGAACTTCCATATGCCACAGGTGTGGCCCTAAAAAAAAAGGAAAAAAAAATTAAAAAAGGAAGTGATCATACGTATGTAAAAAGTGGAGCATTGTAA
This sequence comes from Phacochoerus africanus, assembly GCF_016906955.1. Classification (NCBI taxonomy): domain Eukaryota; kingdom Metazoa; phylum Chordata; class Mammalia; order Artiodactyla; family Suidae; genus Phacochoerus; species Phacochoerus africanus. The sequence continues at coordinate 233,624,564 of NC_062545.1, forward strand.
AGGATGACTGGCCTGATCTCTTCAGTAAATCACTGTTATGAGGAAAATGAGGAAGGAGAAGGAGAAGAATTTTATAGATCAAAAGAGAATTGAGGAGTTCCGTGGTGGCCTAGGAGGTGTCACTGCTGTGGTTCAGGTCACTGCTATGGCTTGGGCTTGATCTCTGGCTCAGGAGCATCTACATGCTTTGGGTGCAGTGAGAGAGAGAGTGAGAGAGGGGAGAAAGAGGGGGAGATATTGAGACTTAAGAGACATAACAATCAAATGAAAAGCAAAATCCAAGTTTGGACCCAAGTTTTGGCAAATCAGCATTTTTGAGAAACTGTGAAAATTCAGTATGAACTGGGCATTAGTTTTTATTAAGGAATTCTTGTGAATTTTGTAGATGTATAATAGTAATATAGTTATATAGGAGAAAGTTAACTTTTTTTTTTTCCAAGCAGTGCAGACTGAAGTAGGGAAAGAATGTCATCATATCTATTATTTCTTTTACGACTTCATCAAAACAGTACTTAAAGCAAATGTTGCAAAATTTTAAAGACAGTTAAATGTGGACATTGAGCACATATGATTCCATATACTGTGCTCTAGGTTTTACTAAGTTTGAAAATTTTCTTAATAAAAGGTAGAAAAAAATATCTTCATGGTACTCTCTTTCTTAAAAGCAAAGAATTCTATTGAACATAATACCTTCTAAAAAGTGAATTTATAATGCATAAACTATGAAGGAAGGTCATTGGCTGAGAGTCAGAAAAAGAACTCACAAATGAAATTAATACCTAAATTTGTAGACTATAAGATGTAATGGCATGTTTTAATTTTCCAAAATAAAATCTCACTCAATATTTTTTCGCTAAAAAAAAGAGTCCTAGAAGTAGACTAAACAAAGGTTAATGAAATGAAAAAGTCCTCAAATCAGAATCTCCAGATATATCATTAAATATTTAGAGATATAGAGGTATATACCCGCCCCCGCCACCTTTTTACAGAGGACATTCAGTTTATGATTGTGTTGCCTTTTCTAGGTATGGGGACTAGGAAGTTCCAGATGATATGCTCCTTGGAAGAGAAAAAAACAACAGAAAATTTCAGATCACAAGCTTGGTGCTTTAAAAGAGGGAATCAACCTGATACAGTGGGACTCATGTTGACTATTGACTGTTACTTGCTAGCAGTGTGAGCTTGAGGATGTTTCTTAGACTGTTTCAGGTGTCTCCTTGTTAGAGTGGGCTAATAAAATATATCTTCCAGAGAATGTTGGTAGTATTAAATGAGGTAATATGTATAAGGAGTTTAGCACAGAGATGTGTGAACTAAATCTCCTGTCTGCATTACTATTATTAGAAATTAATTAAAGGCAAGTAGAAGCAGAGTGATCAGGAACTCAGACAAGGTAAGATTTGAGTTGAACATTGAAGAATGGAGAGGATTTTAAGACAAGAAGGTGGCAACAGAGGGAAAATTCCAGGTACCTAGAAAAAGTGGAGCTGGAAATAGCAGGTGGTTCAGTATCAGCTTCTTGGAGCGGAATAATGGAAAAAAAGGTTGGAGCCTGATTATTATAGCTTTTCACTCGTAGTCCAAGGAACTTGGACTTTATTTTGGATGCCATGTGAAGAAGCATAGAATGGTTTGGTTAGGCTTGGACATGGTTGGAGTTATGCTTTGAGAAGATCAGTTTGGCCATCAGGTTCATGTTGACCCAGGGAAGTCTTAAGGCAAGGATACTGTTGCAGAGTCCTGATCTCCTACCCCATAGTCAGCCTCCTTCTTCCTTCCAGGACTCTTGTTTTATTGGGGTGGTAACACAACAGCTTGGAAAGGAAACAAATAAGCAATTTAAAAAATGCTGCCACATTTTCCATCCTTCTTTGAAGTAAAGGATGGCATTGTCTAGTTTTGGCCAGTGTAAGAAAAGCTGAAGTCATAAGGTGGGTTTTCTGAGAATGTGCTTTAAAAGTAGGAGAGAGACTTAAGCAATAAAACTGCCCTAAGAATACCCTAAGAATATTCTGGAAAGTATGGAAAGCCAACGGTATTGTGGGTTCCTCAGGACGCTGTGGAGCTGTTTTATAATCCTGCACTGCCTACTGTCAGCCTTATTGTTAATGTGAGAGAAAAAAAACTCCCAATTTTTTTCCAAGATGCTGCATATATGGCTGCTTCTGAATTCAATCTGCAACTGATGCAAGCAACAATTAGGAAGTTTTTTTTTTTTTTGGTCTTTGTCTTTTGTTGTTGTTGCTATTTCTTGGGCTGCTCCCGCGGCATATGGAGGTTCCCAGGCTAGGGGTCCAATCGGAGCTGTACCCACGGGCCTACGCCAGAGCCACAGCAACTCGGGATCTGAGCCGCGTCTGCAACCTACACCACAGCTCAGGGCAACGCCGGATTGTTAACCCACTGAGCAAGGGCAGGGACCGAACCCACAACCTCATGGTTCCTAGTCGGATTCGTTAACCATTGCGCCACGACGGGAACTCCCAATTAGGAAGTTTTGAGGGTGATAAGGAAATGGGAAGCAATGGGGAGCTGGGCTGTGGTAGGGGTAGCATCAGTAGAAATGGAAAAGAATGGTAACTAGGAGACTCCCTGGGGAGAGATATCATGAGACCATTACTGATAGGATGTGGGACTGGATGGAGAGGGAAGGGGTCCAATATGACTTTAAAATGTAAGGTTCAGTGATCGGAAGAATGGTAATGTTATTGGCAGAGTAAAGATAGATTTAAAAAGATAGCTTGAGTGACATGTAAATGAAAACAAGTGCTATTTTAGATTCGTGAGTTTGATTCAAGAATGAAAAGCCTAGATACTCCAAGAGCTGAGTTAGTATGAACTCTCACAGCCTTAGAAAGATGGGTAGAAAGAAGGATTAGGATGTGATAAAAGTCTTTCAGATTGCAGGCCTTCTGTTTATTCTCTCCAGTGTGAAGATGGGCCATACTGATTGGTCAGAATTTTCCAACATGGGTTTCCACTACCTTTGGAAAATATATTATCCTTTCCTCTAGGGCACAGTAGCCAGAAAAATGTCTTGCTTAGCTAAGGCATAGATCTGCTTTGAGAGTAGAATGTGGGCTGGGTGACCCCTGGATGCGCTTTATAGTTCTATGATTCTATAATTATCTCAGGCTTCAAATCACTTTCCAGGGAACAGCAAATAATTCTTACTAATAAAACGCAATTTGAAACTTGGAACTGAAATTACACATTTTCAATAAAGTGTTGTAATAAAGTTAGCGACTGGAGGTTCCCCCTAGGAATAAAGAGCTAACTGTATTGGTTGGCCATTTGTGCAAAGCGAAGCTAAAGTCTACACTGATTCATCACGTGGAAGATGTGGATGCTGTATATAAGTTTTAAATATAAACCTGACAGCAAATCAAAGAACTAAAAGGGCATTGTTATTTAGCTGTGGAACCTACAGTTAATATCAATAGGTGCTCTAAAGTCTAAATTCTGCACCAACCCCACTTAGAATGTGTGATGTGATTCTAGTTCCTGCATTTAGTCCCTTTCTGAAACTGGCTTATTAGTACTGTGGCTGGAAATTCATCTCTAGATTCTCTATAATTTTGTCAACAATAAGAAACCAATGTTATTAGGGAAAGGTAACAAGATACGGAGGACTTTATACCAGTAAAAGTTGATTCTAAGTTCCTACAGATTCAGAAGGGCAACTATTTGGGCATTTTTGTTTGTCAGAGACTTCAACATATGACAGAGAGCAATTATTACTATACATGATTTGTGCTGCAGTTATTATTTTCTTAAAAATTCTATTTCCCCCAGAAACAGAGTAGTAGTGATCTGAGATGTAGGCTCACACAAACAGTAAAGTGCACTGATTACCAGAGTATCTGCAAGTGATAGTTGATCCTCCAAAAATTATTCCATAGTCAGATACTTTTGGGTCATTCTCTTTTTTTAAATTAATTTTTTTTAGGGTCACACCTGTGGCATCTGAAAGTTCCTGGGCTAGAGGTCGAACTGGAGTTGCAACTGACGGCCTACGCCACAGCCACAGCATTGCCAGATCCAAGCCATGTCTGCAACCTACACCACAGCTCCTGGCAATTCCTGATCCTTTAGCTCGCCAAGCGAACCTGTGTCCTCAGGTTACTAGTCAGATTCTTAACCCGCTGAGCCATAGCAGGAACTCCTGGATCATTCTCTTTAAATAAAATTACTAAATTTCTTTCCTGGAGTCCTTGCCAGAGCCTTTATAAAGCCCTGTAAAAAACCAGGACAGACACCATTTTCAATAGTATCACATCTTGGAATTATTTTTATGAGATTATTAGTGACAGAGTCTGATTAACATCTTCTCTATAAGCAAATGCCGACTCCTCCCCTCCCCAATCTACTTTGGGAATTGTTCCTCCATAACCTTCTTTTCATTTTACATGGTGACACTGGTGACCCAGCCATTTGCACAGCACAGTCTCCACAGAGATGGGGTCACAGTGTATGGGGTCATCTGTAGATTCCTGCTCGAGTTGGTCCAGTTGAATTTCTTTCTTTGGGATGTGACCTTGTGATCAAGAAATTCTCTCTCCAACATTAGATGTATAATATGTAAGCTGTAAGTGGCCATGTTTTTTAGTCCATATAGATTAAAGAAAGAAAGGCAGTCTGTCTGGACACTGAAAAGAACAGAACGTACACAAAGGGAGGAGTATGCTGGAGAGAGAGAGAGAGAGAGAGAGGGAATTCTCTGAAGTGCTTTAAGTCCCTCTCTGTCCTTTTTTTCACCTATATCCTTTTATTTTGATGGCAGTGGATTATTTTTTTAAAGGTTGAATTATTTCCCTTTCCCTCCAGAAGGGGTATAAATGACTAGTCACACAAGTTAATGGCAGAATAACATGTAGACAACAATTCACTCCACAGTCAGCTCATTGCCTTTTCAAGGACAAAAGTTTTAAAAGTCTTCAATAATATTTTTAAAATATTACCTTGTAGTTAGTTTTTTTTAATGTTAGGAAATGAAATTACTAATTTTTCCATTGCAATAATACATAAAAGTTATTGATGCTTGCTTACCTATATCATTGTATTTAGTTTACTTAATATTTAGTAGAGAAAATTACAAAATAAAAATAACACAGACTTATAGGTCCCTATGACTTAAAATGAATAAATGTTAAGGTTTATAATATTTGCTTAATTTTTTTGTTTTTAAAGAAATAAATGATAGTAAATTTTCTGTGTCCCCTAACTCTGATCCAGTCTCTCCAAACTCTCCACAAAGGCCACTCTTAATATGAACTTTGCATGTATCCAAATCATATTATTGTATACTTTTATGGTATAGGAATCGCTATTCAAAATATATGCGGTTTGGAGTTCCTACTGTGGCTTAGTGGGTTAAGAATCTGACTGCAGTGGCTTGGGTTGCTGTGGAGGCAAGGGTTTCATCTCTGATTTGGCACAGTGGATTATGACCTGGTGTTTCTGCAGCTGTAGCGCAGGTCACAGCTGGGCCCTGGATTCAATCCCTGGCCAAGAAACTTCCATATGCTATGGGTATGGCCATAAAAAAAAAGAGTTTTTTATAAACCGTATTTCAACGATATTATATAATTTATAACACCATGAAATTGTCTTTTTGTAATTGACATTATACTTGCCTACGTATTTACATTGTTTTTTCCTATTTTTATTGAGCAAAATTCAGCATTATTTATAACATTATCCTTTACTTGAAAGGCATTTTACTATGTTGTTGCATGGTTTTGATATTTATTCTTTATATGTGGATTGACTGATCTCTCACTGAGTTGGTGTAGGATAGTTTGCTTTACTCTTCTCATATAGTTTAGGTAATTACCATATTTTTGGCAATTATAAATAAGCAAGTACAGAAGTAAGTATATGATACAATTTAGGATATTTGTACCTGAAATTTAGAGAAGGCCTCATTAATCATAGCTTAAGCCATATTGATACTTTCTGGTTATATAATAGGCCAGTAGGCTGCTAGCGACCTGAGTCAGCTTTTCTGTGATTCTTGGGAGCTTTTCCTTATGATCACAGAATGGGATGACTTCAGTTGCTTCAAATAGCACATCATCCCAGGTCAACATCCAAACCAGATGGAATAGGGTAGGAGAAAAAAAGAGCCTATCCTTGTGGATCTTTATTTATTTATTTATTTTTTCCCATAGAGAAAAGTCCTTCTCAGGAGCTTGCAACAGAGTTCACTTTAGGTTTCTAGAATCAGGTGACATGTCTAAACAAGACTCAGCTCTGGAAAGAGCAATAGCATTGTCATGATTAGCTTGGACAAACATTGTTTTTTTTCAAGGGCCGGGCATATCACTTTCCTCCCTCCAAACCACAATGGCTTTTGTCTGGCAAAGAGGGAGTGGAGAGGGTGGTGTATTAGCCAAGGTTCTTCAAAAAACAGTAAATAAAAGATACCCATCTGCCATCTGTGATTTACGGTAAGGACCTGGCTGACATGAAAAAGGAAGTGAACAATCCCAAGCTCTGCAGGATGAGTTAGCAAAGGGAAGACCCAGGAACACTGATGATTTCATTCTGAGTCCTAAGGCTTGAGAACCAGGAGAACCAATGGTGTTGTACTAATTTGAAGACTGGAAGGCTCCAGGCCCAGGATGAGCTGATTTTTCAGTCCAATTCCAAAGGCAGGAAAAAGGCCATCAAACAGGGGAATTCCTTTTTACTCAGGAGAGAAACAGTCCTTTTATTTTATTCAGGCCTTCAACTAATTGGACAAGGCCCATCCACATGACAGAGGGCAATCTAATTACTTAGTCTATTGATTTAAATGTCAATCTCATCCAAAAACACCCTTACAGGAATCCCGAGGATAATGTTTGACTGAACATCTGTACACCCTGTGGTCCAGTCAAGTTGGTACATAAAATTAACCATCACAGGTGGCTAGGCAGGCAACCCTAACTGTCCCCTTCAGAGGTATGGAACATCATTATATAGATTTTTTTTGGTATTTTTATAGCATTATAGTCCCAAGAATGAATTATTGAGTTCAACTGATAGGAAACATTTCTAACATTTTTCATATGTATTTCCAAATGTTTATTTTTTTCTTTTCTTTTTTTTTTTTTTTTTTTTTTTTTGCTTTTTAAGGCCATACCTGTGGCATATGAAAGTTCTCGGGCTAGGGTTTGAATTGGAGCTGCAGCCTCTGGTTTATGCCACAGCCACAGCAATGTGGGATCCGAGCCATGTCTGTGACCTATACCGTAGCTCACAGCAATGCCAGATCCTTAACCCACTGAGCAAGGCCAGGAATCAGACCCGCATCCTCATGGATACTAGTCAGGTTCATAACCTGCTGGGCCACAATGGGAAATTCCTTCCCCAATTTTTTAAAAAAGACTTTTACATTATAGTTTGTCACAAAACTTAACATTATTTCATAAACATTATCCTTTACTTGAAAGACATTTTGCTATGTTGTTGCATGGTTTTGATGTTTATTCTTTATAATACTTGGATAATCTCTCACTGAGTTGACATATGTGAGTACAGTTTTGGGGGTTAAATATTTTAAATACCTTTAAAAAATACAAATGACTTATAACAATTTGTTTAACATGTACCTGGGTGCCTATTAATGGCAAGGTTGTCTGGAAGATAAAAGGTGAACTATGTGCTGTCCTCCATGAGGACACAAGAAGTATAATGATGAGAAAATCATGTTATAAAGGCTGTGTCTCTGATGTCTACCGGATGAACTCTTGTCTGAATTGACTGGACAGCTCAGCTCAGCTGCACCTTGATTTTATGTTTTCTTCAGTAGCTTTGAGGAATCATTTGATGTGTTGGAATTACTTAGATATGACCCCAAATAAAGGATTTCCTTCACCAGGGAAGTTGAGCTTAGGCTGTTCATTACCATTTAGAAAGAGTTTCCAAGAGTGAATACAAATGATTCAATAGTTTTTATTTTGCTTTAAGTTAGCGCCTGAGAAAGTAATGATGACAGTGATGATGATGATAATCATAAAAGCTTAGGAGTAGTTGGGAGATTTGCCTCAGCTCTGGACTGCTTCTTAGCATTCACTTAGCACTGTGGAGGATCCAGAAGGCTTAGTTTCTGATTGTGGGCCTGTATAGTACATGTTCTTCTAAGAACATTTCTGGAAAGAGGTTACTGTTTTCGCATTGGTAACTAATCTCACCACTCTTTGATCGCTTTCTTTAGTCATCTGAAGGACATCTGGATGCTGTTCTATGTCCAGACAAGATTCAGTAAATCCCATTTTAAAACACGATATTCAGGTTATCTAGATGTCTCCAGGTCCATCAAGCCCCCTTCAGTAGGACTGAGTAAGCATGCTTAATTTTTTCTGGACTCTAGGGTAGTTAAGTTAGTATATGACTTGAGAGACAGCAAGTCCAAGTATAGGAAATTAATAGGACAGAATAGAATTTTTATTTTTATTTTTGTTAGTCAGAACTTAACTAAATTTAGAACTGATCCCTTGAGGAAGAAAAGAAAGAAAAAAAATCCTTAATTCAACACCCAATTATTTTTTAAAAAGGATCTAAAGACATAGCAGGAAATTAGACCAGCCAGTTTGACACCAGTTAAATCTCAGAAGCATTTTAAAAAGATCAAATGCTGGAACATTTAAAAAGCACAGCTTGATAACAGTCAATTAAGGTAGCCTCAGGATGTGGCCAAGAGATTTTAGTAATTTGTGTGTGTACAGCATGGATGGAAATTCTAAAAGGCATTGCCATAAGAATCAAAGAAAACAGTAAAAATCATAAAGCAGGTTATGGCTGTTTGACAAGGCCCTCTTTTTTCTTTCTTTCTTTTTTTTCCTTTTTTACTTAATAACTGAGGCATGGAATCCTGGGGACCAAAAAAGCCTGGCAAACTGAATTAACAGTTGAGTAAACTTAGGTGTAAATCAAATTCGGTTTCAGATTTTTAGCAACTTAGTTTTGTATTCAAACTGCTTTTATTCAGTAATAGTAAGATTTGGGGGTAAAGAGATCTGGTTGTGGTAGAATCTCTCTAGGACAGTGCTTTTCAAGGTCTGGTCCATGGGCTGATGCTGTTCTACAAACTGTTATCATCAGCAAAATAAATATGGAAATTAAAGGTAAATGTTTATTTAGAAACATTTGTAGCAGTGTGACCAAGTACTTTCCTAAAACAGACTTGAAATTTGTATATCTTTTTTGAAAAAGTCAATCTTAGCAATTAATTTTATTCTATTTTAAAAAATTATAGGTCTACAGCTTGTTGAAATAAAGATCCCCACCCTCCCCACAAATGGTCTGAGAGGTATTGACTAAGACATTCTTTAAGAAATGGCATTTAAAATATGATGTATACCATGTTATTAGAAAGTGCCAACCTATTTTTCCTGTTAGTGAAAAATCCAAGCATAATTACTTCAAATATGTTTGTAAAATGGCTTTCAAAAATAGACATTTGAAGAAACTCATTGAGTTGAACAATTACAGGATCAGAAAAAAGTCTTTCGTCGTGAGCTGGGGCTTGACCAAAGGCTATAGTGTGAGTTGAAGGGTAGATTGGATCGCTGTTCCAACCCTTCAGGCCTTCCCTGTATTAGAAACATACATGGCCTTTGCTATGTGATTTTGGATTTCCTGTTACTACATGTCGGTATGTTACCCTGTTCCATTGATATCAGACTTAACCAAGTGTCTTGCTTCAGACAGGAGAATATGGGCAGAGGTGACAGTATGCCATGTCCTGTGACAAAGCCTTAAAAGGCATTGTATACTTCCTCTAGCTCTCTCTGGTTTGCATGATCATCTTGACAAAGGCATGCCCCAGCTCTCTTCTGCCCCTTCAGTATGAGTCCAGGCATGAGACACTCAGAGCAAAACCAAACCTAACCCAATCCAGCCATTTTGCAGCCTGAGATAAAGTCAGCCCTGCTGACTCACAGACCCATTCTACAAACTGTTATCATCAGCACAATAAATGCTATAAGCCAGAAAAATAACTACTTCTTGTTGTAGACCACCTAGTTTCAGGGTTTGGGAGAGGGGGTTTGCTACACAGCATGATTGCAGAAATAGCTGGCCAGCCCAGTTGGATTATGACACATTTTATAGCCAGAAAATGGTATTAGTTTACCTTTCCAGACTGGAAACATTTTTATGCATGTCATTCTCACTTATTCAACTACCTATTTGACATTTCAACTTATATCTCTAATAGGCAGCTCAGATGTAAGAGGCGCAAGGTTCAACTCTTGATTCTTCTGCCCCGATCCCATCTACTCCATTTCTTGGTAAATGGAAGCTCTCTTCTATCAATTACTCAGACCAAGGTCATTGGGTCCTTCTTGATTTTCATTTATTTTTTTCCCCATATCCCACATCTAGTGGATACATTGAACTACATCCTGAATCTGACCATTTATCTTCCCCTCCTTCCAGATTTCCCTAAGAAGCACTGCTCAGCTGCTCTTTTTAATTTGGCTCTTAGTTCTGAGATCTGTTCTCCACACATCAGATGGGTTCTTTAAAATATGTCACAGTGTTTCATTCTTTTTCTCGAAGTCCTCTATTGTCTTCCCAACTCCCTCATAATTTCTTTTGAAGTCATTGTCATGGCCTTACTGGCCCCAGTGTTTCTCAGATCTTAGCCTCTCTCAACAGCTCTCCTGTCAGTCTGCTTTACCCACCTGGCCTCCTTGCTTTCTGTAAGTACCCTAAGTGGGTTTCTGCTGCAGAATCTCTTTCTTGGAATGTTCTCTTCCCAGATACGTGCAAATTTTTCTTTTTTGTTCCCTTTAGAAATATGCTCACATAGCCATACTTCCCTGATCCCATCTGGGATAGTAATTACCACTCCATTGCTTTCCATCCTCTTCTTTGAAACTTATTCTTGATCTTAGCACTCACTATCCAGCATGTTGCATACTTGTGATTTACTGTCTATCTCCGCTCACTTTGAGAGGAAAAGACTGTCATCTATGTGGCTAGATCCTCTCCCTTAAGAACAGCACTTGGCACAAAGAAGGTGCTTATTAAATATCCATTCATGAAAGTATTCATTCATTCAGTATCTTTGGCAAGAATATGATTCCATTAAGCTTTGAATTTATTATGTGAGTCAGGTATTCACATGCTGACTGGTTTGTAAGGGACATACTTTAAGGATTTTCAGTCCATTTTTGAACAAGGTCATGGATAGCACTTGCTCATAGAGGATAAGAAGGAATTATAGAACCATTTTCTACTTTAGGGGGAAAAAATGGCACTCCCTCCAAGAACGCTTTAGGGAACTAAGGAAAGACAAGGTTGGCCAGGTAGGAGGTGGTGACTGTCACCCACAGATCCTGCCCACGTTGGCGGTTTTCTGGCATTTCAGCAGCACACGGTTTTGGTGAGGATTCTATATGTTATTTCAGCAGCAAAATCTCTGCCAGGATCACGAAGGGAGTGCAGACTCCAGGAAATTTTGTAAAAGAAGCAAAAATGTTGTCATGTGCTTGGATGTCATGCCAGCCAAGGCAAAACTGCAGCATACCTAGACCCAGGTCCTACCATGTATGGCAATTCTGGGTCTTCCATTGGAAGTTCCTATTCAGAGGTGACAGAATTTCTAACATCATTTCAAAATCAACTCCTCTCTCTTAGGCTTCTAATTTCCACATGTATGTACACATATCAATCCTTTAATTATTTCTATAATGTTGAGTGTTGCCTAGGACCAAATACACAGACATACTAGAAAAAGGCAGAAATGAAGGGAAGAATGATACCATGTCTTTGGGAAAAAAATCTCTTTAAATTGATTCTAACTTTTTTTGTCTTAACACAAAAGATGCTTAATTTTCTCCAGTGAAGAGAGGGGATGTAAATAAGACTTGTTAAATAATTGTGCCAGGCACAATGCTAGGAGCTCCATGTATGTTTCCTTGGTATAATATATAAATTTGTATCTGTGTATAACCTCCTTTATTCTGGTCGGGGATAGTCTCATTATTTCTTAGTCCGAAGCTGAGCCAAAAGCAGGTTTCCTGACACAGGCTACCCAAGACACAGAGATGTTAAGCGTTTTGCTTAAGACTACATAGCAAGTTTGTAGCTGGGCAAGGAAAACTCTTTTACTCTTTATTCAAGATAAAAGATTCCATGAACATGTTAGCGGTTTTTTTAAGTTTCATAGACAACTTACACTCTGACATTTAAGACATAGTGCAATGTAGGTTGTTCTTTGTGACAAATATTCAGTAAAACATTTCTTTCCCCTCGAATAAGAAACTAAATTATTCAATACTTCACCTTAGTGCCTTTCTTTTGGCTTTTTCTTACTGCATTCAGAAGGACCCTTTGAAGCAAAGCCAGCATTTACTGGCCTTTGTGAGATTAGAATAGTGAAATGTGAACGTAAAATGCTAGAAATGTGTTGCCCTTGTCCCTAACTCTCCCACTTCCTCCTGTCCAATAGAAGAGCAGCGCATCTTTGGCTGGGCTGCTTACAGCTTCTACATCAAGAAGAGCCTGTATGTGATGCTTGGGGTGGCTGTCGGCTGCCTTCAATCTGATCAGCAACAGCAACCATCACAAGCACAAAAGGTACTGCCAGCCAACTGCTGGTAGTGGTGGGGGTTTGGGGGAAATATTCAATGTTTGTTTACAGAGAGGGTGAAAGAAAAGGTTTTTTTTTTGTGAGTAGTTTGAAAAATGGACCTATCTTTTTCCCCAGTGGAAATGCCACTTCTCTGATTTTTTTTCCCCTTCCATCTGTTTCACCTATATATGATCTTCATGCAATCTTTTCTTAAGTACTGTGCAGTATTTGAAAATGAATTGAATCCTGGAAGTTTTTCTTTTTCTTTTTTCTTTTCCTGGTAACTGCACAAATCCATTAAGCATTTCATTATTCTCTAGGGGTTGAGTGATTTGTTATCCTGACCCTGTTGGTCAGATAAGCAAAAACCTAACTCAGAATGAACAACTGTCTCTGTTTCTTTGAGTGATGGGCAGAGAATTTTAAATAATGGTTGGCGTATTTGAAAAATGGAGGAAAAGTAAGAAAAGAAAAATACTCGATTTTCACTCAACATTAGCTGTGGAGAACTATAAGCAGAAAATTTTGTTTTCCCTCTACTCTCTGAAAATATGTTCTTCATTTATTTTCTTTATTAGAAATTAAGCACTTTCATTAAGAAAATATATGAAGTTAATAAATAATACAGTCTTCTAAAATGTTTTTACCCAGAATTTTGTTCTCTTTTTCATTTGTTTGGATTGAATTTGTTTGCTCTCAGTTTTTAATTTTTTTTTTTTTAAACTTGGGGTGGAGGAGACTAGTTTCATTTGCTGATTTGTTCCTCAGCAGTTCTCATTACTTACTTTATGCCAGGTTGATACTCAAGAAAACAGAGATGGAAATATAAACTCTGCCCATTAAGAGGGAGTGTGGCCCAACAATTACCCACTTGTAACAGTCATATGCTGCAATGGGGGCAGTGATGGAGACATGACCCCACAGTTCAGTGTGGGGTCAAAGAATCTGCCGGGCATTCAGGCAAGATTTCAAGAATTTGATATTTGTGCTGAACCTTGAAAAGTGTTTGCATCACTTTAAAATATAGGAATTGTTGCCAGCTAAGGAAATAGTCATAAGCAAGGAGGACTGTTCAGATCTGGACTAGAGAGTGATGTGGGTACCACCAACATGTAGGTAGGGCAATGACTCAGGAGGGGTTCAGTCTAGAGTGAGAACGTGAGTGCTGAGTGGGCATCTTTGGGAGATAGAAGTGCAAGTACTAGTGCACATAGAAAGAGAGTCACAAAGAAAATGCGAAGGGTTATACTCAAGAGGTAGAGAACTGAGAAGTGATATGATAGCTTAGTAGTTAAACTTTCATTTCAGAAAATCTAGACCGAAGCCCATCCTGTGATTTTATCTTCTAGGTTACCAGTTTTCTGAACAGGTACACAATTAAATATTATGTAAAATGAAAATACAAAGGTCATGAATTACTGAACACTATTATGTTTTTAATTAACATTAATAACACACACAAAAAGACAGACACCTCTACAAGCACTAAAATTTAAAATATGATTGAAAGGTATTTGACAACAAGATACAATTATCTCCCTATCAAATTGGCAAAGGTTATAGATATTGATACCACTTACATTTCCTAGAAGGCCATCTTGCCAAGTATATAAAGATTTAAGTGTGCCTAATCTTTGATTCTGAAATTCTACTGTTAGGAATTTATATTAAAAAGAAAAAAGAAAACGAAGTTCCCATAATGGTGCAGCAGAAATGAATCCAACTAGGAACCATGAGGTTGCAGGTTTAATCCCTGGTCTTGCTCAGTGGGTTAAGGATCTGGCATTGCTGTGAGCTGTGATGTAGGTTGCAGGCTCAGCTCAAATCCCTCGTTGCTGTGGCTGTGGTGTAGGCTGGTGGCTACAGCTCTGATTAGAACCCTAGTATGGGAACCTCCATATGCTGTGGGTGCGGCCCTAAAAAAAAAGGAATTTATTTTAAAGAGAAGTATATATGTATTCTTTGTTCAATAATAAGACTATTAAAATTAATAACGTTTCACTATACAGTAGGATATTCCCTGAAAATTAAAATGATGAGTTAGAAATACATTTATTGACATGAAAAAATGTCCTCATATTATTGCTGAAGTTGAAAAAGTAGCATATATAGAATATATAGAAATAGCATATATAGAATATTTTAATCTGCAGTAGGTATAGAAAGAGTCTGGAAAGGTCTACATTAAATGTTAACTGTGTTTATCTGGTGACAGTTCTTTAGGTGATTTTCACTTTGTAATTTTATAACATTATGTAATGTCTTTGTATTTTTGTTGTTTATACAATGAGAATATTATTTTATGTCTGATAAAAACACATTAAAATATCATTTAATATTTAATATTATTAATTATATTTAATCAGAAATATTGGCCATTACTACTGGAAAAAGACCAGTATTTTACCATCTTTAATGGGCATATGAGCCACCTATGCAGGTGTGTATGATTATGATTCAGGAGGTCTAAAGTGGGGCTTAGAACTCTGCATTTTTTTTCAAGCTCCCAGGTATTGCCCAGTTGTGGACCACATTTTGAATAGTAAAATCTTAGCAAATTATAAAAAGCCTTTTTTTGAGATTTTATTGCTTTTGTTGTGCTATTACAGGCAAAAACATGCATAGTATAGAAAGACACTTCTGGAAAATAAAGCTTGAACAACTGTTATCATTCAGTGGTTTTCTTAATTACGAGAACAAATGGATTCCCTGTCCACTTAGTCTAGAGATAACCCAAGGTCTTCTTGAATTCATGGCTATCCTGGGCCACCTAAGCTCATAGCAGAGCCTTCTGCTCAAAATAGTCTCATTCTACAGAGTTTCTTACCATTCCCATTTGAAGCTTGCTACTCCTAAGTTTCTTTTATAGAACGTTTTATTGCTTTCTCTGACAAAATAATTAATGCTTAAATATGAATACTTTCTTGAAGTTTTAGCCTTTTCCAAATTGCTGTAATGTTCTTTTTTTGCATTTTAAAAATTGAGATGTAATTAATATATAGTAGTTCTAGGTGTATAGCATAATGATTCAGTATTTGTATATATTGTGAAATAATCACTACAAAGTCTAGTTAACATCCATCACTTTATATATCTACAGAATTTTTTTTCTTGTAATGAACACTTTAAAGATCTACTCTCTTGGCTGCCTCCAAATCTGCAAAGAAGTATTATTAACTATAGTCATCATGCTGTATATTATATCCCATAACTTATTTATTTGATGACTGGAAGTTTATCCAATTTTAACCCCTTCACTCACTTCTTCAACTCCATTTTCCACCCATCACCAACTTCAACCACCAATCTATTTTCTGTATCTCTGAGCTTTTTTTGTTTTTGTTTTCATTTTCATTTTTGTAGATTCTATATGTTAGTGAGAGCATATAATATTTGTTTTTCTCTAATTTTGCTTAGCATGATACCCTCAAGTTATACATGTTGTTGCAAATGGCAATATATTATTCTTTTTAAAGGCTGAATAATATTCACATATCTCTCTCTCTATAAATGTGTGTGTGTGTGTGTATATATATATATATATATATATATATATATATATATAAACATATATCTCACGTTTTTTAATCTATTTATCCATCACTGGACACTTAGATTGTGTCTTGACAGGTTGCATGTTTCTAGGAACTTATCTATTTCTTCTAGGTTGTCAAATTAGTTGGCATAAAATTTTTCAAAGTAATCTCATGATCTTTTGTATTTCTGTAGTATCAGTTGTAATGTCTTCTCTTTCTTTTTTATTTTTTTTTTGTCTTTTTAGGTCTGCAATCATGGCATATGGAGGTTCCCAGGCTAGGGGGAAAATAAGAGCTGCAGCTGCTGTCCTACACTGCAGCCACAGTAATGCTGGATCTGAGCCACGTCTGTGACCTACACCACAGCTCATGGCAATGCCAGATCTCCAACCCACTGAGCGAGGCCAAGGATCAAACCCGCGTCCTTATGGATACTAGTTGGGTTTGTTAACCACTGAGCCATGAGGGCAGCTCCCTTCTCTTTCATTTTTGATTGTATTTGGGTTCTTTCTTTTTTTCCTTTGGTGAATCTATCAAATTTCTATCAATTTTGTTTATCTTTTCAAAAAAACCAGCTTTTAGTTTCATTGATTATTTTCTTTTGTCTTTTTAGTTTCTATTTCATTTCTTGCTCATTTAATCTTTATTCTTTCCTTCTACTAATTTTGGGCTTCATTTGTTCTTCTTTTTCTAGCTCCATGAGGCATAAATTTAGGTTATTTATATGAGATTTTTCTTGTTTCTTGAGTTAGGCATTTATTTCTATGACCTTTCCTTTTAGAACAATTTTTGCTACATCCAATAAATTTTGGTGTGTTGTATTTCCAATTTTGTTTGTTTTAAGGTATTTTTGATTTCTCCTTTGATGTCTCCTTTAACCCATTTATTGTTCAGAACATTTTTGATCTCCACGTATTTATGAATTTCTTAATTTGCTTCTTGGAGTTGATTTCTAGTGTATCTATAGGTTACTAATTTAAAAATGAATAAAGCAGCAAATTCATTTCAGACAAGGCCAAGAGAGACAGATTTTCCCAAAATATGTCAGTGTTCACTACCAACACAGCTATCTACTCAGGTTTTAGTAAAATCTAACTTAGATGATTAAGATCACACAAATTAATTTAATAGTTTTGCATTTCAGATAAAGAGCTCATCTAATTTAAAAAAAAAGAACCTAAATTGCCAAATGAACCCTCTCAGCCTGCTTAACTAACTAATCAAAATTTCTTTTTTTATGTTTATTGTTCTCATTAATGAGGTAACTAGTAAAGCCGTTGGCGTTAACAAGATTTATTTCCAAATTTATAGTTTTTGTATTAGCAAAGGACACAACTGTTGCAATATGACATGTATTGATTTATTGTTAATTCACTTATTTGATATTGTTTGTTGTGCTACACCTTGGGCTTCTTTAGTGTAAAGTAGTTCTTATGCAACTGATAAATAGAGAAATGATGTCAGCAGAGGTAGATTTACCATAAAGCTATGAAGCATTGTGTTCACATGATAGTGTGTTTTTGTAAAATTTACTAAAATAAGGTACTTTAACCTCCATACATTAAGTTTTCTCTGTCTCTCCTCCATACTCCTCTTTCCTGATAGCCTTTCTGTCAAATATGCAATAGCTAAAGTTTGGAATTGGTGCCTTTGAAATGGAGAACCACTGAATTTTGAGAACTGGTGTATCAGATCCAGAAGATACCAACAGCAGCAGTTCACTGAGAGCTAGGGATACATTTTTAAAAGAATTAATGTCTAAGCTCTCGGGTTATTTGATAATCCAGCTAATGAAAAGAGGAAATAATATGGACCCAGGGAGAAGTGTTTAAGTTCCCACTGATTTGACACAAAATCTGATCATTGACAAAGATAACATAAAACTCATTATATGCCATTAGAGAGATGAAAACTAATTCATTAGTGGATGTTTAAAATTCTAAGAATATTTAAGATTTGTCCGTTGCACAGGGAATCTTGAACAGCCCTCCATTCCTACAGATCATATACAAAAAAATACTTGCTATGTTCTTAAAGTTGACAAGAACTCTAAACATGTATAAGACATTATGATAACACATAGCGGAGCTGAAAGAAATGTTTCTCAACTGTCAATAAGGAAAAACAAATTTTGGTCAACTCTTCTTCAGGAGAGACTAAATTTTCTCTAAAGAAAATATTAAATTTTATTGTCATACAAAGAGACAAAAATGGACAAACAACAAAGTTGGCACACACATACAAATACAGTTTGAAAAGTATTATAGAGTTAACTAGTAAAAAAATTAATAATTATATATGTGTTAACTTGTAAAAATATATGATTTTTCTGGATCTGTGAAGTTCTTGGCAATTATAAGGATTTAAAAATTATAAATTGTTTTATTTTCCACTATTACAATTGAGTAATCACTTTTCAAACAACTTTTACATTTATAATGTTGTGTAGTTTTTCTTAAAGAAGGAATCCAAACATGTAGAAGTTTCAAGTCTCACAAAACATGGATGTATCACTGATAGTGGAATAACGTGAAAGTCTAGTTTGCTTATATAGGATGTTTCCTAGCATGTTAATATTTTTAGGCCAAGAGCAAGCTTTTTCACAATAAAAGGGAAGTCTTTAGGAATGTGTTAAGAAACCAAGAAAAGAAATTAAAACATAGCTCCTTCTTCCTTTAGTGAAAAAGTGACTGGTTTTATAGTATAGAACCACTATACTTTCTCCAAGTTAAGCTATGGGGAGAAACTGCAAATACAAATGAAAAAGCTGTGAAAACAATCCCACCTGTGTTAACACCCTCCCACATCCCCCTCTAGAACAAATAAAATAAAAAAAGATTGATGAAGATGGTTACCCTTGAATTATATTTTGAATTTTGGTGAAATTTGTCTCTGGTAGATTAGAGTTTTGACAAGGGCTGACATCTCAAAGGAGAAAATTTGATCCCAGAATAAAAATATGCAAAGAAGGGTGAGCTAAGGCACATGCCTGAGGATGCCTGCAAAAAAGTTAACTGGGCTAGAACTGTATTACTATCACTATTTTTCGATACAGGCTACTTGGTGCAATACTTCATAGCTTTAGAATAATCTGCCCCAGTCCTATTTCTGCATCAATCCCTATTATTTTTAGTGTATAATTATGTTGAAAGTGAGCTATTTTCCAGAACACATTTATGACAATAAAGCAAAAACATTTCTATTTAAACCTGGCCCCTTTGTAAAAGATTTGGAGTTGCTTCTAAGATAAACTTGATGCAAAACAAAAACATAGAGCTTCAAAGAAGAATGATCATCTGAGGAGAACAGAGTGTAGAAATACTATAAACAACAAATACAAAACAGTGACACAAAATTGTCATAAGCTGGCAGCCCTTGTAAATAAAACTGGGCAGTGCTTTGACTCTTTCTATCAAAACCTAAGATATAAAGGAAAAATGAGTCTTGATGGAGTTTTCATTTGGGGACAAAATCAATCACAGAAATTCATGAGTCAAGATCATATAGAGAAAACATCCCTGCTCTCTGCAGGTGATCATAGTAGGTGCTCAGAACATGGAGGAGGAAATACAGGCTTTGCAGTCAGATAACCTGGTTTTCATCCCAGCTCGACTACTTTGTTAGCTTTCTGACCTTGGCCATGTTATTTGCGTCTTTTAACTTTGCTTCATTGGTGACAAGGGGATAATAATAGAAACTACTAAGAAGCACATGGTAAGGACTTAATAACTATATTTTAATATTGTCGTTATTGTTATTTCGCAAAAGACATGGAAATATACTTCAGCTGGCTAGGTTATTATATGCCACTTTAGAAAAATAAGGCTTTAACACTTCATCACTACCCAAGGAAAGCATTTCTATGGACACCTTGCTTTACGGCTAAAGGTTTAGCACTTGGCAATTCGAGATGAAAAAATGTCTCTCCTTAGACAAATGCTATGACAGATCAATTTTCTGAATGCTTTGAAATCTGGTCCACAGACTTCTTTTCATGACTAATGAAAATAGACATTGCTTGCCAGATCCTGGCCCTGAGGTTTACCGCACATGGTCTGTGGTTGGGATGCAGCCAGAATATTCCAGGGCAGTGAACCTTGCCAGCTGGATTGTCAGTCCCTATAATGGGAGGCTCTCAGGTCAGTTAGCAAACAGGAACTCACCTGCCAGCTCTCTGTAGAAGAAGTACCTGGCCTGCCCAGCTCTTCTTCCCCTTATGACCAAGGTCACTGCATTTGGATTGAGGGGATGCTTCGGATTTAGGCAACCTAATTAAATCTGCCCACTTCTCCTTGCAGATAACAATCAGACTTTTGAAGTCTTGGGTTACGACCAGGCAGGGGCCAGCAGGTGCCAGACAGGAGAAAGCTGCCCTGGGAGACGTGGCACTCTGGAACTTGGAGCTTAGATTTCACCTTGTCCCTGCCCATTAGGCATGGGCGGTGCAGTGAGCGACTTGTCTGCTCCCACACGCTGTGGAGCCAGGGAGGCGAGGGCATGTGACTGCCATCCTGGAGCCATTTAAAGGCCATGACTGTTGTTGCTATCAGGATAAAAATGGACTGAATATTGCCTTTTAGACTGAAGGAGAAGAGCAGACCCCACCAGACTTTATGTCTGTTTTACATCAGTTTTCACCCTTAAGCTGCTATATTAAGTGCTCTTTGGCTTAGACTGAGATGGTTGAAGAACCTCATTACAGAGTTTAATTATAGGGGCATTTTATAAAGGGGAAAGATGAGTCTGGCTGGGAAAATCCCACTCTCTGAGTGCCGATGATACTGGTGTGGATTTCACCAACCACTAGAAGGTACATTTTGCATTTCTTGCAGATGTACATTGCAAGAGAGGAAACTGGAAGGGGCAGTGAGGCAAAAAACAAAACAAAAAACCCCCCAACACCACCAATCTGTTTTCTTTTTTGAAATTGTAAATTGCCTAAAAAAAAGAAATTGAAACATGAATAGACAAAGACTTTATTTATTGCCAGGAGAGACCCATTAGGATGCCGCACTGTGTTTCCATGGCATTGTGGAGACATAAACAGAAAACACGGGCTAATGCATTCAGTTAGGCACAGATTTTAAAGTCTAATGTGCAATCTAAATATATATCACATGTATTCTTGCTATTTATTTATCTATTGCAGTGAGGGGGAGACTGCCTAACTAATGGGAGCTGTGATCTGTTTGTAAATGTGCCTATATGTTCAAGCCTTCAGCTTGTGATGTGTGTCTATGGCTTCTCCATTGCTCTTTGTTACCTTGCAATCCCTTCTTACCTATATTTGCCTCTTCCAGCCTAGAGGCAGTAAACACAAATGCCTTAATTCACCTTCTAGGCAGGTAACCTAAAGTAGGGAAGTGAGTTAGGATGAGTACATATGCATCATTATGAGTAATGAGGATGAAGCAAATTGGAGAGCCATTCTTTCTTGACAAACAACAATTCTCGACAAGCACAAATGGAGGTTTATTTCCTAAGATCTGACAAATTTTCAAGAGAATCTGTAAATCTGCATTTTTATTGATCTGGCAAATTTTCAAGAGAATCTGTAAGTCTGAAGTGTTACTTGAAATCTCTTGATTAAAAAATTAGCATATTTTTCAGCCAAATGCAACAGAGCAGGTAGAGTACAAGGGTTGCCAGTTTGTGATGTCTAATTTGTGACAGTGACTTTACTGTTGGTTTTTTGTGGTTTGGTTTTGTTTTTGTATTTTTTTTTAAGGCAAAGAATCTTTTTTCTTTTTAGGGCTGTGCCTATGGCATATGGAGGTTGCCAGGCTAGGGGTCAAATTAGAGCTGGAGCTGCCTGCCACAGCCACAGCCACAGGCTACGGCCAAGACCTATACCACAGCTCATGACAATGCTGGATCCTTAACCATCTGAGCAAGGCCAGGGATTGAACCTGCATCCTCATGGATGCTAGTCAGATTTCATGACCACTGAGCCACGACAGGAACTCCAGGCAAAGAGTCTTTATCCCAACAGCAGTAAAGCTTGCCAACTTGCATATGATGCAGCTTCGTCAACTCCAGAGCACAGCCCAGGATCCATGGCTTTGACTCCTTCTTTGCTGTTCTTTCCTCATTTTCATGACTGATTCTTGCCCGTTGACTCTTTAGAACTTGGAGCTGGCTTCCTCTAAGAAAAGCATCAAGCAGAAGGGAATAGAAAACACATCCCCAAAGCAGAGAATCAGGTAGCTTCAGTAGTCCAAAGAGCTCATGTTGTTTAAGAGAACAAGTGACCAGAACAGAGCAAGAGAGAGTAACTTCGTGCTTTAAATGGGGTGAATGCCTCTCAAGAAGGGTTTGTTATCAAGCCAGGCAATCTTAGGACCAGAAAATAGTGTTTTCCCTGTTTCAGGGGTGCTGCCTATAATGGTGACAGTCTGCATGAAATCAGCTGGTATCATCTGGGTCTCATCCTCAATTTCAGGGATTCCCCACTATTCCAGCACTGGGTGTCTGGGTTGAAGGGGTAGAAAGTAGAGTGAGAGAGAAACCTGTGTTCCACGCTCATTTATAAGCAAATATGACAAACTTTCACCTTTTTCCCTAAGCTCAGGTATGAAGTAGGTTTTTCTTTTAGGTCAGTGTGTTTCGACTCTGAAATATAAGTTCAGAGACAAAGCATAAATCTTTCCTGCCTGCACTCAAACAAGAAATAAAAAATAAATATTATTTTGGAGATAATGTATTTATTCCATCTCTAACAATAAAAATGAAATGTTTGGAAAATGAATAAACAAATGAAGTAAGTAGCTCAAAAAATAATCAAAGCCTTCTTTTGAATTGTACTTTCATTCTTTTGTGCTTGATTTGCCTGAAATTTTGCAACTGTGGTAGAAGTCACTGTTTGGGGCCAATTCCCTTTGCCTTTTGCTCTTCGTGGACTCATGCTTACAGTTTGGTTGGGAGCCACTTTTCTTCTTAGGTCTTTTTTGTTCCTTTTACTCTCGAAGGTCCATTAAATGGAAAACACCCTATTATAGCTGCAAAGTGAGTGTGCTTCTTACTCATCCCCTGGCCTGTCACAAAGAGGGTCTGGTTTTCTGTGAAGACGATCCCCTTGCTACCCGTATCACAGTGTGCTTGGATTACCTGCCAAGTGCTTGCTGTATAAATTATAGCTGCCTGGTGGGAGCTTTAATTCACATGCTTGATGTTTTAAAAAAATATATTTTCAAGGTTGAACTCCATAAATCCAAGTTTTTTGACTGGGTTATGTCTGCTCTCATTTTTCCCTTTCTTTCTCCTGTGTTTAGAATTGAATCTTTTTTAGTGGGAAAGAGAAAATACAGAAACTCCATGAGAAAAAAAATTGTGTTTTGATGAATCTCAATTAATAAACGCTGAGTTAGCATAGATTACAGATATTACATCTATTAACATAGATTACAGGCTAGTACTTATTTACATATTTATTCAGTGGAGCCAGCCTTTCTCAACCTTTTGAACCTTGATGGCAACTTGGCCTTCAGGACTGCCTTTTCTATTTTGCACACTTAAATGCTGGTGGCCATTGGCATGTGCAAATTTATTTGCAGGCCACCATCATTGAGAAACAAAATGATAAGCATTTAATTGGTGCCCACTGTTAAGTTTGGCACAGTCTTAATTTGTCACCAAATTTTCTTGGCTTCTCACAATAGCTAAATGCAGATTGAATTTCCAGATTAAATAACTGACATCCTGAATGGAGAGGAAGTTAAACCACGGGACTGGTGGTCAAAGACAGACACAGACAGCATGAGAATGACATATCAGGTCTAAAACGGTGCTTAGAATAGGATTGGAGAGAAGAGTTTTGCTAGTAAATAGATCTGAAAAGAGAACAGAAGAGTGAAAGAATTTCTATGAGTTTGAGTGATTAGTGGAGTGAGGATAGAACTAAATATGATGATATGAAGTAAGTAAACATACTATTTTAATTTATTATTTTTTGAAGTATAGTTGATTTATGATGTGTTAGTTTCAGGTATATAGCAAAGTGATTCAAACATATATGTATATGTATCTTCTTTTTCAGATTCTTTCCCATTATAGATTGTTGCAAGATATTGAATATAGTTCCTTGTGCTAAACAGTAGGACCTTGTTGTTTATTTTATATATAGTAGTGTGTATCTCTTAATCCTAAACTCCCAATTTATCCCACCCTAAGCTCTTTTTCCCTGGTAACAAACCACAAGTTTGTTTTCTATGTCTGTGATTATATTTCTGTCTTTTAAATTCATTTATTCTTTTTTTTAAAATATTTCTCATGTAAGTGATATTATACAATATTTGTCCTTCTCTGACTGACTTCACTTAATATGATAATCTCTAGGTCCATCTATGTTGCGCAAATGGTATTATCACATTCTTCTTTACTGCTGAGTAATAGTCCATTGTATATATGTACCATATCTTCTTAATCCATTCATCTGTCCATGGACATTTAGGTTGCCTCCATGTCTTGGCTATTGTAAGTAATGCTGCTGTGATAAGCATACTGTTTTAAAGTACTATCTTTGAAGAGAGTTTCTTGTAACTGAAGACCTTTTCTCTGCTGCTGGATAGGATATGTAAATTAGTCATTAGTTTGGCCAGGTAAAGGCTTGCTCTGTGTAATAAAGGGAGAAAGCAGTGGAGGTTTCTAAGAGAAGGGAAGGGCATGGAAATAACAAGGAGTCTGGGGAACAGGAAGAAAACAGTTGAGGCTGGACCCAGCTCAGGGAGGGGCAGAGGAGGAAACATCAGAATGCCCAGAAGAAACCAGACAGGAGAAAACATATGTGTCTGAACGAATTTTGTAGACTTCACTCTCAGAAATGTGGTGCGAAGCCTTTCATTTACTGTACTTTAGTAATTCTTCATTGTTCTTAAATGCTTTGGGAGTGTGTAGGTTACTTTTGCAGCCTTTGAAGAGGTGTTGAGGTTGGCATTAATGGTGAAAGCAAAACAAAATAAAAACAAACAAACAAAGAAACCCCAAAAAGAGTTTCTAAGCAGGAGGCAGCCTCTAAGATTGAAAAGATAGCAGTGGCACCGGTGACAATGATGACAATGATGATTGTAGTGATAATTCTGTGCGCTATCATGTATTGGAGGCCTACTGTGTTCCAGGTACATCATATACATTTTCTTATTTGATTTTCATGACAATTCTGTGGCATTGGAACTACTGGAATCCTATTCTATCCCTGTCTTCACCCAGCCCTGTAGATGTTCTGAATCCTTCACAGGGAAGCAGGAGAGAGAAAATCCTCTTTCTTGAGCTCTGTGTTGCTTATTTTTGGCATCTCCTAAGTAATGTCAGTGGCACCGACCTGACATTGGAACATACATTTATGACCTAGCACTGACTAAACACTGTCAGAAAAAGTAGTTACACGTAAAGCTCCTTTCTAGCTGTATAGCCTCATCTTAACACTTTAATAGATGACTCATTTTCTTCACCTTTGTAGTAGTCACAAACTTCTCCCCAGATTCTTTTCCAGGTGGAGCTAAGTAGACTCTGGTACCACCCCTAATTATGGCTTATTTTATTTTCACATAGTGCCTAATTATAGTGCAATTATCAGACCTCCAGAGGCATCATGACAGGGAATCTGAGTATTGGACTGAACCAAGTACTTTAATTTAATTGGGTCTAGTCTGCCTTTGCTCTAGGCTACCCTTCCTCTGTAGATAAAGGGATGAAAACTATCCCTTGGTTTTCCTATTTTCTTTTTTTATTTTGTCTCCCTCCCCTCACTCCTCAAGGACAGGCTTCCCTGCAAAGTTTCTTCTGAGTAATCTCCTATCCTCCCAAACCATAGATTCTCCTCTGATCAATACTTTACTGTGATTCAATGATATGAAGAATTAATATCATTCCCTATTTTACAGATGAGATTTAGGGAGGTAAAATAAGCCATTCAAGGTCACACAGCTAGGAAGATAAAGAGCTGGAATTCCAATCTGGGTCTTTCTGGCTCCCAAGATCAACCTCTTTCTTTCCCTTTCTGGCTCTGGTCACTGGGTGCAAAGGAGTTAAGAAGAGCAGCCTATACATTTACAAAAAACTCTCTCCTTCTACTGTGGGGGCATAGGCTGGACAATTTGGGGGCATGGGATGGGCAGGCATGAAGATAATTTGCAATATCTCACATTTTCCTGAGTTTTTTGAGTTTAAACATTATTAAAGTTTAAAAATATAAAATCACCATCTAGTTTTCAGTTTGTTCTAGTCAAAGTTGCAGTTGATATTACATTTTTTTGTAATAATGCTTATATTATTCATTATTTTCAGTGAGAATTCACACGCAACACAGTTTCCATGCATCTTTCCAAAATTCAGGTGCAAACTATCCCCACCAAACTTTACTGCAGAGGGGAAAAAAAGAAATGGTACTTAAGAAGAGGAATATGTAAAATATCTTCAGGACAGGAAATACCTTCTATTTTACTCTAAGAATAATTCCAAAATATCAAGCATTAAAAAAACAGCAGTGACAATAAATCTTTACAAATGTGTTTCTTCCCACACTGACCCTTGTTGAGAATATGCTTTGCTCCATTATACTGTCTTATCATTGAGAGTATAAATGATGTTAAAATATATTTGTGTGCTTCTAATCCAGGAACCACAGGAAGCTGTCTTTGCCATATACTACCTGCTTGTTTTCCTACCTATCAGGTTACACTGGGATTATTTTTTTCTTTATGATAGCTGGATGAGAATCTCAGTTTTAAAAAACTTTTTGTTATGAAAATGTTCAAACAGACGCAAGTGTGGAGAAACCCCTATAGGTGACCTCAGGTGTCCACTTTGCTTCAAGAGTTACTAATTCAAGGCCAATTCTATTTCTTCTATCTCTGTTGATTCCTAGGTTTTTAATTTTTTGAGGGGGTGTGGTGGGGGCATAGTTAAAGGGGAATGTAGTATTTTTTTTTATTTTCCTACTGTACAGCAAGGGGGTCAGGTTATCCTTACATGTATACATTACAATTACATTTTTTCCCCCACCCTTTGTTCGGTTGCAACATGAGTATCTAGACAAAGTTCTCAATGCTATTCAGCAGGATCTCCTTGTAAATCTATTCTAAATTGTGTCTGATAAACCCAAGCTCCCAATCCCTCCCACTCCCTCCCCCTCCCATCAGGCAGCCACAAGTCTCTTCTCCAAGTCCATGATTTTCTTTTCTGAGGAGATGTTCATTTGTGCTGAATATTAGATTCCAGTTATAAGTGATATCATATGGTATTTGTCTTTGTCTTTCTGGCTCATTTCACTCAGTATGACATTCTCTAGCTCCATCCATGTTGCTGCAAATGGCATTATGTCATTCTTTTTTATGGCTGAGTAGTATTCCATTGTGTATATATACCACCTCTTCCGAATCCAATCCTCTGTCGATGGACATTTGGGTTGTTTCCATGTCTTGGCTCTTGTGAATAGTACTGCAATGAACATGCGGGTGCACGTGTCTCTTTTGAGGAGAGTTTTGTCCGGATAGATGCCCAAGAGTGGGATTGTGGGGTCATATGGAAGTTCTGTGTATAGATTTCTAAGGTATCTCCAAACTGTTCTCCATAGTGGCTGGGAATATAGTATTTTAAAGCAAACTGCAGATGTTTCATTGTGTGCAACCTGAGTCTCATTTTAAGGTATCTCTAAATCAATTCCAATTTTTGCAAATAGTTCCTGTATATAGGAGGCACTCAAATTATTTTTTCCCACCTCCCATTCTAAGAGATGATTGAGAGACCTGCAGAAAGCTACAATGAGATGCTCTGGGCTTTTTTGTGTTGTTTCCCCTCTGCAGATGACAGAAGTAGGTGGACCTAGGAGTGATAAGGATTGGCTGTGCTGGATGTTCATCTTAACACTGGTTTCTCCTTCACCATCTTCCCCAATTCCTAGTGGGGATCTATTTCCCAGTCAAGGGAGCATGTGATGAAAATGGGCTGAAGTTACTTCTGTGAAACTCATGAATCAGGGGACATGGTTCTGAGGATCACTCTCATGCTGAATGTTGGCACTGTGTCCTAAAAGACTTGCCACTCTCTACCCACTGACAGAGATCTGAGGAAGGAAAATATGAAAGGGACCATCCAACTTTGTCTAGCAGCCCTGACTTTTGTGGATCCACTTGTTCTCATGGCTCTGGACTCTGGGCAGAGGAATTTTATACTCAGAGTCTCAGCAACCTGAATTTGTGGCCCCTTCAAATGGCCCTGCACCCATAGAAGGAGTTGACAGATGGAGTTGAGGCTTCATTTAGCCATATCTGTTCATGCGTTCCTTCCACTCAGTGTCTCACTATCAAAAGAAGGTGCTTGGGAGATTAGGGCCTGAACAGAAGGTAAAATGCACAGCAGACATTTGGAATACAAGTTTTGATTGATTGATACAGTTATTTACTTTGTGATTCTATGCCCTGTTAAGCATTTTGGGGATATGACAGCAAACAGAGAAAGTCTCAATCTGCATGGAGTTTATATTGTAATGGGGGAGGTCGATAATATATAGGCAACAAATAGATAATAATAGTTGGGTTAAGGTATATGGAGAAAATGAAGATGGTGATGTGATAACATCTAAATGGAGAATTTAGATTAGGGGATGTGTCATTCAGGATTGGCAGGGTCAGTGCTACTGGAAATGTGGTCTAGGAGCATCAGTATCATCTACAAATTTTTTAGAAATCTTTGTTTCCAAAGATCTACTAGAAACCTGATCTAAAAATATAAGATCTATTGGTTTTTTATCTCTGGAGAAGGATCTCTCCAGGTGATTCTTAGGCACCCAAATTTTGAGGAACATTGTGCCAGATTATGCAATGAATGATCTCCAAAACCCAGAGTTAAAAATAGCTGCATGTTGCATTTCCATCCTGGGTCAGCAGGGGACCCTGTTCCTCCCAGTCTTTCTGCTGCCCAGATGTAGTCACTTAAACACTCTTTCCTGTTATGAGAAACATGAAAAAGCTCTGGAGATTCTTGCAAGGAGACACCCAATTAGGAAGTGACACATCATTCCTGTTCATAATCAGCTAGAAAGCACTGGGCCATGGCTATGTTGAATCCCATAGGACCCAGGAAGAACAGCCTTTCCATGTGTTCAGAGGGAGGTACAACTGATAAGCAGGAAAAGCTGGCTGGCTGGAAGTGACATCATGAGAGCTGAGACTTGATAGATGAGCAGTAGCGAGCCCTGAGGAAAACATTCCAGAGGTAGATAACAGCCAGTATAAAGGCCATGAATCAAAAATATCCTTTGCCATGTTAGGATTGAGAAAAATGAAGCTAAGTAAAGCAAGTTTATTTTGATTCCAAGTGTAACACTACATTAATGATATCATGTTTTTCATAATCACATATACTTGATTTTGTATACATGTTTAAAATATTAAAAAATGTATATAAGGAAAAAACAAAAGAGTAAGTGCTCTTTGCTAATATCCAGAGATGACCAAAAAAAAAAAAAAAAAGGAAGCAATAGGTAGTGCCATGAGCCCAAAGGATCAGTGCCTTATTAATGTATTATTATTAATGATCACAATATGCCAACAATATCTTTCATACCTTTGAGTATCAGAGCTCCAGGTTGAGCCATATTTGTGTGGTCTCCTTCAAGAAGGGTACGATTTAGGGAAGTGACATTACGTAGTAGAATATGATTGGACCTTGGTTCCAGTCCTTGTTATGCCACTTGTGCAATTCATTTAAGCTCTTTGACACTCAGGTTTTTTTTCATCTATAAATTGGGGGTTACAATACCTTCCTTTCAGAGTTATTATGCAGATGAAATGAAAAAGATCTAAGGAAACTTTCTAGTATGATTTGTGGTATCTGTGTCTAGTAGAAGACACAAAAGATACTACTCTTTGTGTTGAACAGTAAGTGCAAAAATAATAAACAAGGCTACTGATTTAGAGTGGAATAGATCACTGAATCTTGGGAATTCAAGGAGATCTTAGAAGCCTCTTAGTACATTATTTCATCCAATGCAGAAATCCCCAGAAACTTCCTGGCAATTGGTTGTATAATCATGCTTGAAACTCTAGTGACAGAAATTCCTCCCTTTTCAAGAAAGTCCTTTTCAACCCTGAATTGTATTTTCAGAGGACAGTTAATTGATATGGTTCACTGATGCTCAAGGAAAAATATGTTCTGTGATCAAATAGGTTAGCAAAGTTCTCGGTTTGACAAAGTAATACAGATTTCTTTCTTATATACAACTTCTTAGAGCCCTTCATATTTTCATGAGCATTGCGATTTTCTCAAAGAGTGCTATGTTATATAGTGTTTCCCAAACAAGATTTAGGGGAAAGGAGTTCTCATTGTGGCTGAGTGGGTTAAGGACCTGGCATGATCTCTGTGAGGATTTGGGTTCAATCCCTGGCCTGAGCTCAGTGGGTTAAGGATCTGGCATTGCTACAAGCTGCGGTGTAGGTCACACATGCAGCTAGGATCAGGTCCTGCAATGGCTGTGACGTAGGCTGCAGCTGTGGCTCTGATTCACCCCCTGGCCTGGGAACTTTCATATGCTGCAGGTATGGCCATAAAAATAAAAAGAAAGAAAAAAGATAGAGACTTAGGGGACATAAGAATCATATTATGGTAAAATGTTATTGTAACTATTAGGGATCTACATCGATTAGGCATTCTGCTGCCTAATAACTTGAAACTCTTTTTCTTATCTCTACTCTGGAGCAACAGAGATAAATGTGCACTGCTTTCCACACAAAAGATCCCATAGAATCAATGTATGGATCAGAGACCTGATCTGACTTAAAGTAGGATATATCTGAATAGCTTTTGCAATATACAAAGACTTTCAATACCAGGGACTTTGACTCCTGTTATGCAGAAAAATTAATTACTCAACAACTAGAAAATGGGGAGTTCCTTTAGTGTCTCAGTAGTAATGAATCCAGCTAGGATCCATGAGGACGTGGGTTTGATCCCTGGTCTCACTCAGTGAGTTAAGGATCCAGTGTTGCCATGAGCTGTTTTGCAGGTCACAGACATGGCTCAGTCCCACGTTGCTGTGGTTGTGGCATAGGTTGGCAGCTGCAGCTCGGATTCGACCTCCAGCCTGAGAACATCCATATGCCGCAGGTGCAGCCCTAAAATGACAATAAAATAAAATAAAATAAAATATAAAATAAAAGGTAGGTATGGGCTGGCAGCTACAGCTCCAATTCGATCCATAACCTGGGAACTTCATATGCTATGGGTGTGCCACAAAAACAAACAAACAAACAAACAAACAAAAAAACCCACCAAAAAACACCTAGAAAATGTGACAAAATTAAAATTCTGATAATTTGAATTTAAACCCTGAAGAACGTGTTTATCTAAAAGACAAAAGGGAGATGGTAAGTAATATTTCTTGAGTGCTTTTGATGCCGCTTATCATTTGGCTACCCTTCTGCAGCCAATATTACTGTGAAGTCCAGGATGAACCAAGCGGGAAAGTCAAGAGATTGACCAAGGCCACTGAGGGAGTCTAGGTATCAGGTCTCAGAATAGAAGGCAAAGGCGTCTGGCTCCTGTGGTCTCAGCTTCGGAGCAGCCACATCTCCTAAGAGGTCATTTGATGCCAGGAGGGGAAAATGAACTGGCGACAATGAAAAGGATGCAATGATACCCTTTCCCTCCTATGACATTTTTGTGATGAGATCTTCTGATGTCTCCAAACCCACATTAGTTATATAATACAATGAGACATTGCTTCTGTCATCAAAAGTATAGGGCGGACAATTATAGATCTAATTTGAGCATTTATTTGAGTAATGAGTCATCCCTTTGCAAAAAACACATTTACTCTTGTAACTTATCTTTGTAAAAGATGAGGCATTATGAATGTAATGCAAAGTATTCTGGAATGGGACTAAGGATACCTTAGCTCTAACCTTGGCTGTGCCCTAATAACCTGTTAATTATGAACAAGGCATTACCCTTTTCTGAATCAGGCTTCTTATCACTAAAGCAAGTGGGTAAAACCAAATTATCAGTTCTATCCCACCTCTACAGTTCTATAACCATGCTATCAATAAAAGGAATTCCTTTTAGTTCACAAAACCAGTTATATAAGCATAATTATGTCATTTTATTTAAATCAACTTAAATGTGATTCTGAGCTCTCATTTGTCCAAGGTGAAGTTCAGTCTTAGATAATACTATGTTCCACGCAGACATGCGGTTATGTGTCACTGTCTTATTCAGTGCCAGAATATCAGCAAACCCTCAGGTCATCAGCTCTAGGGCCATATAGATCACTACTGAGATGCCACCATGCCTGGCACCAGTTCCCTGTGGTCTCAGGGTGTGCTTCTCCTGCATTGTGCCTAAGGGATAAGTCCTTATGCTAAGGCTGGAGGCCTGTGTCCAAAGTTCTTCCCTCGTGAATTATGAAGCCATTTCCTTCTTGGCCACCTTCCAAGAAGCTACCATCGTGGGTCTCTGCTCATGGGACCTCTGAACTTCATCTTTTCTAACAATCCAAGAGAATAAAGTCATTTTTTTCTAGTCACCCTCAAAGATATTCTTCTTTTCCCCACCCTCTCCAGAGGTTTATCCAGAAGGTAAACAGTCTCTAAAAATAATTTTATATTTTACAAAAGATAGAGTTTTGTCTTCAAGTAGCTTCTGCTGTATAGAAGAAATATCTCCAAAGCAAGGAATACTAAATGGCTGGGTGTTTGCTTGAAACACAGGAAAGGAAAAACAAAGGAGAACTAACATATATTGTCATTTTGATGAATTACAGTGACTAGTTGCTAATACAACTTTAGGACCGTGAGGGAGAAAAATAAAAATTTTTAAATATTTTTTATTCCATACACAATATACTATCAGTATAAAATGCTTAAAATCAAGGTAACAAAAATGAAATTATGTATTTAAGCCATTTATAATCCAAACTCTTAGAGAAAATGATTTTTAGTATTTTGTTGTATATACTTTGAACTCTCTCTATGCATATCATTAAAGTTAGCTAATACTTATTGTTTGGTAAGATATAAGAGTCATGAGGGAAATCTAACTCATAAATGACACAGCACCCAGGCTTTTGAATAATGAAAATGATTAATTAACTAATGTTCATCGAGAGTTTATCATATAAATATCAAGCCTTATACAAAATCCTTTAGGTGCATCTTTTCATTTACTCTTTGTATCAAACCCACAAGGTCAGTGCTCATAGTAGACCCTGCTTATCATCTACCAAGTCTCTATGTCCCTTCATTACTTCCTAAGGGAAGTAACTTTTTCAAGCATCCACCCTTCTCCTTTGCAGCCTACAACCCAGGGGAAGCTATCCTATCTCTAGATTTAGTCATGGGCTTGATTGTTATAAGAACAACTCCACTCCAGCCATTAGTGGTTGGTTCAGCCATGTGAGGGTTCCTCCACTACATTTTTTCTTTTTGGTCATGCCTGTGGCATGTGGAAGTTCCCTGGCCAGGGAGTGAACTTGTGCCATAGCAGTGACAATGCCAGATCCTTAACCTATCGAGTCACCAGGGAACTCTAGGTTCCTCAGTTCTGGATGATGGGATATGAAGGAGAGTAGGCTGGGAGCTTCTGGAAATTATTCTGTTATCCTAAACAAAGAACCTCAAGGAGAGGCTGTTTCTTCCTTTTCCTTTAGACGTAGCTTAACGTGATGTCATGTTTCTTATTGCTTAATCTATATTGAGTTAGTGTTTCTGTTTCTTGAGGTTACAAGCCTCCCAACTCATACAGTATTATTTCATTTCTACAAATGATGAAATTCAAGCTCAAAGGTTCAGCAGTTTCCCAAGTCAGTAAGAAAGATTCCATTTTGGTTCCATCTGAGTTTAGAATCTCCAATCATAAGCAAGAGATGTCTTCTTACTTATAAACTACTGATGTTTCTTTTGTGGTGAACTTGCTGTTCATGCCCTTTGGAAAGGCATAGTTTAAACCTAATGTATATTGTGTTTTCTATAAGAAGCTTGTAGAAAGCTTCTTACATAGTTCTTAAAATTATTCTTAAAACTGCCACTTCTAGTTGTAAATTAACCTCACTATTATGTTTTATTTTTGTTGTTATAACTCTAGAATGCAGTGTTCCAGTATTAACACATTTTTTAAAATGATGAACTAGCTATAATTTATTATTTAAAATAAGTCACCTGGTTTCACAGTGTTTTATTTGGATGTCTCAGGACATCATCCTAAATTGTATGGTGACTTCTTTTTTTTACTGCCTATCAGTTTGTAAATTTCTTGAACACAGAGCCTGGGTATCTTTATATTTTAATCACTCAATAGAAACTCTGGCACGTTTATGGGAGGTAGAGGTTGCTGCCTTGCATTTATTGAGTGTTAAGTAATGATAGGTAATAGGCATGCTCTAGGGGTATATATATGATATTTTATTTAAACATCAAATAACCTTATAGATTAGATTTATTATCTCCCTTTCACAGTCGAGAAGTTCAGAGGTGATAAATACCATTCATTCATATATTCAGTTAGTCAGCAAATATTTCTTACAACACAGCCTTCTTACCAGACATTGTGATAATTGCTACAGAGTCAGTGGTAAACAAGTTATAGTTTCTGCCTATAGTTAAGGCACAAAGAAGGAAAAGGGAATTTTTATAGAGTGAGAGTGAGAAGGAAGCACAGGAGTTATGGAAATAAAGAAGAGAGATGGCTGACTAAAATATAGTAATTAGGGAGGGTTTCCTTGACGAAGGGACAACTGATTTGAATCCTAAAAAGAAAATAAGGAGGTGGCCAGGTAAAGGGGGGGGGGAGGGAGTGAAGCTAGACCTCAGGGGAGAATGACCTTATGTGCAAGTCTCTGGGGCATATTGCTAGCATGACATTCATGAGGTCAGAGAGTGAGGTGGGATGGGGGATGGGGAGAGATGAATCTGAAAAGGTAAATTGCATTTTTGAATCACTTTCATTGATGTGCTAAGAAAGCTGAATTTTGCACTTTCAGAATTGGGGAGGCATTTTGGATAGAAGAGTAATTTATCTTATTTCTCTTTTGGAAAGGGTAAGAATGGCTTAGAGCAGGGTACAGCAAAGGACAAGATACTAAGTATTTTTCAGCTTTGTGGATCACATGGTCTCCAACTTGCTATTGTAGCACAGAAGCAGCAAAAGATAATATATTCATTTGTAAACTATGGACATGACTGTAATCCAATAAAACTCTATTTACAAAAATAGGAGGGGGTCAGATTTGGCTGGTAGGTTGTAGTTTGCTAAACCCTGGTTTAGAAGGAAGTGAAAAATCAGGAGACAAGAGACTGTTATAGTAATCCAATCAAGCATTGGTGGAGGTCTGAAAAAATAAAGAGATAACGCAAGAAGAAAAAGTAGGCATATTTAGCCCTCACACAACATTATGCTTGCTTTATAGATTTTAGGATTGTGAAAATGACTCTTCCATGCTCTACAATCTTCAGATCAGAGAGTGAGAAGGGGTTGAAAATTTACTCACTCCATGAAAATTTATTGTTACTGTGCCATTATGTATGGTCAGTCTCTTTCTTTTCTGGCTCCACAAAGTAGTTATTTATTAGCAAATTTGAACAAGTCCAGTGCAAACTCAGTGATAAATCTACACAAATCAAATGATGAGGATAGACTCCCTTAGCCAGCTGATGTACAGATGGGAAAAAACTATAGGGAAAGCTTTATTGCTATTTCCTGACAAGGTATATTAATTTGTCTAGAGCTATGTTATTAGATCCACCCTTTTGTTAGCCCATAGAGGAGGGCTTATTCTTATACACTGGTTGGGTCCTTCTGTGCATCAGCAGGAGAAAAACATCAGAGGACACGTTTGAGTGAGTTGGAATTGGAATAGGTTTATAATTTCCTTTCGGGGGGGTGCAGTGGTCTGTAAACCCAAGAGCATTTCACCAAGTCAGTATTTATCAGTGTACATAAACTTGGCTACTTCGGATGGCCCAATTATGTGCTACATTAATATCTTACGTGCAGCACACTGCATTTCATAGTGTCACTAAAATTAAATCTGACTACTACAAACACTGGCAGCAAACTAAGTCATGTAAAACGAGGTTATAGCATCACTCACTCAAATGTCTATCCCATTCTAATCATCTCTGGTTCAAAGCAACAGAAGGCTGCATTTCTCCCAATAATAATTTGATAACTTAGATAATGTTTTGAACATGAAGGTATGACCTTTCCTCAAACTGGAGGTTAATGTTCCCCTTTGTTGAGGATTCCATCATTTAGGTAATGCTCTCCTCAGAGACAATAGAGACATGATTAGCTGTGGGGGAGTGGGATGGGCCAAGCCTCCTTTCAAGGACCTGCCATGCATCTTAGAGGAACCACTGCAGTTCAGGCTAAGAACCACAGCTCTAGAAATTAGTGAGAATGTGATATAGTTTTTAGGTATTTTCTGTATGAGTAAATGATTTCTCTGTTTCATATATGTATATGTGAATT
This sequence comes from Phacochoerus africanus, assembly GCF_016906955.1. Taxonomy (NCBI): domain Eukaryota; kingdom Metazoa; phylum Chordata; class Mammalia; order Artiodactyla; family Suidae; genus Phacochoerus; species Phacochoerus africanus. The sequence goes on from NC_062545.1 coordinate 233,661,128, forward strand.
TATCTATGACTGCTAAGAAGAAAAAACCACTAGCCAAGTCATAAATAATCTTTTTCTTCATATTTTAATTCTGATTACCCAAACGCTTTGCAAACGATTAGCCTTAATTGTATTTTTCAGGGTCCACAAATAAATGAAAATTTGTTTTCGATCTCATAAGTCTTGCTTTTCATATCTCGAAGCTGCTGCACCCCCATGTTCAAATGCAAAGAGCTCTGTTCTAGACTTTTATGTCATGAGCCATAGGCCAAAAGGACAGTTCACAAAATATAAAATTGCTCTTTCTCTTGAGAATGTTGTCTTGGGCATTGTTTTAATCTGTGATACATGCTATTTTAATTGGTCTTTATTGCTGTTTACTAAATGTTCATTTAAAGAATGGACAATTAAAAATTATTTCTGTCAATAATTTGCATTTGGATATGTTAAAGATAATAGTCTGAAGGTACTTTTTCTTAAGCAAGATGCAAATGTTTTGCTTAAACATCCTTTGAGTTAAAACATGTTAAATTTTAAGTTAAAAATGATGCCAGGCATAAAGTACTAAAAACTATGTAATGGAATCTTAAGCCTTACCCACTGGTAAGATTAAACAGAAGATGATGATTTTTAATATTTGCTTCAGGAAGGATATCTAGTATCTGAACAATATAATTAATGACCTTGATTGATGAATGATGACAGTTTTTTTTTCGTATTGTTATTCTTTTATTTCTTTCTATCATCTCATTGAGCTGGCTAGTGTCTTCTACATGGTGTTGAATAGAACTCTGCTTTTAAAAGGAATAATTCAAATGTTTTACCATTAAGCTTGCTCCCTGCTCTCACATAATCTTTCCATTATCAACATCCCCTACCAACATGGAACATTTGTTACAATTAATTCACAATTAATGAACCTATATGATACATTATAATCATGCAAAGTCCTTAGCTTATGTTACAGTTCAGTCTTAGACAAATATATAATGATATGTATCTATCATTATGGCCATATATATATATATTTTTTTTCAATGCCCTGAAAAATCCTCTGTGCTCTATCTATTCATCCCTCCCTTCCTCCAACCTTTGGCAACCACTGACCTTTTTACTGTCTCCATATTTTTGGAGAATGTCATATTGTTGGTTTTGTGCAGTATGCAGCCTTTTCATACTTGCCTATGTCACTTGGTAATATGCATTCATGTCCCCCCCACCCCCCGTTGTTCCTGGCTTGATAGCTCATTTAATGCTGAATAATATTCCATTGTCTGATAAACATAGTTGATTTAATCCCTTTACCTACTGAAGAACATCTTGGTTTCTTCCAAGTTTTGCCAATGCTAAATAAAACTGCTATAAAGATTGGTGTGCAGATTTGTATGTGGATGTAAGTTTTCAACTTCTTTGGGTAAATGCCAAGAATATTGATTGCCGGATTGTATGGTAAAAAGCATGTTTAGTTTTGTAAGAAACCACCAGACTGTCTTCCAAAGTGATTGTACCATTTTGCATTCCTACCAGCAAAGAATGAGAGTTCCTGTTGCTCCATGTCATTACCAGTATTTGTTATTGTCAGTGTTTTGGATTTTGCCATTCTAATAAGAGTGTAGTGATATCCAGAAGGTTTTAAGGACCTCATTGCTAGTCGCTGGTGTTTGGACTTGAATCATCTTTAAATTACTAGACCATTTTACTGCACCTTTACTGTGTAGCCTGAATGCCTTCAGTAAACTGAAATTCCTAATCTTCACTGAGTTGCTAAACTGATTTCTGTCATTCTTTAGTGTCAGAACAGACATTTCTGTGTGTGAATCTTTACATATTTAATCGGTTGAAACCCAGAACATTCTCATCACTTTTAAATCAGTTTTAGCCCCAGGGAAGTAACTTAGCAAGTCAAATAAAATGAAATAAATAAGTAAAATGTGTGAATACATGAGATACGTGGGTGGTGGAAAGAGCAGTATTTTTACTCAAAGTAGTGCCTTTCAAAATTGATTTAACAACAAATTATATCCTTAAACAAAATGTAACTAGAATGCCAATGTGAAAAATAGATAAAACAGAACATCCTGTGTTGGTAGTTTCAGAGAAGGTAGTGTAGACTGGGGACTTAGATTCTTTTCTAATAGGAGGTCCCCACTACCTAATTTTTACCCCTCTCAGCTCTGAGAGGTCCCTAAGACTTTGAGGGCTATCATAAAACATTGCCTTTAAAGCACTTACCTAAGCTAATAATACATATATTTTCACAAGTATTATAGGTTTCATATGTAGGCATTGCTTTAAAAATTATTTTGGGAACTTATACATTTCTTTCCATATATTTTTTATAGTTGAAAACAATATAATGAAAAAAGCAAGAAAAAATAATATTTCTATGTAATAATAAATATTAATACTTAAACTTCTGTACCTCATAAAGAAATCACCATGGAAAGTTGTATTTTTATTCCAATCATAGAAACATTGCTCAAAATATGTAAGAAATTACTCATTGAGTCCATTTATGAACCATTATAGAAAACACATATCAATTAACTAAGGTAATAACGTGTTTTGAATGCAAATGGAATTATCTTCCCCGGATAGACTATTTCCAAAAATCAAAGTCAATATCAAAAGAATAGTCTTGTCACCATTACAGCTGTTCAAAGCAAAAGGAATTGTAAATGCTAGAGGTAGCTCCAAAAGAAAAATTCTTAATATGATATGACTATGAACAATCATAGCATCATTAGAATAAGTGTGTAACCTCCTTTAGGGTGATTGTCTTAAAGAATTCTGTGTTCCTGTGGCTGAATGTGGTATGCCTATTGAGGAAGGGTCACACCTGATTGCATCAGACAGAATATAGTGTACAGAGGGTGGAGGGCCAGCAAGGAAAGAATTACTTGGTTGGATGAGGCTGGTGAATGTTGCTACAACCTAAAGGACAAAAAAGGTCAAGCGCAGCCACTGGGACTTAGTGGCTAAGATTGAGAAATAAAATCTCTGTATGGGTTTAAATGGAGAAAGGAATCTGAGGGACAGGTGCAAAACAGCAGATTAACAATTTTTTTTTTATAAATCATGATTTTTAAATCACTGAAAGGAGATTTAATGAAGGGCTAGAAGTGTGTTTCACATCAGAAGGTAGCTTTGGTACAGGAGAAACCATTCCAAATTTGAGTTAGAATTCATGGGCTTATTTCCATCCTCTACCACATATCTAAGATATAACCTGGGGAAAGTCACTTGACCTGCATCTGTGTTCATATGTTTTGCGTACATCTCTGTCACATCCCTTTTATATAATAAGCCATTTATGCATTTTTCTTCCTTCTTAAGCTCTGGGTATTTCAAGACAATTTTCTTAACTTATTCATCTTTGCACTTCCTAGTGCCTTAAAGAGAGACTGGCACAAAACAGGTGATCATTCACTGTTTGTTGAAATAAAAACTGGAGTTGTGAAAATTGAAATGACAAAAGCTCTCTGTGAACTGTAGAGAGCTATGTAGTTGTAGGCCATTTTGATTAAAACTAAAATCTGAAAACTGATTTGTAGCAAAGAAAATGAAGAATTCAATAAAAACCATGCCCTCACTTTATATTTTAATCCTTTCAGGTTCAAAGGTGTTGAGATATTAAAGTGTTTTCTGTTGTGTGAGTGTACACATAGTTTGACATTGATTTTAAACAGTAAAAGTGGCTGCACTCTGACTGGACTCTGTAGGGATTCATGTTTGCACCTTTACGAATATCAGAGGTGCTTCATCTCACCACTCACTTGGTAGTAGAATTTAGCTATAAGTGGATTAGATCCTTAGTGACTTAACTGGACTTCTTTTCCTCTCTCTGTTATGCTTTCATGGAGAAGGGACTGGTATTTTCCCTTGATTTGAAGTTAATTTGAGTCATAGCTCAGCATTGAAGAGAGAGTTTTGTTGCATACTTTGTGGGGCAAGCAGTTCCCTTCTAGGGGCTTACATTTCATGTTTTATCAGGCATTCTACAGTGCAGTGATCTCTTCCTAGGCAGAAATAAGATCTACCTCTGCCTGAGCTGGCCTGAAGATGATGCCAGCTTTCTTTAGGAAACATAGGAAATGCTTTATGATGCTGGAGAACTTGAGGATAATAGTTTTGACCAATAGTAAGCCTCCTAAACTCAGACTTTGAGCTTCTACTGGGATGACTGGTGCAGATGAGATGAATGGAAAACAAAACATTAGCCACCATTTAGACAACCTTGAAACTCTCAAATTTAATTACTAGCCAGCTTTCCAGTAATAATGCTGAGCTATCTAGTTCAGCATCTTATCAGGAAGGCTACTCATTGGATAAGCCCCTCCCCATTTATTATCCTCCCATTCCACCCTTGAAAAGCAGTCGTTCCCAAGGATAGCTCCAGTTGATTATCCAAAGGTGTCAGACATGATTAATACCCAACCTTACATCATACATCACTTTTTACCCCCCTTGGGACCTTGAGAGCAGCGTCCTTTTCTGCTCTTTGCTGCCACAACAAATAAGTTTCCCTGTTTTGTATTTACAGAAAGACATATTTCCTGATGTCTTTGCCCAGCACAGGTTAGCAGAGGATGGCGGTAGTTAGGAGTATCATAAATTTGACGCTGGCATGATGTGTCTAGGATGCTGCCAGAGGTCAGACTCATGGAACTGCCATAAATGGCTGTCCAAGAAATGACAGCTAGAAATAGCAGGAAGGTTCTTCTCACCCCTCCCACCCCAATCATAGCAAATAACAAAAGGAAATCCAGAAAGTCTGAGCAGCACTATGTGAGCTGAGACCTGTCACCATGTCTCATGTGTAGTGTGTGTGCTGAGTTTAAAGCCTGATCGTGTCATAGAAAAGCATGTATTTGGGTAGATCATCAGAAGACTCAGACTCAAGAACTCCTTCTCTCTGGTTTTCACTGAGTCAGACAAGCAAACTCTTTGAGCTTTAGTTACTTCATCTGTAAGTGGGGTTGAAAATCTATAACTCATCATTTGTGACGCTTACACCCCATGTCATACATGATAGTGCTTTGTAACCTGCCAAGTGCTGTCGAGATAAGAGGAGTTTGTGTCTTCTGCTGTGTGCTAGAAATTGATGTACTACTTTCTTCTTGGTCTCCATGTCAAAGGGTATAGTTTCATCTGGCTACTTCTGCTGTTCTCCTGCTTGTCTAGCTTTGCACTGCTGCATTTCTCAAACTTCTGTTTTTGGCATGACCCTTGGCTCAGGATGAGCACCTCCCTACTGCTGTATTTGGCTTCTGTGTGTGCCCTGAGCCCCAAATCTCAGCCTGTTCTGTTCTGTAAGTGTGTTTTTGGCCTCCATCCTGTATTAGCTCATTGTGGTCACTGCCCTGACTCTTCCACTTCTCTCAGGGGGTCTACAGTTATACCTGACAAAATGCTTCAAGAACTTTGCCAGGTAGTTATAAGTGGGATTCATAATACACTTAATCTCTAATCCAAGTTGAATCTGATTTTGTATGTGTAGAGGTTAGGAAATGAGATTTTTGTCTTCCAGATGGGATCCTACAGGGTTTTTTTTTGGGGATCGGAAGGGACATACTATAATTAAAAGCTCAATAGTAGTCTGAAGCTAAACTAGCTTAGCAAAAACCTGACTTTGGAAATGGGCCAGTGAGGAAAGAGTGTGAAAAAGCAAAAGGCTTCATGTTAGTGTGTGTGCTCATGGTTTAATGTTTTTTTGATACAATAATGGAGCCACACAAATTCCATTATGACCCGTGGGGACAGAAAAATACCATTAGAAAAATGAAAAAGAATATTAAAATTTCACAGTTAACCAGAGGGAGTGTTGTAGGCATAAATAGCAATGTGAAAAGGCCAGTAAAAGAAAGAGAAAAAGAGGAAATAGAAACTAAATAAATGGTGAAAGCAGGCATCTATCCGGACAAAACTCTACTTAAAAGAGACACGTGCACCTGCATGTTCATTGCAGCACTATTCACAAGAGCCAAGACATGGAAACAACCCAAATGTCCATCGACAGAGGATTGGATTCGGAAGAGGTGGTATATATACACAATGGAATACTACTCAGCCATAAAAAAGAATGACATAATGCCATTTGCAGCAACATGGATGGAGCTAGAGAATGTCATACTGAGTGAAATGAGCCAGAAAGACAAAGACAAATACCATATGATATCACTTATAACTGGAATCTAATATTCAGCACAAATGAACATCTCCTCAGAAAAGAAAATCATGGACTTGGAGAAGAGACTTGTGGCTGCCTGATGGGAGGGGGAGGGAGTGGGAAGGATTGGGAGCTTGGGCTTATCAGACACAATTTAGAATAGATTTACAAGGAGATACTGCTGAATAGCATTGAGAACTTTGTCTAGAGACTCATGTTGCAACAGAAGAAAGGGTGGGGGAAAAAATGTAATTGTAATGTATACATGTAAGGATAACCTGACCCCCTTGCTGTACAGTGGGAAAATAAAAAAATTATATAAAAAGAAAAAAATAAATGGTGAAAGCAAAGTAAGATGTCAGGTTCCAGGCAATTACTAAAGTCGAGATTACACATATGATTTCAACCGAGGAAAAATAGTGAAATAAAATTAGACTCATATATGACTCATTTATGACAACTCTAGGCACAAATGAGCTGATTTTGCAGCAGGTTCAACCAAACCTTCAAAGAATTTAGAGTAAGGGTTCAAATGCAGATCCACATAGCATAGGTCTACATAACTAATTCTGGAATTTTACATCAAACTCACAAGGTAGAAAAAAAAAGAGAGAAGATAAAATATTTTTTGGGATTCCCATTGGGGCTCAGCAGGCTAAGAACCTGATGCTATTTCTGTGAGGATGTGGGTTCGATCCCTGACCTTGCTCAGTGGGTTAAGAAGCCAGCATTGCCACAAGTTGCAGCATAGGCTGCAGATTCAGCTTGAATCCAGCATTGCTGTGCCCATTGCTCGGCCAGCAGCTACAGCTCCAATTCGACTCCCAGCCTGGGAACTTCCATATGTCGCAGGTGTGGCTACAAAAAAAAGAAAAATAAATAAATAAAATCTTTTTCTTTCCTTCTCTCTCTCTCTCTTTTTTTTTCTACTTTCATGCACATATTTTTATAACCCCCTGAAAGTCCAGCTTCAAACTGAGAATGTTTGGACCTGTGTGCCAGAACATAGCACCTTGGGAAGAAGTACCCCTGTACACATCAGCCCTTCCTCTCTTCCCATCTTTCCTTGGCCTTCTCTGCAAGATCCTTGGCACATACATGTGGGGACATGCCATCCTGCAGCTTGAAGCGCTATCCACATAGAAAAGCTCTATCCAGGAAAAGCCACCCCTGTTCCACTTTGTCTGCACTCAACAAAACAAATGAGAGAAGGTTAAGAGCAGTTAGAGGTTGTTTGAGCAGGATATACTGGGTTCACGGTCTTGAAGAGGCAGGGCAGAGACTCTGAGTGGGCATGTGCCCTTGGCTTTGCAGTCTTTTCTTTGTGGTAGGCACCCAATTGTAAGAGGCATTTAGGAGTGGGCTCTTGAATGTGTGAGTCCCAGAATAGGGGCTTTTGCTGTGCTCTAAGTGCTGTACTCCAAGTGAAAGGACTTAAAATATCTTCTTTCCATTTTATTAGAACTCACAAAAAATTTAAAGAGTATTTTGGCCTCCCTCCCTATCCCCCAGGCCAGGATGGCTAAAGTCCCACATGGGGACACATGAGATGAAATTCCATTATTGGCTCAGATCACACATCAGCTGGCTTTCCTATTTGTCCTTTCCTCATTGGTGAAATGGGAGTAGTTCCCACTCCCAGGGACATTTAAAAAAGATAAATGTTGAGTTTCAAGAATCTGAAGTATACCCTGAGTTGATGAATGAGAGGGAATAACACTAACATCTTTCCTTTACTCCCAGAAAGTTAAGTTCCAAGACTGCCTTCCTTGGGGTCTGGGAATTTCAAAGGTCTCCCAGCAGGAAACCCAGTTATTCTTTAGAGTCAGGATGCTAGCCTTAACTGTCACGTTCTTCCTCCTATGACTTAAATACTAAGGGTATATTTTTCCCCAGTGTACTTTCGATCTCTCTGTTTTTCTACTCAGGTGTGCCCATGCTGGCCAGGTGGCTTTGCACAGGGGCTGCATAGGGCACTGCCAGCTGCCTGGCTTCTCTTAAGTGCAAAGGCGAGGGCAATGGGGTTCCAGAAACAGACTGGGAACATCTGCCTCAGGCCCTCGTAATCATCTCTCCTTAATGGCAGAGAAGAGCACGTCCCCTTCTTGGGAGGAAGGAGGAAAATCACAGATGTGAAAGTGATGAGAGGAGAAAATGATGGGGTTCATTTGAGAGGCTGAGCCAAGTTTTCTTCCCTTCCTTATTTGATCCTCCTGAGTTTTTCCTTCCCTGCAAATAAGCACCTTGAGGCAATTAAAAATGCTGAGTTCTCCAGTGCTATCACACTGATTCGGTCTTTATAGGAGGAAATGAGTTCTGAGACAACAGTCAACAGCCTGTCCTTCAGGGTGGCTCAGGGAATACAGACCTCACAAGCATTTAGAGACTTTCTGCTGACTAACTGCCTCTAAATGGAAGGCTTTGCCCATTGTCTTTGCTTTCTGAAAATGCCAGAAATAATTGGGACCAAGACTGGATTAACTGTGGAGTCAGAGGCACCCCTTTCACTAGAGGTGGAAATACAAATGAATGCCTTAAAGGGCTAACATTCTTTTCCTCCTGAGTGTTACACTTAAAAAACATCTTTCAAATAACTGTGTGTTTCCCTTCAAATCACTAAAACAAAAGATAAACCAAAACAGGCCAACAGCTACCAAGAGGGGACAATTTTCCCCTCAGCTGAGGCATTATTTGCAGAATTGCAGCCCAGGAGTGATTTTTATAGCCAAGTTATAAATGGCTGCAAATCAGGAGGTTTTGATGGAAATGCAGGCTGACTTTTAGCTGTATTGATGCTTGTGAGTGCTGCTAGGAAAAAAAGTCCTCCTTCCGCCATCTGACTCCCCAAGCTCTTTAATTCTTGTAAATAATGTGCTTGCATCAAATCTCACACTGAAGCTGGTCAGTGAAGCAGCCAGAGGGATATGATTAAGGAATCAAAATTCCCATTTTGGGTCAAGAAACATGACCATGGGTTTGATTTCTGATCACCCAACTGGTGTGTGTGCGTGCAAGTGGATGCACACACACACAGACACACCCACACACTTTTTAATGAAACAATTATCTTTGATCAGAAGTGAAATGGTTAGTTGCCTCCTCTTCCTGCCCATCCCCCAAATAAGGACAGATGAGTGTGGGAACAACCTCTAAACCTGTGCATCCTTTTGACAAAATGTCTCGATGTGGAAAATAGCAGCTCCCTTCAGCCCCAAGTGATTTTTTTTTCTTTCATTTCACAGTATCAGAGATGAGAGACATTCCTTGTGGATAAATGTCCTGGCACCAAGTTGTGGTACAGACTCACAAATTGCATCTCTTAGTCAAATATTCGATTGCTGTGAATTAAGCAGAGATATTTACCGTTACCTTTGAGAAACATAATTCTAACCCTCCTCATATGAAACCAAGGTCTCTTCCTTTGGAGAAGTGACAAAAATTGGAAGCTTTTTTCATTGCTTTCAGTTGCAGATTGCTCTCAAATCTTAGTCCACATGCATTTATCAGTCTCCCCCCTCCCCTGAATAAAGCATATGTTCCAATCTATTAAGTTCTTTGCACATCAGAACCACCTAAAAAGAGGTGAAATAATATAGTTTGGCACATTTTCTACTTTGTCACTTATCTCCGAGATTTTGTAGGAAGAAAAAAAGTTGACAACTGCCCTTGAAAACAGGAGAATATGGAGATTTTTTTTTTTTTTTTTGCCTTGACAAGTTTCTCCCCCACCCCTTCTTTAGTCTCACAAATCAGGCAGCCTCTAGTCTATGAATTGTAAAGTTTGGTTGGATGACTTTTCATAAACTTCATTTTTAAAACATTTTTCTCCTCTTTGTATTTCTATAATGTATGCAAAATGCCAGGCTCCTCAAAAGAACTTTACAGGTCATTTTCCTGCCATAATAGTCGAATCAGCAGCAAATGCACTTCATGGTTTAAATGCAGTGACAGAAGTAGTCTGACAGCAGAAATATGTACTGGATAGTAACTTCCACAAAAGCCTTGAGATTTTCACATGAGTAGAGATTATGGCTTTGGAAATCACTTTTTTTTTTAAAGATCAGCTCTGTGTAAATATGGATGAAGAGCATTTCTTGATTCTGTACTGTCAAGTGCCCTTGACCTAGTGACATTATTGATTTCCCACCATTGTCTTTATATGTAGTGGTCCAAGAGGACAGAACCATAATAGCTGCCTCCCCTGACAATTAATTTTGATCTGCTTGATGTGATGAGCCTTCCAGATGCCCTTGAAAGAATGATTTCCAGGTCGGCACATGGGTACCTGCACTCATGTCATATTTCTTCAAACCAAAAATGAAGTCACCTGGTCCAATGAAAGATTTTCTTCCCATTGGTGAGCCTTCTGATAGGAAAAGCATTGCACAAAACCATAAAACTATTTAGCTGTTAGCATAAAGAGATATCTTTATAGACAAGAATCAAATTCAATGAAATTGCAATGGTTGTGCAAAATTTGAAATGTATATTGTCTCATAGTGAAATGGTCAGTTAAAATCTTCTCTCTCTCTCAATGTTGAAAATGTACCTGTTGTTTTTAAAAAGTAAATTACAACCTATAAATACTATGTTTGTAAATACTAAGTTTCCTCACAAAACTATATATTTAATTAAAGATTAGTTCATAAAAATGTCCTTGCATTGTGTTAGTCAGTTCAGGCTACTATAACAGAATACCATGGATTGGAGAGCTTATAAATGACAGAAATTTGTTTCTCACAATTCTGGAAGCTACAAAGTTTGAGATCAGGGTCCCAGCATAGTTAGATGCTAATGAGGGAACCTCTTCCTGGTTTGCAGATGTAGTCTTGTTGCTTGCTGTATCCTCACATCAGAGAGAGGGAGGGCTCTGCTTCTTTCTCTTCTTATCAGGGAACTAATCCCATTCCTGAGGGCTCCACCCTCATGACCTAATTATCTCCGAGATTCACCTCCAAATACTATCACATTGGTATTATTGGGGATTAAGGCTTCACATAAATTTGTGCAGCAGTGATGGGTAGCACAATTTATTCATTTCATAACACTGAGTAAAAAGAGTCCCGTTATTGAATCTCCTTAGAAGAATGTTAAGAATTGGTCTAAGAAAACTTAATTTAGTAAGCCCCTACTTCATTGATCTTCATGTTACTTGTTTTTAACTGCCATTATTTAATAGGCAAGCTAGAAATAGTAATTGTCCATTATTGGATGAAATGCTTGTTTCATTCCAAGGAATAAATAGAGATTAATTACTGGAAGTATTTTGTGTTCCTTACATCAAAGCAAAATATCAACAAGTCTACATTTTCTAGTGTGCAGTATCCTTATTATAATTAATGTTTTAGCTGTTTTGTCGTGTTTAATAGCAATGTTTGAATCATGCTGAAAGCCTTTCTTCTAAGTACAAGGAGTATAATAAGTACCTTTGGAATTTTATTATTCGCAGAAGTCAAAATAAAGGGACCAGCTGCCATTTTAGGTTTTGAACCTCCCATCAATGAGACTTTAATTTTTTTCCATTCCACTTTCTCTTCCTCTCTTTCTTTTTCATCTTGAATAATTATAAATATATAGAAAGCTTAGGAAACAATATTATAAGCATTTTGTATCATGTTTGTATTACTGTGTAACATATCAGCTAAAAATTTGGTTGCTTAAAACATTAATTATTTCTTAGGCATGCAGGGGCTACATGGGAAATTCATGCATAGGAGGTGTTCAGAGATCAACTGGGGTGTATTAAATTTTTTGAGTTTATTTTTGCAAAACCTAATTTAAATTGGACAGCATGCAGTCTAGCAGATAGAAAGGCGCTCCAAGGAGTTGTACAAAATGAAAGACGTTTATAGCAGAAGTGAGCAGGACAAGGAAGTTCTACTTGCCAAAAAGCAGGTTAGTTATTTAAGATTAGTTTCCTATAGGAGATGCCAGGCATCATGATCAAGCCCCTTACCTAACTAGTACCAACCAAGCAGTTCCTCATTTACCATTCCTGGTTTACTATTCTATTTTTGGGAGAACTGAAACTAAGTCTTGGTTTGCTGATAGCCGCCTAAGCATAAACAACCCACCTTGGATCTATTATCCTGTTTTTGTTTGTTTGTTTGTCTTTTTAGGGCCACACCTGCGGCATATGGAAGTTCCCAGGCCAGGGGTCCAATCAGAGCTGCAGTTGTGGCCTACACTACAGCCACAGCAACACTGGATCCTTTAACCCACTGAGCAAGGCCAGGGATCAAACCCAAGTCCTCATGGATACTAGTTGGATTCATTACCACTGAGCCACAATGGGAACACCTCTTGTTCTGTTTTTAACAGTGGTCAGCTGGTTTATTGACTTGATGGAAGGCAGGGACTAGCTGGTCTGCAATGGCCACAGCTGGGCTGACTCAGCTATGCTCCACATAGCTTGTCATCTTCCAGGAAGCTAGCACAAGGTTGTTCTCACGGTGAAGACAGGGCTCTGAAGGACAGAAAGCAGACATGTTAAAGGTCTCCTAAAACCTAGTTTCAGAACTGGCACACTATTAAACCCTTTGCTCTCTATTGACCAAACCAAGTCACAAGGCCAGCCCACTTCAAGGAATGGAGAAATAGACTCAACCTGTGGATGGGAGGGCTCTGACATGGTATTTTAAATGGTGTGGCTATAGGGAGGCATTTAATTGGGGCTATCAATGAAAATAACCTATCCTAGGCATTATTACAGACCTTCTAGGATTTGTATTTATCATATTAAAATTTTTAATTCACAATTAAAATATTTATAAAATATTAAAGATAAATGTGAAAAAATTTGGTCATTTTGCAGGTCCCTTCTTTCCTTCACTGGGGTAATCACTGTCATGAACTTGATGTGTGCCCACTTCATTTTTTTTTTTTTCTTTTTAGGGATGCACCTGTGGCATATGGATGTTCCCAGGCTAGGTGTTGAATCAGAGCTGCAGCTGCCAGCCTATGCCACCATGGTAATGCAGGGTCTGAGCCAAATATGCAACCTACACCATGGCTCACAGCAATGCCAGATCCTTAACCCACTGGGCAAGGTCAGGAATTGAACACAAATCCTTGTGAATACTAGTTTGGTTCATAACCCACAGAGCCACAATGGGAACTCCCCAGTTCATTTTAAAAAATACTTTTGTGTGTGCACAAACACAAAACACTCACACATACACTACATACCCCTATACTGGTGGTTTTGAAACTTATAGTATTAATGGCCTGAACCTAGCCATAACACAGATTGGGACTTGAACCCACGTGCTGGGACTCGGACCTGGCCAAAATCCAGATTGGGACTTGAACACACATTTTCACTCACCCGATATCTGGACTTACTGAGGTTCAGATTCTTTATGCCTCTCTGCAGAAGGAATTCAGTGAGAGACAAAGTGATAGGCAAGAAACAGATTTATTAGGATAGAAGGCTTGTGAGAGATGCAAGCAGGCAGGCAAGGAAGCTCTGCCCCAAGGATCCCGGTGGGCTACAGTTTTGTCATCCAAGAGGAGTGGGGGTTGGAAAGGCCCGCCTCTTCCTTTCTGGGAGTAGTAGCTCCTCCTTTTTATCCTGTAAAGTGTGTATTCAAATCTGCACAAGGGTGGTCCTCAAATTCTTGCCCTTGGTTGGAATATGAATTCAGACCTAATCCCATCCCCCACCCAACCACCTGAGTCAATTCTCAAGGCTCCACTAATGAAGCCAGCTTTCCTGTGCCTATGGCTTTTTTGAGTGAATTATTAACTTACTAAGTGATCTCCCAATGTCTCCTAAGTTTCCCTCTTTAAATATGGTCTTTTAGGAGTTCCTGCCTTGGCTCTGTGGTTAACGAATCTGACTAGGAACCATGAGGTTGTGGGTTTGATCCCTGGCCTTGCTCAATGGGTTAAGGATCCATTGTTGCCATGAGCTGTGGTGTAGGTTGAAGACGCGGCTCAGATCCCATGTTGCTGTAGCGTAGGCCGGCAGCTACAGCTCTGATTAGACCCTTAGCCTGGGAACCTCCTTATGCCAGCTGTGTGACCCTAGAAAAAAAGACAAAAAAAAAATGGTCCTTTTCCAGGACTTCTACAACCACTTGTGCCTACTCCATCCCTATTAGTTTTAAAATGTATGCAAGGGAGTACCTGTTGTGGCGCAGCGGAAACAAATCCAACTAGGAACCATGAAGTTGCTGGTTTGGTCCCTGGCTTCTCTCAGTGGGTTAAGGATCTGGTGTTGCTGTGGCTGTGGCATAGGCCAGCAGCTGTAGCTCTGATTCGACCGCTAGCCTGGGAACCTCCATATAGCTGTGGGTGCAGCCCTAAAAAGCTAAAAATAAATAAATAAATAAATAAATAAAATGTATGCAGATTTTTTGACATTCCTCCTATCAAGATATAATGTTTTATAGCCCTTCCATTTGAATAAAGGCTGACTTTAGTAACTCACTGCTGACATTTAGAGTGGAAGGGACCCTGCATGACTTCCCAAGTTGAGGTCATCAAAAAGAATACAGTTTCTGCCTGGCTTTCTCCCTACTGGGATATCCACCTTGAGAATTCTGAGCTGAGAGCGCTTTGGATGAGAAGTTCAGCCAAATAATAGTGGCTCACCACACACATCCATGTCTTAATCCCAGAACTTGTGAAAGTTACCAAACATGGCAAAAGAGATTTGGCAGATGTGATTAAGTTAGGGATCATGAGCTAGAGGAGATTATTCTGGATAATTTGAGTGGACACAGTGTCATCACAGTGGTCCTTATACGTGCAAGACAGCAGAAGTCAAAGGAGGAAGAAGTCAAAGAAGTCACCTCCTATGATGATAAAAATGAGAGGCTGGAGTCACATGAGGAAGGTGTCATGAACCAAGAAGTGTAGGTGGCCTTCAGAAGCTAGAAAATGCAAGGAAATTGATTCACTTGTAGAGAATCTTCCCTGGAAGGAATCTTCCCTGCCATCACCTTAGGTGAAACACATTGTGACTTGTAACCTGTGTCAGACTTTTGAATGACAGGACTATAAGATAGTAAATTTGTGTTGCTTAAGAGGAAAGAAAAAAAGAAGGAAGGAAAAAAAATTTCAGTTTATGCCACCAGGCTGAACTGGAGAGACCACATAGGGATAAAGAGATATCCCCAAGGACTCCAGCTCTTCCAGCCTTCAGGTGGCAGGCAGGTGAGTGACTGAGTTTTCAGATGACTAGAGTTCCCAGCCTTTGAGCCACCCCAGCTGATGCTGAATGAAGCAGGAGTGAGATGTTCCCATCAAGCCTGCCCAGTTGGCACTTTGTGAGCTCTATCAGTCAGCTTGGACTGACATAATGAAGTACCACAGACTGGGCAGCTTAATCAACAGAAACTGATTTGCTCAAAAATCTGGATGCTGGAAGCCCAAGATCAGGGTGCCATTATGTTTGGGTTCCAGTGAGAACTCTCTGTCTGGCTTACAGACAGTCTCTTTCTTAGTGTATGCCACATGGTGGAGAGAGCCAGTAAGCTCTCTTGAATCCTCCTGTCAGATTAGGATCCTGCCCTTATGGCCTCATTTTACCTTAATTACTTCCTCACTCCATATACATTTACACTGAGAATATATAACTTTTAAGAGGAACCTTAATATATAACTTTTAAGAGGACACAATTTAGTCTATAGCATGAGCAAGATAAATGTTATTATTGTTTTAAGCCATCTAAATTTGGGGTTGGAATTTTCCTATAGCAATAAATAACTGGAACAAATATATGATCAGGACCCTGAACTGTGTTTGTGTTTTAAATATTTATATAAATGGTATTGTACTTAATATTCTGTTATTTCCTTTTTGACTCATCATGCTTTGGAATATATAAATATTGCTATATGCACATATAAATTATTTGTTTTAATTGATGTATATTAGTCTAGCATGTAACAATAGCTTTTAGGTTGTTTTAGTTTTGTTACAGTTATAAATGATGCCACAATTAAAATACTTGTATATTTTTTCTCATTGGCAAGCTTGGATTTTTTTCTAAATTATATTCACTGGTAATAGGATATGAATGTTCATGTTCTTTTTTTTTTGTAAAACCATACGCACACTTTTAATTTTGGTTGTGGCCTAATTATTCATCAAATCCCCCTTACCCCCCCCTTTTTTTTTTGCTAATTCCATTCTCACTGCATATTCTCACCTCTCTGCATTCTTATATGTATTTTATTTTATTTTATGTATTTATTTATTTATTTTTTTTGTCTTTTTGCTATTTCTTTGGGCTGCTCCCGCGGCATATGGAGGTTCCCAGGCTAGGGGTCGAATCAGAGCTGTAGCCACTGGCCTACGCCAGAGCCACAGCAACGCGGGATCTGAGCTGCGTCTGCAACCTACACCACAGCTCACGGCAACGCCGGATCGTTAACCCACTGAGCAAGGGCAGGGACCGAACCCGCAACCTCATGGTTCCTAGTCGGATTCGTTAACCACTGCGCCACGATGGGAACTCCCCTGCATTCTTATCAGTGCTTGATATTTGCAGATATTTGGATTGTTGCCAAAATTATAGCATTAGTATAAGTTACTTTAATTTCTATTTTCCTTATAGTCTGTGTGATTGAATGTCTTTTGCAAACATTTTTTTGGTTATTTTGGCATCTTTTTCTTTATATTGATTGTTTCCTTTGATTATTTTTCCATATATTTTAGTCTTATTTATTTTTATTTTATTATTTTTATTTTTATTTTTTGCTTTTTAGGGCCACACCCATGGCATATGGAAGTACCCAGGCTAGGGGTCAAATCAGAGCTGTAGCTGCTGGCCTATGCTACAGCCACAGCAATGCAGGATCCAAGCCATGTCTATGACCTACTCCATAGCTCATGGCAACACTTGATCCCTGACCCATTGAGCAATGCCAGGGCTGGAACCAACATCCTCATGGACACTAGTTGGATTTGTTTCCACTGAGCCATGACAGGAACTCCTCTTATTTATTTTTAGAAACTCTTTATATATTCTGAGCATGAAAATATTTTCAAGGCTGTTTTTATTGATAGCCACTGTAACCCAAGTTATTAAATAAAAGACCAAATCTGTAGTTACCAAATGATAGTTCTGTTCCCTTTGAAATAGTTTTTCATCTGAGTTGGCTGCTCTCATTAGAATTTTGTTTAAGATTTTATCACTTGTACTAGAAGGCGGATGTGACTTAGTCTTGCTTTAAATTCTCATTAATGTAGTACACAAAGAAAGGACAACTAGTCAGAGAACCAAAAAGTATACTAATGTATTCTGAGCATTAATATTTTCCTGTTATATGTCTTGAAATCATCTCCAGATACTTGTCTTATTCTTTTCCTTGGTTTAGATGTCATTATAAGAATGCCTATATTTCAGTTCAATCATATAAGTATATATGTATATGTATGTAATGCATATTTCATATATATATAATTTTGTAGCATTTTCTTTTATGATTTGTGAGTTTTGTGTTCTCTTGAAGAAGTTTTGCCCTAATATAGTATTCTTAATATATATTATGTATATATGCTTATTTACACCTCATATAATATCCTAAATGGAGGAATGGTATAGTATTCTTAGTATTTTCAGAGCTACATTTTCAATGAATTCATAATTTCCACCTATTAATAGAACATATCATATTGTCAATTTCCTATTTTTTCCTTGAGAACTATAGGGCATTCTAGAGATGTATGAAATGCTAGACAAATAACCAGAAAAAGGAACTGAAGCTTTCAAACTCTCATTTGTATTTCTTGGGAGTAATGTCACCCAGGCAGGTGGGTTCGACCAGTGAAAGTGTTTTATCTTAATTGTGGTCCTGGAGGTGGCATGAAATTAAAAGTTCTCTTGTTCTGAAATATTCCTGGGGCTGGGGGGAGGGTCTGGGTGTTATATAGGATTTTCCATGCCATTGGTCTTAATTTTTACCCAATTACCAATTATACAGTGCATTAGTTGGTAGCTGTAAGAAACTTGAAGGTAATGTATGACAAGTTTAGGAGAAAATAATATTTTTGTGAAGATGAGAGGAAAGAATGGGAAACTTGTAAACAAAGAACATGGTATATCTCTCTACCTTGGCCCATGAAATTAATTTCATTTTTCATCAAGATCTTGGTGGTATGTATGTTTCATACAAGCTATGTTCTCTCTAGGTTAATACAAATATGTGTATTATCGAAAGCAAGTACCCAGACTTTTCTGCACAGAAGCATGTACTGTCCATGTAATTTGGTCACACAAATGCAATATAACTACCACATCACCTATCTTTTCCCTTCATTTAAGTAGTATCTAATAAATGGGTTCTTTGTAGCCAGAGAGACAAATGATAGGGGAAAAAAAAGTAACATTGTGCCACTTTCTTTTCCCCTTTGTTGTTGTTGCCATGCCTTATGTCAGAGCACATTGCTTACGGCCACAGCCATGAAAACCCTGGAGCAAGATGGGTGAGATGGAGATGCTGTCTTCAGGCTGTGGCTTCATCTTGTCTTAGGAGAGTCTGATGCAGTTGATAGCAGACATGCTGTTCTCCTGTTAGTGCTTTTCAGAATTTATAGATGCCTCAGGGCCCTGAGCTGTGTGCAGGCTTGTCTGTCTATCACAAAATGTGAAACTTCTGGGGTTGCCTTTGTGAGGTTTTGGAAGGCCCAGTAGAATGCAAATGCAAAGACCCTCCTTTTCATTAACCAGCTTTGCATCTTTTATATAGTGATCATGCTTTGCAAATATCTCTATCTCAAGAAAATGATTACTGAGTCACATCATAAGCAACATATTACTTATTCTCTACTCCCTCAGAATATGATTTTCTCAGAGAAATTTTTTTCTTACTCCTTTTCTATCCCACTGTGCAGGGTGGGCACTTAAATAAACATCTGTTGAATAAAAGTTATGTATCTTCTCTGAGTCTTTGTCCCCTGAAGAACTGGAGAATTAGAATTCATTAGCTGTAAATTCTTCTTTGATTCTGTAACACATGTGTAACTTTAATTAGGTTTAAAGTAGCTAAGCTGCCATGCTTATTCTCATTTTCAAATGTCAATGGGATGCCCATATCATATGATAAGAGAAGGTATAGCAATTATATGATATATGCACAATGAGGGAGGCTTTGAAAAGTATCGATGGGGTCATATTAGAAAGTACCTCCAGTCTGACTATAGTATACATGCTGTGCCCAGTGGAAAAAAAGCTGCCCAGAATAATGACACAGGTATAGCTAGTATTTTATAGAGTGTGTATTGAAGAAAAGGTAGTCCATTTAATTTCTATATTATGCACAAATATGTGTTAGCAAGATACAAACATTTGTGACTCAATCATAGTACCAAGGCAGATAAAAAGTCTATACTCAAAGCCCGAGTGTTTGATAACCAAAGACCAATAGTGATAATTTCTCCTACAATGAATATAACCCCTAATACAGGAAAGCCATTATTCCAATGCAGAATACTTGGCACAGAGGGTAATCAATAGATGATACTGAATCTGGATGATGTTTCTAGATGATCTGGAACTCATTAGAACTGCCTGAGGAGGTGTCCTAATTTCCTGGTGAGAAGGGACTGACGTTAACACCAGACCTTATTTTATAATATTTTGTACACACACACACACACATTAATATATATTTGAGCTATTTTAGCCCCTGGATGCTATTCATTCCCTATTGTGATCTCAGTTCAGATGGGCTCACTTGAAAATTTACATTAAGATTCTGGTGTTCGAAGAATAGAAAGCCCAGAAATAAACCCACACACCTGAGGTCAGTTAGTCTTTGACAAAGGAGGCAAGAATATACAATGGAGAAAAGACAGTCTCTTCAGCAAGTGGTGTTGGGAAAGCTGGACAGCTGCACGTAAATCAGTGAAGTCAGACTACTCCCTCATACCATGCACAAAAGTAAACTCAGATGGCTTAAAGGCTTAAATATAAGACATGACACCATAAAACTCCTAGAAGGGAATATAGGCAAAATATCCTCTGACATAAATCATGGCAATGTTTCCTTAGGTCAGTTTCCCAAGGTAGTAGGAATAAAAGCAAAACTAAACAATTGGGACCTAATCAAATTATAAGCTTTTGCCTATCAAAGAAAACCGTAAACAAAACAAAAAAAGACAATCTTTTTTTATCGGAATGGGAAAAAATATTTGCAAACAGTGTGACCAATAAGGGCTTAATTTACAAGGGCAAAATATACAAATAGCTCATATAACTCAATAACAAAAAGCAAACAACCTAATCAACAAATGGACAGAAAATCTAAATAGACATTTTTTCCAAAGGAGACATACAGGTATAGGTGGCCAACAGGCACATGAAAAGATGCTTAACATCGCTAATTATTAGAGAAGTACAAATCAAAACTATAATGAGGTACTATATCACATGGATCAGAATGGCCATCATTAAAGAGTCTACAAATAATGAATCCTGGAGACCATGTAGAGAAAAAGAACATTCCTACAGTGTTGGTGGGAATGCAAATTGGTGCAGCCACTGTGGAAAACTGTATGGAGGTTCCTTAAAAAACTAAAAATAGAACTACCATACAATCCAGAAGTACTACTCCTGAGCATATATCTGGAGAAAATTCTAATTTGAAAAGATACAGGCACCCAGTGTTAATTGCAGCACTATTTATGATAGCCAAAACATGGAAGAAACATAAATGTCCATTGCCAGTTGCATGGATAAAGAAGATGTGGTATATACCCATATACATGCAGTGGATACTCAGCCATAAAAAAGAATGAAATAATGCCATTTGTGGCAAAATGCATGGGCCTAGATCTTATCATTCTAAATGAAGTAAGCCAGAAAGAGAAAGACAAATACCATATGAAATCACTTATATGTGGAATCTAAAATATGACACAAATGAATTTATATACAAAACAGAAACAGACTCACGGACGCAGAAAACAAAGTTATGGTTACCAAAGGGGAAAGGGTCAGTGGGGGTAAATTAGGAGATTGGGGTTAGGAAATGCAAACTACTCTATATAAAATAAACAATTCAACATCCTATAATAAACATTATGAAAAAAATATCTGGTGTTCAAGAACATTCCTGTCTGTATGTACCATGTTTCACCTGGTTACTCAGTCTTAAGAAAAAATGTCCATGGAAATGGTGTTGTAGATATTAAACCCAATAATATGAGCATTTTAGTAGGAGGCTGAAAGGGAAAACTCTTAGAAATGAACAAAAAATGAAATAACCAGTGACAATGAGAAAAGTGTGCCATATACAACCAGTTGCCAGTGACATTAGAATTGTGAAGAGGTGCAATGTAATTTGAAATCAGGTCCAAAGAGATTGGATATATTTCATAAGTCACAGGTGTAAAATGCAAGTTTGTAGTAGCTCTAGTGAGGGTATTTATAGACCTGCTTCTAAGTCTTGAATTTACATTAGGGTGAATATAACCCAAATGCTGCTCTTTAAAAGAGTGACATCATTGCTGAACAAATTTTTACTAGTCTTGAGCAGTGAAATATATTTTTAAATGTCTTCTTTCTTTTTCCTTTTATTTAAATGGTAGAAAAATTGAAATTGTTACAATTCACTTCCATCTTTGGAGAAATGTACAAGATTTTACTTTAACATATTTAACCTAAGACTCAATCCAAACTGTCTCCATGGAAAAGTCACAATTGCCTTAAAAATTTTTTTTATTAAAGTATAGTTGATTTACAATGTTTCTTCAAGTTCTGATGTACGGTAAAGTGACCCACTCACACACAGTTCTCTGTGCTGTACAGTAGGGCCCCATTGCCTATCCATTCCAAATATAACAGTTTGCATCCAAAAGACCCCCAAAATGCCTATCCAGCCTACTCCCTCCCTTCCCCCCAGGAATGCCATGTCTGCTTTACTTGGCCATGATCTGTTTCTGTTTCTTTTTTTAGATAGGATCATTTGCTCTACAATTTAGATTCCACAAATAAGTGACATCATATGGTATTCATCTTTTTAATTCTGGCTTACTTCACTTAGTATGAGAATCTCTAGTTCCATCCATGTTGCCGCAATTTTGACATAGAGCAAACCAGAGTCATCCAGAGATCCAAGATTGTTTTGCAGACCCAGCCATTGTAATTTGTAAAAACCACCAGTAGGTGTCTCTTCTCAGTAGTTTTGGCCATGGAAGGGGCTCCAATCTACTAGTCCAATTCAGTTTAGTAATGGTCATCATGAAAAATTTGCCCTTCTGTATAGTGCAGAAGTCAAAGTCCATTTAATATATTTTTAATATGGATCAACTAATCTTAATGTAAACCCCAGCTCTTCATGTGATGAGTTTCTAATAGTGATTTTTGTGTGTATGTTTGTGTAATAAATAATCAGAATATTAAATTTAATGATCGAGCTTATTTCTTTTGAAGTTTACCCAAACTGATAAAAAACAAAAGTTTCTTAAAGTAGAAGTTGACAATCTTGCCATTAAAATGAACCTTTTCTTCATTAGACTGGCAAATGTGAGACATTTTCTAGAGATACAATCTGGAGGTTTTATTATATGAGGTTAATGTTTATTATGTGAAGTCTGAAGGATCTTTCTAATAGGAAAAAATACAAAAGCTACTTTCTTGTGGAAAATTTTTCAAAAGAGAAATTTCTTTTGAGAAAATAAAATGAAGCCACTGAATCAAAAGTTAGTCCCAAAATGTTTAGTGTTGTGTCCCTCCAATTCTTCTTCTTTTTAAAAAAAATTATTGAAGTACAGTTGATTTACAGTGTTGTGTGTGTTAATTTCTTTTCTTTTCTTTTTTATTTTTAGGGCCACACTCATGACATACAGAAGTTCCCAGACGAGGGGTAAAATCAGAGCTACAGTTGCTGGCCTAAGTCACAGCTACAGCAACACAGGATCTGAGCGCTGTCTGCATCCTACACCAGGGCTCACGGCAATGCCAGATCCCCAGCCCACTGAGAGAGGCCAAGGATCAAGCCCATATCCTAATGGACACTAGTCGGACCTATTTCCGCAGTGCCACAGCGGGAAATCCGGTGTTGTGTTAATTTCTGCTCTATAGCAAAGTGACTGAGTGGTACACATAAATATTCTTTTTCATATTCTTTTCCATTATGGTTTATCACAGGAAAATGAATATAGTTCTTTGTGCTATACAATAGGATCTTGTTTTTCATATATCCTAAATATCTAGTTTGTATCTACTAATTCTAAACTGCCAGTCCTTTCCTCCACACCCCCTTTCACTTAGCAACCTCAAGTCTGTTCTCTATGTCTGTGAGTCTGTTTTATAGACAGGTTCATTTGTGTCATATTTTAGATTCCACATATAAGTGATATCATATGATATTTGTCTTTATTTTTATGACTTTCTTCACTTAGTATGATAATCTCTGGGTCCATTCATGTTGCTGCAAATGGCATTATTTCATTCTTTTTTTTATTCTACTGTATACACACACACATGCACACATGCACGCACGCACACACACACCACATCTTCTTTACCCACTCCTCTGTCAGTGGACATTTAGGTTGCTTCCATGTCTTGGCTATTGTAAATAGTACTGATATGCTGTGAACATAGGAATCCATGTATTTTTTTTTGAATTATAGTCTTGCCTGGGTGCATGTCTAGGAGTAGGATTGCTAGATCACAAGGTAGTTTTCAATTTCATTTTCTGAGGTACCTCTATACTGTTTTCCATACATTCCCACCAACAGTGTAAGAGGGTTCCCTTTTCTCCACATCCTCTCCTGCATTTGTTATTTGTAGACTTACTAATGATGGCCGTGCTAACCGGTGTGAGATGGGTGCCGCTCCACTTCTTAGAGGTACATTTACCACTGCAGACTTTCCAAGACTATTTTGTTATTCTGACCAAACTTTTAATACTCTCACATTTAATGTCCAAACATTCATCTGGTGCTGGGCATACATTGCCTTGTGAATATCATCTCTTCCCCAACCAGATGATGTTCTATCTGAGGACATATTTTGTCTTATCCTCCCTGATCTCTCACACAGTGTCTAACCTGGAGCCAATCTCATCCTTAGTCAGCACAGAAGGTTTCTTGGTTGGTTCAATATGGCCGTGAGTCTTCCAGGGAGAAGTACTGTAGCTTGTGACAGATTTTGTTCTTGTAGCTCCATATTCCCTAAGAAGCATAGTGTCTTGCACATAGTAGGTGTGATATTGTTGTTGAATTAATAAATGAAGCACAAGGCTCATAAAACAAGAAGCACATATCCCTGCTCTCTCTCTCTCTCTGTGTGTGTGTGTGTGTGTGTGTGTGTGTGTGTGTTTGTGGTATATTCAAAAAGGATATTTATTGAGTACTTCATGCCTACCAGGTAGTGCATTTCATAATAGACTTAACTTCCTTAGGATCCACCATAAATCTAGCTGACCTTAAACCACCATGGAAGAATTGAGTTTGACTGTGAACTCTGGATATCTAACACTTTGAGGGATTGATGTAAAGAGGGTCATGAAATGGGGTTCTTGGTCAATGGGCTTTTGTGCAAAGGATGGAAGCACTTTGAAAGTTCCATTTTGGAATATCCTAAGTGAAAATTCACACCACCACAAATGCATTAATTATTTGATTACTCTGTCTAGGTTTGGTTCCATGGGAAACAGACTCTGAGATAGACATTTATTTGCAAAGGCTTATGAAGATGAACACTTGTGGGTGAGTGAAAGAAATAGGATCAGGCACTGGAAGGAGCTGAACTGAGAGGGCAACTCAACAAAGGCTTTCACCCAATCCCACAAGGAGCTCTGGAGCTGGGGTGGCTTTTCAGGTTTATGCCACTTTGAGCCAAGAGGACTAGATTCTGTATACCCACATCTACCTGTAATTGAATATAGGCTGCCCAGGGAGGGGAGTGACCTTGAATGTGGTGGCTTGCTTAAGTTAAGGATAGTTCTCCCAAGGTTACAACAGCTGGGAGCCATCCAAAGCCAAGATCTCTGGGAACAGGGAAGGGGTAAACTGGGTGTGTGTCAGAGAATCCACTAAATACATATTATTATTTTTTTCTCCTATCAAAGAAAATAAAATCCTCAGCCTTATCCATGGAGAAATGAAATAAGATTTTATAGTCATATTAGCTTTTATGTCAAGGCTAAAATAGGGGATTATTTTCTTTTCTTTCAAAAACATTTAAAAAATTATAGTTGATTTACAATGTTGTGCCATTTATGCTGTACGGCAAAGTGACTGTATATTGTTGTCTATCTCCAGAGATTGTGTATAGTTCCCTGTGCTATTCAATAGGGTCTTGATGTTTATCCATTCTAAATATAATAGTTAACATCTGTTAACCCCAAAATCCCAGTCCATCCCTTTCTGCACTCAACCCGCCCCCTCCTGGTCCCCACCCAGCAACTCCAAGTCTGTGAGTCTGTTTCTGTTTTGTAAATAAGTTCACTTGTGCCATATTTTTAGGTTCCACATATAAGTGATATCATATGGTATTTGTCTTCTTCTTTTTGATTTACTTAACTTATTATGATAATCTCTACTTGAAAGGGGGCCTATTTTCTGAACTTGAGTGTTTTGACTGCAAACTGCTTGATCCTCACTGCCCCAGGCTAGAAGAGGGAGAAAATAAAAGGACATGGGTTTTGCTAGTTCAAGTTTAGAGTAATTGAAAAAAATTGTAGGATTAGTCTTTATGGTTGAGAGGCAAAGGGTCCAAGTTTCAGAATTTAAGAGGGACCAGAAAAGCCAGACCTGATTTGAAACCAAAACAGATGGTTGTAGAAGTGAAGGCAATATGTTTCAGGTAGTGACAGTACAACAAGAAAGGCTTAAAGAAACATAAGGTTTTAGTGTATCCAACAAGTTTACAGTAACCACACAGCTGGGGCAAAGGGCAGGGTAGTTAGGCTTTGGGACAACCTACTAAGAGTTAGGCAGGCAGATGGGGTTTATTCAAGAGTCTCAAGGAAGACGTCAGAGTCTTTTGTGCTTCCATAACAAAATACCAAAGACTGGGAGGATAAAGAACAGAAATTAATTATTATTATTTTTTTTTGCAGTTCTCAAGGCAGGAATATTCAATATTAAGGTTCTGGATGATTGATTTAATGATGAGGGCTCTCTTTCTGGCTTGCAGACAGCTTCCTTCTTGCCATGTTCTCACAGGATAGAGGGAGGGAGCAAGTGATCTGGAAGCAAGTGATCTGAAATTCTGCATCTTGGACTCTTTGCCTCTCAACTCTAAAGACTAATCCTACAATTTTTCATTACTCTAAACCTGCTTTTATTTTCTCCCTCTTCTAGCCTGGGGCAGTCTGGAGGGAGGGAGCAAGTGACTCTTCTGATAAGGACACTAATCCTATCAGATCAGGGCTGCACCTATATGATCTTATTTAATCTCAGTTACTTCCTTAGAGGCCCCATCTCCAAACATAGTCATGCTGTGGGGTTGGGGCTCCCACCCGTGAATTTTGGAGGGACACTGTATTCAGTCCAAAACAGAGGAACTAACATTTCTATGGAGATATGACATCAGACACCACGGCAGAAACAGTTGTCCCCACTGAACAACTGGACAGACACTAGGAATAAGTTGAAACTCCATGGTGATCAGGGATGCCAGGATACCCTGGCCCTCAGGCAAAAAGGACATTAGTTGCTTAAAACAGCGAGGCCAATCCCAGAGCCTAATAATGATATTCCCCAAATCTCTGTAGAGGTTGGTTCAGAAGAGTGGACGAGGCTGAGAGTCTGAAGGAATAACACTCATAGATGATGTTGAAGGAATAACCTCATCAGTTTGGGCTTGGTTCCCCCCAAAAGGTTTGAACGTAGAAATGGTATTGTTCTTGGAAACTGATTTCCTATAAAGAGTTGGATTTTCCATCACTAATCATTTCCTTTGGAGAGGCAGGCCTGCTGTTTTATGAGAGAAATCCCTTTGCAGAATTTCAGTTCTTCTGTTATAGCAAGGTTAGAGTTAAACATTTGCTTCTAAGAGAGTTGTCTAGATCAGCGCTGTTTCTTGCTAGGGACATTTTTTTTTTCTTCTTGTAACAAAAGTAGAACATATGTTTATTGTAAAAAATTATCTGTAATCTCAACATTCAGAGATACTGACAATTTTCTTGGTCTCTTTCTTTCTATGTCTATGATTTTTTAAGAACAAGATGGGATCATGCTATGTGTACAAGATAAATATCCTAAGTATTTTTCTATTTTTAAAATATAATACTATAGCACAGTGTTAAAAGGCTGCACAGTATTGTTTAAACAAGTTTATCGTGATTTAATCAGGTCCCTGTTTTTTTGTTTTTTTTTTCTTTTGGTCTTTTTGTCTTTTTAGGGCTGCACCTGTGGCATATGGAGGTTCCTAGGCTAGGGGTTGAATCGGAGCTACAGCTGTTGGCCTATGCCACAGCCACAGCAATGCCAGATCTGAACCACATCTGCAACCTACACCACAGCTCACGGCAACACCAGATCCTTAACCCACTGAGCGAGGCCAGGGATCGAACCTACACCCTCATGGTTCCTAATCAGATTTGCTTCTGCTGTGCTGTGACAGGAACTCCAGTTCCCTATTTTTGGACATTTAAGTTGTTACATTGTTATAAAAAGTGTTTTTCTAGACATTATTAGAGTATGTCTTTCCATTTGTTCTTGGATATTTCTTTGATAAACTTATAGGAATAAAAATTTTAGGTCAAATGAAGAAATGTTTGTTCAATATTTCCAATTATTTATGCCCAAAGATTCTGGCAGGTTATACTTCCAATTACCATATAGTACTCTTGAGCATGGCATTTTAAATACCAGTATGATAGGTGAAAAATAACATATCACTGTTTTAATAATCATTTGTCTGTTTATTAGTTAGGCTTAATGTTTTAAAATACATTTATTTCCTTGTCCATGGGGTATTGCTCACTTATTGATTTGTAAAAGCCCTGTATATATTTCATTATTCTGTAACCTATGTTATAAATATTGCTTTTAGTTATTTGTCTTCAATATGTTTATAATTTAGTTGGTTTTGGTTTTTATATCTAGAGATTTTGAATTTTTATGCACAGGAGAAACATTTACATATATATTACTAATATTTACTAACATTTACTAATATATATATTACTTATATAGCACATTTACATGGAAAAAATATACACACACACACCACATTCATACATATATGTGTGCCATTGGTGCTTTGCTTAGGAAGCCTTCCCCCTGTTCAAACTTCTGACCTATGGGTTTCAAAGCAGAAGAAGATTATCACCTAGTATCAGTGCTAACTTGTCTAAGGGTAGGAAAGCATTTCAGCAAGGAGCTTCAGGCAGCAGTCTCAAAATAGAAGTCAGTTCAGGGCACTTTAAATGTTTGGGTCTTTGTCTTTTAGGTAAGAAAAGTTAACTACATTTAATTAGACATTATAGGAAAAGGAATTTAGTTACTGTCACACTTCCCAGGATTGTCCTCTACTCACATTAATGTTTTTTGGCCCTTGGTGCAGGCAGGAGGTTATGTGAGGGCAGCGGAGGAAGGCAGATGAGAGCCAGACAGGTATGCAGGCACATTGGCCCAAGAGCCAGCACAGCCTAGCAATGATAGCTCTAGATAACTATCACTTTGCCCCCTTTATTCATTCTTCAAGGTCCAGTTAAGTTGTATATTCCACCCTTCCCTTCCCAGGCTGATTCTCTAAATAGCTGAGAATATTAGTATATTCATTACTACCTGCCTGATTTAGTTTTTAATGATATAATCTCTAGTATATACTCTCTAGTTTTTATACTTTCTTATACAAAGCTTAAAATATAAATTTAGCTTTCCTTAGAAGACAGTAAGTTCCTGACATAATTTAGTCATAGCCCAGATTACATTCATATTTAGAAATACTTACTTATTTGTTGGTTGAGCACAGAGAGGCCCCATGATATGAAATAAAACCATAATGACTACTTAATGTACCTGATGAAATATAGCTGGACCTCCAGAGATTGTTTGATTTAAAAAACACACCTTAAATCCTTTCAGTTGTATACCTCTTTTCAAAACATATACTTAGTATACATCAAGATACATACTTTTCCCCATAACAATTAAGGCAGTGAGATCTTGGGCTTGAGTCCGAGGACATTGGTTTCAATTTTGACCCTACCACTTATCAGCTGTGTGAGCAGGAGCCTCAGTTTCTGCATCTGGAAAATGGGGATAATATATTGCCTTCCTCATAAGTTAAGGCATGATCCAGTTCAATCTGAATTTCTCAGAAATGCATCAGAAAGATGGAACTTAATTCTCTAGATCTAACTTGAAGACTTAAATTTCCTTCAACTTAAGTCATAGTTATTGGGGTAGTGGGAAACCAAAACCCAAAACATAACCCAACAACTAGATACTCCTCCCCCCATTCAGTTATTACTAGAGTTGTTTTGTTTTAGGGATTATTTCATAGTTGAGTTGTTGGTTTTTATTCCAACTCAATTTGTACACGTTATTAAAAATGGAATGAGTGAGCCTCTGGCACATCTGGCAAGAGGAAAGAGGCTAAATTCCAATCCTTTATGCCTAACATCCCCATGAAGTTTTCCACTGGGGGCAGCAAAGTTGTTTGTGACTCTTAACGTAGAGCCATGTGTGCCCTGCTTGCGGGTGGCTGTTAAGCAACTATCATTTCCAAATCCCAAGGTGGGCAGAGACACATTTAGTGTATGTATTGGGGGCAAAATACCCCTCTTCCTGACCCCACGGCAGGTTCCCACTCCAATATTTCATTCTCCTGTTGTGTGGGTAATCGCTCATTGACATCTGGCGGCCTTGGACCGGGAAAACAGAATATTAGCCATGAGATTCTACGTGAGGATCTGAAAGGAGGCTTTTCGCCTGTAATTTGTAAAGTTTTTGTGACGCTCTTTGGGATCCTTCTGGATAAAGACCCTTCTCTAAACTTCAGTTATTATGATGATGACTGCTGGCAGAATCGAAGTTACACATGTGCGTCGGGAGGACAATTCTCTTCGTGCCCATATAAACTTCCATTTATCTATACAAATATCTTTGAAAAGAGCAGAGCTGAAATGTCTCCTCTCCAGCTGCGGTGCTGTTCTGTTGTTGCAGCACAGTAAATTGGGTCACCGTCCAGCCTTGCATCCGGCACCTGCTCAGCCACATAATGGGGAACTGAGTGCTTCTATAGTGACGGTGGCAGCGTGCGGCCAATCTGTGCTGGGGATGGCCAGTGGACAGCTAATAAGGAGCCCAGGAGAGCTGATCATTCAGATTGCTGCCTTTGTTGTTCTTGTCTGGGAGGAAAGACATTACTAAAAGGAAAATTGTTCTTTTAACTCTGACTTTTGAACTCTTTTTGTGCTTTCTGAGGAGAGTGATTTTAAAAGGTTAGGTTTTGCTAGTGTGTGCCAATTTGGAGAAGGAAATGTCTCTAATGCACAGGAATACTTGGAACTGTAGATTTTCCTGGAGACTAAATTGAAGGGGGATTGATTAAAAAGGATTTAGTGGTTGAATAAATGAAGCTGTGGTGGTAATGGTGTGCACGCTAGACACGGAGTCAGAGCTCAAATCTTAATCTGCCATCCATTTTCTGTGGAGCTTTGCATCAGTTCCCTCATCTGCACCAGAGACAGTGAGTAAAAATGAAATGAGCATAGTGCCTGGTGTATAATGGGTCATCATTAAATATTAACTCCAAAAAGTAAGGGAAGGCTTGCATCAGTCAGGGAATGTGAAGTTTCTCTTGGTAACATGTAAGCCCAAAATCTCAGTTGCTTAAAGAGCAAAGGTTTATATCTCTGCCATACTTCTTGTCCACTTAGGTCAGCTGTCCTGCTGACATGGTCGTAGTCTACATGATCTTTAATCCAGAATCTAGGTCCACAGGGCCACCACCACCTGGTAGTCGTGACAATGGCAAGGAAAGCTCTGGAGAGATTTGTAGTTGCAGTTAAATGATCTGTCCTGGAAAAGATGCATGTCCTTTCTGCTTAGAACCCACTGGCTGAAACTGGTCATGTGGCCCCTGCCAGTTACTAAAGATCCAGTGGGTAAACTTTACTTTTGCTCCAGATACAGGAACCCAGGGTATTTGTCAAGTAGTGCCCCCCAAGAAGCTCTGATAGAAATGTCTATTCTACATATCAAAATGCTGCTATACATTTTCTCGCCTCTTCACTGTAGTATATAATCATTTTTCCGTTTTGTTGAATTTTTAATATTTCTGATTTTTTTTCTCTGTATTTTTTCCAAGTGGAACATAAGGAGAAAAGTTTATATTGCCTTAGGATGGACCAATAAGGAAGGCTTTATTTGACTTTACTCTGGGCAGTGATAAGAAGGCAGTGCTCCCTATTTTACCTTTCTGGATGTGGAAAGTTGTAGAGGAAGAGAGAGTAGGAGAAGATGGGGAGAACAACCATCTGAGATTTTCAAGGAGGGACATTTATGTTATCTGGCAAAGTAAAATCCAGTTGTGGGTAGTTATTCTGGAATAATTGTAGAATTTAGACTGGTTATAAAGCTATGCTATAAAAGAGGGAAAAGTTGCCTTTAAAATATCTGTTGTATGCTTGAGGAAAAAAGCAGATTGTTTTATGAATTTTTGTATTGATATTTTTTTTTGTCTTGGAATTTTTATTTCCCTTAGCTATTGAAAGTAGGCTAACACACCTGTGTGCCTTTGGCAAGTTGAAGAAGGGGCTGAAGGAATATGAGTCTTTATTGGTTTAGCAGGTATTGTTAATTTTCTCCCAGTACCCATTTTCCCTTACTTTTAATAATAGAATTCTCACCACCCTATCCTGGCAGAACTAGACATGGAAGCCTCCTAGGCTGATGGATGCAGGGCCTCTCCCACAAAGTTACTTTTTGGATATAATTAACACTATTGACTACCAAATATTGTCAGTCTCTCTTGCAACAAGGTATGATGGGCATGTTTTAAGGTTTAGCTGATGGGATGTGGGCTCAACTTCTTCCAATGTCATGTTGTTAATAAGGGAGCTGTTTTAACTTGTACTTTCTTTTCTATATTGATGGTTTGGAAAAGGTGACAACTTTCTGGAGCAGTCACTTTGGATCCAAGGGTAGAAGCTACATATTGAGGATGACTCTCACTACCTTGAACTGACTGCCAATATCTGAACTGTTACATGAGAAATGAATAAGTCTTCTTTGTTTTTAAGCTATTGTATTTTGGGTTGTGCTCTTTATTATAGCAGTTTAGCTTGCACCATACCTAATAACTTCCCCCTTTCCAAGCTTAGCTGTCTTTTTAGCATCATACTTTCATTGATTTCATCTGTTATTTACCATTTCATCTTCTCATATTGGAAGTCATGGGAAGACAGATCCTTTGCTGATTGAGATATACAATTGTATTTACACTGTGTGTGTCTGTGTGTGCCTTTTCTTCCTCCCAAACTGATCAGACAACACTGAAAAGAAGAGTTTTTGAGTTCCAGGTTGTACATAGGACTTGTTCTTCCAAACCAGTGTTCTACCATATATCATCAGACATGTTGTTTTACCTAATACAAAACCAAGCTCTATGTGATCAACATTCAAAAATGCAGTAAAAAGACTCCCAGGGCTTAATGGCCTTGTGTGTTATAAGAAGAAATCTGGAGGCATATTTAGGTATGAAAATAAGCCCAATTGGCTTTGCACAGCCCTATTTTCTTCATTTGGTTCCACTTCATAGTTGAATATAAGTCAAGAGTGAAGGACTGCATTTTTAGAAAATGTGACTCTGGCATTCTCGGGGCAGATGGACTTTTTCTAAGGAGCTGATGCCCTGTGGGGTGGGTAGGTTTGCATAGCAAAGAGATAAATCAGTTGTAGCTGGGGCAAGATGGAGAGACAGCAGGTATTCTATGGGGGAACCTGGGGTTTTTACCTTTCCACATCGTTATTTGATGGTTTAGTTAGTGCCTTAAAATGGAGTTAAAAATTAGTGGGCTGTTTTTCTACCTTTCTTGCCAAACTCACTTCCTAATGGATAAAATAGACATAATCCATACCTCACTCCCCCCAGGTGTCCCCACAGCATTTGTTTGTTTCCTTGGTAAAATGATGGAAAATTCAGCTAGTCACCTTGTTCTCTCCACAGAAGGTCAGGCTGGGCTCTGTTGACAGTTATTTAGATGAAACCAACTGAATCACAGAACTGAATGAATTCTTTGTTTTGGCATTTTGGAGACTAAAAGCATATTATTGGTAGCATATTTTGCTCAGGGTTTCAGCAGTCTTCAAGTAGAATCAGTATTAGTAATAAGTACTCTAAATAATTTAGTGAAAACCAGAATGCTGGGTTTTTAATTGTTTCTTAATAATAAAGAAGGCTGTTTAGAGGATAAAAATATTAAAATGCTTTCTTGTAGGATTTTTGTCTTACTCTTTTCTATTCTTTTTGTTTTTATACCCAAGCATGTTATTGTACCTTATATCTCAAAATATGATACCATGTATAATAGCATATATTTATAAAAGAAGTCCATTTCACAGTCTAAAATTCCTATCAGAGAATTCCCATCCAAGATATTGTTCTGTTAAGTGACCTAAGATATAATTTTAGATCTGGGGTACAACTCAGTGATTCTAAGAATATATATTTTAATTGATTGATGAATATAGTTAGTGATCATAGACTAAAATACTATAATTTTATCTCTTGCTCTATCTTTAAGTAGAAAATCATAACTCCTATTTGTTCAGATTATTAGTCACATAAATAATTTACAATGCAAATAAACTTTAGTTATGACATGCTACCTTCATAACAGATTTTCCTAAGTTTTGTTCACATGTGTAAAATCGTTGCAAATGCTGAAATAATGATGGAAGTAACTCATCAAAATTACTAGGATCAAGTAAAGGAAGAACATGTTTACTCAGGTAGCTCTGGGCAACTCTGAATATCATCACATATCATCCTAACTTACAGATTTGGAAAAGTAGAGTAATGGGCCCAAGAACTCCACCGGAATGAGTTGCATTAAAACAATCAAGGTAAATAATAAATCTTGGCAGATTAATATAACTTCTTTCTTACGATTTAGCAGAAAACCTTGTGACTTTAAAAGAATAAAGGGCATGGAGGTTTTATTATTGAATTTACATCAACTCACGTAATTTGATCATCAAAAATTCTTGGTATCATCTACATCTAAAGGTGATAAAGAGTTTCTTGAAACATAGAACTTTATTTTTATCTATATTTCACCAAAGCTTCAGGATTATGAGTTTTATATTCACATGCATGCTGGGCTCAATTATTGATAATTGCATAACTGAACCAGAAGGTGCAAGACACTAGGGAATGGTGGTGACTGTTGGAGAACTGGAAAGTTCATTTGACTGCCCCACTTCAGCTCATAATTGCCATGTGCAAATCTGGGTTGGGCGAAAAGATTTTCCAGTTTTTAAGGGAAGTTGGAAATCTGGATTTTTTTATGTAAAATATACTGATTATTAAATGTTAGTGAGAAGTTTCAAATATTGTGGGCTAGCTAGCTAGCTGTCTATGCTTATTTTAACTCAGGGACCACAAATTTGAAATCTCTGAGCTAGATATTCATAGTGAAAATTAATTTAATCATACTGATTTTCTCACTTGTCTTTCATTTAGGTGAAAATATGCAGGCCTATTTTGAGGAGATATATACATGAGATAATATCTTGGAATCATTGAATTTGATCTATGTATTTGTTATTCACAAAGGTCTTGTATTTGGGAATAGCAGAGTATTGTGTGAACTCCTTGATAACCTTAGGTATAGTAAGTAAATGAGAATTTGCCATAATAAATGTAAAAAAGTTAGTTTGAAATGAACTAAAGTTCCAATGGTGAAGAATTGCTCATTCAGAAATAAAGAAGAAAACACACACCTATAACTTAAACATAAAATAAGTGATGGATGTAAAAACAATGGCCGAAAATCTCCTTGAAATTCTAATGACTTGGAAGTGAAATGTCATCTTTTATAAGCTGTATGACCCAGGGAAGGTTAGTGTATAGGTAGAGGTCAGAAAATGTCTTTATCTTCACCATATGTGCAGTAATATTTGAAAGTTTATGAAGCACTTGTACCATATACTTAATCCATTTGCTGTAGCCAGCATGATTTTCTAATAGGCTAATCTAATGTACAATACCACTTCAAGGAGGTACAAAAAATAAAAAGAAAGCCTTATCCAAGTAAGAGAGAGATAAAAGACATGAGGAAGGATGCACCAATGAACGTGGACTCTGGAACCAGAACTCCTAAGCTTGAATTCTGGCTCCACCATTTAACCAGCTCTGTGTACTTTGTGCAAGTTACCCTCTCTGTGCCTAAATTTCCTCATCTGTTAAAATGGGGCAATGGAGGATCCTCAGAAGCACAAATCAATTGGTGTATAATTATTTGATATTTCCATTAATATTACAACTACAAAAATTTAGTGGACGAACAAAAAAAAGCATGAAAAAGTGTGCCTATTATTTTGTATGATGTTCATGGCCCTCATTTTAAGCACCCTATAGATTGATCTACTTATTCCTCACAACAAGCCTATGGCATGATTTTCTTCATGTCACAGATCCAAGACTGAGGCTTAGTGAAGTTAAGTACAGTGGAAACTTTTAAACCACTTCCACTCAACCTCCTTTCTAGATTAATATGGACTCTCAATTCCATCTGTAGAGCTCATGTGGGTGCCCACAGCTTCTGAATATCTGTGACCACAAGGATGCTCTGGTTACCACTGCTCCCACCAGCAGGGTTGTGAACCTGGCAGGAGTCAGCTGTGTGAGTTTCCCAAACTATGCAAATGTCTTCTTATAATCACACCTGACCCTAACATCAGTGGGGTCATGCCCAAGTATACAAATGGAGGCCCATATCCCTCAGTCTAAACATTTGCAGGTGTAACTTAAGCTAATAACCTCTTAAAGAAAGTATGTGCTAGCCTCCTTACTTGATAAACAAATATTTATAATAATCTGGAAGTATACAGCCAGACTTCCAGGTCTCGAAATCTTGGTGTTCCAAAACATGGTGGTACAAGAGGTCCCATTCTCGCCAGCTTCCCTGCAGCCTTCTTCCATCAATTCCATCTCAAATCCGTCACACACCATAAGGAGTCTCACATAGTATATAAACAACTTGAGCCATACTTCCAAACTTTGTTCATACCTGAACTCTTCATGCTATTTGGCCAGGGAATTTCCAGGGTCTGTATCTAGAAGATGGCTTGGGAAAGAAGATGTGGTCTCTGGACAGGTATATTGCCTTGGCTGCACTGAGAGGAGCATGGCAGGAACAGGATCAAAATGAAGACTTCTAAAGCATGGGCCCAGAACATGGGTGCCTTTAATTATGTCTGGAGGAGGTATTGTTACCAATTGTCATTCAATGAAATGTTATGCAGAATGATGAATTATTAGCATGAAAAATACATGATTATTATTTCTATGAAAACTATGCTGTAAACCTCAGAGAGTTTCCATATTGGTAAAAACATCATTATTATATTAGATGGAGGCAAAATTTATTAAATTTTTGGAAGAGAAATAAAAATGTATATATTTCCTGCATTCAGCTTGTTTACCAGTTGTTATATTTTAAATTTTTTAATATAATTTAGGAATTGAAAATTGTACATGATGCATTGAGGATATGATTTATGCAGGAAAATCAATGAGCTCCAATCTGTGGATTATTATTCCAAGAAGCAGCCATGTTCTACAATAAAGACTGAAAACTGAATTAACATTTATCTATTTAAAATAAGATGGAAGAAAACATTTGATATAATTTCTTCAAAAAAATTTTTTAGGGCTGTACCTGCAGCACATGTAAGTTCCTGGGCTAGGGGTCAAATCTATAGCCACAGCAACATGGAATCTAAGCTATGTCTGTGACCTATACCACAGCTCTTGGCAACGCCAGATTCTTAACCCATTGAGTGAGGCCAGGGATAAACCTGAATCCTCATGGATACTAGTTGGGTTCTTAACCTGCTGAGCCATGACAAGAATTTGTTAAGATATAATTTCAAAATATATTTACCCTTTTGATCAAAGTTTTCTTTTATTTAGCTGACCGAATCCCAGTCCCAATCTTACTGGCAGAGAAAACTTCTCATAACCAACTCTTAGTCAGGGAGGTGGTAAGTTAGAAGGGTTAGGATGAAAGGGTGATTCTATTTTACTGTGAAGATTGTACCTTAACCTCTATGGTTTTTATTAAGAATGTAATAAGTATTAAGCCATTTGTGTGTGTAGCACTCAGTAAAACTTTTTTGAATAAACTGAATATTGATTATACTAGGATTATATCTTAAGCTAAACTATGGATTAGTTTTCAAGAGGGGTTATGAAAATCCTGAATTATAGGTTTGTTTATCTAGTATATTTTTCTGGCTTGGAGGCTTCAAGATGAACTTTTATACTCCAGTATTATATGACTCATACATTGACTGAAACACCAACCTTAAAGAAATTGCTCATTGTTCTTTCCCCAGTTTTGACTCTATGGAAGTCTTATGACTTTCTTTAATAATATTTTTTTCCTGCACAATGTCTTAGGGAGGGTTTGTGTAAATGACTGAAATTGCTAAGTGAGAAACCTAGGAGAGGTCTACTAACTCATCTTTAAGAAAGATGGTCAAATGGCAATAAAAATGAAGAACCAGCAGAAATAAACTACCAAGGGAAATCCAGGTGGTTGTTCATGTGGCCCTTTCAAAAGAAAGAGGGAGGAGCATGTTCATAGGGTTTTGTCTTGGTGAAGTAGCAGTTTCTCTGGAAACTCTTAAAATCGTAAAGGGCATTTTGGTGTGTGGTTGAAGTGCATGACCCTTCTCCTCACTAGAATGGATGGAGATTTCACAGATGCCCACATGCTACACATCTGCAGTGATGCAAGGAGGAAAATCAAGGGGTTGTCTTTCTCCTTTAAACTTTTTCCTCTGATTTTTAAAAATAACTTTAGGGAGTATGAATTTGGTGTCCTTAGATTATAAAGGATATAGCATACTACTCCATTTCTTTCCTTTCACTTCTTCTGTGGAAGACCTCCTGAAACTGTGTTAATAAAATTTCTGAAAGTGGTCTGCTCTTTCTGTGCTGCCTGTGACATTTGGAAATCTGAATATTTCTAAATCAACAAGCAACATTATAACAGGACTGATGTTACTGCTTGTCTAAAGCTCTGGCTTTCTTACTCTCATATCAGGGACTTAAAACCTCACATTACCTCCACATGTGCCTCTCAAATTCTAGTGGGCATGTGAATCACTGGGAGATATTGTTAAAAATGCACCTTCTGACTTAATACATTTAAGATGGGACCTTAGATTGTATATTCCTAAAAAATCCCAGTTGATGCCAGTGCTTCTGGCATAAGGGCATTTGGGGTAGCAAGGACCTAGGCAGTTGCTCTTATCTAAGAATACAATGTTCATTTTGTGATTCCTAAATGAAGGAGAAGTGGTAGGAAAAACATGTCTGAGAAATACAACTTTGTCTGAATAAGTAAAGATAAAATTGATGAGAAAAAGGAAAACAACAATAGACACAAAACTACTAACTTCTAGATGGCTCATAGTAGCTGATGCCAAGAGACAAATTCTGTGGTGAGTGAGAAGTGTTGTCTGCAGAAGTCTGAACTCATGTCACAGAGCATAGAAAACACTTTGCACCTATAATAGCTACAAGCAAATCCCAGGCCAAATTTCTTAGCAGCTACTAAGTGGATTCCACTTGCTCCCCTGATCCCATCCTTCCAAAGCTGATAACAAAATCATAGCATTTAACACTCACCAGAGTGAACCGCCATAAAATTAATAGATGATCTCACCCATGAAGGGTAAAGATAAATTTATTCTGTGCCTTGGAGAAAAGCACAGTGAGGCCTATGACTCTTCTAGTCTAGCTAAGAAGGGAAAACTCTGTAGCCAGAGTAGATACTGGCTTACACGTCCTTCCTGAAACATGATGACTTAAGTCAAGATGTAATACTTACGGGGATGTAGACTTTTTCCAACCTCCTCTTTTAGTTCAGGCAAACCATTCAGTGTGTGACTGGGCCAGGGCTTGTTTTGTAATACAAAAAATTTTCGTACTACGAGGTGCTGGATCATGGTACCATGTAAGCAATTTGGGGAAGAAGAGATGGCAGGGAAACCAAGATGGGCAAAAATCCAATTTCTCACCAAGGAGTCCTTGGGAAAAAGAAAGTATAGAGAGAAAATAAGCTGCATTTTTGCATCCAGAGAAATTGAATGAGGGGGAAACAAAATTAGGTTTATTGGTCCTTGCTTTGATAGAGTGAGTGTTAAACGCTGTTCTGTATTCTAGCGACATTTAATAAAGTTGATTATATTCCCTGACCCCTGTCAGAATAACTAAGTCTTCAGAAATCCTACAGGCTACACATACCTATATTTTCCACATCTTTTTCTGTTGCCTAGCAGTTAGGAGCACAGAGCCAAGGCCCTCTAAGTTTAAGTCCTGTTTCTGCCATTTACAAACTGAGAAACCTTTGACCCATTTCCTAACTTTTGTGCTCTGATCTCATTTTTAAGATGGAATAACAATGGCCTTTCCCCAAAGGCTGTTATGAACGACCAATGGGAGAGGATTATAAAAGCGTTTAAAATTGAAAAATGGGCAAAAGACCTAAATAGACATTTTTCCAAGGAATATGTACAGATGGCCAACAAGCACATGAATAAATGCTCAACATCCCCGATTATTAGAGAAATGCCAATCAAAACTATCACGAGATACCACCTTACACCAGTCAGAATGGCCATCATTAATAAGTCCACAAATGACAAATGTTGGGGGGGTGCAGAGAAAAGGGAACCTTCCTGCACTGTTGGTGAGAATGTAAGCTGGTACAACCACTATGGAGAACAGTTTGGAGATACCTTAGAAATATATACATAGAACTTCCATATGACCCCACAGTCCCACTCTTGGGCATATATCCAGATAAGACTTTCCTTAAAAAAGACATACGCACCCACATGTTCATTGCAGCACTATTAACAATAGCCAAGACATGGAAACAACCCAAATGTCCATCGACAGATGATTGGATTAGGAAGATGTGGTATATATACACAATGGAATACTACTCAGCCATAAAAAAGAATGACATCATGCCATTTGCAGCAACATGGATGGAACTAGAGACTCTCATCCTGAGTGAAGTAAGTCAGAAAGAGAAAGACAAATACCATATGATACCACTTATATCTGAAATCTCATATAGGGCACAAATGAATCTTTCCACAGAAAAGAAAATCATGGACTTGGAGAGCAGACTTGGGGTTTCCAGGGGGGAGGGGGAGGGAGTGGGGTGGAAGGGGATCTTGGGGTTAATAGATGCAGAGTATTGCCTTTGGAATGGATTAGCAATGAGATCCTGCTGTGTAGCACTGGGAACTATGTCTAGTCACTTATGATGGAGCATGATAATGTGTGAAAATAGAACGTGTACATGTATGTGTAACTGAGTCACCATGCTGTACAGTAGAAAAAAAATTGTATTGGGGAAATAACAATTTAAAAATAGAGAAAAAAATGTGCTTAAAGCAGTGCTAGGCACTGGGTAGGTACTATTTGCGTTAGCTATTATTATTGTTGCTGCTTTTATTATTATTTTCGTCTTGATGATAAAGCATACAGATCATTGTTCTTCCAGAAACAATCTGATGAGCAAGGCTAGATAAAATGAAGAGCAACTTGAAAATGATTTCTGATAGCACCGTTAATTATAACATGGAGGAAACTTCAGAGGAACAATCGCTTATCTTGATTGGCTCTAAATATACTGTTTGTTTGTTTTTCAGTTCAACTATTGAATAACTACAGTAAGCCAGAATTAATTAGAAAACACAGTCTAAAAATCTGATTTTTATTTCTGAGAAGCTTTTATTCTAGAGGGGATAGAGGTGATTCCTACTTTCTCCAAAATTCTCTGTCTCATTCAAATTTTCATACCTTTAGCAAGTGCCCTTCTTCTTGCTGATTCCTATTAACTGGAATTTTCCATTGGTTTGTTTTAATGTTTTTCATTTAAAAGAGGTGCCTAGATCAAATCCGCACATAGAATGCTGTCAGTAAATTACCAAGGAGATAGTTTTAGCATGCAGAAGATCCACACACATGCTATGCCTTTTGTCCTGGGACTGCCACATTCTGCTTGCCACCATGTACATGCCCAGAGCCTGAAAAATGCTGTCCTTGGATGCTGGGCCAGAAAGAAAAATCTGAGGTGAGAAAAATGACTGCTCTGGTATTTATTTATTGGGGGCTATATACTTTTAATTTCAGCTTTAAATTCCACAGCTAGAAATGCAGTTTGTGGGCAAGGGACAGGTGAATTTCCAGAAGTGATCTCAGAAGGTTGACTTTTAGAATCCCTGAAGATGTGGAGAAAAGGGGGACCTTTTAAATAAACCAAGTGCCCACAATGGCTTTATTACCACACTGCTACTTCACACTGTAGATTACACGAAGGCCTGGAGACTAATTTCAGCAACAGCCACAATTTACTAGCTATAGTGGGCCTCAGATGAATAGTTTCTTGTAAAATCAGTGGCAGCTTTATCCTAGCAGAGCACAAATAAATCAGCTCTTATTATTCCACATTCATTTAATCCTGGGACATTAGTCAGTGAGACCTTTCTGCAGCCTAATAAACAGCAGCAGCAGCAGTTTTTCTTTATGAGAGTAGTTGTTCATCCTAAATTAGAGCCAGCATTAGGCGGAGGCAGAAACTTTTGCTCGATGATTTAAAGATATATAATATGAGACCATAATAGTGTATGAAAACTGTACCCATGTGTATAAATATAGCAGGGCCATAATTTTGCTGCACGTGGGTTACTTTAGAACATGTGGCTTATTTCATTTCTCTTTCTTGAGAGTTTCCTTTGTTGCAGGTGATATTGTTATCCTGTCTCTCTTGACAGGACTTGAGTGCCTTTTATCTCAATTGGGAGTTGGGTAGGCGCTGAAGTTGCATTGTCTTATTTCTGTTTACCCTGAAGGAACTCAGCCAATTTCCACCCTGGCGGAGGATGATGCAAGTGAGGTGTATCTAAAATGTACACCTGACTATTTCAGTTTTCTGAGCTGTTGCTTGGATCAAAATCATAACCCAAACCCAAACAAAACTTTTTTAATACCAGTTAAGATTTACAGTTTTTTTTTTTTTTTTTTTTTTTGCTGTAAAGTCACCATGTATGATGTCGTTTAGTGAGATATTTTCAAATAAGCCTTTAACATATATAAATTGGCCTTACTTTTTGGGTGGGCAGGGTTTCTAAGTAGAGACAACTATGTTTTTGTTCATCCACTACATATAATATGACTTTAATAAACCGTGGGCTAGTTCCATGTAGGACCTTCTTTTATAACTTCCATCAGGAAAAAGTACATTGGGAAGTGGTTAGCTTAATAAAAATCCACATGGAATCACTTGCTCATCACAAACAGAGACTTAAAAATGAATTTGTTCACTCTATTGTAGGGTGCAGATCACTTTTACTATACTGAGTTTGCATACTAATACAGTGCTCTTCACAGATCAGCAAGCATTCATTGAATACCCACTATATGTGCTCTACTCCAATGGAGTTTTATGGTGATCTGCTTTTTTGAAATACATTTCTTTCAGTGGACAGAAGAGGGAAAATAGTCTAGGCCATTGATAGAAAAACATAAC
This sequence comes from Phacochoerus africanus, assembly GCF_016906955.1. Taxonomy (NCBI): domain Eukaryota; kingdom Metazoa; phylum Chordata; class Mammalia; order Artiodactyla; family Suidae; genus Phacochoerus; species Phacochoerus africanus. Next base: position 233,703,987 of record NC_062545.1, read on the forward strand.
CAGTAGAACTAATTTGAAGTTAATGAGAAAACATTTTCTATTATGGATATAAGATATAGTTATTGTAACTAGGTATCATTGCATTTGACCGGGGAATTCTTACCCATTCACTTAACAACAAATGAAGTATTCTGATTCAAGTTCTGTTATTTGGAGATGATAAAGATACAATCAACAAACTTGGAAATATTACATACTATCATTAAGGAGTTATGGATAGTACTCAAGTTGACTTATTTTTCTGTAGCTAAAATAACTTCAGTGTTTCAGTGCAATGTGTAAATAGTCAAAACCATATCTCTTTGCCCATAAGGATACATCAGTGCTCATGATCCTTCCTCTTAGGAAGAATTAAAGAGGTTTGAGAAAAAATACACAGGAGAATTTAAGCAAAATATGCATAGAAATCAAGGTAAACTTTCATGGATTCTGATTTTTCTATAGCATCTTTCTCCTGTGTGAGTAGCTCATCTTTGTAGAGTGCATCCTGCTGTTTCCTAGGGCAGACCATATGGTCTACAGAGGATATCTAAGCACAAAGCCACTGTAGCAACTGAAGAAATGACACCAAGTGGTCATTGCCTTATCTTCATATGGCAAGATTAGCAAATTATTAAACAATGATTTTAGAAATAGATGATCAGATTTTTGAGCACAACAAATATCCTCTACTTTTGTAATAGTGTCTTCAAAGCCGAAAGTAACTCTCAGCAAGTTGTAGATACACATAACACTGTCAATTGATTCACTGGCATATATTGAAAACAATGATTAAATAGGAATTGACCAATCTTTACAGGTAAGATATGCTTACACTAGTTTCTTCCAATTTCTTTGCTGTTCTTGTATACCAACTTATTATATTTGTCATGAAAATTTTTCTAGATTTAAAAAATGAAGAAGTAGGTCTTTAGTTCAAGTTTGTCTCAGTAAAGTGAGATGGAATTGACAAATATTTGGATACTTATGACATAAATGCTTAGAATGTGCATGTAATTAATGACACTGTTAGGCTGAACAAGCTGAAATTTGGGGGTATAATCATGAAACTACTTAATTTTTGACTCTCACCGCTCTTTAAAAATGTATTCAGTGTAGAAAATTCCTTTCCTGCCCTGGGTGAAAACTCAACAGTCTCACATGACTTTCCTCATTACTCAAGATATTAAAAATCTAGTCCATATAATAATTAAAATTTCAAACTTGCTTCAGAGTTACTTTCTCCCCATCTCAAGCTAGGGCTTAGTCATTTCCCTATTCTTCTTTCCCCAGCTTACTTCTTATGGTTTCTGACCCCTCTGGGAGCAAGTGACAGGAAAGAAGAGACTTAAAGGACACCAGTAAGTTCATCACTTCGCAGATATTCTCAGATAGTCAAGCACGCTTTGCACTCTCAGGCATTGGGGAACATGCCCCTTCCAGTTGCTGGGGTATGTTATCACTATTTTATCGATCCGTCTCTCCTGTGTCTAGTCCTTTCAAAGACCTTAGAAATCCTTTGGCTTCTGTCTTCTGAGATTCCTCTTAAGCAGCCTTCTCTGTACTAAATCTAAAACAACCCAGCACAACTTTATTCCATTCATAGACCCCATCTAGTCTATGAAAAAGTCTCATGGTTTTGTTTCCTCCCCTGCCAGTAAATTTTAAAAATCAGACTGTTTCCTGATTCAGTGTTCAGTCATTATATTCACCTACCACAACACCAACCAAGTTGTCTACATTACATTTTTTTATACACTTATATTGGGTAAAGGGTTAAAAAATCATCCAGTAGCTTCTCAGTCTGTCTTCTATGCAACCTTCCTTCCCCACCAGCCTCACAATTACTCTTAGTATCTGCTATTATTTGTACACCTTGGATTAAAAATGAGGCAGGAAGAAACTTTGACCTTCTGTTATATTCAGTTCCACATTTTCGAAGAATGAAATTTACTCAAATAGTTGTCCTGTTTCTTCAGTATTCTTAGTCCACACCTAACCTTAGTCAATACTGAAGATTTTTAGTTAATTATTAATCTGCGTGTCTGCTGCACTTTGTGTGCAAAGACTGTGGGTGATTATGAGTGCTTTTTCTTGCTTGTACCAAATTTCTTTCAAACAGATATTACCCAGCATTTGCACCTTTAAATTTTGCTACATATAACTAGAAACTAGAAACAAATATTGTATGAACTCTATTTTGTGGATTAATTGTCTGTTTGCACTTTCATTTTGGAATCTGTATAACTTCAGCTATGAATCTGCATGAGTCTTTTAACGAAAATTATAGCTTTCATACATATCTGTAGTTATTGAGTAGGGGAAAAAGTATGTAGAGGAGTAAGGGAGAATAATTGGTAGAAGGGAAACAAAGCCCTTTTTGTTTAAGTACCTAAGTATAATTCTCAATGCTTTATGTCTATGGACTAGAACCTACATTATTTGCAAAGGCAAATGTTTTCCTACTGAATTTTAAAATCTGGAGATGTTTAGAGATGATCTTGTGTAATCTCTTGATTTTGTACATTACATTGTATAATGTTTTGGAAAAATTCATCTCTTTTAGTTGTAAAATTCTTAATTCTATGAAGCTGAATTTACATTTTAAGTGATCCCTCTCCCCCCCACTCCCTGCCCGTGTCACGAAACTGAATAGTGGCAGAGACAGAGCTAGAACTCAGTTTTAAGATGTCAAGCTTTCTCTTTTGTTGAAGATAAAAATGGAAAGAGATTTTCTAATATTTATTTCAGGATCTTATGTTTCCATAGGATCTAAACAAAAATGCATTGGCCATTGGGGATTTCCATACTACTTATGTCATCCATGGTTGTTACAGCTTTCCAAGGTGAGATAATGTGTGCAACTGGGGCATAGTGACAGATACAGAGTTAATACAGGTAATTACACTGACATTTTCCCTAAAATATTGCAGCAATTTCTCCTATGACTGTTCTCAAGGGTACCTTCAAAACCAAAACAAAAACGTAAATAGCAAAGGCAATTTATGAAGACTAGATGAGAAATATTTGCACATGCAACTTAATTGTACATGCTTCCCCGTATTTTTAGAGATTACCTAGAGTGCATGATGCATTTTTGACTTATCAGACTCCAATATAAATTAGTTCCTTTACTATCTCTCAGCCAGTTTTAGGACATTAGATGACTTGAATATTGTGTCTTTGTTAACTTTGAAGTTTAAAAAAACTGTTCTTTTTTTCTTACGTTATCATGCTCCATCATAAGTGACTAGACATAGTTCCCAGTGCTATACAGCAGGATCTCAATGCTAATCCATTCCAAAGGCAACAGTTTGCATCTATTAACCCCAAGCTCCCAATCCATCCCACTCCCTCCCCTTCCCCCTTGGCAACCACAGGTCTATTCTCCAAGTCCATGAATATGTATGTGTATGTGTAACTGGGTCATCATGCTGTACAATAGGAAAAAAAAATAATGTATTGGGGAAATAAAAAAAAACTATTCTAAAATTTCACCACATTAAGCAATGACTACTTGGTTATACTTCTGGATTCTCTGAGTCAAAAAGTTTGAAAAGGCTTGTGGAGGTGGCAAAGATGGCTTGTCTATGTTCCATGATGTCTAGACCTTCAGCTGGAATGACTTGAATGGCTGGCTGACCTGAACAGACAACTTCTCCACTGACACGTAGGTTATTTGGGTTGAGCTAGTTGAAGATGGAATCACATACGATTATTAAACAGAGACCCTTGTGTGGTCTCTTCAGCATGGTGGTCGAAGAGTAGCAAACTCTTTGCAGTGACACAGGGCTCAAAGAACAAGAGAGTGAGGTGGAAGTTGCTTAGCCTTTTATGGCCTAGCCTTGAAAGTCATATATTGTCATGTCTATCACATTTTATTGATTAATCCATCACAAGTTCATCTAGGCTCAAGGGAAGGAGATATAGTTCATAGCTCTTGATGGAGGAGCATCACAGGATCTGCGGCCATGTTTTAAAAACAACACACCTCAGTTACCTCCTTTTCTGACTTTTTAATTGTTGAAATGCTTTTACATTTTAATTTTTAAATTTTGAAAAATATTATTATTGATTTAAAAATAAATATTTGGGTTCACCTACATTATACCCCATTGTACTTTATTTTTTCCTACATCTCTATCTCTGTCTGAGATAGTTTCTCTTCTACTAGAACAACTTACTTTATATTCCCTTTAATGTGAATCTTCTGGTTTCTATTTGTCTGGAAATTATTCCTCTTTCATCCTTGAGAATATATATCTGTATTTCTATCTATCCATCTATCTATCTATCTATCTATCTATCTATCTATCTATCTATTTTTTACTGTGTTTAGAATCCTAGGTTGGCATTTTAAATACATTTTATTGTTTTTTTGGCATCCATTAAAAAATCAACTATCAAGTTTCATATTCTTTTAATGATAATGTATTCTTTCTCTGATTACTTTTAATTTTTTTGTCCTTAGTTTCTAGATGTTTTGTTTGTGATGGGCCTAAACATAGTGTTTCTTTCATTTATCCAGCTCTGATTTCTTAAATATGTGGTTTGATGACTTTGATCAGTTTTAGAAAATACTCAATTTTTATCTTTTCAAATTTTGTTTCTGCCCTATCTTCTCTCTCCTTTGCTTTTGGGACTCTAACTATATATATGTTAGACTTTTAACACTGTCTCACACATATGCTTCATTTTTGTGTTTTCCATTCTTTTAACTCTTAGTGCTTTCATCTGGATATTTCCTACTTGAAAGTTTCAGTTAACTATTTCTCTCTTCTACTGTGTTCAATCTGCTTTTAAGACTAACTTGTGTTCTTATTAATTTCAATCATGGTATTTTTAAATTGTGGGATTCTGTTTAATTCTTTCTCATGGATTCTGATTTTCTGCTAATATTTTCCTTTTTATCATTTTTTTCCTTTGACAATTATAATTACTTTTACATCTCTATATTTTAATTCCAATATGAGTTACTTGTAAGTCCATTTCTATGTTTCCCTCTGTTTATTGTATTCCTGTTTATGCTGGTAAGTTTTTTTTTAATTGAATGCCTGACATTGATTATTAAAAAATACCAATAGTTGGGATAATGTTTCTTCCCCCAAGAAGAATTTATTCTACATTCTTTTAAGAAGCAGAAGGGCAGATCATCTCAGGCGAAGCAGAGACTGAGCTGATTTGAGGCTGGTTTTCAGTATTTGTAAATCTCAGTCTATTTCTATTTTGCCATCACCTCTGTGGTATAGTTCTCCAGGCTTCCCGTCTGAAATTGTGTCCTGATCTCCTTAGTAGGTCTTGGACTTCCATTTTTGTATGCCCTGTGTCATAAGACTGCCCCAAACTCTAGTGTTTTTCATCTGATTTCTACTTGGGATCTTAGTCTTTTGCTCTGTGCAGTTTATTAATCAAATACCTCAAGGAGAGGAGTTCCTGTGGGTGGCACAAGGGGATTGGCAGCATCTTGGGAGCTTTGAGACACGGATTCCATCCCAGGCCCGGCACAGTGGGTTAAGGATCTGGCATTGCTGCAGCTTCAGCTTAGGTGGAGACTGCAGCTCGGATCTGATCCCCGGCCTGGGAGCTCCACATGCTGCAGGGCAGTCAGGGAAAAAAAAGAAGTCTCAAGGGGAAAACTGAGTGTTCAGCTCACATTTCTGCATCTGTCTTCCTTTCAAGATCTTGGCTACTCCAGTCCTTCCCACATTGGTAATTCTGATCTCCACTTTTTGCCCCTTTGCTGTATGAGATGGCACAAAGCTCAGTTGGCTTCTTAGCCTCTTTACTCAACCAAGAATGAACAGATACCACCCCCCTCACAAGAAAAGTGGTATGCAGAAAGTTTCTCTTTCCTCAGTGATTTTCTTCTTTCCCCAGGATCTGATTTCATAGGTTCTGGAACTGTGCAGCTCTATGGTCTCTTCAAATAGATGTTTACAAAAATCTAAATTTTCCCATTGCAGTAGGATCTTTGGTTTGCTGCAAGCTCTTTGTAGCTAGGATTAGAGATCTAGTTTATTCAGCATCAGAGAACTTACATAGAAATAACTTAAGTAAATTTAATGTTGTAGCCATTTCTTCTAATTGATTTTAAACCATTTAAAATCTGATTGTATATTAAATGATACTCTTTTTGTTTATTTACCTGGCTAATAAACATTTTTTAATTTAATATTTTAAAGTCTTGAGATAATTATAGATTTACATGCATTTGGAAGGAATAATAAATGGTGATCCCATATACATTTTGCCCAGTTTCCGCCAATGGTAACATCTTGCAAAACAATAGTACAATATCCTAGTCAAAATCATGACATAATATGGTCAAAACAGAATGTTTCCGCCACAAGGATCCCTTGTGTTCCCATTTTAGATCCACACCCATTTCCCTCTCTGCCTTCATTCCCTCTTTAAACTCTGTAAGCTACTAACCTTTTCTCCACTTCTATTGTTTTGTCAGTTAAGAAAACATGTAACCATTTGGATTTTTTTTTTTTTCACTTAGCATGATTCTCTGGAGAGTCACTAACAGTGCTGCTCATATCTGTAGTGTCTTTGTGTGTTTTTAGGGCTTCACTGATGGCATATGGAGGTTCCCAGGCTAGGGGTTGAATCAGAACTATAGCTACTGGCCTATGCCACAGCTGCAGCCACAGCAACAGGATCCGAGCCACGTCTGCGACCTACACCACAGCTCACGCAATGCTAGATCCTTAACCTGCTGAGCAAGGCCAGGGATCAAACCTGCGTCTTCATGGTTGCCAGTCAGATTCGTTTCCACCGAGCCACAATGGGAAACTCCGGTAATCTCTTACTTTCGATTGCTGAGTTGGATTACGTAGTATGCATATACCACATTTATTTAACCATTCACCCACAGAGAGGAATAATATATTTTAGTTCTTATGAATAAAGCTCCTATGAGCATTTGTATAAAGTCTTGTGTAAATCTTAATCTTTTTTTTTGTCTTTTTGTCTTTTTTTAGGGCCACACCCGTGCCATATGGAGGTTCCAGGCCAGGAGTCCAGTCAGAGCTGTAGCTGCCAGCCTACACCACAGCCACAGCCATGCCAGATCCGAAATGCATCTGCAATGTACACCACAGCTCACAGCAACGCCGGATCCTCAACCCACTGAGCAAGGCCAGGGATCGAACCCGCAACCTCATGGTTCCCAGTTGGATTCGTTTCCGCTGCCCCACGATGGGAACTCCTCAATCTTAATCTTTATTTCTCTGTGATAAATGGCCCAAGAGTGCAATTAGTGGTTTGTATGGTAGCTACACAGTTTTATAAAGAACTGTAAACTGTTTACAAGGTGGCTGTACCATTTTACATTTCCATTAGCAATTTATGTGTGGTCCATTTTCTCCTCATCTATTGCTAGCATTCGCTATTGTCACAATATTTTAGGTTAGCGATTCTGATAGATTTGTAGTGGTATCTCATCTGTTTCAGTTTATTTTTAGCTTATGGATGTCCAATTTCTCAGTACCTGCTGAAAAGCTTATCTTTTCCCCATTGCATTGTCTTTGTACCTTTGTCAAAATCAGTTGGACATATTTGTATGGGTCTGTTTCTGGGTTTTCTTTTCTTTTGCATTGCTCTACATGTTTGCACCTCTGCCAGTACCCACACAGTCTTGATCACTGTGGTAATATAATAATTCTTGAAATCAGATAGATCGATTCCTCCCATTTTATTATCCTTTTTCAGCATTGTTTCAGCTATTTCAGTTTCTTTGCCTTTCCATATAACTTTTAGGATAATTTTGTTTTACACACACTCTCTCTCTCTCTCTCTCACACACACACACACACACATACACATATGTACACACATACACACCCAGAGTCTTGCTGGGGTGTTAACAGGCTTTGTTTAAACCACTGAAGTTATGCCATGGCACCCATGGAAGATTGGTTCTAGAACTCTCACAAGATGTGAAATCCAAGGATGTTCAAGTCCTTTATCTAAAATCATATATTAGAGTCCCCATCTTGGCACAGTGGAAATAAATCCGACTAGGAACCTTGAGGTTGTGGGTTTGATCCCTGGCCTTGCTCAGTGGGTTAAGGATCTGGCGTGGGTGAGCTGTGGTGTAGGTCACAGATGCAGCTTGAATCTGGCATTGCTGTGGCTCTGGTGTAGGCCAGCAGCAACAGGTCCAATTCGACCCCTAGCCTGGGAACTTCCATATGCCATGGGTTTGGCCTTAAAAAGACAAAAGACAAAAAAAAAATTCATATGTCATTTGCATATAACTTATGCACATCCTCCCATGTACTTGAAGTAATCTCGGGATTGCTTATATAATACCTAATAAAATATAAATGCTATGTAAATAATGGTAAATGTCATTTTGAAGAGAAGCAGTCATCTTTACTATGTTGATTCTTCCAATCCAAGAGCAGGCTATGTCTCTCCATTTATTTAAATCTTCGATTTATTTCATGTGCATTGTGTAGTTTTAAGCATATACGTTCTGTTTATGTTTTGTTAAATTTACATCTAAGAATTTTACTTTCGTGAGTGATTATAAATGATACTGCATTTTTAATTTCAGTGTCCACATTTTCATTTTTAGTATACATTGATATATTTATGTTTGTCTTATGTTCTTTGACCTTGCTAAACCCACTTATTAGTTATAGGAGTTTTGTAGTTTGCATTTCGTTTTAAGATTACTTGGAATTTTCTACTCAATCATGTTATCTGCAAATGACCAGTTTTACTTCTTGCTTTATATTCTTTACTTTCTTTTCTTTTCTTTATTTTTATTTTTATTTTTGTCTTTTTGCCTTTTCTAGGGCCGCTCCCACGGCTTATGGAGGTTCCCAGGCTAGGCGTCTAACCGGAGCTGTAGCTCTAACTGGAGCTGTAGCTGCCAACCTACACCAGAGCCACGGCAACGTGGGATCCAAGCTGCGTCTATGACCTACAGCAATGCTGGATCCTTAACCCACTGAGCAAGGCCAGGGATCAAATCCGCAACCTCATGATTCCTAGTCGGATTCGTTAACCACTGAGCCATGACGGGAACTCCATTCACCTTATTTTCCTTTTTACCTTATTTCACCGGCTAAAACTTTGAGTGGAATATTAACCTTGTTCTTGACATTAGTGAGTCAATTATTTAGCCTTTCAGCATTAAGTATATTGTTAGCTATAGGTTTTGGTAGCTGGTCTTTTATCAAATTGAGGAAATCCTCTTCTTTTTTTTTCTTCTTGGGACCATACCTGTGGCATATGGAAGTTGCCAGGCTAGGAGTAGAATCAGAGCTGTAGCTGCTGGCCTACACCACAGCCACATCCACTCCAGACGTGAGCCACATTTGCCACCTACGCTGTAGTTAACAGCAATGTCAGATCCTTAACCCAATGAGCAAGGCCAGGGATCAGACCCACATCCTTATGGATACTAGCTGCCTTCTTAACTCTCTGAGCCACAATGGGAACTCTGAGGAAATCCTCTTCTGTTCTTATTTTTCTGAGAGTTTTTATCATGACTTTATTGAACTTTTGTCTAGTACTTTTTCTCCATTGATTATTTCAGTCATGTGATTTTTTTTCTTTAATCTATTAATGTGGTGGATTACATTGTTTAGTTTTTGAGTACTGAACCAACTCTGCATTCCTAAAATGAATCTCACTTGGTCGTGGTATGTAATTCTTTTAGTACATTGTTGAATTCTATTTGCTGATGCTTTTAAGGATTCTTGCATCTTTATTAATGAGTGGTATTGGCCTATAGTTTTATTTTTTGAGTACTGTTTTTCCTGTTTTTTAATATCAGGATACTTTTAGCTTCATAAAGTGAATTGGGACGTATTCCCTCTTCTTATGATTTGAAGATATATTCTTAATTTCAGTTTTGATTTCATTGTGATAAAAAAAACACTATACATGATTTCAATTTTAAAAAATTTGTTGATATTTGTTTTACGGCTCAGGATATGTTCTGACTTGGTTTATGTTCCATATGCACTCAAAAAGAATGTGTATTCTAATGTTTCAGGGTGAAGAGTTTTATAAATGCCAATTAGATCCTCTTCATTAATGGTGCTGTTGAGTTCCTTTATAATTTTGCTGATTTTCTATATGGCTGCCCTACCAGTTTTTGAGAGAGGCATGTTGAAATCTGAAACTATAGTTATTATATTTTTCTACTTCTCTTTTCAGTCCAACAAATTTTACTTCATATATTTTATACCTTTGTTGTTTGGTGCATACACATTTAGCACTGCTATGTTTTCCTGGTAGGTTGATGCTTTTATTATTATATAGTGTTCTTCTCTATGTCTAGTAATATTTGTTCCTAAGAAGTCTAGTTTATCTGATATTGATATAGCCACTTGTGCTTTCCTTTGATTGATGTATGAATGATATATCTTTTTTCAACCTCCTACTTTCTTCTTAAATATATTATATTTAAATTTAACTTCTTACAGACAACATAAATGGTTCATGTTTTATAATTCAGTCTGCCAATCTCTGTCTTTTAATTGCTAAATATAAACCTTTTACATTTAATGCAATTACTTATGTATTGAGTACTCAATTTTATTAATTTTTCCTTCTGTTCTCTCTTTTTTCTCGCTACCTTTTCCTGCCTTCCTCTGATTTACTTAGTCATATTTTAAAATTACATTTTAATTAATTTAATTAACCTATACTGTGTTTGAGTGTTTCTTTTCGTATAGGTTTTCAGTGGCTTTCTCTATGCAGTACATAATGAATTCATAACTTCTCACAATCTTCTGATATCACCATTTTACCAGTTAGTTTGAAATAGAGAAATCATACCTCCCTTTAGATCTTTTTCCTCTTTTACCTCATTTTATCCCATTTATCATATCATTTTCTTAAATATGTCCTATATGCACATTTTTGTTTCAGTTATCAAAACTGTTTTAGAAAATTCAAGAGGAGATGAAAAACCTATTTTATTTACTCATATTTTTGCTTATACTGTATTTTCTTCCCTCCTGATATTTCAAAATTCCTTTGTTTATTATTTCCTTTTTCTTTGGAGAACTTTTTAACCATTATTTTAGGGTAGCTCTGTTTGAGACAAATTCTCTTACTTTTCTTTCATTTGAGAATGTCTTGATTGTCTCTTTATTTCTGAAGAATATTTTTTGTTAGGTATGAGGTCCTGGCTTGAGAGTTCTTTTCTTTTAGTTCTTAGAGAATACTTTGCCATTTCCTTCTGGCCTCTATGGTCTCGGATATTATTCGAGGATTGTTTATCTTATATATAAGAGGTCAGTTTTCTCTGGCTGCTTACAAGACTTTTTTCCTTTGTCCTTGATTTTCAGAAGTTTAATAATGTCTTCACATGGCTTTCTTTGGATTTATCATGTGGAGTTGGTCAGCTTCTTTAATCTATAAGTTTTTGTCTCTTGCCAAATAAGGGAGGTTTTCAGCCATTATTTCCTTAAGTAGTTTTTCAGACTTGCCCTCTTTTTTTTCTCTCCTCTGACTTGAAAATATGAATGTTAGATATTTTGCTCTAGTCCCACAGGTCCCTGCAGTTCTGTTCACTTTTTTTCCCCAGTATGTTTTCTCTATTATTCGGATTGGGTAATCTCTCTTTTTCTATCTTACAGTTCAGTAATGCTTCTGCCCCCTCTGTTTTGCTCTTCAGCCCATGTATTGAGATTTTGTCTTTGTTGTTATATTTTCAGTTCCAAAATTTCCATTTGGTTAGTTTATATATTTTATTTCTTTGCTGATACTTTCTCCTTCTGTGTTGAGGCTTTCTATTTTTTTCCTTTCTTATTTCCTTTGTATTTGCTTGTTATAGAATTTTTATCATGGTTAATTTAAAACCTTTGATAATTCTGCCATCTCTGTCTTCTCAATGTTGGGAAACACTGATTATTTTTTCATTCAGTTTGAGATCTTCTTGATCCTTGGTATGACCAGCAATTTTTTAATGAAATGTATACACTTTCATTATGATATTTTGGATCTTACTCAAGCCTTCTGTTTTAGCTAGTTTTATCTGACTTTATTTTGGCAGGGGAAATAAGGGCAGCATTTTGTTACTTCTAAGTGAAGATAGAAGTTTAAATTCTCCACCCAGTCATCCCTTAAAGTAGATGAGGGGCCATTTTGGAAGGAGTAGCTCCCATAGCATACGTAGGGATGGCAGCACATTTATTTTTTCTGTGATGTTTGGCTGGTGTAAGAATGATTATTGTCTAAATATTTTATGTCTTGTTAGAATGTTCCTCTTTTGGTGTTTTGGTTAGACACAGCAGGATTTTTTTTTTAGGGCTGCACCCAAGGCATATGCAAATTTCTAGACTAGGGGTTGAATCAGAGCTACAGTTGCTGGCCTATGCCACAGCCACAGCAACACAGCATCTGAGCTGAGTCTGTGACCTAACCACAACTCATGGCAATGCCAGATCCCTGACCCACTGAGTGAGGCCAGGGATTGAAGCTGCATCCTCATGACTACTAGTCAGATTAGTTTCTGCTGTGCCACAATGGGAATCCATAGCAAGTTTTAACTGAGGCTTTTTTTTTTTTTTGTCTTTTTGACATGTCTGGGTTGCTGGCTTCTTTTGCTCCAAGTCTAGGACATATGAGACAAAAAGAAAATCCAGGGAACTCACCACAATGTTGTTACTTGGACACTCAGGTTCCTAGCAAGTTTATCTTTTTATCTCCAACTTTTGGAGTCATCTTATGTTTGCTTTATATATTATTCCCATATTTTTCATTGCACTTAGTGGGAGACATAGGGAAAACTGTACCTATTGCATCTTTCTGGATGTGAACAGTCCTAAAACTCTGGCAAATATTTTCTTTTCACCTTCCTGTTTGATATAGAATTTTGAAATTAATATTTGGACACAGTTTTATTTTTTTTTCAATGACTATCTTTCTTTTGTTTTGAAGGCACTGTGTTTTCAGATGGCAGAATAAGGCTCAATTGGAATGGGTCAGAAGTGTTCTGAAGTACTCCTTTCAATATAAAGATTCCTTAAGAGAGATACCTCTTAATTAAAACCATTGGTGGAGAGAGGCTTTTCAGTTAAACTAATGTCATGGCTAATCTAACAGTCTGGAATTAGATCTTGAAATTTTTTTGAGCTTTTCATCAGCATATTTGTTATATTCAAAATCATGGAATCTTTAAGTTTCAAGAGACCTTAGCAGTTGTCTAGCTGGATTTACCATTTATTTTGCACCCTTGGCAGGTGAAAATTCATGTATTTCTTAAGAGCTTCAAGGAATTCCTTAGGCAGTCATATGGATTAACCAAGGCACACAGGGAAGCATGTAGGCCAGAGTGGTAAGGTGGTAATGGATACAAACTAGATAGGGATAAAGAATATAAAATGATCATCTCTTTACTATTTCACTACTCAGTTATTTGTTATGAAATGATTTGTTGGCTGAAAGTCTGAGTATATTGTAATTCTCTTCCTCAATGTTACCCATCTCCTTTTTTACATTTTTTAACGCCCCTTGTGAGAGTAATGGAACATCAGTTTTATCACATTCAAACAGCTTCATGCTATTTGATTAATTATATGACTTATTAGAGGATAATTCTTTCCAGAGATGAGCTGATATAGAGCTAAGAACTTCAGTGTACTAGCAATCAACTATTAAGGAGTCTTACTTGTTTACATGCATTATGGTGATAAAAAAGCATACTTGTGTTATAATATATAAGCCACTATTAAATAATCTTTGATGCCAAATATTAAAAAATATCCTGTGCATCTTCCTTTGAATTGAAGGGTACCATTGGATTCGTTCAGCAAGCCTAGATTAAAATTTAGCTACTGAAACCTAAGACATAGATATTGCTCTGGTTTCTCGACTTCATAAACTTCCAATGTGGAATTCTGCAATCAAGACTTACTCACATGAGAGCTCTGCAGGGCTAATCAGTGGACTTTTCTTACTTCTTCTCTTGATATATTTTAGGATGGGTTGGCTTATCTAAATGACTCAAAGATGGAAATAGGCACAAATTACATGAAATTAAATTATTGTTAATGTGACCATATTGCATGGTTCACAGGGGGACAATTTAATTTACAAGTGTTATCCTGGAGTAATTATTAATAGTGTCTCTTTCACTCTCAAAGTGTCTGGGTTAGACAATAAATTATGTGGCCACCTAGTCATTATGCTTTGTGTTTGTTTTCAGTTTTTTGTTTTCACCAGCCATAGATTCATAAAAACCATCTAACATTTAAATAATGAGACTTAAGAGTTTCTGATCGTTCTAGAAAAGAAAAAAATCATGAGATGCAAAAGAAAAAAATCCACTTTAATTACTTGACTGTTACGTGAAACAAGGAAATGCAAAAGAAAAAAATCCACTTTAATTACTTGACTGTTATGTGAAACAAGGAAATGGAATTTTGTGAAACGCATTTATGTCAGAGGAGTCCTTAGAATTGATATCTCTCACTATTTAAATGAAAAAGGAGACTGGATAATATCAGAATTTATGTACAGCAGGGATTCTTAACTTTTTTTGGTATCATGGACACTTTAATAGTCCAGAGAACCCATGGAGCCCATTTCAAATTGTAATTGTAAATACATGCAGTAGAATATATAGAAGTTCAAAGGGAATCAATTACTATATTGAAATATCATTATGAATATTAAAAATAGATGATACAGGAGTTCCCGTCGTGGCGCAGTGGTTAACGAATCCGACTAGGAACCATGAGGTTGCAGGTTCGGTCCCTGCCCTTGCTCAGTGGGTTAACGATCCAGTGTTGCCCTGAGCTGTGGTGTAGGTTGCAGACGCGGCTCGGATCCTGCGTTGCTGTGGCTCTGGCGTAGGCCGGTGGCTACAGCTCTGATTAGACCCCTAGCCTGGGAACCTCCATATGCCATGGAAGCGGCCCAAAGAAATAACAACAACAACAAAAAAAGATGATACAGTAATATATATTCTTCTTTACAAATGCATTAAATGATAAAATCTAGCAGCAGGTTTAATAATAGCTATAATTTTAAAGAAGCAATAAACAAAAATTATGACTTGAGATACCTGTAACAACTATAATGTTATGTGTTTATACCTGTGATTTCTATTGGTGACACAATCACAGATTCCATCAATGTTCTATACTCTGGATTCATATTTGAATGAAATGTTAAATTACAGTTGGAGGATAATGGAAATGAGGAAGTAATATTTTCCAGAGTTTCTGTTGTGGCTCAGTAGGTTAAGAACCTGACATAGTTTGTGAGGAAGTGGGTTGGATCCTTGGCCTTGCTCAGTGGGTTGAGGAACCAGCTCTGGCGTTGCTGCAAGTTGTGGTATAGGTTGAAGATGTGGCTTAGATCCAGTGTTGCTGTGGCTGTGGCATAGGCCTGCAGCTGCAGCTCTTATTCAGTCACTAGCCTGGGAACTTCCATATGCCTCAGTTGGGGCTGTAAACAGGGGTTAAAAAAGGGAATAATTTTCCACCAGAATTCTCAGACCTCTGGGATCATCTGAAAGACCTCTTGGCTGGGAGAGAGGATATCTCTAGACTATAGTTTAAGTACTTCTGCTCTGAAATAATATTCACTAAATTGGAAAAGGTAGATTATTTTTCATATCTCTTATGTGTAGAGGCAATAAAAGAGTCCAAAGTATAAACATACTTCTGGTAGAATAAGTAAAATCTGATACCATTATGTGCATTCAAATTTACAAGTTTATGCTTTTCTTTCTTTTCTTTTCTTTCTTTCTTTTCTTTTCTTTTTTTTTTTTTTTGTCTTTTTAGGGCTGCACTCTTGGCATATGGAGGTTCCCAGGATAGGGGTCGAATTGGAGCTGTAGCTGCCGGCCTACACCACAGCCATAGCAACACGGGATCTGAGCCACGTCTGTGACCTACACCACAGCTCTCAGCAATGCTGGATCATTAACCCACTGAGTGGGGCCAGGGATCGAACCCACAACCTCATGGTTGCTAGTCAGGTTTGTTAACCACTGAGCCACGATGGGAACTCCATGTTTATGCTTTTCTGTTCCATACACTGCAGATGATGTAAAGTGTCCTCCATTTTTATACAGGACTATGATGGCACCATCTTTCCATTTTCCTCCAGGATTCTATTCTCTCCATTCAAGTCTCACTGGATTCATAAGCTTTAGAGGCTCTCTACATTCAGATTTTAATAGATTACAGCATGCGGCCAATAATTCTGGTTGTTTATTAGATCAGAGGATTATAGGTGTTTGTTTGTAATCTTTTTTTTTTTTTTTTCTTTTTTGAGGCCTGTGACATATGTTAGTTCCTGGGCTAGGGGTTGAATTGGAGCTGCAGCTGCCAGCCTGCACTACAGCCTCAGCAAAGCAGGATCTGAGCTGCATCTGCTGCCTAGACCATGGCTTGCAGCAATGCCAGATCCTTAAACCACTGAGTGAGGTCAGGGATTGAACCTGTATCCTCATGGTTACAGGTAATATTTTCCAGAGTTCCTTTTGTGGCTCAATAGGTTAATAACCTGACATGGTTTGTTAGGAAGCAGGTTAGATCCTTGGCCTCCTAGCTCAGTTGGTTAAGGATCCAGCTCTGGCATTGCTGCCAGTTGTGGTGTAGGTTAGTAGTCAGGTTCATTACTGCTGAGCTACATTGGGAACTGCTGTTTGTAATCTTACATCTAACTTTCCCTTTCTCAGGGATAGGGTTATGCCCAAAGTAATTACTAGCTACACTGACCAGTGCTGAGGTATGTTCTCAAGATCTAGGAGTACAAGAAGTAGCAAGGATGGATACCTCATGTTACTAAAGAAAAACCATAGGTCCATGGCCAATAGGAGATTAACAAGATAAGGCAAGGAGTCTGGAGGGATGCTGCTGTGGTGTGGAAAGTGAAGTCTCAGGCAGGAATCTGGTGGCAGGCTTCAAGCTGGATAATAAGTGCAGCTGGACATGTGTAGGGCTCATCATGATATGGTCCTGAAGACAGTGATGCCAGGATTCAGTATAGATAGCAGTCCCATTTCAAGATATATGTACAACATCCCTTCTTGTTTCTCATCTATATTCAAGGCTGTGATTATTAGGTCCGTGTTCTTGCTTTTCTGTCTGAAAGGTATTCCATAACAGGACAGCTGATGTTGGGTAGGGAATCAGCAAACTAAGGGAAACAACACTGCTTTGTTCCCATTTGCCTCCTGCTTTCCTATTTGTTTCTGGATTTGAACATAGCTTGATCCTCTTCTAGAGAGAGTACACTGGGAGAAATATGGTTGAGGATGAGCTCTACAGGCATATCATTTCAGATGAATCCCTTTCCCTAACACTTCAACATAAAAGAAATCCTATTGCTTCTTTTGACTTAAGCCTGAGATTCAGGACAGACCTCCAAATATTTTGTATGTGGCAGCCCCCTCCTTGTTCCCTACCTAAGCTAAATTCCCAGAGAGGAAAGAAAGTCATTTGGGGCATCAGAATGTTTAAACATAAGCATATGAAGGTAAGTAACCAAAGGTTTACAAGCAGATCTTATTGATGACCTGTCTTTATCATGCTCTCCAAGTCTTTTTTTTTTTTTTTTTAGGGCACCTGTGGCATATGGAAGTTTCCGGACTAGGGGGTCAAATCAGAGACACAGCTGCCAGCCTATACCACAGTGATAGCAGCAAGGGATCAAAGCTGCATCTGTGACCTACACCACAGCTCACAGCAACACCAGATTCTTAACCCACAGAGCGATGCCAAGGATGGAACCTGCATCCTCATGGATAATAGTTGGATTCATTTCTGCTGAGCAACAATGCTAACTCCCTTCCAGATACTTTTTACGTTTCCTTATAGGCTCTTCAGTTGTTTCTCCCTTTACCAGATGTATCAAGGTAAGACAGGAATGAAGAGCAAAAAAGTGTTAATGTAGAGTTTCTGCCTAAATAAAAAGGCAGAAAAGTTACCTTGCATATTCTACAGTGAGAGCAGACTTTGCTTCCAGCAGCAGAGGCAGGAAAAGCCTAGAGAAAGGCTGTGGGTATCACAAGGTCAGAACATGTCAGGGGAGAGGGGACTCGGGGCAGCTAGAGGGACGGGGCTCAGGGTCTACCTTTCTCTTCCCTTAGGCTTGGGGACAGTGTGGGAAGAAAAAAAAAGCAGAGTTGTAACGTGGGCAGCTCTGAAGCAAAATGGAAAGAGGTGGGAAGCAGTTCCCAGTTGCTGATGGATTTCAGTTCATCATTGTTGATTTTGGACTAAAACCTTCTTTCTAGCCAAGCAGGCAGACAGAGGTGAATTTATCAGATGTGATTTTTATCAGAACCCACGGTATGAGGCGGCAGCAGTCACCGCGGGACCCCGGAGCCTGTGATTGGCTGTGACACATCCAGCCAAAAGGGTTCTTATTCCAGGAATGATTTTTTTTTTTCCAGATGGTATTGAGTTGGGACTGATTTTGATAGCCAGTTGCAGTCAAAAATCATAAAGTTATTGCACATTTAAAACCGTCGGTATGAGAATCATTCTCTCCCTCTTTTCTCTCTCTCATCATTTCTCAGGGCTGCAAGGTTACAGAAAGGTCTAATCAATTGTCAAACTCTCTTTTATCACTGAGAAGGTGGTTAAAAAAAAATCTAACTGCCCTTCTGTAGGGGGTTCTTTGACGACACAGCACCCTCTTCCACACACAATGCTGCTGTGATTAATGTCCTCCCACCTCAGACCTTGTTAAAACCTGTTCTCTCAAGCAGCCTGGTGGAGCACAGTGAGAGCAGGGCTGAGGTTGCATAAATCAGCGTGTTCTCACAGCCCCCAGGATATCCATTATAGATGCCAGCTGGATGGCTGGAAGATAGAGAAAAATGAATATTGTATCCTGTGGCCTTTTGCCTCTAATGACCACTTTTCAACATTTTTGAAGGCATGATTAAATTTTGATAACTGGGGAAGTCACTCTGAGCAGGCTGAAATAGAGATAAATTGACGGAGGGTCTGACATCTCAGTGGAGAGCAGGCAACTAATTAGCGTGTGAAGCGCACTCTGAAAGAGATGTAAAAGGGAGGCAGGTTTAATCAGAGGAACTGCTGAGGTACAGGAATAGTTGGGGATAATTGCGGCCTAGGTAGAAATCACAGGCTCAATGAGTGGCTTTTTCTGTCCGCTTGATGGGCAGCCGCTGACCTAGTGGCCAGCACCCTTGAACCCTTACAACGGTAACAGCCTTGTCAAAGCAATTTGCTTGCAGCTCTCCGTGACCAGTTATTTCAGCTGTTGAGCTGGGACACTGGATTTGAAAGGGCACTCGGCTCCCCTGGCTGGCTGGGAGCTGGGCGGAACAGCCTCATTATTTGGGATGACTTTACTTTTGAACCCTGTCACCCTTTCTCGCCCCCAGCCCTCCCCATGGCCCACTCACTCAGGCATGCTCCCAGGACAGCTTCTGCCAAGATGTGGTGTCAGGGCAGTTTGGCCATTCCTTTGGGGAGTGAGGGACTTGGAGCAAGAGAAGATGTGTGGGAATTAGGGGGAAAGGGAGCGTCAGTGGGGGCAGAGGGCAAATTGCAGATTGATTTGCCGCTAGAAGAATGGCTTTTTCTCTCATTGCCTGTCTCCTTTTTCATGCCCCAAGACAAGCTAGGCAAAGCTGGGATGGAGGTCTCCACCTTCTCCTTGGGTGTGTGGGTGGAGCTTTGAGGCTTCCAGGTTAAGCCCCTCCACCTTCTTTTCAGGACTGAAAGGGCTGGAAGGTGTTGCCAAAGCAGACAGGCCCTGACTGTTCTGTTTCAGGGACCCATGGGATTTTGTTTATTACTAGCAGGGAGTTTGCTGACTTAAACTTGTGTTGAACAGGACATTTTTTTTTTTTTTTCTCCTTTTCTCCCCCTCAAATCTGCATTAGCACCTAAGACATTATTTTTTCCCTTTATTATGTTGTTTTTGGGGAAATGAAGCTAGATGGGAGGAATCAAAATTGCAGAGAGATGGATGGGAGGCAGCCAGAGGACTGGTGTACAGGATCTGTTCTGTGAATTCGTTTCTCCTTCTTCCCCTTCCTGCTCCCTTCCACTCCCCTTCCCCTCCTCACCTGCCCCTTCCTCTCCCCATCCTCCTTTTCTTCCCTCCTCCTTCCCTTCCTTTTCCTCCTTCCTTCTCTCTCTTCCCCTCCTTCTTATTCTTGGCCTAGAGCTTACTAGTTTCTCTTTTTAAATGTATCAGTCACCTGGACCTGGAAAAATGCCCCAATGTGGGAACCGAGCTGCATCTGTGACCTACACCACAGCTCACTGCAACAATGGATCCCTAACCCACTTAGCCAGGCCAGGGATCCAACCCATGTCCTCATGGTTACTAGTCGGGTTTGTTACAGCTGAGCCAAAACAGGAACTCCAGATTTTTTAAAACAAGGAATATAACTGGCGGATAACGTGGAGGATGGTCCACCTTAGGATGGGTACTCATGGCAAATAGTCCAGGTGAAATAGACTAAGAAAAAGGGAGGCAGGAGGGATTAGAACAAAAAACACCAGGAATGAAATGGAAGGCAAATATTCAAGAGATAGATATTTCCGGGATGAACCCATAGGGTTCGGGTGAATGTGGAGGACAGCAGAGTGAGAGACACCTGAGAATGCCTCTAGGCTTTATGGCTTGGGTGATATGGAAATAGCGTGGCTCAGCTAGAGAGTGGTATGAGAAAGAGCTGAAACTAAATAAGAATGAGCATGTGTGTAATCCAGCCAGGCAACCATGTGATAGGAAGGGATGTGGGAATTGTGCCAGTAAGGCTTATTACCAGAATCTCCCCTTAAATGCACCTCTGTGGGTCTGTGGGTCTGTGGTCTGTGTTAATCTCTGCCTTCTCTGGTGTATGTTTGGAAATTTTGGTAAGTATGTAACATTATTTTCCCTGAGTTTTGATACTATTACTATGATTTTTATTCTGCTATATGAAAATGTTGCACTGAGTGGATTATCACTGGATTATGTAGATTATGCGGAGTGGGTATAATTTTTTGAAAGTAATAGAAAGATGAATAGCATCCTATCAAAGCTGGTACCAAAGAAAATGATACATGTAACATTTATTTATGAAAAAAAAAACATAGCTTAGTATGTGCCAGGTATTTGTCTAAAGGTTTTCAAATATCAAATAGTTAAATAATTCCTTTTCATATCCCCCATGGGGAAGGTGTCATAATGGTATGTGGTGTGCAGATGTGGAAACTGAGGAACAGAGAGATTCAATGATTTCTGTGACTGTCATTGTAGCGCTAGCTGACCCCTCTATCATATCACACACTTGTCATTTCTTTTTTTGGTGAAAATAATTGAGATCTGCTCTCTTCACAAGTTTGATATCTGTAATACAGTATTGTTGTCTATAATCACTCTATTTGGCATTAGATACCTAGGATTTATTAATCTACTTGATGCAGGTTGTACCCTTAAACAACATCTTCCCAGCTCTCTTCCCCCAAGACTGAAAAGCTAGCAAGTAGAAGAGGGCATATTCAAACCCAGTCTCTATAAAGTCCCTGCACCTACCACGCCTGCAGACTGCCTTCTCTTATTACGCTCTGTCCTGTGTGGCTATGGCCAGTGCAGGAAGTGATGTGTGGCCAGGCCTGAAGAGTAACCACATATTAATGACATTTCAATTATAAATACTTTTATAATCACGGAAAGGATGTGAAACGTTAGAAAGGACTCATCAGTTGTGAACTACTTTAGTGTTATTTTAGGTCTTTTAATCCTTTCACCTCTGTTGATGACATGTTTAATGGTTAACAAATGAAGAATGACTGAGAACCCTTATCAACATTTTTCATTGATGTCCAGAGATAAAATCCCTGTGGTACAGGATTTAGATCTCAGGGACATGAAGTATAGTGGATCTGAGAGACCGAGGGAGAACTCCAAAAGCTGTTAAAAAAACTCTTCTGATTTGTAGGAGTGTTGGTGCCATCAATCAGAACTTGGGGCTACCTTGCAGTGAAGCAGAAGAGATTCAGGATTCAGGTTTCAGGCCACTTGACTTCAGACTCTGCCTTCACGGTTCTCCAGGCATGAGTAGTTTGGAAAGAAGCACATCACTTGGATTTCCCATCATGGTGCAGTGGAAATGAATCCGACTAGGAACCATGAGGTTGTGGATTCGATCCCTGGCCCCCCTCAGTGGGTTAAGGATCGGTCATTGCCATGAGCTGTGGTATATGTCACAGACGTGGCTCGGATCTGGCGTTGCTGTGGCTCTGGTGTAGGCCTATGGCAACAGCTCCAATTAGACCCCTAGCCTAGGAACCTCCATATGCTGCAGGTGTGGCCCTCAAAAGACAAACACATTTACTTACTTCTCTGTGTCTCAGTTTCCTCACCTATGAAATGAGGGTATTGGTGGTTCCTACCTCAGAGGCTTATTGGAGGCTTGAGGTAATGCCTGCTCAGGTAAGCTCTCAGTATGCATGTGCTTTTAATATTAGTGTGCCATAGCATCCCAGAAATCCATCCACCTACCTCCTCTCCCCACAAATTCACATTCTTTTCCTCTTGTGTCCCCCTTGCATCTGTTTGAATTGTTAGTCCAGCAAAGTATTTAGGAACGAGGGTCCCTGATTTATTTCTCAAAGGAGACTGCAGGTAGAGGAAGCAGGACAGTCAGATGGAGGCTTTCACCTGGCACACTCTTTCCCAGCTCTGCTCCTTGTGTTCATAATTAAAACAAAAAACCAGACATAAAATGCCTGGTATATGAAGCATTTATAAAATATCAGTGTAGCTTCAATACTCTGGTTTTTAGAACAGTTATAAGCCTTTTACTCTTTTAAAAAGCACATATGATAGACCTCGAAGACATTATGCCAAGTAAGATAAGTCAGACACATTTTTTTTTAATGGCCACACCCTTAGTGTATGGATGTTCCAGGGCCTGAGATTGAATCTTGAGCTGTAGCTAAAGCAATGCTGGCCACAGTGACTGGCTAGGGATTGAACCCAGTGTCCACAGAGACCTGAGCTGCTGCAATCAGATTCTTAACCTACTGCACCACAGCAGGAACTCTGAGAAACACAAATATTGTAGGCTATCACTTACATGTGGAATCAAAGACAGCTGGGCTTGCAAAAATGTAGAGCAGAATTGTGCTTACCAGGGGCTGGAGGGTGGGGAGGTTAAGGAGATGATATTTAAGGGTACAATTTGCAAATGTGGATAAATAATTCCTGAAGATTTTTTACATAGAATAGTGATTATAGACAGTGATACTGTATTGGAGACATCAAACTTGCTAAGAGAAATAATCATTCCCATCCTAAAAAACATGATAATTATGTGATGTGATAGAGGTGTTAGCTAATGTTACAATTTCAATCATCTTGCAGTATGGAAATGTATCAAATCAATATGTTGCACATCTTAAATTTACAGTGTTAATGTCAATTATATCTCAATTAAAAAACACATAATCTCTTATGATAATCCTATTTCTATAAATCAGTATTATCTATTCTGTTTCTTATTGTACTTGACATACAAAAAGTAGTGTGGGTGATGACACCTTCCCATCATTAGTCTATTCATGGTGGCTTCTTTATCACTTGTTGTTGTTAAAGTTGCATATCTGTGGTAAAGTGCTCCAGTACATGCCTAATGCAGGGCACTGGGAACTGTTTAGCCCCAGTAGGAAGAAGTATGTCATCACTGGCTTCATTTAGAATTGCAAGGACATGGCGATTAATAAAACGATCTGACTTTTGGTCAGTGTTACTATGGTGATAAGTTTTCTACAGATGGCACACCCATGTTGCCTGAGCCTGAGCCCTGGCCTTGGTGACTGCACCCTTGTACAAATCATAAGCATCCACTTGATTAACTTTTTATAAGTACACACCCTCATAGCCACAGTGTAAATCAAGATGCGGAGCATTTCAAACACCTCAGAATGTTCCTTCACATCCTTCTCCATCAATACTCAACTCCACAGGATTTCCATTGTGGCTCAGCGTTAATGAACCACACTAGTATCTATGACCATGGGTTTGATCCCTGGCCTTGCTCAGTGGGTTAAGGATCCAGCACTGCTGTGAGCTGTGGTGTAGATTGCAGAAATGGCTCAGATCTGCTGTTGCTATGGCTGTGGCACAGGCTGGCAGCTACAGGTCTGATTTGACCCCCTATCCTTGGAACTTCCATGTGCAGGTTCAGCCCTAAAAAAAAAAAAAAATCAAAGACACCCCCAAAAAACTCAACTCCACTCCTAATTTATAGGTAACCACTCTTCTGACTTGCATCACCATACATTAGCCTTGAATGTTCTTAAACTCTGTGTAAATGGAATCACATAGTACATACTCTTTTAAGCAAGGCTTCTTTTGTTTCACTTTGTGCATGAAATTCATCCAAGTTATTGGATGTAGCAGTAGTGTGTTCTTTTTTTTTTTAACTGCAGTGTTGCATCATTTATATGATTGTGTGGCAATTTATCCACTTAGATATTGCTGGGTGTTGGGTTGTTTCCACTGTCCTGGCTACTGTGAGTAAAGCATCTGTGAAGGTTCTTGTGGATGACATGCTCTCATTTTCCTTAAGAATATTCTAAATGAGTTTCTGGGAGCATCCCTCTGTCATCAGTTTAGCTTTAGTAGACAGGCCAAGCTGTTTTCCAAAGTGATTGTGCCATCCTGGTCCATTTCTATTTTATTTAACTAAGTAATTATTTTTAATAATTTTAAAAGTATCCACAAACCCACTGTGGAGCAAAATAAGTCTTATCTTTACAAGTGAAGAAACTGATGGGAGAGAGATTTAATGCTCTTACATATTACACAGCTAGGAAATACCATAAATGGGAGTGACACCTGGGTCTTTTTAATTCAAGGACAACTCTTTCCCTGTTATAGCTTCTTTATATAACAACTCCTTTAAAGACATTGAGTTATCTGTAAGCAGAAAAGGCACTTGTAAAACATTCACTGGGATAAAACAGGGAGAAAAAAAAAATCTCAAATTCTGGCTAGAAAAAAAAAATGTGCATTTTGCACTCCTGCCAAAGAACTTGCTGGCAGAGAGCAAAATGCCTGTCGGACATGGATGCTGGCATAATTCCCAGCACAACCTGCCTGTATATGTTTGGCATTACAGATTCAAGATTTTATGTGCCCACAGGGCCAGTGCATCCTTGCACAGGTTTTCTTGTATTCACCACTAAAGGTTTCTTTTCACTAAAAAAAGATAACCTACACCCTTGCCAAGTGTGGTCCAGGATCCAGCCCCTAGACATCAACAGGAACTCTTTAGAAATGAAGAATTTTGAGCCTCATCCAGACCTTCAGATGCCACAGATCACCCAGACCTCCTGGTGATTCTTGGGCTCATGAAATTTTGAGAAGCACTGATTTGTACAGTTGTGGCTTAGAAGTCACTTTCTCCTGCTGTAGGCTTTTGGGGAATTTGACTTTTCCATCTCTGAGTCCCACTGTTCCAATCTGAAAAATGGGGCTGACAGTATGTACTTTGCAGGGTAATTTCTACCTTTGCAGGACTGTAATATGGACTGAAAGATAACTTAGAAGCAAAACAGCAACCACATTTCCAGAGATATGTCAGTGGTCAGCCAAGTTATGGCCTCTCTTCTTGAAAGTTTTCTCAAGCAAGCTGGGCCTGTCTAACTTTCTCGGTGGTAAAATGCAAGCCTTTCACTGTCATGAACATTCTACGCCCTGCGCCCAGCCCTCTTCTTCCCAGCACCAGCCCTGCAGGAGCATAAAGTGTTTGTAAATGTCAGGGCAGAGTTGGAGTGATCCCTGGAAGTTACCCAAGCATGAGGGCCAGGTTTCCGGCCCCAGCTGATGTTCTTTGCTGACTGTTCTCTGAAAGCCACAGAACTAAACTTAAAAAATGGAGAGCTGCTGCCTTGGAATGAAAAGAGAAAAACACCTGCCAGGATAATAATCAGGTTTTCCAGTTTTTTTATACCATAGGACAGAGACATTCATGGGAGAGGAGCGGAGAAGAGGGGTTGGGGATGGGCAATTTGACATGTAAGAGAGGCTGGTGTATATAAATATTGCTCATAAGCAAATTAAGGATTTTTTAAAATTAGGCAAGAAAAGGTCTTCCCAGCTGAGATGTCCTGAAATATGAGCTATCTCTGAAGTACAAGTTAGTGTAATTTTTTCCTAGTTTGAATAGGAGAAATATTTTTGATTGGACAAATGTCTTTAGCAATGACAATTACATGGGTAACTGAAACATTACTTGCCTGGCCATTTTCTGCAGGGTTAATATCAGTGGAACATATTAAAAAAATACGCGTTTTATTTAATGACCTTTTCTCTCTTTTCCTGGTACTAGTTTTCACTGCATGATTTCTGACTTTGGTGTCAGATTGTACAGGAAAGCAGTTTAGAAGGTACGGGTGATAAAAACAGGCCCAATCAATTTTTATAGGGCCAGCAGCAGTGATGACTTAATTGCTACCTTGGTGGAAAGGCTGTGATCCTTATGCTAAATTATTTAAAAAATAGCTTTCAGTGGAAGTTTTCAGAGTTCTGTTCAGTCTCTTGGCGTTTGAAATAGTACCAACAATTTGAGTGCAGAAAGGCTTAAGAATGGAAAGCTCACAGCTAATTTGAAATACAGGATTTCAACAGCTCAGTGAAGCTAGAGAGCTGGTGCGGGTAGAACAGGCAATGGGAAATGCAGGCTATGTACATAATGAGGGCAATCAATCCGACTTGGTAGCCGGCAAGCTCCGTTGTGTTTTAAATGGAGTATTGTACCTCCTGTCATGATGACATATTCAATTAAGTGATATCCTATTATTATTTCTCACCCTATGTGATTTAACAAAAACATTATTGAAACTTGGAGAAATCATTCTAAACACAAGCAAAAGAAAATTCTTTGATTGGGATTATAGCAATGTCTTTCACCATCTCTGACAGGTAAATTATGAACATTGCAGTGAAACTTTGGGTTAATTTGAAGTAAGTTCAGACCATCTCTGGGGCTTTTATTTTTATAAATGATGTCGGACTAAGAGAGGGAAGCCACTGGTCCTTCCTTTGAAGGGTGATGGCTTTTAGTATTTATCTTCTAGATAATAACTACAAAGTGGTGAGGATCAGATTTGGACACGGTGCTGGCTGGGAGGAGCGCCTTATGGACAGCCGTTTCTCAGAGCTCTATCTCCCCTAGAGCTTTCAAGGTGGGCTGGATGATTTTCACTTAATGGGTACATTGCTTTGCAAATATGATGTTTCTAACTGATAGTGTTTTATAAGCTACTCACTTCCTAATGGTTCAGCATCACCAAGAAAAAACAAAAAACAAAACAAAACAAAAAAACACACACACAAACCTCTATGTTACTTCAATGTTTCTCTCTCTGTTTCAAGTATTCATATAGTTTTTTATTCATGCAATCATCCATGCATATAGTTATTTAGCAACATTTACCGGGTGCATCACATACAATATGCCATAGCTGTATTAGGCATGAGAAGTACAATATTCAGTGTATACAAAAACATTAAAATGAACTCACAATGATATATCATGTAACTTTTTTTTTTTCAGGGCATATGTGGCACATGGAAGTTTCCAGGCTAAGGGTCAAATCTGAGTTGCAGCTGGCCAGCCTATGCCACAGCCACAGCAATGCGGGATCCAGTCCATGTCTGTGAGCTATGCTGCCTCTTGCGGCAATGCTAGATCCTTAACCCATGAGAGAGGCCAGGGATTGAATCTGCATCCTCGTGGATGCTAGGTGGGCTCTTAATCTGCTGAGCCACAACCAGAACTTCTCATTTAACATTGTTGTTGATACTTTATTTGCATTACACCATTTAATTCTCACATAACTATATGAGAGAAGTGCCAGTTTTCTCTCCATTTTATAGATGTGAAAACTGAGGGTAGGAGGAATTCAATATTTTCCCTCTAAATTAGTTCGGAGACCTGAAAAACCCCAAACTGATAGAAGGTGCTCCTTAGAAATTGGCGGGAAGCTTTAATGGGAAATTATGGCTAGATTTGCATTTTAGAAAGTTGTTTCTAGTAGCATTTTCAAAGTTAAATGAGAGAGGGCTAGACTGGAGACTTGGAAAATGATATGAGGGAATATAGTGCAAAAGAATAATCTTGAAGCAACCTGCAAATACTAAGCCCGTGGAAGAAAATACTGCCCTCTAGGTGAGCAAAAAGGAGAGAAGAGGAGAATTGAGGTGGGTGTGGTATGTGTTCAAAATATCAGATGTCTGCTTTGGGCCTGTGTGTGCTTGTTTTCCAAACTCTGCTTCATAATTTCATAGGGCAATGACAGTTGTATTCTACATGAATGGTCTGCCTCTCTTGCATCTTGGCATGGCTGGCTGACTTGGGCCTTTGTTCAGCAGCTGTTAATGGATATTTTCTGTTTTATCAGAGCCTTGCTGTGCTGGCTACCCCTTGTGTGTTATCAACTGCCCTTTTTCTACCAATTAAGTCCCAAAGATAACAGAGCCAAACTAATATGTGATTCAATAGAATCTTTGCAATATTTAAAAGTTCTAATATTAAGGACTATATTGGGTTATTGAGCATTCAATTAAAGAGCCTCAAGTGTTTAATTTAGGATTTTCCATAGGACAGGTATTGTTTGTTAATTAGTTAATTAAGTAACAAATGATTATTGAAAACATGCATTAGGATTAAGCAAGCTGCAAGAGAGATAAAGATATCTCCAAGGCAATTAGCTCACTGTAATTTTAATGATAAATGTGTAATTAGACTCTTAGTCTAAAGAGATTGTTTGGAATGGTTTTTGCAAGCATTAAACAGGCATGCAACAAGATATTTACTTACATAACAAGCAAAGTATAATTCTAATTCTTATTAGGCATCAGCCAGTGTGTTCAAATGATACCTAATTTGCTAAAAGCAAAAATTTATAAGGAATAGTACTTAAAAATATAATCCATTAAAATCTTATATAACTAACAATTATATTACAACTAGATTTATCCCCAAGCCTGTTTATTTCACCTCTCAGACAATTATCTAAGACTTCCAAATGTATCATGACTTAATAGCCAGCATTTATACATTTATGTGGTCAATACTTGAGGGGATTACTAGTGTATCACAGGAAGAAAACCCTTCTCCCTTCCTGTAGTGTCAACTTGTCAAGAGAGAAATAGATTCCCATCTTGGATGTCTAGAAACTACCACAGTTATGACACATGGAACTCCATAAATGCCCATAAAAAATTGATTTGAGCAGAATTGGGAAGTCTGGATGTTTCTTAAAGTACATGTTTCTGTTTATCCCCATTTTATAGCAATCCCTTGGCTGCCACTATTGTAATATGCTATTTTTCTGTATATTTTTTTTCCTCCAGCCAGCATCCCCATTCAGTAGGGCTAAGTAAATTTTATCTCCAAAGGACTAGCATGGATTGGGGATGTTGTGGGGATTACAATAATGATGATAATCATGATAAATACCAGCAAATGTTTATTAAGTACTTACTATTTCCCAGTCATGGAGAGACTCTTTTCCTTGATGACCCCATGAAGTTTAGATTGTCAGTAATCCTGAGAGGTTGACCCTACTCTCATCTTTATATTTTGATAAATGTTTTTGAATGAGGAACAGGGGGCTAGAGTAGTTATGCAATTTTCCCAAAGTTGCCCAGTTAATAAGTGGTGGAACAAGGATATAATCCCAAATACCATACAGATAGAGCCCATTCTTGCCTCAGATTGGGTTCTCTGGGGGCAAATCCTGAGATGGATTTACTTGAGCAACTGTTTTATGAAAGCACACTCTTGGGGGAATGAGCCAAGTGAGGTAGGATAAGGAAAGAAGCTAGGCAAGGATGTGCATTCACTTCAAGTCTAGCCCCCACTTGAGTCCACAGGAAGCTCTGGAGTGTAAGTAACACCACAGAGTAGTCCCATCTTCAGGCCTGGGGGCAGAAATTTGTATCCCAGAATTTGTCTCATGGGCTATTGGCTACCATGGGGAAGAAGGCAGAACCACACAGGCATGTTTCGGTGGGACGTAGCTCATTTTGACAGAGGTCAATATCCAGGTCAGGTATGTTAACTGTTGCAACTAACTCTCACAAAAGCAGGGGATATGGGTGTGCTAACCAGCTACAGCAAATCATGACATGGTACCAGTAAACACTTACTGCAGAACCTGCTTCCACAATAGTTCTCTTAACTTCTAAGCTCCCATGAAGAACACAGGATTTTTGTCCAGCAAACTAGATTTTTTTATCCTGATCTTCCTTTTCCTAGCTTAGTGGCTTTGGAACGTTGCTTAAATATCTGGAGTCTTATTTTCATTATCTGTAAAGTGGGAGTCTTAAACTACTAGTCTCATGGGACTGTTATGATA
Organism: Phacochoerus africanus; assembly: GCF_016906955.1. Lineage (NCBI taxonomy): Eukaryota > Metazoa > Chordata > Mammalia > Artiodactyla > Suidae > Phacochoerus > Phacochoerus africanus. The sequence continues at coordinate 233,734,307 of NC_062545.1, forward strand.
ACTAAATTGAGAATGGATGTGAATGCATTTTGTAAACTAAAGCAGACCATGAATGTTGTTTGTGGTATTGTTTATTGCTGTGTCTGACTTCCCAGGTGTGGGGACAGCCTGTGGGTGGGAGCTATGGAAGTCCTGGTTCAGATGACACGTTTGATTAAAGATATTGTAAGCAGAAGGTCAGTGATGTACAAATAGAAAAATTAAAGGATGAGGATGAAACTGAACTTGAAGGGAAAATTGTTGACCTTCTAGACTCTTTTAAAATTTCTGCTGAATACTGATAAATTAACATGTGCTAAAATTGAGTGTCGGAAAAAGTAATCTACCCATGTCCCACAGTGAGGAAACAGCACTTGAAACTGAATTTCACAGTATTTTTCAGTTATACCATACTTCTTTGCTGCCTTCACTAGTTTCCCAGAGGAATCTCCTCCTACTGTCTTGTCCACTCTCCTATCTCAAGAGATTCCCATCCTTAGCATCTTGTGCCTTGGCTTTTTCTCCTAAATGTATGGCATCCATTTAAACTAATAATCACAAATTCTATTTATTATATTTTTATTTTTTTAAATTATCTCTGAATGGAGCAGAGGGAAACAACCTCTGATTTCAGTTTGGCTCTTAATCAGCACTTACCACCGAGAAGCATTTGGAGCCTTATCTGAAGCTTAAAAAGGCAACAGGTTTACCATAATATCATGCTTAGTGGCAGTCAGCATGGAAAACTGACCTCCTACATAGTACTGAAGCCTAGTGAAGGACCATACAGCCAGTTGATGTGGAGACTCTGGTTTCAGTAGAAGCCCTGCCATTTTTGAAGGACAGAGATTTAACTTTTCAGAGGAGTCTAATTTTCCTCGAGAGAACATCATGCAGACAATACCCAAATAGCCATTGATTCAAAGGAACTATATTTGGAAGAAAAGCACTTAGATATTGATTAGATATAACTGATAAATAATCCAAGCTTTCTCTATGATAAATAATTATAGTACTCCCCATCCCCTGCCTCTCTCAATACGTTATTAGCTAAAAATATTGAGTGAATCCAGTGTTTGTCATTGTCCTTATGAAGAATGCAGCAGGGGTACCATTTATGTTTCCCCTACTTCCCTATTTTTTTCTCATGAAGTAGAAAATATTTCTTTTTAACAGGATAGTCTCAATGGCCTAAATTGTGTTTCATGAAAATTCCTTAAACAATCAACAGTAAAGGGTAGAATAACTCTTAGCCCATTTACAACCACTCCTTGGATTGGGTAAGTCTACTTATCCTTCTGAGACAGTGTGATAGAGACATGGTAACTGAACACAACTGGGGTTCCCTTATGAAAAAGGTAGAGGAGAATAAGTGATAAATAGACAACCAGAAAAGTATGCAATGGAATGAAAAAGATGATACCATATATTGAAATATATACTATATTTTAATGCTCTTATTGATTGGTTGAAATATTTAGGAGAGGAAGAAGTTCTGTAATTAGAGTCTTTAAAATCCTAATGCCAACCTCCAAAGACTTTTTCTTCCCAATGAGAATGAATGTGTCTCAAAGCTTGAAGCCCTAAAAGCAACTGTGGAGCCACCTTATTAAGAAATTGCTATATGGCATGATACCCACCACGAGTTATTTTGAAAATGTTATACACTTTTTTTGGAAAACGGAAGATATTAAACCTCTTTCCATAGTTTGATGAAGGAGCATGAGTTTTGTATTCGGGCAAATCGCTATATGATTTTTTGCTCAATAATTTTTTTCGGCCACATCTATGGAATATGGAAATTTCTGGACCAGGGATTGAATCTATGCCACAGCTGCAGCAATGCTGGATCCTTAATCCACTGTGCCACAGCAACAACCCACTTATTGTTGATAAATAATTTTGATCAAATTAAATCATTTTACCTTTTAGCTTCAGTTAGTTCACTTATAAGATGGGGAAATCAAAGTTTGTATCTCATAGATTTGCTTTAAAGATTCAGTAGGATAAAATATGAAAAAACACTTGGTGCATAATGGGAAGATGATACTGTCAGTTCTCTTTTATTGTAGGCATGAGAATGGGGTAAGGATGGTGAGGGAATCACTGGTCAGTAAGGAAGAGAAATTCAACCTATCACTTAAACAACCTAAGCTCTTATTGTGGGCCCCAACCGGTTGGCAGAAGAAAACTGAGGTTTGAGGCCAACTTAGTTCTATCTTGCTTTTTCTATGACATTTGGAAACAGTCAGTTGATCTCAAGATGTCATCATAACAGTCATGATATTTACTTCCTGCCTTTAATCAAGAATATCCGAAGACATTTCTAGGTACTTCGAGCTTTCATATGTCTGTATTTATTGCAGAAGACATTACGTAGAAATACGCAAAGAAACTGAATGGATATGTGTTAAGTATGTATTTGTGCTTTGAAAAAAAAGGTAATCTGTATTGTGAAATTTGCTATGCAGTGTATTTGAATATTATGGTGGGTGCTTAGAAAGGAGGTGGCATATATGCTCAGGCTGATGGACTTTTCTCAAGAGTCTTCATGGATTCCTAGTTGGCAGAGTGGAAACAAATCTGACAAGTATCCATTAGTATCCATGAGGATGTAGGTTCAGTCCCTGGCCTTGCTCAGTGGATTAAGGATCCAGCGTTTCCATGAGTTGTGGTGTAGGTCACAGATGCGGCTCAGATCTGGCGTTGCTGTAGCTGTGGAGTAGGCTGGTGGCTAAAGCTCTGATTCGACCCCTATCCTGGGAATCTCCATATGTGGGTGCAGCAAAAAAAAAAAAAAAAAAAAAAAAAAGAAAGAAAAAGAGGCTTCGTAATCTTTCCTTCTACATGATATGGTGAAAAACCACACAACATCTGTTCTCCACAAGGCCACTGTTCTGACAGCACTGGATCCCCATATGTTGCAGAACTTGGTTTCTTTTACACAAGTAGGCTTAATTATTTTAAAATTCTCCTTTTTGTGGGATATTATCCAGAGCCTCTTGCCATGCTTGGGGTGATAGAATACTTATTATATTTTTAAAGTCATACTTAACTGACTCTCAAAGCCAAACTTTCCATTTGGCAGCTCCAAATAATCTCGCCTCACAAAGCACTTTTTACAGAATTTGTGAAAATCTTCTCTCTCCAAGAGTCAAAATGTTCTGCATAAACAATAAAACAAAATGGAGCCATAGTCTATTAAACAAACAGCGGTGGTATAGGCACCAATATTTCATGATATCACTATTTGCTTAGTAGGGTACAAACAATTTAAAAAATCTGAAGATGTTCTCTATTTCCATTAAATGTTCAAATCTGAGCTTTTTCATGATGCTGGTTATGAACAGCACAAGTAAATCAAGTGGTACTAATAAGAATTTTCAATTAGAAAACACAGCTAGAAAATGAGCTTCTGGCTCAGTCTAGTTCTTTGAGGATATCTACTCCCTCTTCAGTAACACAGACCCCCAAGTTAAATAACTGAGTGTAATTTTATTCTTAAACATACAGAAAGGGTTTCCCAAGACTCAAAAGATTCCAGCGTGGAATCTCTCAATGTTGATCTCTTTTCCCTACCTCTTTTTTCCTTTATCTGTTTTCTCTTCTGCCCTCACCCTCTTTTATTTTTGTATGTGATTTTGGGCTTTATGGGAAAAGCAGAGTTAGGTTAGGAAGAGGGAGGACATTAGGATCATTGAAGCAGGAATCCAGAGCAACATTCGCTCAGAATTCAGGGATAAATGACACCCTGAGAAAGAAACACCGAATATTTGTGGACCAGTATTATTCTTCTGTGTGGAAAGGAGGAATAGAGGCAGTACAAACAGGGAAAAGCTCTCTGGAACCTACTTGACCTTGATTTTAGAGCTTCTTTGCTCTGATATCTACCTGCTTACTGAATTTCACTTGCAGGAAAAGGACTGGAGAGATGGGTTGTACTAAGAGTTGATGGGTAATTACTGTAGGCTCATTAAAGAATAAAGGTTCCACTATATTCTACAGGTGTCCTCCACTTTTCAAAACTTTGCTTTATGCTACTTGGCTTTTATGGAAAACCTACATTAGTACCTGTATTTGCTAACATAACTATCTGAAGAGAAATTTTGCTTTTATAGACAAAAGCAAAAGTGAAAATATCATTCAGTGTTTGTTTTGTTGGGAGTCATTATAGAGGCAACACACCCCACCCTGAGCAGTGAGAGTGGCCCTGACAAGTTCCTTAACCAGAAACCATACTCAATGTCTCAGCGTCAGTCTACCATTGTTTTCAATGATGTCTGTGAACATCTGTACTTTATCTTCATTTATTTTGTGCACTCATTAGCAAGATGTGTTTTAATAATGCCTCTTTGCTTTATGCCACTTTGGCTTACAAAAGTTTTCATAGGAAAGCTCTATTTTTGCATAGCGGAAGAAACCTCTAATATTAAGCCAAAAAAATATAGAGGTCATTGTTAAGATTTCAGTGTTGAGCCTCCATATTATTGGATAGTCTTAAAGTATCTTTAAATATATTTTATGTAATGTATATAATTACTATAAGAGTAGAAATGCATGTCCCAGAATGATAGTACGAGGTTTATTTGTTTGTTGGAAATAAAGATCTCTACTCTCCTTCCTCTGGTTATTCAACTTTTAAAAATTCTGTAAAAGTAATTCCTTTTATAAGAAAAAGAACCAGACCTAAATAGACATTTCTCCAAAGAAGATAAACAGATGGCCCACAGGCACATGAAAAAATGCTCAACATCACTAATTATTAGAGAAATGCAAATCAAAACTACAATGAGGTACCACTCACTACAGTCAGAATGGCCATCATTAACCAGTCAACAAATAGCAAATGCTGGAGAGGGTGTGGAGAAAAGGGAACCCTCCTACACTGTTAGTGAGAATGTAAGCTGGTACAACCACAATGGAAAACAGTATGGAGGTACCTCAGAAAACCAAATACAGAACTACCACATGACCCAGAAATCCCACTCTTGGGCATATATCCAGACAAAACTTTCCTTGAAAAAGACACATACACCCACATGTTCATTGCAGCACTATTCGCAATAGCCAAGACATGGAAACAACCTAAATGTCCATTGACAGATGAATGGATTAAGAAGATATGGTATATAGGAGTTCCTGTTGTGGCACAGTGGTTAACGAATCTGACTAGGAACCATGAGGTTGCGGGTTCGATCCCTGGGCTTGCTCAGTGGGTTAAGGATCCAGCGTTGCCGTGAGCTGTGGTATAGTTCCCAAACGCAGCTCGAATCTGGTGTTGCTGTGGCTCTGGCATAGGCCAGCGGCTACAGCTCTGATTCGACCCCTGGCCTGGGAACCTCCATATGCCGTGGGAGTGGCCCTAGAAAAGGCAAAAAGACCAAAAAAAAAGAAAAAGAAAAAAGAAGATATGGTAATATATACACAGTGGAATACTATTCAGCCATAAAAAAGAACAAAATAATGCCATTTGCAGCAACATGGATAGAATTAGAGACTCTCATACTGAGTGAACTAAGTCAGAAAAAAGACAAATGCCATATGATAGCACATATCTGGAATCTAATATATGGCACAAACAAAATTTCTACAGAAAAGAAACTCATGGACTTGGAGAATAGACTTATGGTTGCCAAGGGGGCGTGGGCAGGAGTGGAATGGACTAGAAGTTTGGGGTTAGTAGATGAAAACTATTGCATTTGGAGTTCATAAGCAATGAGATCCTCCTTTGTAACACAGGAAACTATACCTAGTCACTTGTGATAAAACATGATGGAGGATGATGCGAAAAAAAGAATATGACTGCATCATTTTGCTGTATAGCAGAAATTAACATTATAAATCAACTATAATGGAAAAAACTAAAATATTAAAAAAAGAAAAAGAACCAGGAAAACAGGTAAGTATGGATGTCTGAGGAATCAAACCAAAATGGCAATGAGCATAGCTGACAGGAGGCGGAGTCAAAGCTGGCAAAACAGCCAAGGACCATAAACACTGTAGTTTGAACTGAGTGGAGGTTAAAATGGTACTCACAGTTGTGTAATGCCCTCATCCTTTCTTCCTTTCCCTAAAGAAATTGATGATAGAAGCAAAGCAGTTAGGAATCTGGATTATTGTCCTGAGTTGTAGTAGGAATTCTCAGCCTGGCATGCTTTTGGTTCACCTGAATGGAAGAGATTCAGAGAGACTAAACCTAATGCTACCTTCACGATCTTCTTACTCTACTTAGGTAAGAATGACTCATACTTCTCAGAGGATCCCTATCTTTAAAATGCCACATTCCAGAATAAGGACTTAACCCCAATTTTATACCAGTTTTGTTTTGTCTAGACTGTTCAGGGCCATGAATTTCTTGAAAAGTGATAACTGCTTTTGTTTGAACTATTTATACTCAGAAAATGCAACTATGTGTCATCATCTCCCCCACCTCAACCAAGGCATCAAGGCTTGTTTATTTCAGCATATATTCTTGTTAGGTCAGGACTCTTTAAACTGCCAAAGGATTAGAAAAGGGAAGCTGTTTCATCCTAGCTCCCCCAATTCTTCCTGGGACTCATTTCTTACATAAGTAGCTCTATTCTAAACAAAAGGGGTGTGCAGTTACTAAAGACGGGTGTACATCTTTTAAATAGCAGCCCAAAGGTATGTTTTTTCCCAGCAACACCCAAATTTTGATTTTCATGGTTTAATATTTAACTAAATCTCATATTTAAAGAGCCTCCATGTTGATGATTAAATGGCGGTTCGTCTCTTGTACTTGGAAGAAGAATGGGAATCTGCATTCAATATTCCAAAAAGACAACCAAACCTATATAATCTGTAAGGCAATGTGGACCATTTAGTATGGGCACAGTTTAAAAAACTCCATCCTTTGAAATCTTGGTTGAAAATGTCAAAGTTGAGCTGCAGTGAGCCTCATCTGAACATGAGAAAGCCCCCAACCTCACTAATAAAACTTTCAGATTTTTTGATTGAATGCCATTTGAAATTACCCTCATCACGTTACTGTGCAATAGGTAGCATGCAGTAGGGTTGCCTCTCAACATGACCCTATTAGAGATTGCCACTTGTGAAGAAATCTATTCAAAAGCAGAGGCTGTATTAAGCTGGATACCAGGTCAAATGACACTATTTGGGGGAAAAATGGAGAGGTACTTCAGCCTAATGATTTGTGAAAAGTTAAGTAACAACAAATTCCATGAATATGAAATTGGGGAAAGAATGCTCTCATCACTGCTTTTATCCCTCAGCACTCCGTGCAGACGGTAGCCTGAGGAATTAGAAATGGCACCTGCTGGTGTGCCTGTCTCTCTCTGAAATGATGCTTTTTAAGATTGTGATTTTAGAGCATTTAAGATGGAAAGGGGGGATTTCAGTTTGGGGTTCTCAACATTTTTTTTAAAGTCAGTGAAAGGGGATGGCAGGAAATGCAATCTGAGTATTCTGACACTTCCTACTTATTTTTTGCTTCCAAGAACCTTTGTATATTCATGCAGCTGGCTGGAGAGAACTTTGACAGTTTTAGCTGGAAGCTGGGAAAATCTCGGGAAAAAGAAAACTTGGTTTCTGCATTAATAAATCATGGAAATAGGTCTGGGACTCTCCAATAATTTGTATTTGGCTTTGGGAATCTTAATTTTTATGAACTCTTTGCTTGAATACAATAGGTATTAATGTAAGTGAAATATACAAAACAGTGGAATATTATATAGTATAAACATGAAAGTATGTATGTTATAAATTTTCACAAACTGAATACACATCAGTGTAGAGCCATATGATCAAAAAATAACCCAAAAGCCTCTTTCATACTTCCTTCTAGCAACTTCTCATAGGTAACTACTCTCCTGTCTTCTAGGTTCACTTTGCCCTTTGTGTACTTTCTAAAAATAGAATCACACTACATAGCCTCTTTTGAGTTTGGCATCCTACACTCAACATGATAAGATCCACCCTTCATTACTATATATTTTTTTAAATCTGTTCATCTGCATTATTGCATATTTTTTTCACTATGTGATTATGCATTCTTATTGGATGTTTGGGCTTTTTCTGGATCCTACCAGCAGTGCTGTTTTGAACATTCTGGCATGGATCTTTTGAAGGACACATATACATATTTCTGTTGGGTATATATTCAGAAATAGACTTGTGGTTCACAGGGTAGGATAAGTTCATCTCTCTCTGAAATGGCCAAACATGTATCCTTCCAGCAATAAATGACGGTTCTGGTTGCTTCATACCCTCACCATCCTTGGAATGACTCTAAGAATTTTTGAGGTTCTTAAGGACACTGTTGTTTTCTTGTTCATCTCAGCATTTAGAGCACTGAACACAATGATGGCACTTGATTAGATTAGCAGCTTTCTTTTATCCCCAGTAACAGATGGATTCATGAGCAGAAGGATAGTAGAAGCAGAACGAAGGTCTGTATTAAGTCAGGAAGTCAGATTCCAGGGGAGAGGAGCACGGATAGCTGCTTGTTAGGCTTCCTTGCATTGGCCTTTATCCAGGATACATCACAACACTTGAGGACCATCTATCAGGGCATTTCTCATGAAATTTGGTCAGACCAAAAAAGTATCCTCTTGTTGCCCATGTGTGTACAGATTTTTGCATTGCAGTTAATTTAAATTTACAGTACCAACCCATATGTGAAAAAGGCAGTTTTCTTTCTTGTTCTGTATTTGCTGTCAGGTCAGCATGCACATTGTTATTGGAAAACTATCTGTCCTTTTTGAGGAAACTCAGATGGTTTTGATTTAAAACCCTGTATCTCTTATATGAATATTCTGTTAAAATTAAAAATTGCCCTTCAACTTTGTTTTTGTCTCTTCCAAGGCATGATCTGTTTTCCCAGGGGGCATTTAAGAAGTCGTATCTGGTGGCTTCCTGGGCTGCCTTGACCCCCCATAGCTTCCAAGACAGGTGACTTTGATCTACCTGGACTCTGTCTATACTTCCTGCTATAGCCGCTGGTTATGAGGCCTGTGAGCTCTGCATTTTGAGTTCAAACCCAAGATATTTCTAGTTTATGGTCCGCAGAGCCCCTTATGAGCCTTTTGGCAGTTTGGGGTTTCTCAGCTGCTATCTTGAGGCTCTTTAGGATGTGAGAGACTTAGTGGAGCTTCTCTGCAAGCTGATCTGGGGCACTTCCCTCAGCCATTACCAAATCTCCCACTGTGCATTTACTTGCCCCCAGCCTCATGCACATCTCAGGGATTTCCATGGAGGCATGATGTTTACATGTGCTGAGCTCTGGGGAGCACAGTACTGACTCCAATGCTCTATGGTGCCTTCAACTCCGCACTGTGTGTCCCTCTCACTCTACCGTCTTTTATTTTGTGTCAAAGAAATGTTTGGGTATGGAGTTGGTGGGGAGCTGTTAAGACAAGCACCAGCCTTTTAATTCCAGTCTCTCCATCTGAGTCTTGTTTCCTGTCTGCTGAATATGTATTTGCTTTTGAAGTAGGAGAAGGTAAATTGTTTCATTCATGATGCGTTTTCTCTGTTCTGTGGGTTTTTATGTCAAGTCTCTGTTCAGTCTTCTAGGTTTGATGATTGATATTTAAAACTACCTTTGGAAATCCTAAGAAGCCATGACTCCTTTTCTCTACGTAAAGCCTGATTCTCGCCCACCTAAGCATGTACCCTCAGAATTAACTTGCTGTAGTTTGTTTGGTTTTGGTTGTTTCTTTTTTGGCCACACAATGGCAAATGGAAGTTCCCAGGCCAGGGATCAAATCCAAGCCAAAGCTGTGACCTATGCCACAGCTGTAACAATGCTAGATCCTTAACACACTGCTCTAGGCAGAAGGGTCAATCCTCTACAGAGACAAGCCAGATCATTAACCCACTGGGCCACAGTGGAAACTCCTACTTGCTGTATTTTTAAGAACTCTATTGGGTCATTTAACAGACTTCATCCTGAGTTGTATCTGCCTTCCCTCGGAGTGCACTGCCTCTCTGAAGCTATCTTTGCTCTTGATAGGGAGAAAAAAAGCAGTGAGGGCCGTGAGAGCACATAGTTTTATAACAATTCACTATCCACCATCTCGTGGAGCTGTCTTCACTGTGTATAGCAGGTGAAACTTGAGGAAACTAGAGGATTTGTTTGCCTAGGAGGCCTTTTAGCTTAAAAATATAACAATACCACTTTTCATTTTTCTTCAGAATCTAAAAATAACAAGCTAAGTATTAAGCAAGTTCACTAAGACATGTGGGCCTCTTTCCAAGAAGATAAATTGTAAATAATGAAACAGGAGAAAAGAACCTGCCACGTTTATGAACTTGGCACGAAAATTCCAATTTTACAAAGGATTTTTTTTTTGCCAGAGCTTTAAATGAGTTAATCCTATAGCAGAATGTTGCTGTTCACCTTCCAAAGGAGGTCTAAAAATGTTTAGAATACCCTCTCCACTTTGAAGCAGTCTATCTGCTATGCCCAGCAAACTCATTTAAAAAATAACCCCTTCTTTCTTCATACCCAGGGTTCAGAAAGTTAAGTCAACATGGGTTTCCAGGTTTTCTTGGATGTTAGAAGAAATTCTCCTTTGGCTGAGAGCTGCAATGAAGGGCTAATAAAAAACCATTTGGTTGGTCACTTTCTCTTGCTGTCTTGAAATTTCCATTTCACTATAATCAAAGAATGAAAGTATGTCTGAGGATATCTGGCCCAAGAAAGGACATTCCTAATTTTGATATTTCCTTTATCCTAATTATGGATTAAACACACTTATTTATATAGCCTTTTTTTGTACTTCACAACCGTGAAGACCCTCTGGTTTGGTATCATAATAATTTTCTGTAGATACCTCCCTGAAATAATTTTATCCTTCAGTCTAATGCTCTACTGTGTTTATTTTCTCATGCCTTCTTTCAATTGTTCTGTTTATTTTTAATACATTAAGTGAGCACAAGAGAATGTTGAGATGAATGAAACATGATTCTTGATACTAAGAATCTCACCATCCAGTGGGCTAGACAGTCATGTCAAAACAAAGTGTAGGGAAGCGTCATTGATGCTGGCATACATGAAGTGCAATTAGGCAAAGTGTGAGAGTGATTTTCTGTATTGGGGAAAGTTCAAAATGTTTCTTAAAGAATGGCATGAATTAGACTTAAAAGTAGATATCCATATGGTGAATGACATAGAGGGGGTATTCCCAGTAGGAAGTGAATCAGCAGCTGCACAACAAAGTCATGGAAGCATGCAGCATCTCCAGAGACCCGTAAGTACAATTAGGAGTGTGGTGTCCAAGAGCTGACACTTTAAGGAGGGAGGCTTGTAATTCTGGATGTTGGAGTTGTAGGCATGGCAAGCTAAGGAGGTATTTTAGTCTCTAAGCTGGCTGTGGATGTGGATGGAAGATCTGATTGCATACATGCCTCAGTTGCAGTCTACAAACTTAGGGGCTTAAACAGCAGACATTTTTTTTCCCTCAAAGTTCTGGAGCCTGGAAGTCCAAGATCAAGGTGTTAACATGTTTTGTGTCTTCTGTGGCCTCTCTTCTTGGTTTGCAGATGGCCATCTTCTCTCTGTGTCCTCACATGTCCTTCCCTTCTGTGCACACATCCCCAGTATCCTTTTGTGTCCTAATCTCCTCTTTTTATAAGGACACCAGTCATATTGAATTAAGGCCCTTACCAGAGGCCTCATTTTAACTTAATTACCTCTTTAAAGCCCCTATCTCCAATGCACTCACATTCTGAAGTATTGTAGGTTAATGGCTTCCACATATGAATTTGGTGTGGGGGCACACACAACCCAGGCCATGACAAGACAGTGTGAATTTTTTCAACATTACAGAAACAAAATATGAGACCTGGACTAAACTCATGGCAATAGGTTGGAAAGACAGAGATGCATGTAAGAAATACATTGAGCCTATATAATGCTGAGGTTTCTGCCTTGGGTGAGAAGAAATAAAGGTGTGCATTCATTGAGATAAATAATTTAGAAAGAGACAGGTATTAGAGGGAACCTAATTTCTTCATCGTTAGCTAGGTTCACTTTCAGAGACTAATGTTTTTGAGAAAAAATGGTCTGGTATGTAGTTGGTTAGGTGAAGAGGAAGCTGTGTAATACTTTAGATATTTCTCATATTTAATAATACTTTCTTAATAATTACATTGAACTTCTGATAAATGGACATCAACCAGCTGTGCATAGGAAGGAGGAGGTTTATTTCAGAGGAAAGCCTTTGGAGAAGCTCTTAAAACTACCTTGCCTCAGTTTCTCACATTGTATTTTACCAAACATACTGAAGGTAAAATTATGCATCTTTCACCTATCACAAGGAAGAACAAATGTTACTTTCCTAGTAGAAGCATTATGGGGATGAGTGAAACTAACACACGATGATAGGGAGTTTCAGTATCAGTGAAGTTTTTAAAAGTTGACAAGCTAAACCTTTTGAAATAGGAAACATTACCAAAAGGCCCAACTGCTTTTTACAGGTGGATGCCTTTCCAAATGTGACTTTGGTAAACAAAGCTGCATTTGAACTACAAAAGATAACAAGGGTCAAAGAAACGTTATTTCTAAGGGATAAGGGTGGGGTGGGGAAAAAAATCTCAGTTTTAATTAAGGGCAAAGATGACATTTTATGGTGAGTAATAATTGTAGGTAAATGTGTAACTTATTATGGAATAGCTGCCCTATAATTTTTATGTGTATCTCAATGTCTAATTTTTCCTCCCAGCTAATTCATATACCCTCAGGCTAGATCAGGGGTTCCCAAGCTGAATGATTTTGCCCACCATGAGACTTTGGCAGTGTAATGTCTGGAGATGTTTTGGTTTTCGTCACAACAAAGGAGGGAAATGGGAGCTTTGAGGGTGTTTGTTATTAGCTTATAGAAGCCTGGATGCTGCAAAACATCCTATAATGCACAGGCAACCCCTGACTACAAAGAATTATCCAGTAAAAATGTCAATAGTGCAAAGGTTGAGAAATCCAAGGTACATGGCAAAATAAGTACCATTTGCCTTCAAAAGTAGAGAGCCAATCTTCTGAGTTGACTTTCAAGTTTGGATCATATTTCTTCCTAAGCAATTACTTGATGGGGTGGGGGCGGTGGTGGTGGTGGTGGTGGTGGTGGTGGTGGTGGTGGTGGTGGTGGTGGTGGTGGTGGTGGTGGTGGTGTGGTGTGTGTGTGTGTGTGTGTTCGCTTGTTTGTTTTTACCTGGCACTATTGTTTTAAATTAATTGAATTTCATATCTTAAACTTCTGGGTTTATATGGAGTTAAGCTATTTCAGCATTGTGTTTCTTATTCTTATTTTTGCACATACATACATTCAAATAATCAGAGATTTTTATAATCTCTGAAAATGTCTATGGTTTTCAGAATGAAAATTCAGAGCTCCACTGAATACCCATAGAAATCATTGAGTTTTGAATGATTGTATAGTCCAGTGTCTATAAACCCAATGTCTTTCTCTTCTCAGTAGGACACATTAATTTGGTACATTTATATATTTCATTATTGCATGTATAATATTTTCAAATACATTCAAAGATATTTTCAAATACAAGTAAGATGATCAACCAGTTTATAAGCATTAAAGTTTATAAACTCCGTGTAAGTTACTTATTATTATTATCATAACATTTTTAAAAATGAAAAGATCAGTAGATAAGAAAAGCTCCCCTTGCTCTTCTGGGCAAATTAACTTTAAAATAAAATCAAAGATTCATTAGTTCATTTGAATTGAACAAATATTTATTAGGCTTCTTCAATGTGCCAGGAACTGTGATAAAGTACTGTGCTAAATTCTGAGATCAAAGCCATGGTCTCTTTTGAATCCCATGAAAAAAGCTTTAGCCTCTTAGGATTAGAATTTGGGTTCTTTGAGAGAGTCCAGAACCAGAAAACGATTTGTATTTTATATTTTAATAGAATAATGTTATTCCCTCTTATGGAGTATTAAGAGGTATAAATAACCATGGGATGCAACAGATGATTTATTAATTAATATCCTTAAAGTGCCAATGTTGGCAAAATTCTAATGTTGAATGTCATATTCCTATACCTAAATGTCTTTTTGTCCTAACTCTACTGGCAGTGGATTATGGACCAGCAAAAGAAAACAGTTGTATTTACAATCATTCATGTCTAAAGAATTTTAAACTATCAGAGTTAGAAAAGATCTTTGCAAAACCTCATTCCATACTTTTCAAGGTCACAGGGGGCCAAGCCATTTCTTATGTCTAAGCCAATTACTAGGACAGTTTAACCAAACAGAAACAAAAAGCTCATATCCTGACTGCTAGATTGGTAGACTTTACCACTAAATTTCTCCTCTGCCTTCCTCATGGACCACCATGTTTGATGACAAGTAAGATGACTACAAGTTTGCCTGGGGCTCTCTCTGTTTTAACACTGTAAGTCTTGCATTGCAGGGAACCCCTCAGCCCCAGCAGAGGGGGTACTTGGTCACCCTAAATTGACAAGAAACAGAGAAATATTTGTTGTGTATAGATAAGTATCGCTGATAATAAGACTGTTATGTAATTCATTAGTTTTTCAGATGCATGAGCTTTTGTTTCTCTCTTAGCAGCGTGAGGTCACTTGTCATCAAATTTGAGTCTCTGTCCCATGGTCGGCTTAAAATTAATCCTTCCTATCTCCATTATTATTGGTTAGCTTTATCTGTCTTTCTCAATCAATTTTCTAATTAGTGGTTTCTTTTCATAAGGATGCTGTTTATTATTCATTGGGGTCTTTCCTCCAAATATTATCTTTTTTTAAAAAAATTGAAGTGTAGTTGACTTACACTGTTATGTTAGTTTCAGTTGTATAACGTATTGATTTGATACTTTTATAGATCATACTCCATATAAAGTTTTTATAAAATGTTATCTATATTCCCCATGCTGTGCATTACCTTGTAATATTATTTATTTTATACTTAGTAGTTTGTAACTCAGAATCCCCTTTCCTTATCTTGCCCCTCCCTTCATCCCTCTCCTCTCTGGCAACTTGTAGTTGTTTCCTCTGTGTCTGTGAGTTTGTTTTATTGTGTTCCTTCATTTATTTTATCTTATTTTTTAGACTCCACATAGTGTGAAAACACACAGTATTTGCCTTTTTCTATCTGGCTTACCTCACTAATATAACACCCTTCAGGTTCATCCATGGTGTTGCAAATGCCAAAATGTCATTTCTTTTCAATAGTGGAATAATATTCTAGGTGTGTGTGTATATATACACATACAGGCATACACACACAAATTGCATCTTTTTTATCCATACATCTGCTGCTGGACACTTAAGGTGCTTCCCTATCTTGGCTATTATAAATAATGTGGCTATCACCTTATAGCATGTCTTCAGCCTGCCCATTTATTTTCTGAATGACCACTGGTTACCCAGAATGGAAGCTTGCCTACAGTCAGAGTTTTACAAGATATCAGAAAATAACATGAGAGGTTATAGGCAGAATGAGTAGGAAGTGATAAGAGATATTGCAACATCTTTCACATATATGTAATATATTTTAAGTGATAGACAAAGTTGTTTAACATGTCCGAATAACACCAGAAATAAAATTCCAGTCTGTTCATAACAGAAGCCTTTTACCTATTTGCTAAGAGAACTAGAATTAACCCACAGACAAATTTGTGAAATTCTGCTTTGTCTCTAAGTATGTAGAAAAAAAAGAGACTCTCATTAAAATATTAAAATTTTCCATCTTCTTGATTTATAGTAGTAATATTAAAGGTCTGAAAACCCTAAGGGTTTTTTTTTTTTTTTTTTTTTGGCTATGCACTGGTGAATGGAGGTTTCCAGGCCAGAGATCAAACCTGAGCCACAATGGCAACCTGAGCTGCTCTAGTGACAATGGCAGATCCATAACTCACTAAATCACAAGAGAACTGTGAACTTTTACCTCACAATGGGATACTGCTCCACAGACCAGAGAATGGCTATAATGAAAAAAGAGTCTGACCATAACAGTCATTGGTGGCGATGCAGAAAAATTTGAACTCTCATGGATTGCTGCTAGGAATGTAAAATGGTACAAAATGGTATTTGCAAAGTATTTTGGCAAATACTTTGCTAGTCTTTTAGTATGTTAAGCATGGATGTTTTATATCACCTAACGATTCTACTCCTGGGTCTCTACCCAAGGGAAATAAAAATATTTCTCTATGCAAAGATTTGCCCATGAATGTTCATAGCAGCATTGTTCATAGTAGCTAAAAAGGGGAAACGACCAAGATATCCATTGACTGATGAATGGATAAACAAAATGTGGTGTACCTGTACAGTGGAATACTGTTTGCAATAAGAAAATGAAATCCTGATTCATAATATTGAACCTGAAAAACATGCTAAGTAAGAGAAGCCAGAATAAGAGATCACAAATTGTATAATCTCGTTATATCAAATGCCCATAAAAGGCAAATCTATAGAGACAAAAAGTGACTTAGTTACTGCATAGGTTAGGCATGTGAATGGGGTGTGACTGCCTTTGGTGTGAAGAAATTTCTATAATTTGGTTGTGGTGATGGTAGCATGGTTGCGTAAATTTATTAAAAAATATTAAATTGTGTTCTTAAAACAGAGGAATTTTATGGTATGAAACAAAACAGTATACTCAATGTAACTATGGTTTTAAAAAGAAAGTGTGTTCACCTGAATTTACTTTTCTTGAAACAACATAGAACCAAAAAGGGCAATGCAGCTTGAAATAAAACAAGAAAACTTGAGATTTCAGATAGAGTGTTGGGAGGGTTTTCATGAAGTCCTTGGTTTGATTTTATGTCCCCTCCCACCGTGGTTGTTATTGTACAAAAAAATCAAACCTGTGCTAATTGGCAGACATTCTTTGTCAGTGCATTTTGGATGGCATAAATTCCTTTTTCTCAGTCTAGCTCTCTTTAGTTCTCTCACTGTCTTATTCACCCGGTAACCATTTGGAGCTAGGGTACAAATGCATTTTCTTTATGTAAGTTTGAAAAGAGTTTGAGGCCGCCGTATAATGAGAGAACAAAAATAATAATAATAATATTCCTGGAATCTTATTACCCAGAAATAATGACATCCCTCATCCTCTCCTTCCTCCACGAAAATGATAGGCAATGAGGGAAATCAGAGGCTGGATCCCATAGTCGGACTCCAGCAGAAGACACATGAGCTGTCCCAGATCACCTGCTACAGGCAGTGCATGGGCAGAGGAAGGAATAGAGGTGCAGTATGCCTTTGAAAAGGGAAAGAAAGGGGATGACCGATTAAAATATTTTTGGTTAGATTTCTTAAGATGGTGGTCTGCTTATCACTTCTTGAAGTTCGGATACCAACCTGGCTGCCTCCTAGGCTCTCCCTCTCTTCCCTCCACCATCATGGCCCCCTGCCTACATTTGGCTCATTTTCCATTGCAGTACCTGGAAGTCAGTCCTTTGTAGAAGTTAGGGACCAAATCAAAGCTGGCAAATGGAATGTGTAGGTTATTTACGGATTGTTGCTGAGCAAATTTAATCACTGGCCTGCTGTAACTCCATCATCATTTCCCTTGACGAGAATATCACAGACTTAAATTTTGCAAAGGAGGGAGAAGTGGCCATAATCCAACTATAACAGTAACAGCCAATTCTGCTGTGATGGGAAGAGGTGCTGTATTAGTGCCAATACATTAACCAACTTTCCAATTGCAGCGGGGAACCTGATTGCCATTACAATTCCCATGGCACTCCTCCATGGAGGTAACAGAACTGCTTGAATGAACATTCATTTCCAGCTCTGCTGGAGTGTGTGCATGCCCCTGTATGTGGGGGGTGGGGAGGAGGGAGAGAGAGGGAATGATGGTTAAGACTTGAGAGTAGGCATTAGGGCTAAACATTTCTGAATTGTTCTTCCACCTATAGTTGCATGATCTTGGGCAAGTCAAAGAGCTACTATGCAATTTGGGCTGTATTTGCAATATAATAATAATAATAACAATAATAATTCTTATTAGTTGATTAAACAGGATCAAAAATTCTTTAACACTCCTTTTATCAAGAGGTGAAGTCTCTGTCCCCTCTCCTTGAATCTAAGTGGGCTTCGACTGCTTTGATTGATGGAATATGGCAGAAGTGACACCATGCCAATTTCTGGGCAGAGGTCTTAAAAAATTGTCAGCTTCTACTTCCTGGCTTGCTGGGAGTCCCATGCTGCCATTTAAGAAGCCTGACTATGCTGAAACTACCAAGCTGGAGAGGCCATCTGTCAGTGTTTCAGTGGACTGTCCCAGCAGAGTTCATTCTTCATCTGCCCCAACATCCCAGGCATATGAACAAAGACATCTTGTATTCTCTGCATAAGCCTGACCACCGACTGAGTCCCCCAGGTGACCTCAGTTGGTAGCAGTAGAGCAGAGGAATTGCCCTAATGAGCCTCATTCAAAGTCCTTGGCCACAAACTCATGAGATTTATTAAATTAGTTGCTGTGTCAAGCTGGTCAGTTTGGGGATATTTTCAACAGATAATCAAAACACCTACCACAAAGCTGTTGAAAAGATTATATGGAACAATAAAAGTGTTCATATAAACAGTATTTTAATGCTATTTTATTAATCATGATGATAATAACACTAATAAAAAATAACATACTCTAGCCTTGCCTAAATAGATCAAAAAATGATCTCTTTTAAATAATTTGGGAGGCTAAAATATTCTTCTTGATCTGTGGGTTTTATCTTTAATAACAAATTAGGTATAGATAGGATCATTTGTGCCACACTTCAGATTTCTCATATAACTGATATTATGTGGTATTTGTCTTTATCTTTCTGACTTACTTCACTTAGTATGAGAATTTCTAAGTTAGATTCATGTTGCTGCAAATAGCATTATTTTGTTCTATTTTATGTCCAAGTAGTATTCCATTGTGTGTGTGTGTGTGTGTGTGTGTGTGTATACCTCACATCATCACCTTCTTCTTCTCCTTCTTCCCCCTCCTCCTCCTCCTTCTTTTAGGGCTGCGCATGAGGCATATGAAAGTTCTCATGCTAGGGGCTGAATCGGAGCTGCAGCTGCTAACCTTCCTTCACCACAGCCGGAGCAATGCAGGATCTGAGCCGTGTCTGCAACCTACACTGCAGCTTACAGCAATGCTGGATCCTTAACTCACTGAGTGAGGCCAGGGATTTAACCCACATTCTCATGAATATTAGTTGGGTTCATTACTGCTGAGCCACAATAGGAACTCCTACCATTTCTTAATACATTCATCTACTGATGGACATTTAGGTTGTTTCCATGTCTTTGCTATTGTGAGTAGTGCTGCAGTGAACACAGGGGTGTATATATCTTTCTGAATTATAGTTTTGTCTGGATATATACCCATGAGTGGGATTGCTGGATCATACGGTATTTCACAATGGAAGACAGTAGGAGAAAAAGAATGTATATGTATATATATGACCAGGTCACTCTACTGTATAGTAGAAATTGATACAACACTGTAAATCAACTATACACTAAGTTTTAAAAAAAGAAATGAGATGTGAACTTACCTGGACTAATTGGAGAGTCACACACATGAAAAGTATGTATTTAGTGGGTGTGTTCAATACATGAGACACCAAACACACATTTGCTCATTTAGTTTTCATAGCAAACTTATGTGGCAACTTTGATGGGTCAGTATTGGCCTCAGAGAAGTTGAGTAACTTGCTCATGCTTTCATAGCTAGGAAGGAATGGAGCCAAAATCTGAACACATGGCTGTCTGCCTCCAATGCAGAGAAGAGGCCTGAATTGAGACGGGTCTTGAAGGACATATAAGTGCAGAAATACAGAGGGAGGAAAGCCTGGAGCCTTTGTAAGAAGGATATCTGCATTGGGAATGGTGAGGAGGTAGGCTGTAGTCTTCTCTGAAGAGCAGGGAAAAATGAGCTCCAATCAGCAAAATCTTATTCTCAGAGTTGAAAGCAATCTCTGAGTCCGTACTTTTCATCCACAAGTTGGCCCTGATGAAGAAGTGTGTGGTAATGGGCCTGGAAAGACAAGCTGGGTGCTAGAAATCAGAGTGAGAGTGACTGAAAGCTCAAATGTTGCTTCAGGACTTGCTGTTTCTGCTGAAGTCTGACTTTCATCTCCTCTCTTGGCTTTTGGCAAAGCAAATGCTGGCAGAGAACAAAGACTGCTTCCTTTAGTGCCTGAGGGACACAGCCAATATCAAAGTTGATGAAGAAACAGATTGCACTTGTCAGGGTGTCTTCTGAATTTCTTGCTAAATCATTGTCGACCGTGACCTAAAATAACCCCCTCATTGAAACTTCAGGCCCATCCTTGCCTTCAATCCTCTGTCAGCTGCAGCAAGGCTCCCTTGCAGTCTCTTGCAGCTCTGAATTTGGCACAGGGGTTGGGAGCTTCATGGCTGTAGAGAACAGAATTCCAGGCTTGGTGGTATACCCCTCCTTACTTGCTGGGACACAGAGCTTCATGCTCGACTCATTTCATTCCAGGTTCTCTGACTTCCCATCTTCCCCAAGTACCTTGACCTTAAAAATAGCATCTTTTTGATTTCATCAGACTTTCTTCTGTACCCTCATGTTCACAAACATGTACAAATTAGGATGTCCCCAGGCTAGCTCCTCCCCGGTCTCTAACTTTGAAGGAGTAACTGGGTATAGCAACTAAAATAAAAGCAAAGACCATGCTGAACAATCATGTCAACAAAGTAAGAAGAAAAAGAAAGGGAAAAAAATCCAGCTGGATTAAATCAGTGCTCTTCGAGTTAAAGCAACATTTTTTAGAGCTACATCTGGGGCACATCGAGGTTCCCAAGCTAGGGGTTGTATCGGAGCCATAGCCTCTGGCCTATGCCACAGCCACAGCAATGCGAGATCCTAGGTGTGTCTGCAACCTACACCACAGATCATGGCAACACTGGATTTTAGCCCCCTGAGCAAGGCCAGGGATCAAACCTGCATCTTCATGGATGCTAGTCAGATTCGCTTCCACTGAGCCACTGCGGGAACTCCAAAAGCAACTTAATTTTGTTTTCTCTGGAGTGTCTCCTTCTGGAATGTCGTAAGGACACTTTTAAAGGCTATGGCCTCTGTAATACTGTTCATCTTACATTTGTAGGAGAATTAAACATAATAGGTTTTACAAAGTAAAAAATTAGATCCGGACATAAAACCTATTTGAAAGGATGATCTTCAGCAGCTCTTGCAAGCAAGTCACTCGTTACTTCATGTGCGACATAAGAGAAAAGCTCACTTGAGAGGAGTGGGGGAGTGGAGACTTGGGTAGAATATCTGGGCTTGGCTTTATCTTGTGAAATTATGTTGGTGTTTCCATTCCAGGTTTTACAGTATTTAGTCAAGGATCTGCAACCTATTTCTGTGTAGAGGGAAAAACCTTGCATTTTTTATCCTTCCCCTAATTTAGTGAGGTGACCTAGAATGCTCATTCCTGACAGTAAACCTCTGCCTGTTTGTTCAGCTCTTCCTTTTTTTTTTTTTTTTTTTTGTCTTTTTGCTATTTCTTTGGGCCGCTTCCGCGGCATATGGAGGTTCCCAGGCTAGGGGTCGAATCGGAGCTGTAGCCCCCGGCCTACGCCAGAACCACAGCAACGCAGGATCCGAGCCGCGTCTGCAACCTACACCACAGCTCACGGCAACGCCGGATCGTTAACCCACTGAGCAAGGGCAGGGACCGAACCCGCAACCTTATGGTTCCTAGTCGGATTCGTTAACCACTGCGCCACGACGGGAACTCCTCTTCCATTTTTTTTATCACCAGAGTTAGGTAATGAAAAGATACTGGCACAACTAAGTTCACTTCTTATGCATTTAGGCTGTGTTAGTGAGATCTCTTGGGTCACTTTTTTTTTTTTTTTTTCCCTTTTCTGTCAGAATGGCTTCTTGGTGGTGGAAGGAGTTGTGAGAATATTATGAGACATGCCACAATATTCTAGAATTTTTTTGTTTCTTCTTCATTTATGGAATGAAGTGTGCCCTTTTTGTGCCTTTTGCTGCTGATGAAGTTTTGTTTTGGTCATGGTTGTTGAAGTTAGATGTTTGGGGAGAAAGAGCCTATAATCCATATTCACCTGGCTATCCTTTTGTGAAAATACCTGGTCCATATTATTTTAGAAATTCCTCTCCAAATCACCAACCCTCATTATTATCTAATAATTGTATGAATTGCTACCCTTCATTACATGTGCAATAAGTTCTAGTGATTCTATGGGCTTCATGTTGGTGACTTTAGTCTTCACAGCAACCCTATGAGGCACCCACTGTTATCATCATACCATTTTTTTTTTTTTTTCAGATAAGACACTTAGGAACATTAGGGCTAAATAACTTTCCCTTGGTCACTTAAGTAATGCAAGTTGGGACCAAGATTGACTTTCAGCATTCTGGAATCTGTACCTGCAACCTTAAGCACTGCGTTATTTTCCTTCTTGAATTCAGATGGATGAAGGAATCAGCTGTGTTCCATCAAATACTGCCATTGCCAAGCATGCATTTTTGTGTCAGTGTCTGGCTTTATCCGAATTTGGCCTGCGTAGTACCTTTTTTTTCACTTTAAGTGCTTAGAAGTTGCAGGAAGGCTAGATTTACACGTGTGGCAGCATCTTTCCAGAGGCTTTCAATATCTTGTGTCATAGTAGAGTGAGCCATACTTCTGGGTTTTAGTAGGCCTGCATTGATAGCAGGGCCGTGTCTTTTATTTTTAAAAAATATCATACACTACTGTCAACTACCATATGGAAATAGCCATTATTTATTTGGACTTGCAAATGATTTCTCTCTCTGGTTGCTTTGGAGAGTAAGCATCTCATTGTCCTTAGTGCATTGCTTTTCACATTCTATTTCCCAGTGCAACACATATTCCTTATTCTGCTGGATTTCTCCATATGGGCCAGCAGTGAGTTATTTTTTGATAAGTAAATGAAAGAAGAAAGATAGAACCGACAGCAGTGAGCAGAGATAACTTGTGTCTGTTTGTCCAATAGCCTTCTTAGGACATCATTTCAGAACTTTGGCTAGAGCAGTGGAAAAAAATAAATGAAAACATGAGTGAGAATTTGAGTCATCCTTCTGAATAAATAATTGTTCCCATTCCTTCTCCCAACCAATATGTTAGCATAAAGTCTCCCTTCCTAGGAACAAAAAATTATACTAGTGATCAGTAAATGCATCATACTCAAAAAAAAAAATGACATAATATGCCAGAGAGAACAAAAGTCATCTGAGTATCTGGGGGAGAGGGGGATCAAGGGACTGATTGATTTCATATGGCCAACATCTCACTGCATAGGTGATTCACACTTTCTACCAGTATCAGTGCTAGAAAGATAGGCTTTTATTAGTAAACCTGTTTCAGAGCCCAGTGTAGAAGCCAAGGTATTTTTTTTTTTACAGTGTGAGCCCTGTCTAGATTCTGAAATGCTTGTTTAATATTATTTAATGAAGAATGAAATCAGATAAAATATGCAATGTTCTTCCAATTTCTGCACGGGCCAAGAAAGAAAAAGCTGAATCATATACCCTTAATGGCCTTAGACCTAGGGGGATTATTGATTCTGACTAATAAAGCAAAACTTCCAGGTGGCTAGATTGTAAGGAACAGTGGTTTATATTGTCTGCATTTGGATAGGCACCTCTCCTTTCAAGGAAATGTGAAGAGGGGCTTCTGTGTGGTATTATTTAGGTTGTGGAGACAAGAGAGTACAATTTTTAAACATACCAACATTGGTGCTTGCCTATGACAATGCTCTGAACTCTGTGATGTGTTGTGCAATCCTGAGTTATTTGCTTAAGTTCTCTGAGTTTCTGTGTCACTGAAATGGGTCTGTATATTAATATTAACTTGTAGAATTGTTGGACGGATTAAATAAACTCATAGAGTATCTATCCGGAATAGGAGTATTTTCTGGCCTAACAAGTACTCTTTACTGTGAATGACAAAAATTATTGTTATCATCTTGTGACTGCTCATACATGGGACCCCCTGACACACTCAGAGATATCATTTGTACAGAACATAGGGAGTTTGGAAGTAACCACCATTGTCCACTAGGTTTTTGGATCACTTATTCTTTTCCATGTGCTTTCTCCTCCATTTCACGACTGTGTCCTGTGCCCAGGTCTAGCACCATTGTAACTGCAGCTTGCTAAAGTGTTCAACCTCTCAGAGCTTCAGTTTACTCCTCTGTAAAATTTACCCAATGTCCGTTCTGTCTTAACCAACTTAAATCAGGCTCACATCTTTTGTTGGCCTTGAGTCAAACCTAATTTTGTCTTTAAAGAAAGTAAGAGATTAGCAGTCTCTAGTGTAAAAGAATACCCTTAAAGAGTCAATCTACTACCCCAAACCACACTTCAGCCTGAAGACTAGGAAAAGAGTTACAAGGACAGCCCCATATGAAGGTATTTTCAACGCATTTCATGGAACCAATGAAGTATGCAGTGCACACTTGCCTCTTAGGATTAATTCTCAGGTTACAGGGAAGCTCAGAAAATTGCTATTTCTTGACCTGAAAGGAGGTTAAAACACTTTCAGTGGAAATCGATTCACTTTAAGGTATTTAGCACTGTTCATATTTTGTACAAGTCTCTATGACAGGGCTGGTTTCAATTGGCACTTTATGTAGCAGTTGTAGGAAGCCCATCACACAGAGAGTGGAATCTGAATGAGTGTTAAACAAGATGGGCTCTTTCCTTTGTTTCACTTCCAAGATAAAAAGGGGACATGCCCTAGATCCTGAGACTGGCAGGAGATATTGGGAGACATATACACATCTGCTGCATAAGTTGGGGCAAAGTGATTGCTAGAAAATAAAATTAATTTTTCCTGCTGCTTTTATATTTTCTCTACTAGGGGAATTTATGTTACACATGGTCAGACAGCATTATGTACAATGAAGGAAATGAGGTGTGAGGGAATCATTCAATAAAAAATGATAAATCATAAAAGATCATTTAGAGAAAAATGCTGTGAGCGAGTTTGAGAAGTATGAAGGTCTTTTTTCATAGGTTTTTAGGAAATGCTATCACAGGAAATTGCACGATTTATACAGTTGTTCTTCTCTTCCTTGAAAAAGATAGTGATACATTTCAAACAGAATTAAACAAGAAATAATGCAGCCTGCATGAGACTGGTTGGAGAAAATTGCTTTCTAAGGAGACCAAGTATGATCATAGTCATGGCCCAAAATCAGAAAACAAAACCCCAATTATAAGAATGATTTCAATGACTAATATGTGACCTGCGGGGAATAAAGAGTGCCAGATAAGATAAACCAAGGGGCAAGGAGAATGTAGAGAAATGGGAGCCTTCATGCACATCTGTGGAAGAGAAAATGGTGCAGCTGTTTTGAAGAACAATTTGGCAGCATTGAGAGAAATTGAATATGTGTATATTATGAAACCCAACAATTGCAGTCAAGTGTATACTTGAGAAAATGCTTGCCCAGGTACACAGTGTAACTAGGTACACAATGCTCAGGTATGAGAATGTTATTGATAGCACTTTATGGAGTAGCAAAGAGATGAAAACAAACTAGAAATATGATGTAAAATATTCATATGAGAGTCTACTACATAGTATTCAAAAACACCTGAATTACCTGTACATATATTAATGTGACTAGATCAAAATATTATTAACAATAAATTGAATAACTATATACCTCAATGCTTTTATGCAAATAAGTAAAATTTATATAAACCATTACTAGATATTATACATAGTTAAGCATATACACAAAAAATACTATTTGCAGGCGGTGAATCCCAGGCACAAGCATACAAAATGACTGACTTTGAAGGGGAAAATAGGAAATAAAACATAAAAAGATGATAAATTTGAACCAATAATATATTAATGACATAATGTTGCAATGAAGTTCTGTGCCAAGAAGTCAAAAGTTACGTCTATATTAACATTTAAAGGATATTTGTTTATCTGTATATCTATAAATGTATAAAAGATATCTATTGTTCTCTTTAATCATGGACAGATAGGTAACAGCATAGAGTTAAAAGCATAGTAGTGGTGTATTCCAAGGCAAATCAGAAAAATTGGGATGATTATTCCCCAAATGAAAAGATTACAAAGAATGCCAGAAAACCAGAGGTCTACTTCACTTAAACTTTGGAAACTGGAGAACTAAAATAAAAAGTGATGGATAACATGGCATGATTCAGAGAGTCACTGGAGCTGTTAAGTAAATGGAGAGTATTTGACTTGGAAAAGACAGGACTTAAGAGAGATGGGATACAGTTATGTTAATGAGAGAATCGACTTATTTTTTTCCTTGTTTTATAAGACACAATTAGGAGAACTAGTAAACAATAGAAAGGATTAAATAATAGTATGATAAAATTTCTATCTGCCTTTTCTAAGGAAATGGGTTGGGGGCTGTGGACGATAATTTCTTTATTGCTTAATATCTGCCAGGGATGTCGCTGAAGGTCTTAACTAGAGACAGAGAGTGGAGAAAATGGCTCAATAAAAATCTTCCGTCTTTTGTAGACTTGACTTGACACAGTTAAGCTGTGTCCATTTTACAGTTTACTGAACATGATGTAGCTTTCTTTGTGGTACTGAAGTTTTTATAGTGAAAGAGAAAATTTTTTTTTTGGTCTTTTTGTCTTTTTCTAGAGCCGCACTTGTGGCATATGGAGGTTCCCAGGCTAGGGGCTGAATCGGAACTGTAGCTGCTGGCCCACACCACAGCCATAGCAATGCGGGATCCCCAACCCACTGAGCGAGGCCAGGGATTGAACCCACAACCTCATGGTTCCTAGGTGGATTCATTAACCACTGCACCACGACGGGAACTCCAAGAAAGAGAAAATTTTTAATTGAGAAATGTTAAAGTCCTTGTAATCTTATTCACTGAGAAATCTTTATATATGTATTTTCTTTCCTATGGCTATTGGTGACATCATTTTTATAGTAGCTACCTAAGTAACTCAGATCATTAGAGAAAAGCTGGACTGCTAATACCAACAGAAATTCTGTCCTCTGTGATCACTCACACTAGAAAAAAAATGGCATCCTATTCTAACCTTAAATATTTAATTAAAAATATGTTTCTATGGAGTTCCCATTGCAGCTCAGTGGGTTTAGAACCCAACTAGTATCCAAGAGGATGCTGATTTGATCCCTGGCCTCCCCCAGCAGATTAAGGATCCAGTGTTGTCACAAGCTGTGACATAGGTCACAGGTGCACCTTGGATCCCATGTTAATGGGGCTGTGGTATAAGCCATCAGCTGTGGCTCAGATTCGACCCCTAGCCTGGGAACTTCCATATGCTGCAGGCGTGGCCTTAAAAAAAGAAAAAAAATGTTTCTCTCTTACCAGTTCAGAGTTGAGATTTTGCTAACTACTTCAAGAAAATGCTCAAACTATAATTCAAACATTATCTTTTGAGGAGCTGTAGAGCCATTTTACTAACCTTACAAGGCATACAGAATTGGGAAATAATTCTCTGTTTCAGGAAAATTAGATATGTTGATCTGACATCCTAGAAGAGCACCGAAAATCTTGTACCTAGTCTAAGAGACAATTCCCTAACAATGAGGAAGCAGGAATTAAAGTAATAAGATAACGAGCAGATCTGAGAGTATTAGTGTTAGAGAAATGGTAGTTCTGAAAGAAAAACAAGATGAAAAATCTAGCATTATAATTGTTAACTCAAAAATAAGTCACAAGTTCCTGAGTGCCTATACATCATATCTTTATGGGTCTTCAAAAAGTGATTGTCCTTGCTTTATGTCATCCCTTCCATTGGCTGGGACAAAGATTTTAGCATGATCTAGACATTTCTCAAATGCCTGAACTCTAGCTCTGCCGTTAGCATTTATCCTTGCCTGGCACCCTGAAGACTACACAGTATAACTACCTTCCTGTTTTGATCAGGTCTTTAAAACGAGATGGCCTCAAATATCAGAGTCATGGTAATAAAGAGCCAAGATATTCTCATTGGAGGCACACATTCTTGCACAAGGATGATCAGAACCTGCATGCAGGTGTGTCATGAGGCTGAGTGAACTCTTGATCAAGAAAGTATCTGTGTAATCACAAAGTTGTCTGGATGTGAACATTAAACACAGATGAGTTGTCCCTATGAAATACCTATATGTATATATTTTTCACACACACATGATTTACACACAGGACGTTTACCTAGCAAATGAGCTTCTGTGGTGTAGAATAGTTTAATAAGGATGAGTCATGAGGTAAATACACTTGGTCTGGCCTGTTTGTTTCCCATTCTTGGTACCACTTTCCATGGGAAGTGAGCTCTATCTGTGGGACACTCCTGACCTCCCTCTGCCCTAGGGAAGGTATAGTAATTTCAAGAATTGGTAAAATTAAGAAGAAAAACCTGAACATGCTTGGTACACCTCCCCCTTTTGTCACTAATGATCATCATCATGTCTGGTCATAAAGGTCAGGAATTCTTCTTGGCTTCTTTCATCAATAGTCTTCTCAGGTCCAGAATTGCTGCCAACAAGATGAGAATGTCTATTCAGTTCTGAAGATCAATATTTGGAAAACCATATGGCCTAGCCATAAGCTATATCTTCCTAAAGCCATTGGGAAAAATTATAGCCACAATTTGACTTTTTTAGACTTAAACTTGTGTCTTACTTATTAGTTTACACAGAATCTAGTGTGAAGGTGAGAGGTATCATAACTGAGGGCTTAAAAGACTCTGTGTTTCAACACACAGAGTTATGGTGACATACTGGGTTACATGGTAGAAACAGTCAATCCTTTTCTCTGAGAAGCTTGCTCCTGAGTTCAGTTTCTCCCAAGACAGAAAGCTTTCTATCCCTAGCAAGATAGGTGCAATTTTGTTTGGGTGTCATGTTTTTTTTGTGTGTGTGCTGGGTAGTTGGTTCTATCAGCAATTTCTTTGAACATCTAACATCTAAACTGAGACTGGTTCACACCAAAATACTCTTACCCTCCCACCTGTGTGTTCTTGTGACCACCTCATGAAAATGGAGAGTAGCACGGGACAGAGTGCCCCCATAAGGACATAGGTCCACTGCATGTCTAGTGGAGTCTGACCTCAGGAATGATTGCCTTATCTTAAAATACTTGACTTACACATTACCCCAGACAAGTCTTTTTTTTCACCTTTATAGCATGTTCTGAACTTGACTTTTACCCAGCTTTCCACAAAGGCCCAGTAAACAGTCTTTTTATATTGAGCATAATTTACACATAATGAAATTCATTAAGTTTATGTGTACAATTTGATTAGTGGTGACAACTGTACACATTCATACTCCCAACACCGCTATCAAGATAAAAATAGCTTCACTTACCTGCCTCTCCTCCCCACACCAGCCCAAGACTCCTTTGTACTATTTTGCACTCAATTTTTTATTCTCACTTCTAGTCTCTAGAAACACTTTTAAGTTAATCTTGCCTTTTCCAGAATCTCATAAAATGTCCAGCATGGTAGCACACAGTATACAGCTTTGGTTTGGTTTCTTTCATTTAGAATAATACATCTGCATATTTGTGTGTATCAGTGTTTTTCCTTTTTTACTGCTGGAGAAGATTCTGTTGTAAGCATGTACTACAGTTCATTTATCCAACCACCAATTGATGGGCATTGGATTCTTTCACAGTTGGGGATATTACGAATCATGCTACTATAAACATTCATGTACAGATCTTTGTGTGTTCATGTATTTCTCTTGGGTAAACACCTAGAGTGGGAATGCTGGATTGTGTGATTGTTACATTTAATGTCATGAGAGATTTTCAAGATTTTTAGAAGTAGATATATCATGTTCAATTTCCACTAATGGTGCACGAGGTTTCCAACTGTTCTACTTTTTCAAAGTTACTTTGTTTTATCAATATTTTAAATTTTAGCTCTTCTAGCAGTTATAGAGTATTATGGTGGTTTTAATGTGGTGGTTGTATAGTTTTGTCCTGTGGTGATTTTACTTTGTATTTATGTAATGACTGAAGAACTTCTGCAGCTTTTCTTCTATGTGCCTGTGTAGTCTTTGTTGACATGTCTGTTCAAACCTCTGCTTTTTGTCGTTGTGTAGCTTGTCTTTATTATTATGTTTAAAATGTTTTTAAATATATATATGTATTATGCATGCAAGCCCTTTGTCATATGTATGTTTTGGAAATATTAACTGCAAGTCATTGGCTTGATTTTTATTTCCTAACTGAACCTTTCAAAGAAAATGAGGTGATAACTTGATAAAGGGTCAATTTATCAATTTTAATGGCTTATGCATTTTATATTTTATCTAAGAGATCTGTTCATTACCCACGGTTTTGAGGCTTTTTTAACCTATCTTTTGTTCTAAGGCTTTTATAATTTTGGCTTTTATGTTTAGGTCTATGATGTACTTTAAGTTATTTTTGTATATTGTGCAAAATAAGTGACTTAGTTGTGGTTTATATGTTTGTTTTCACATGGAAGACTGTTCCAGCATCTTTTGTTGAAAGGGGTATCTTTTTACTATTGGATTGCTTTGGCACATTTGCTGAATATTATATATATATGAATATAATATTGAAATGATATATAGATTGTATATATATGGGGATATATTTCTAGATTCTGTTCTGTTACTTCATATATATGTGTGTGTGTGTGTGTGTATGTTTTTATACAAACCACACTCTGTTGACTAATATGGTTTTATTAGCAAATTAAAAAAAATTTTTTTTGTCTTTTATCTTTTTTTTTTAGGGCCACACCTGTGGCATATGGAATTTCCAAGGCTAGGGGTCTAAACAGAGCTGTTGCTGCCCACCTACACCAGAGCCACAGAAATGCCAGATCCAAGCTGCCTCTGCAACCTACACCACAGCTCAGGGCAACACCAGATGCTTAACCCACTGAGTGAGGACAGGAATCGAACCCACAACCTCATGGTTCCTAGTCAGATTCGTTTCCACTGTGCCACGAGGGGAACTCCTTATTAGTAAATGTTAAATTCAGATACTGTGAGTGCTCCAATTTTGTTCTTCTTTTACAAATTATTTTAGTTAATCTAAGTTCTTTGCATTTATATATAAATTTTAAAATTACAGTGTCATTTTCTCAATAAGGCCAACTGAGATTTTTTGGGGGGATTATACTGCATCTGTATATCAATTTGGGGAGAGCTGACATCTAAACAATATTAAGAATTATTATCTAAGAACATGGTATATCTCCATTTATTTTGGTTTTCTTTAATTTTTCTCAGCAGTGTTTTATACTTTTTAGTGAATACATCTTGTGTGTATCTTTCTAACTATATCCCAAATTGTGTTATATTTTTGTTATTATTGAAGTATTTGATTTAGGAAATTTTCTGCTAATTTAAACTTACAATTATTTGTTGCTAGTAGGAGAAATGGAATTAATTTTTGTATGTTGTAAATTTTTCATTATGGTTGCTAAGTTATGTTTTATTCCTTCAAAGAATGTTGTGTTTTGTTTTAGTACATAGCTTAATGAAGTTTAACCAGTTAGATAATTTTGTTTACTTTTTTATATATAATGATTTTTATTTTTTTCATTATAGCTGGTTTACAGTGTTCTGTCAATTTTCTGCTGTACAGCTTGGTGATCTAGTTACACATACATGTATACATTCTTTTTTCTCACATTATCATGCTCCATCATAGGTGACCAGACATAGTTCCCAGTGCTGCACAGCAGGATCTCATTGCTAATCCATTCCAAAGGCAACAGTCTGCATCTATTAACCCCAAGCATCCCATCTCTTCCACTCCCTCCCCCTTCCCCTTGACAACCACGAGTCTATTCCTCAAGTCCATGATTTTCGTTTCTGTGGAAAGGTTCATTTGTGCCCTATATTAAATTCCAGATATGTGGTATCATATGGTATTTGTCTTTCTCTTTCTGACTTACTTCACTCAAGATGAGAGTCTCTAGTTCCATCCATGTTGCTGCAAAAAGTCACTTTGGGACCATCCTAACAAAGCTTGAAAAGTCCCAAAGTTACTTTTAGACTTATAGTCTAGGGGTTTTATCCCCATAACTAAGGTGATACTCATCTGAGGATTCTATCAATGCTTCGTGTATCACAAAATCTTTCAACTCTAGTTGGTTCAAAAATGAACTATTCCTAGATGTCATGTGAGCTCTGGAATTTGTTGTTCCTACTGCTTTCCCATTGTTCTTACCCTAGCATCAGATGGTTTTCTTTCCCTCATTCATAGATGAATAGTTGTCATCTAAAGCTTCAAGGAGCACTTGCTCCCTGTACGGTTTTCTCCTTTCTGAGGTATTGCCTCACAAATTCTAGCCACCTCTGTTTCCTCAACTCAGCAAGAATACTGGGCTCTGTTGCAGTCCCACTCTTTCTGCTGTGGCCTGACACACTTTTCAGGTAGTGAGGTGGTACAGTCTTTGGGCTCATCTTATTAAGATTACTGTCCTGGGATGCCTAGGTCCAATATCTGAAAATAATTATTTAATGTAATTTGTTTGGCTTTCTCCTTGTTTACTATGGGAGGGAAATTGCTGAATATGTCTATCTTTCATGGACAGAAACAGAAATAAGTACTTGTTTTGACCTTTCAAATGCCTGGAGAGAAGTCATCCATGGCTTTTTTTTGAAGGAAGCAGCAGTGGGAGACTTATGGTGGCTAATCTGTAAGGACTGACACTGACGTCCTCACAGCTTCAGTTTACTCCTTCCCTCCTTCTCTTTCTTCTGTCACACCCATGGCATATGGAAGTTCCCAGGTGAGGGCTTGAATTCAATCCACAGGTACAATTTATAGCAGCACAGGTGTGGCAACTCTGCAGAAATAATGCTGAATCCTTAACCTGCTGCACCACAATGGGAACTCCTACTCCTTCTTATATGTAGGTGACAGAATAACTTTTTCCAGATTTAAGTAGAGTCTAAGTTTAATTCAAATCTTTTGAGCCTTCCTCAAAGGAGTATAAATCTTAATATGGCAGGTGTTGACATCTGTATTCAATAGAAGAGAGCAACTTGGTGGATTTTAGGATTTTAGGATTTTAGGATCCCCTATGCCTGCTCAAGACACAATTATCATAGTTATTCATGAAAGGAGACATATTTTTATCCTGCAGTCTTTATGCAGGCACAATTCTGGATAACAAGCTCCAGAGATAATTTCACAAAAGTGGAGTTGGACATATTTCAGGACACATTTTTTTCTGTACCGCTGCATACAATCATGACTCTAGCGAGTATCCTTGTCAAAGGGTTTGACTAACAGATAATAATTTCTGAAACCAAGATAAGGATGATATCTTGCAAGAAGAAAACGTACTGTGATTTATTAACCTTACAAGGATGAACATGATTTGTATCTAATTTGAGTTCCTTCAAAGTTTTGTTTCTCTAAAAGTGTGGCCTGCAAATAGGCATAGTTAATAAATACTACCCTACCTCATTAATAACACTACCAAAGTCATTCGTTAGTGGCAGTGTATGTTTGAAATGTGACTGGTTTAAGCACGGGTGGAGGCAAAGTTTACCCAGAGACTGGCTTTGCGCAATGGCTTGGTCATTACTCATCTGGGTGACAGTAGACAAATGTCATTCTCTCTACACCTCATATTCTTTATGTGCAAATTTACTTAGTTGGACTAGATCAACAGTTTGTAAATGCTCAGAGGATGGAAATTGTTCAAGTCATTGAAGTTGATAATGGGATCTTTTAAGTAGGACAGCTTGAGATTGTCCATATCCAGGGAACAGTTAGTTGGAATGAGGTGTTCTCACAACTTAATTTATCATTATGCTCAAAGCCTATGGTTACTGCATATGTAACCTCTGAGGACTGCTTTACTTACATCCCTTAAGTTTCAGTATAGTGTTCTTTTTTCTTTCGTCTCAAAATGTTTTCTAATTTCCCTTGTGATTTTTTTTCTTGGAGTATTGGTTAGATGGGAGCCCACTATTTGTTTGTTTGCTTGCTTTTTTTTAAATTTTTTTTTTATTTTCCCACTGTACAGCAAGGGGGTCAGGTTATCCTTACATGTATACATTACAATTACATTTTTTCCCCCAGCCTTTCTTCTGTTGCAACATGAGTCTCTAGACAAAGTTCTCAATGCTATTCAGCAGGATCTCCTTGTAAATCTATTCTAAATTGTGTCTGATAAGCCCAAGCTCCCAATCCCTCCCACTCCCTCCCCCTCCCATCAGGCAGCCACAAGTCTCTTCTCCAAGTCCATGGTTTTCTTTTCTGAGGAGATGTTCATTTGTGCTGAATATTAGATTCCAGTTATAAGTGATATCATATGGTATTTGTCTTTGTCATTCTGGCTCATTTCACTCAACATGAGATTCTCTAGCTCCATCCATGTTGCTGCAAATGGCATGATGTCATTCTTTTTTATGGCTGAGTAGTATTCCATTGTGTATATATACCACCTCTTCCGAATCCAATCATCTGTCGATGGACACTTGGGTTGTTTCCATGTCCTGGCTATTGTGAATAGTGCTGCAATGAACATGCGGGTGCACGTGTCTCTTTTGAGGAGAGTTTTGTCCGGATAGATGCCCAAGAGTGGGATTGTGGGGTCATATGGAAGTTCTGTGTATAGATTTCTAAGGTATCTCCAGACTGTTCTCCATAGTGGCTGTACCAGTTTACATTCCCACCAACACTGCAGGAGGGTTCCCTTTTCTCCACAGCCCCTCCAGCACTTGTTATTTGTGGATTTATTAATGATGGCCATTCTGACTGGTGTGAGGTGATATCTCATGGTAGTTTGGATTTGCATTTCTCTTATAACCAGTGATGTTGAGCATTTTTTCATGTGTTTGTTGGCCATCTGTATATCTTCCTTGGAGAACAGTCTATTCAGGTCTTTTGCCCATTTTTCCATTGATTGATTGGCTTTTTTGCTGTTGGGTTGTATAAATTGTTTATATATTCTAGAGATTAAGCCCTTGTCCGTTGCATCATTTGAAACTGTTTTTTCCCATTCTGTAAGTTGTCTTTTTGTTTTCTTTTGGGTTTCCTTTGCTGTGCAAAAGCTTTTCAGTTGGATGAGGTCCCATGGGTTTATTTTTGCTCTAATTTCGATTGCTTTGGGAGACTGACCTGAGAAAATATTCATGAGGTTGATGTCAGAGAGTGTTTTGCCTATGTTTTCTTCCAGGAGTTTGATGGTGTCCTGTCGTATATTGAAGTCTTTCAGCCATTTTGAGTGTATGTTTGTGCATGGTGTGAGGGTGTGTTCTAGTTTCATTGCTTTGCATGCGGCTGTCCAGGTTTCCCAGCAATGCTTGCTGAATAGACTTTCTTTTTCCCATTTGATGTTCTTGCCTCCCTTGTCAAAGATTAATTGACCAAAGGTGTCAGGGTTTATTTCCGGATTCTCTATTCTGTTCCATTGGTCTGTCTGTGTGTTTTGATACCAGTACCACACTGTTTTGATGACTGTGGCTTTGTAGTATTTCTTGAAGTCTGGGACAGTGATGCCTCCTGCTTGGTTTTTGTTTCTCAGGATTGCTTTGGCGATTCTGGGTCTTTTGTGGTTCCATATAAATGTTTGGATTGTTTGTTTTAGTTCTGTGAAAAATGTCATGGGTAATCTGATAGGGATTGCATTGAATCTGTAGATTGCTTTGGGTAGTATGGCCATTTTTCCAATATTGATTTTCCCAATCCAGGAACATGGAATATCTTTCCATTTCTTTCCATCCTCTTTGATTTCTTTGATTACAGTTTTATAGTTCTCGGCATAGAGGTCCTTTACCTCCTTGGTCAGGTGTATTCCGAGGTATTTGATTTTGTGAGGTGCAATTTTAAAAGGTATTATATTTTTGTATTCCTTCTCTAATGTTTCATTGCTGGTATACAGAAATGCAACTGACTTCTGAATGTTAATCTTATATCCTGCTACTTTGCTGAATTTATTAATCAGTTCAAGGAGTTTTTGGGTTGAGTCCTTAGGGTTTTCTATGTATAGTATCATGTCATCTGCATACAGTGACAGTTTTATCTCTTCTCTTCCTATATGGATGCCTTTTATTTCTTTTGTTTGTCTAATTGCTGTGGCTAGGACTTCCAAAACGATGTTGAAGAGCAGTGGTGAGAGTGGGCATCCCTGTCTTGCTCCAGATTTGAGTGAGAAGGCTTTCAGTTTTTCCCCATTGAGGATTATATTTGCTGTGGGTTTATCATAAATGGCTTTGATTATATTAAGGAATGTTCCCTCTATACCCACTTTGGCGAGGGTCTTGATCATGAATGGATGTTGGACTTTGTCAAATGCTTTTTCTGCGTCTATTGAGATGATCATATGATTTTTGACTTTTTTTTTGTTAATGTGGTGTAGGATGCTGATTGATTTGCGTATTTGAACCATCCTTGTGAACCTAGGATGAACCCCACCTGGGTCATGGTGTATAATTTTTTTGGTATGTTGTTGGATTTGGTTGGCTAAGATTTTGTTGAGAATTTTTGCATCTATATTCATCAATGATATTGGGCGATAGTTTTCTTTTTTGGTGGTATCTCTGTCTGGGACTTTCTGTGTGGCTCACAACGTAACTACTCGGCGTTGCTTCTACAGTGGCTGTGGCTCTACCCCTAGCCTGGGAAACTCCATATGCCGCAGGTGCAGCCACTTGTTTCTTTGCTTTTGGCCACACTCATGGCATAGCGAAATTCCCAAGCCAGGAATCCACTCTGAGCCAAGCTACAGCTGAGACTTAAGCCACAGCTGCAGCAATGCCAGATCCTTAACCCACAGCACCAGGCCAGGGATCAGACCAGCACTGCCACAGAGACAACACCAGATTCTTAACCTGCTGTGTCACAGCTGGAACTCCCAATTTGTAATTTCCATTTTTTTTTTTTTTTTGCCATTTCTTGGGCCGCTCCTGCAGCACATGGAGGTTCCCAGGCTAGGGGTCCAATCGGAGCTGTAGCCACCAGCCTACACCAGAGCCACAGCAACACCGGATCGGAGCCGCGTCTGCAACCTACACCACAGCTCACGGCAACGCCGGATCGTTAACCCACTGAGCAAGGGCAGGGACCGAACCTGCAACCTCATGGTTCCTAGTCGGATTCGTTAACCACTGTGCCACGACAGGAACTCCCCATGTATTCTTGAATTGCTTAAGTCCTTATGTTCTTATTTAGTTTAATTGTGTTCATACTTTGTATACTTCTAATCATTTTATTTATATTAAGGCTTGTTTGTTATACATCATGTGACAGGCAGTATGCTTTGTACCGGAGGCCTGAATTCTTCTTGCAATTTGCTATAAAGTTCTTCTTTTGCATTTTGGCTCTGACCTGGTACTGGAAAATAGATTAGGCTTTTTACTTTTTGTCAGTTGTATGAAAATTATCAATGTGAATAGAATAAAATAAATGCATGGAAAATAGCCCCCCCAAAAGAAACAACATATGACTAATCTTTTAGAATATTCTATGTACACTTGAGAAAATTATTTATCCTATTGTTGGGCTTCTGATATATATTATTCATAATTTTGATTAATATATTATGATATAAAATATTTAATAATTTATAACGAATTTTTATAGAATTTTTATTTTTTAAGACAATATTTTGCACAATTGGTGGCTTACAACAAAGTTGAAAGGAAGGTAGAAATTTCCCATATACCCCTGTACCCACACAAGTATAACCTCTTCCATTGTCAACATCATTCACCAGAATAGCACCTTTTTTTAACCCAAGGATGAATCTATATTGACACCGTAATCCCCCAAAGTTTATGGTTTACCTTACAGTTCATTCTGTGGGTTTGGACAACTGTATAATAACATATATCATTATGGCATCACACAGAGTGTTTTCACTCCCCTGAAGATCCTTTGTATTCTGCCTGTTTATGCCACCCCAACCTGGCAACTGCTAATCTTTTAACTGTCACCTTAGTACCTTTTCCAGAATATCATATAATTAAAATCAAGCAGTATATACCTTTTTAAGATTGGCTTCTTTCCTTTGGTAATATGAATT
Source organism: Phacochoerus africanus (assembly GCF_016906955.1). NCBI lineage: Eukaryota > Metazoa > Chordata > Mammalia > Artiodactyla > Suidae > Phacochoerus > Phacochoerus africanus. Next base: position 233,772,256 of record NC_062545.1, read on the forward strand.
TAAGACTCCTCCATGACTTTTCATGGCTTTATAGCTCATTTCCTTTAAGTGTCGAATAACATCCCATTGTCTGGATGTGTCAGGTTTTCTTACCTATTCACCTTTTGAAGGTTTCTCTGTTGCTTCTGAGTTCTAGAAATTGTGAATAAAGCTGCTATAAACATCTGTATACAAGTTTTTGTGTGAACTTAATTTTTCAACCCTTTTGAGTGAATACCATTGGAGCATGATTGCTGGGTCATGTGATAAGAGTATATAAACTGCCAAACTATCTTCCAAGGTCACTACATCATTTTGTATTTCCACCAGCAGTGTATAGGAATTGCTGTTCCTCTGCATCCTTGCCAGCATTTGAGGTTGTCAGTGTTCAGATGTTGCCCATTCTAATGGATGTGTAGTGGCATCTCCACTTTAATTTGCATTTCTCTCTTGACATATGATGTGGAGCATCTTTTAATATGTTTAGTTGCCAACTGCATATATTCTTTGTTGAGGTACCTTTTAAGGTCTTTTGCTCATCTTAAAATTGGGTTATTATTTTATTATTGTTGAGTTTTAGATTTTTTTTTTGTGTATTTTGGGTAACAGTCCTTTATCAGATTATTTTTTTCTTTTGCAAACATCTTCTCCCAGTCTGTGGTTGTCTTCTAATTCTATTGATATTGCCTTTCACAGAGACATTTAATTTTATGAAAGCTCAACTTATCATTTTTCTTTCATGGATAGTGTCTTTGTTGTTGTATCAATAAATGTACCACTATACTCAAAAGTCATCTAGGTTTTCTCCTTTGTTATCATCTAGGGACTTTATAGTTTTATTTTTTACATTTAGGTCCACAATTCATTTTCAGCTAATTTTTGTGAAGGGTGTAAGTTTTTCAGGTAGATATCCAGTGCTAGAAACATTTGTTGAGAAGACTATCTATGTTCTGCTGTATTATTTTTGCTCCTTTGTCAAAGATCAGTTGACTCTATATGTAAGAGTCTATTTCAAGTCTCTGTTTTGGTCCACTGATCTATTTGTCTGTTCTTTTGCCTATACAACACTTTCTTAGTTAATATATTTTAATAGTAAGTCCTAAAGGTGGGTAGCATCAGTCCTCCAAATTTGTTCTTCTCCTTCAGTATTCTGGGTCTTTTCCTGTCCATATAAACTTTATAACCAGTTTGTTGATATCCATGAATTAGGTTTTTATTATTTTGATTGGAATTGCATCAAATCTATAGATCAAGTTGGGAAGAACTGATATCTTGACAATATGGCGTCTTCTTATTCATGGACTTGGAATATTTCTCCATTTATTTAGTTCTTTCATTTTATCCATCAGAGTTTTGTATCTTTCCATATATGGATCTTGTTCATATTTGTTAGATTTATAACTAAATATAATTTTTGTGTGATAATGTAAATGATACTGTGTTTTCAATTTCAAGTTTTGCTTGTTCATTGTTGACATATAAGAAAGCAATTGACTCATATTAACCTTGTATCTTGCAACTTTGCTGTAATCACTTATTCCAAGAATTTGTTGATTCATTCAGATTTTATGCATAGATGATCATGTCGTCTGTGAATAGAAGCAGTTTTATGTCTTCCTTCCCAATCCGTAAACCTTTTCCTTTTCTTGCCTTATTGCATTAGCAAGGACTTTCAGTATGATACCAAAAAGGGATTGTGGGAGGGGACATCATTGTCTTGTGCCAATTTCAGTGAAAACCTTTGAATTTCTCATTATAAAGCACAATGTTACCTATAAGTCTTTTGTAGCCTTTATCAAGATGAAAAAGTTTCCTTATATTTCTCATTTTCTGAGAGTTTTTCTCATGAATGAGTTATGAGTTTGTCAAAAGCCTTTTCTGCATCTTTTGATGTGATTATGTGATTTTACTTTTTTAGTCTGTTGATATGATGGATTATGTTAATTTATTTTTGAATATTAATCAGCCTTGTATATTTGAGATACATTTTACTTGGTCATAGTATGTACAAATTGAATTTTTAAACTAAATTTCTTTGGATACCAAGAAAAAATTAAAAATGATTATGAAAGTTCATGTTTTCAAAGACCATGTGAATGGGGGTTGTGAGTTAAACTGCTCAGGAAATGCTAGACCAGGCTCTGAGTTTTCATGTGGATGTTTTTAGGGCCAGTATTTGGTCCCGCAGAAACTCAGCCTTTTGTCAAAAAGGAGAAAGGAAAATGAGCAATAAACAAAATTGTAGACATTTTTACTCTTTTAGGAAAAACAAGATATAAAACTATTCATTTGCATACATACTTCTGGTTCCTATCCTATATAGATTTTTGTGTTTGACATTTATTCCTATATGGAATATTTTTATCTATTAATTAGAGTGTGATGCTGGTTTTCTCAAACAAAAGTTCTGCTGTCAAGAACACATTGCCTCATCCTACCTCAAGCTAAATTGAGAATGAGACCTAACACATGATACTATAGGACAAAATAGATACTAATAGGTGAATACTATAGAACAAACAAATCAGGGATCAGAAACTTTGGTAGTGGGTATACTTTTGCTGCTCATGATTCTGTGACTCTAGGCAATTAATTAAAATGCTCTATGACTTAGTTTCCTGTTTTGTTGAATTGGGAAAATACCACCTGGTATGTCAGGGAGATAGATGACTTTTTTATCTTAATCTCCTTATACTAAATGTTGGAAGTTTCATGATGAATTTTCAAGGCAAAAGTATTTCCTGATTCCATATTTCACCTTATTTTCTATGTGTTTACAGATTTTCCCCTTAGTTTTCAACTTAGGGACATCTCTATTTTCTGAAGCAATACTTTTTCAGTACTGATAGTGTAAGTATTATATCCTTTAAAATCAGTGAAAGTTGAAGAGTCACAGCCAGAAAATGAAGAGAGGGAAGAAGAAACTTAGGTCCAAATATCCTCCTTGGTATATTGTATTCTTTTAAATACAGATTTTCTTACAAACTCAGACAAGTTTCAGGAGACAATGGGAAAAAAACCCTGTGTTTGATAACTTACTTTTCATCTTTTATTTTTCTTTTTCTTCTTTTTCCTCCAAAAATGTGATACTTCTTCTTGTATATTGTATCTTGTCAGTATTCTACTGCCCTAAGACCAGCACTGTGTTTATTAATCCATTCATTTATCTATTCGTGAAGTATTTATTGAGCATCTACTAAGAGCCAGGCATTTACTTAGGCTCCTAAGACCTTATAGCAAATGAAAGAGAAAAAAATATTTCTTTTAACAACCCTGTATTTTCTGGATGAATACATATAATAAACATATATTATGTCAAGTGTTTCTCAGCAATGAATAACAATGAAGCAAGGCAAGGAGGTTAGAGAATAGCATCAAAGGAGTGGGATGTCATTTTGTGTAGGATTGTCAGGGAAGTCTTGTCTGATAAGGTGATGTTAGAGAGGACATATGAAAAAAGGGAAGGAATGAGTCATGCAGGTATTTGTGGAAAGAGTATTATAGGCAAAGGGAGTAGCAAGTGGAAAGCTTGGGTTAGTTAGAAACTTGACATGTTCACAGACCAACAAAGGGTCTGCTATGGCTGGAGCGGAGTGAGAGAAGGGCTAAGAGAGGTAGGTGAGGCAGAGGTAGCAGGTGGCCAAGTGATGGGGGTGCGGAGGCCACTGTATGATCTTTGGCCCTTTTACCGACTGCAGCTGGAAACCGCTGGGGAGTTTTGACCAGAACAGTGACATAGCTGACATAATTTAAATAGCTCACTTAATTGTAGTGTGCAGATTATATTATAGTGCATGTGGTACTCAGTTGTGCTATTCAACTGATGATAGGATTGCACTTCCTGGCCCTGTTTTAGGTGGAGCCATTTTGCTAATATGGACCAATGTATTGCAAATTCTATGAACATGATTTACTTTTAAATTGGAGAATCTGATTTCTATATGTAAAACTCTGTAATTTTGCTTTACCACAGCACTGACAGGAATCTAGACAGCGACTGCTTTATCATCAAGAGTGAAGACCACAAGGAGTGAGAGCCCCTGACTGACCTGCAGTGGACATAAACTATGAGTAAGAAATAAGCCGTATAACTATTTGAAACCACTGAGCATTTAAATTTGGCTAACTGGGAACTTGAAGTATGAGGTTACCATAACAAAAACCATAAAATATTGTCTTAAGGATAGATGTGGATAGCAAAGCTATTAGAATATGGAAGGATGGTATTTCATGATTTGAAATGGCAGGTTATTTGGTAAAATCTTTAATAACAGGGAAGGCAGAACAGATACTTAATGAATGTGTGGCCCTAGGGAAAAACATTGGAAAACTGAATACTAGTACTGTATGTTTACTGTTTATTTATTGAGGTATAGCTGATTAGCAGTGTATGTTGATTGATGTTGGCTACTTTTCGTAAAATATTACACAAAAAGTTGACCTCAGAAAAGAATGTCCTGATTAGTAAGTATCAATGAAAGAGATTAGAGAGAGTTCATATTTTGGCACCATATGGAATTGGAAGGCACTGAATTTCATCAACAAATAGTAAAATATAAAATTTAGAAATACTTTGAGAGATAAAATTCAGTTAAAGTTAAGATGTATAGCAATAATCAAATCAAGACTGTAGTAACCCTGCTTCCTGTGGGGTAAGTGATTTTTATCTGGACGAACAGCATAGGAAAAAACAAGATTGAACATACAGCTCTACTGTAGAAGCTAATGAGCTGAAGGTGATTACACCACACAGACTTAAGGTAAGTGATTGAAAAGACAAAGAAGGATAACAAATTTAAGAAATCTGTAAAGAAAAAGAAAAAAGCTGTGGATGAGCCTTCCAGCTCATGAACTGACTACCATCAAGCAGGTAAGAAATTTTCTATGCTTTTGTGAATTTGTGTGTTAAAGAAACCATGAACTGGGCTATAATGTTTCTGATTGTTGCCAGCTATGTCTCATGAGCCTCTGATATCCTCCAGGCAGTAGACAGAATATATAATTTGCTTTGCCCCCAAGGTTGCCACTGTCTATTTTAGACATGGGCAAGTAGAAAACTGGAAAATTCAGCTCCTTCCAGAGAGTAGAACCAGGGACGTCACATGGTTGTTTTGAAGTTTCCTATTCTTCCTCCATATCCTCCTTTTCCTCTGCCTCTTCCTCTTCCCCCTTCTTCTTCTTTTCCTTCTTTGTGCTCAGTTGGAACCAAGCCTAGTTCTGAAATCATAATTTCTTGACTTGAGCTGATATCTTACAATTTGTTGCCAGTTCCTTTCCCTCAAGGTAGGTTCCAAGGAATAGCTGAGGATTTAGGTCTAAAGTCACCATTGTTAGCTTATGGGAAGATTAGTCTTTTATCTCTAACCCAGTATTTCTCAAACATTAGCTGTGTGTTAGAATTACCTGGACTTTTGAATTAAAAATACTGATGCTTGAGCCTCACCTATTTTTGTGATCCTCTGGCTTCCAGACTTCAGGTTCTTGATATTTTTAGCTCTTTGATCTTACTTGTTTGGATAATCCTCCTAGTTAAAAATGAGAAATTCCCACATGAGTCCCATGTTGGGCCCTGACAGGAAAGAGAGGGGTGATATTGGACAATTGAGCTATACACAAATGGTGAAAGTTTTTGTCAGTTGTCTCATTGCAAACATTTAATAAATTTTATTGGAGGAAAATAGAACAGAATTGAAGGAAATGAGCCAAATATGTCTGATTTTTGTTGTATTAAGTTTGAATGTTTATTTTTTTCTCAAACAAATATATCTTGCAAGCAATCAAATCCCTTTAGTCTTTTTTTCTATTATACCCATTGTCACATTTGCTTTGGTAACATCTGCTCACTTTTTTATGAATTTGAATACTAAGTAGTAATCAAATGTCAAGGTGGTTCCCCATTATCTTGTCAATTTCATAATATTAACAATTACTGTATTTCTACAAGCTTATTTGCCCTGCATGGGGAGATCATGGACTGTTCTCTTCTGCTATGCTGCTGTGGCCACTTGCCTAAGTGATTTGATTCTTTGTGTACAACCCTCTCACAACCTCAGTTTTATTACTCAAAATCTTCAGATTCTTTGTTTTCCTTCCAAGTCTCATACGTGTCTATTTCATCACCAGTATTTCATTTACTTTGCTTTTCAGTCACTCCTCAATGCAACCAAGATTTATTGAGCACTTACTGTTTGCAAGGGATAGGGCTGGGTGTTGGAGTCATGTGAAGATGAGAAAAATGGAATTAAGGATTGAGAGCAGATTTCAATCTGAATAGGTAAAGGATGTGTGCATGGTTAGCACAACACAGCTGTTATATACTTTCATGGTAATGCAGACAGAAAGCAGCTAGTTCAGTACTGGCACATTGACATTTGAGATATTCTAAAGCTCTAATTGTGGAGTAGAGACACTAATCAGAAGTGATAGTTTTCCATTTCACTTGCCTATTTACATACTTCATATATTCAGAGAGGATTATATTTCCCCAGAACAAGTCTGTAAAGGAAAATGACCCTAAGATTTTCCTTTTTGCTTGACCTATGTCTTCCTAATGGGTATATGCCCTCAACTCTGCAGTAGATGCTATGGGTACTGAGCATTTGAACATGGCTACTTAGCTTCACAACTTTAGTCCAATCTAACCCTCACAACAATGTGTATGGAAGGCATTATTATTCTTGGATAAAAGTGAAGTAGAAAGATCAGAGAGTTTAATTGAGTTTTGTAATAATTGACATGTTGGTAAAGCTCAGTGGCCACTTCATAGGTGCCATGAATAAATGAACTGCTAAGAGAGCAACGAAGAGGGGAAGCTTTCTTTTCTTGGTTTTAACTGCTGTGTTTAGCGCTGCTCCGGTGCTCAACACTGATGTGTTACAAAATCTGGGAACATGTTCACAAGGAGCACAATGAGAATGATGCCCCTAGGCTGAGGTGCACCCTGACCTGTCCACACACACAGTAAACAGAGTGATGGAGAGTGGACTAATCAACTCTAGACAAGTGTTTGATAAATTTTTTAACTCCAGAGTGTATTAGCTCTAAATTAAGATGTCTCATGGTAACCTTCAAATCATAAATACTCAAAATGCTCATCTACATTATTTATAAAGATGTGTTATGAATGAGAATGTGTGCATTTATAGTTAGAGGATGTGTGTCTGTGTGTGTACATATATATGTATGTATATTTAGAAGAGCTGTCTCTTAAACTAAACTATATATTCAAAGGCAAGAGCATATTTAACTCATTTCATATGATAATATATTTAGTCAAAATCTTCCCTGTTACATGTTTGCATAAATTCTAAAGCTGCCTATGGTACCTGAAAGGAGGTGAAGAATGGCTTATCCTACCAGTGTTTTCTGGAAATTTGACTTCCTCTCACATTGAGGAAACTGTATGCTCCCACAAAAGTGCTCTATTAATTTTTTGCTCTGATGTTTTGTGTATGATGGCTAAATTCTTGATTAAGTATGAGCATATGAGAGGCTGAAGTTTTGCATCCAGACTGAGCAAAACCTATTGTACATCAAAGCAAGAGTAATTGTGTACAATGCGATTTTATTTTTGTAGCTTGCATTCAAGATAAGAGGTGATAATTATAGAAACCGTTATTCTTTGTTATTCTGGTGTTTTTTGCACCAAAAGGTTCAATTTATAGGTAACTGATGTTTCTCTGACAGAATTAGACTAAAGTCATATGGGCAAAGGCTTTGAATATGGTTTCCCTTTCATTATATGTTAGATATCTTGATTTCTTTCTATAGGGCAGTTGGTGTCCTCTTTGACAGGATAAAAAGCCCCTGATAGTAATATTTAGATAACCTAGGGGCTTCTAGGACTTCATGAAAAATTTGACATCAGAAAATCATGAACGGTGTAAAGAAACTTAGAATTTGAAGAATAAATTAAAGATAGACTGGGGATATAATTTCTGATCTCTCTTATTCACAGTCTGGGAAAAATTGATTTCTTACTAATGGACTATGGGTCACCATGTGTTGAAAAGGAATGAGTGCTAGAAGAAATTAAGAAAAGATACTGGAGTGCCAGGTCTTTGTAAAATTCATCTCTTTATGTCAGCCTTGGGCTAATATATTTACAGAATTCAAGTAGAGAGCAAATGCCATAGGGTCATATGGAATGTCACCACAGATACAAGAGCTTCTATGGACTTATTGGTGTGTTGTTGTAAACATTATATATTTTATATTAAGGTCTTCCTTGACTGGCTTCTTCTTGATTGTAACTTATTCGTTTTAGAGTTGCTCTGGTACTGTTCTATTTCATTGTGTAGAGATATCCTGGAGAGCAACTTTCTATCCAAGGACTACAAAGCCCAGCACCCCTTGCATTAAGGGTGGGCGTATAAGTGGTTTTTATTAATACAATGAGAGTAGTTTGGGGCTCTATTATTTTTAAGCCATGTATGTCATCACTGTATTTCCTTGTTGCCTTTCTGCTAATTAGATGCCAACAATTCTGAGGGCTCTCTTATCAAGATAGAAGGAAACAGAATTCCTTGAATTAGACTGAACACTAGCAGGTAGAAACACACAAATAGTCCGTTGGGGGGCGGGAAATAAAAATAAAAACTTCTATTGTGTAAGCCATTAAATTTGTGAGTTTATTTGTTACAACAACTAATGTTACCTTAACAGAATACATAGAAATATTTAAGTTAATATTCTGAGTAGTGGAAGAGTAGTAGTAGAATGACGAAGCACAGTGAGTTGGTAGAGAATGTGAGAGGTAAAAGTGGTAGAATCATGAACAGTTAGAGATATCTGAAGAATAGACAAGACCCTCCATTGTCTTCCAACCAAATGTGAAAAAGAATTCCTTCATAATGTTAATATTTGTGGGAATCTTAGTGGATTTTTAGTGGAAAATTTTCTAATTAATTCTGATTCAGACATCTGTTACATTCACTTGTTTGGAAATCAAACCCAAACATGAATCTCCGTTAAGAGTGTCCTTTTTTGAATCCTAGACAAATAATCATTTAAAATTTTAAAGGTGTTTAAAGGTGCCAATGAATTTCTTGTCTTAAACTGATCCCCTTGGAGGAAAATATTTATTTACAGCGGCCCTCGAGAAGGGCACTTGCTAAAGTGTCAGTATCATGTCATCTGTTTTTAAAGCTTCATTTAAATATACTCTGACTCTACCAAACCAAATATGAAATGTGTTGATAGACTATTGCTGCCACCAAAGAAACACTAAGACTTTTCCCTCAAAAGATAAATGTCTATGAAGTGACAACCGTCTGCAGAGGATCACTGGAAAAAAGAAGGAAGCCAAGAGTGATAAGCACAGCACATGTTCTATCTGTGAAAAAAACAGAGTCTTGCTTTGAAGGCTTTAGTTTGGTTCAGGTGATCAGTCTGTTTTCTGAAAAAGGACTAAAGAAATATTGGGTTGGCCTGTTGCTGCAAAATTTATATTCTTTCAAGTGTCTCCCTGATTTTGATTTTTTTAATTTTTATTTATTTATTTATTTGTTTATTTATTTATTTATTATTTCCCCCAACACACTTTTTTTTTCCCACTGCACAGCATGGGGACCCAGTTACACATACATGTATACATACTTTTTTCACCCATTGTCGTGCTCCCTTGTAAGTATCTAGACATAGTCCTCAGTGCTACCCAGCAGGATCTCATTTTTAATCCATTCCAAAAGCAATAGTTTGCATCCTAACCCTAAACTCCCAATCCCTCCCACTCCCTCCCCCAGGCAATCACAAGTCTATTCTCCAGGTCCATGATTTTCTTTTCAGTGGAAAGATTCATTTGTTTTCGATTTTTAAAAGTGAACCTAATGAGTTTTAGATGTGGTTCTCTGACCATAATTTTCTCATGGTTCTCACTAGAAAAACAAAGTGGAAGAAAATTAAACCAGTATTTATTTTTTGGGGGAAGGGAACAAAGTGTTTAAATGTCCTATTCTTACTATATGTACAAATATGTTGAACATTTGGCAAATAAAGATAAGCAAAAGAGAAAATAATGTATTTTTTCCATGCTAAATGTGATTTTCTTTGCCAAAAAAAATAAGACTCTGATGTATATGTATGGTTATAAAATTTTATTTCTCTCAAATACATATTATATACCCTTTTACTTGTTTTTGAATATTCTTTAGTTATGGTTGTATTCAGTAATTTGATTAGAACTTTCCAATATAAAACTGTGGTTACGAACATTCATGTTAGTAAATCTTCCTATATGTATAGGATTTCTTCTTTAAAATTTATTCCTTAAAGTGATTTCATGGTTGAAAAATGATGCTCATTTTATTTTTTTTATATTCTGACCAAATGTCTTCCAGAAATAATGTACTAAATTTTTCTTTTATTTATGAAAGAGCTTGTTTCCACATTATTCTTCAATATTGAGTGTTGTCATTTAAAAATCTGAAATGTAGTATTTGATTTGCATTTCTTTACTAAACAGTGTGGTAGTTTCTGGCCATTCACAAATTGCTCATACCTTTGCCATTTTATGGTAATTATCTTCCTCTCTTGCTTCCTTTTTTTTTAAACCTATTTTTCTCCAGCCTTTTTTTTTTTTTTTAAAGTATAGCTGGATTTCCCACTGTGGCTCAGTAGCAACAAACCTGACTTGTATTCATGAGGATGTACGTTCAATCCCTGGCCCCACTCAGTAGGTTAAGGATCTGGTTTGTGGTGAGCTGAGCTGTGGTGTAGGTCGAAGGTGCAGCTTGGATCTAGTGTTGCTGTGGCTGTGGGATAGACTGGCAGCTGCAGCTCCTATTTGACTACTAGCCTGGAAACTTCCATATGCCATGGGTATGGCCCTAAAAAGACAAAAACAAACAAAAAGTATAACTATTTTAAGTGAACGGTTTAAAGAATTCTATATACTATTAATACTACTCCACAGTTGAGACATGGAAACTTTCCATCACCCTGTGGTAGGCAAAAGAATTCCCCCCTTTAAGCGATATCCATGTACTAATCCTTGGAACCTGTGAGTATTAGCCTATATGATTAAATAAAAATCCAAATTGCATTTGTGATTAAGGATCTTGAAGTAGAAAGATTTATATGAGGGTGGGCCCTAAATGCAATCACGTGTATCTTAATAAGATGGGGTCACAGGGGGCATTGATAGAAGAAAGACCACGTGACAGAAGAGAAGGAAGCAGAATTAGAGAAATTCTGTACCACTGGCTTTGAAAATGGAGGAAGGGGCCACGAGCCACTGGAAAATGCAAGGCAATATATCATTTCTAGAACATCTGAGGGAGGGTGACCCTGCTTGACTTGAGCCCTGTAAGACTTATTTTAGACTTTTAGCTCTTTAGAACTGTGAGAGAATACCTTTCTTCTTTTTAAAGCCACTGAAGTAGTGGCAATTAGTTACAGCAACCACGGAAACTAATACTATCCCCAAATATTCCCTGTGCACTTTGATGTTAGTTGCGGGGTGAATGGATGACATCATAGTTGTCAGACAACCACTTATCTACTTACAGTTTCTATGATTTTGCTTTTTTAATAATTTCATGTAATGGAATCATATAGTGTAATATGTGGCATTGTATGTCTGACCTTTTTTATGGAGTTACAATATTTTTGAGGCTTACTTATGGTTGTTACTTGTGTCAATAGTTCATTCCTTTTTATTGCCAAGTAGTTTTATATTGTATGGATATATGATATTTTGTTTCTCTTTTCACTATTTGATGACATTTGGATTGTTTCCAGTTTTGAGCTACCGTGGATAGTGCTGCTGTGAATATCCACATAAAAATCTTTTTGTGAATATATGTCTTCATTTTTCTTGGGTAGTTACTAGGTTGTGTGCTAAGTACATGTTTAACTTTTAGAGAAATTCTAAGCTGTTTCCCAAAGTGGTTGCATCAATTTAACCACCAACAGTATGTGATTTTTCCAGTTGACTTAGAGAGAGAGAAGGAGAGGGAGCGAGAGAGGAAGAAGAAAAAAAAAGGTAGAGGGAGAGGAGGTGGAGAATGAGGGGGGAGAGGAGAAATAAACAAAATAAAACTATCCAATGATATTAAGGGTCAGGGGTTATCCTATCCAATACTGATTCCCTGTGGTCTGGCTGCTCAGAAAAAGGTCTGTGGAAACTGGTCACAGCCATATGCTTAAGGCAATTAATTCTGGTTAACCTGAATGTTTGAACTTAGCCTATGTTATAGACTGAATATTTTTGTCCTGCAGAAATTCATGTGTTGAAGTTCCAACCCCCAATCTGATAGTATTTGGGGGCCTTTGGGAGGTAATTAAGGTTGGTTTAGGTCAAGAATCATGGTGCCCTCAGAAGAAGAGACATGAGAGAGCTTGTTCTCTCCTTATCCCTGTGCACTAACTGAGAAAAGGCCATGTGAATGCATGGTGAGAAGGTGACCATCTGCAAGGCAGGAAGAGAGCCGTCACCAGACCAAATCCTGCTGTCCTGCTGGGATTTTTATTCTTTTTCATATATATATATGTATATATATATATATATATATATATGTATATTCTCTTTTCATATATATATGAAATGATTTTTATTTTTTAATTATAGCTGGTTTACAGTGTTCTGTCAGTTTTCTGCTGTACAGCATGGCGACCCAGTTACACATACATAGACTTTGATTTTAGGCTTTCTAGCCTCTAGAGCAGTGAAAAAAATATGTTTTTGTTGTTTAAGTCACCCAATCTTTGGTATTTTGTTATAGTAGCCTGAGCTGCCTCTCAGTGAAGCCAGGGAAGATGGGTTAATTCATTGCTCTCTTTCTTTTTGCATTGTGAATACAGAAGGGACGATCATGTCACCATTGCCTAGAGACATGAAGCTTCATTCCTAGCACTCTGATCACAACAGGGCCAGGAATTGGTGCTTTCTAGAGCATAATGTGGAGCTGACAGAAAAGGCTAGAATTAAGTTTCTACCATGTCATTGCGAGTGTACTATACTCAACTATTAATATATGAGGATTTATTTTCAAAGACGCTTATTGAAGTATTATTTGTCTGGGCACAAAATAGAATGCAAGGGAAACACTCAACTAAAAAACACAGTGGTTCAATAACTCATTGTTCTCTCTGTGTGGAATATAATACAGACATTAAAAAGAATGAAGTGGAGCCAGACCAGTTAATTTGGGTAAATATCCTTTATTTTTCCCTCTCTTGATACTCACATTCAATCAATTACAGTCTACTGACTCTATTTCTGAACTATCTCATAAATGCATTCATGTTTCTCCATGTCCACTGTCCTTTATTTGACGTTACCATGATCTCTTGCCTGCATTATTCAGCATGTTCTTATATGTTATCTAATCCTGCCTCTCTGAACTGCCTCTTGCACATGGAAATCAGAAAGATTTTTCTATAATGAAAATGATATTGGCTCTGTCCACAGCTTAAACCCTTCATTGGTTTTCTCATTTACTCCCAGATTAATAATCAATATATTTATATGAAATCATAACTATAATAGCATATAATTGTATCATTTACTTTTGAAAATCACAAATGAAAAGAACAAATACAACAATCAAATCAATCATTTATAATTAAAATTTTGCTCTCCAGAATAATTCCTATAACAAAATAACATCAAAATGATAACTGAACTCTCTAAAAAAAAAAAAGAATTAACACTTAACCTAAGCTGTACTGAGAGGGTGTAGCTTGGAATTCTTTTTTTTATAAAATAAGAGAAAATAGAACATTCAAATTTAAGAAGCTGCAAAAAAAATTTAAAAACACTGAAAAGCATAAATAATGAATTATTTAAAACTGAAAAGAAGCTAATGAATAGGAAGCAAGAGATTAATAAGTAATTGTAAAGTTAGTAAAATACTCAACCTCATGGAAGGCTTACTCAGGGAAAATGTGCGAAAAGAAAAACACATTAAAAGTGGAGTGAAGATAGGCCACATATAGGAAAGATGCTGAAATATTTGTTAGAAGATTTCTTTTAAAGCTTATATTAAGAAAATTTAATTTTTATAAAATGGAGAATTTTAAGGAAAATATAAAATGAACCCAACTGTCTCAACAATAAGTAAATAAGAGGAACAGACTAACATGAAAGTGTTAGAAAAGCTAGAATAATTACTCTCTAAAAATATCCTAGCCAATACGATTTTATGGGTAAGACACTCCCCCCCACACACACTCACACTGATTCAAAAAGGGCTTAACTCATCTGTGTAGAAAATAATGCATAATTCTGAACTCAGTCTGTAAAGCTAAAATACCTACCCAAATCAAAGACACATCCGAAGGCCATAGACCAATCAAATCACATTATATCTATTTAGGTATGTTGATAAAAGAAAAATACACAATGACCAAGAAGGACTTAATCCAATTACTAAAATTGAGCACATTAATACAAAATAAAAAGAACATATGTTCCCTATCAAAACACTGCCTTTACACATTTTCAGCATCTGTTCCTAATAAAAGTCTTAGTAAATTAAGAATAGACTACTTCCTCACTATTATAAAAATTATTTATCTTAAATGAACAATAAACATTATATTTAACAGTGAAACACCAGAAGCATTCCCTTTAAAGGCTTGAAAGTTAACAAGGATGTTATCATTTAATATCATTCTAGGAGTTTTATTATAATAACTCAGAAAGCAAATGAGTTTTAATGTTGGAAAAGAGGAAATAATAAGTCAGCATGTGAATTATGTGAAGATCATTGTTGTCAACCTGAAAAACTTAAGAAAACCAGCTAATAAATTGTAAGAACTAATAGCATAATTCAATAAATTACAGAAATCAAAACAAAACAAATACAAAATCCCAGGATATTTTCAGCCAATATATTATCTCTAATCAGTTAGTAAATATCTTTTGAGAGTCACGTTTTAAGAATGAAGTTTCCATTTATATTAACATAAAGAGGACTTCAGGGGAATAGTTTTGAACTGGGGAGAATGAAGTTGTTTACCTGAATGTGGCAAGTTAGAGACACTTATGAGGTTCAAATGCAGTTGAATTTATCATACATTAACATAGAGTTCATTGAACTGGGGATCCAAGTTTGGAGATTTTGGAATATAGAGAATATTTAAAGTCATAAGACTTGAATTCACTTCATGAGTCAGTGTAGTGAGAAAAAAAAATCATGCAAGAATTGAGCCTTGGGATGCTCCAAAATTTAGAGGTTGTTAAATACATATGAACCAGCAAAGGAGGATGGCAAGCTGATGAGTTTAGAAGTGAACCATGAACTCTTTTGGAGGCCAAGTAAAATATCTGTTCTAAGAGTAAGGAAGTGACCTGTGGCAAATGCTGCCCATTAGTTAAGAAGAGGACAGAGAATTGGCCATTGGACTTGTCAGTGTGAGGATTATACATAATCTTGACAAAAGGCATTTTGGTGAAATGATATAGATGCAAAGTCTGCTTAGAGTTGATTCAGGAAAGGATAGAAAGGGAGAGGGATTAGACATGGTGAATAAAATCTCTTGAGGAGTCTAGATAGAAAAGGAAATAGAGAAATAGGATATTAGACAAGACTACAGTCAAGAACATTTTACATTTTTTAAAGATAGAACATATAACAGCATTTTGGTATGCAGAAGGGAGTAATTTAGGAGCATATGGAAAATAGATGGTATATGAGATAAATGTAGAGTTTCTGAAACTGTGCCTTTGAATAAGCAATAAGCTATAGATCCAATTGCCATCTAAGTAGAGCAATTGGCATTCAGAGAAGAGAGGGTCTATTCCTAACAATAGCGGACAAAGTAGGATGTATAGATACAGATTCAAGTAGGCTGGTAAATGTGATTGAACGTGTGGAAATGTTCATCTTCTGTTCCGACTATAATTTTGTTGTTGTTCTCCATTTATCTGGTCTGAGCTCCATGACATAAATAGTTTTAGAAAAAAATTAAATAACTTTTAAGAAGTAATACTTTAGGATATTTCACTGGGAAACTAGTTTAGCTGGGTATGCAGTTTTCAACATTTCTCTACTAAGCTTGTTTTTACTTTATAATTTATGCTTCCTATTTCTTCTGCATGGTTCCCCTTGCTTCCAGATATACACATGGCTGGTTTATTGTTATTACTTATATCTCTGCTTAAATTTTACTTTAGCCTACAAAGCTTGACTGCACTGCCCCAAAGAACCCTTAAGCTTCAGTCATTTTCATTTCTTTGGTGTCGATTTTTTTTTCTTCATGAAATATATCACTCTCTGCAATTATATACAGTTTTGTTTGTTTAATTTCCACCTCTTAGCACAAGTCTGTGAGTTCCACGTGGTTAGTAAATTGATGCTCTGGTTCACCTGTGTACCCAGCGTATTAGTGTTTGGTGTGTCTCCAGCAATTGCTATTTGTTGAATGAATGCCTAAATTATCAGGAAATGCTGGGGTAAAGACATTAAGGTGGTAACACGCATCATATATTTAATTGATTTTAGGAATTCTTCAACATATGAAAGAGTAATATGATTATCACCCTAGAAGAATGTTATAGAAAAATACTGGAGACCCTTTGAGGGCAGAGATCATTCTATTTTGCTTTGCATCTTCCACATTGACTGGAGCAGTATTTTGTAAATAAAAGCATTATGGTTAATACTCACTGGATTAATTCATGAATGCGTTGATGAGTTAATAAAATTTTCTAAAGCAGGAGCACACTTTATGTTTGTTACATTATTTTTCCCTAACCAGTACTTTACTATGGGTACTACTTTAAAAAACAAGGATTAGTGCACGTGACTGAATATGCCTGGTTTTTACAGTAACTTTGGGCCTTAAAGACATTAGGGATCCCCTCCTAGGTACTAATTAGAGAGATAAGGAGTATATGAAAGTTTTTTAATAAGCTGATTATAGAGCAACACCAGTGTGGAGCAACAAATCATCTTATCATCTAGAATAATGCATGAGATTCAAGGAGACAAACAGTATTTATTATATTAAAAAATTACACTGCCCATTTAGTATAAAAGAACCAGATAAAACTGGTTATGTTACAAGGAAAATGCTTAGACGTAATTAGCATTTCCAGATGAATTTTGCTTTTATGTA
Source organism: Phacochoerus africanus (assembly GCF_016906955.1). Classification (NCBI taxonomy): domain Eukaryota; kingdom Metazoa; phylum Chordata; class Mammalia; order Artiodactyla; family Suidae; genus Phacochoerus; species Phacochoerus africanus. Next base: position 233,789,299 of record NC_062545.1, read on the forward strand.
TTAGTATCCTATTGAAATTCTTAGGGTAGAAAGCATTTATGATTACTGGCAGGTGTTCACAAGCATATTTTACTATGAGCAGTGCATTAAAAACTAAAGATTGCCTCATCTCAACAACCCCTGTGCAGAAAACTCTTCAGATGGTCTTGGATTAGTCAAGGTTAGATTCTTAGCCTACTTACAATTCAGAGGTTGGCATTGTGGCCTTTAGAGGGGGACTTTTAAAATTCTTTTACAGGGAGTTCCCCTTTTGGCACAGCAGAAACGAATCCGACTAGGAACCATGAGGTTGAAGATTCCATCCCTGGCCTCGTTCAGTGGGTTACAGATCCTGCGTTGCCATGAGCTGTGGTGTATGTTGCAGATGTGGCTTGGACCCGTGTTGCTGTGGCTGTGGTGTAGGCGGGCAGCTGCAGCTCCGATTGGACCCCTAGCCTGGGAACCGCCATGTGCCGCGGGAGCAGCCCTAAAAAGGCAATAAATAAATAAATAATCCTTAACAGGCCAATGTTTAAAGTCAGTATAAGTGTATTGACTTTATATAAATTCACTGTCTAGCTTCTTTATTAATTTGTTAACTAATTCACCTAATGTTATAGAGTTATGAGCCAAATAATCTTAAGCACCAAAGATAAGGAAGATGTCATAAAACCTACCTTTCCTGAACATATAATGGGCCAAAAATCTGAAGTGAATATAAGAGAGAAGAAAGCTAAGGTGCAAAAGGAGTGTTTTTTACATTTTAATGGGTATATGAATCACCTGGATGGGGAGGATATAGCCTTGTTAATATAATTATTGAATTGAGTGATATTGAATTGATAGGTTTGGGGTGGAAACTGAATATCTTCATTTCTAACAAGCTCCCAGATGCTGCTGCTGATTTTTGAACAACACTACAAATGAGGAGTAAACATAAAACAAAGCAGAGAAGTCTTTGATTTTCTGAACCTGTCAGTGATTTGAATATATGGAAGGGTAAAAACAAGACATATTTACACTGAAATGCTGAAGAGCCTTGTATGCACACATGAGGGTACTCTGATCTGCACTTCCAAGCCCTGTTATTATCATATGCAATAATGACCACCCTTCACAGCTATAGCTCTGCCTAACTTTGAGAGAACCAGCCTGGAAACAGTGCCCACTCAGGCCCTGGAAACATGCTTGGGGAAAAGAATTCTAGGTGCTTTAAGATATAAATTGCTGGGAGTTCCCATCATGGCTCAGCAGTTAATGAACCTGACTAGTGTCCATGAGGAGGCGGGTCCAATCCCTGGCCTCGCCCAGTGGGTTAATGATCTGGCATTGCTATGAGTTGTGGTGTAGGTCACAGACGTGGCTCCAATCTCAAGATGCTATGGCTGTGGTGTAGGCTGGCAGCTCCAGCTCCAATTTGATGCCTAGCCTGGGAACCTCCATATGCCTCAGGTGTCGCCCTAAAAATACCAAAAAAAAAAAAAAAGAAGAAGATATAAATTGTCTCCAGTTCATGGGAGCATGAGGGATCACAGATCCAAATAAAATAGAACCCACAGATGTGGAACTGGGTTCAGAATGTGAAACGACTCAAATCCTCATGTGTGTCATGTGCGCATACTTGAGTGGAATAAAGGAGTTTTAAGTCCCTGAACAGGATGGAGTGAAAAGAGTAGAGAGTAGGACCCCACTCATCTCTGTGCTATGCATATGTCCTAAGAATTCTCTGGTATATGACAAAATGAGGGTCCATAATGCAAAATAAGTAGTAAAATATCAACTAATTGGGAGTTCCTGTGACTTAACTTGAGAATTATCAATCTTATTGTTTTTCTTCATTCTTTAGTCAATGGCTACCCATTCCACGGGAAAAAGTCATGTCAGTAAATGATCTACTGGTCATCTATTGCCATGTTAACATTTTTATTAAAATATAGTTGATTTATAGTGTTATGTCAATTTCTGCTATAAAGCATAGTAATAATTACTTTCATTATCCCTATTTCCTTTTTTTGTTTTCTCTATTACTCTTACAAATGTAAGTAAAACAAAGATAAAAATTAGATTATAAGCCAGATCATGTATGACACTAGAACCCTGACCCACAACCTCAGCAGGAACCAGCTCAAAGAGCAAAACCACAATTTCTGTAGCAATTGGTCCAGAATGGTCAAAACTCAGTGATTATCAATTTCTGTATTTTTTTGCCCTCACGTCTGAATCAGAAACCAATGAGAGACAGACAGAAATGTTTCTAAAACCAGTCTTGTTAAGATGTCTTAAATCTACTTAGCCTACTTACCACTTCTCCATTCCAACACAAAGAGCACAGGCATCACTTACGACTGTTGCCAGCTCTCATGGATCATCTAAGTTCAAATCCTCTTGTCCTGCAGGAAAAACCTGCTTCTTATATGTATTCCCATTACATCTTGATTTTTGTACCTACATCTTTAAATGGCACGCCTTCACCAATGATGATGTGAGCCTTTGGGGTCCACTCTGGGGAAACATTGACTGGAATAAAATTGTTCACCTGAGACTTATCTTAGAAATTAAAGGACATAAGGACAGCATTTTTTATTGGTATGTAAGGACAACAAACAAAATCTTCATTCAAAAACTGCTTCACTGAAAATTTCTTTGGCCAAATCTAATAAGCAATTTGACAAACTTAGGCATTACCAGAACAGACTTATTTCCCTCATAAATCTTTCCCTCCTTCTCCTCCATATGACTTCCCTATATTTGACTCCCCTCTTCCCCTTTGTCTTGACTATTCTTTCACACTTCCACTGATATCTTCCTTTTCTTCCTCTTGCCCAGATCCTCTCTCTACCTTTTCCCAGTTATTCTCCTAGCACCCCAAAATACCAATGTCTCTAATGATCTAATGATACATACCCCTCCATGAGCTAGGTCTACAGGCAACATTAGAAGTCATATCTTAACCCATGTTAAAATTAAGGCTCTCATTAAAGATATTCCTAAATCTAGAGATCAGCAACTCTTCATAGAAGTATCTAGAATTATTTTGGATGTGTAGAATTCAGGGCTGCCTGACCATGCCGTCTTTACACACATTGGTTAGAACTTCAGATGCTCAGTCTTGAATGGCAAAAAATGATTGAACTGACCCAAAGAGCAACTTTTTTTTTTTCTACAAAGGGAAGACTTCTTTTTTTCCATAAATCTGAGGGTAAAATGGCTGCCAAAGTAGGGAAACATCCTAAAAGTGATATTGAAACATTTCCAAGGAAAATTAATTGGACTATAATTCAATCACCCAAATAGAGAAAAAGTGAAATTAGAATGGGAAGTATCCCCTTTACCTGAACTAAAGGTGTTATAACCTGGCAGAACATTTTGAAATTGTTTTTTAAGAATAACAAGATTCAAAATAAACTTAAAACCCTGCAGATCAAACTGCTGGGCCAATGGCAAACTGCTTTCTCAAGAGACCAGCTATTGACAAGAACACATGTAGATATTTTAAACAGAAGGGATATTTTGAACAAAATCTATTCCATTTTACAAAAGATAAACCAACACAAAGAAAAATCTCTCAACTCAATTCAAAGAGGATGCTGTAAGGAAAGAGCAAGCATTTGGTACCCTGCCTTACCCTTGAACAGTCAAGATGAATTACCTGTAAGTATATATGATCAACCTCATCAATTTCTGATAGGTGGGGGCACTACTGTTTCTACATTAAACTTTGTTATCTTTGCGTATCTTCTTCCTGGGAGTAAACGGAGGACACAGGCTAGGTATTTATAATATTTCACCATTTTTTTTGCATTCTTTTAGCCTTTAATTGTAACCCTTGGACCTTTGACTAAACAACATTACTTCCTGCTCTGTCATATCACTCATGAAAGTTTAATAGGGGGAGATTTACTTTGTAAATGGAGTTGTAATATAAATGCACACCAGAGGGACTCTTTCTTGAGATTCCAAAGGACTCTAGTATTCAGAATAAAATTGTGTCTGCTCTGCATATACCTTTGCCTTTTCCCTTGTATTTGGTGCAAATCCGTTAAAGATCTTGACACCATACCAGACAAGCTATGAACTAAAAATTCCACTGACATAGGAAAAATAATTGGAACAGAACTTATTAAAGTTCAGATGGATCCTACCAAACTGTTTCACAAACTTCTGGAATAGCCCTTGAAGTCAGAAGCAAAGACTTAAACCTATAGTTATAGGCCTTATATCCCAAGACCTTCTCATACTCTGCTCTAGCCCTTGTAATGCGCCTCTCCTTCTAGTAAAGAAACCAAATGGATGAGGATTTCATTTGTTAAAGATCTCAAAGTATTAAAAAAATTTTATCTGTCTTCCCAGGAGTACCTAGCATAAATACCATCCTGGCATCAAGTCTGCCCAAAGCTACCTGTTTTACTGCAGTTGAATTTTGCTCTGTTCTTTTCAGTGTTCCTTTAGCCTAGGACCATCAGTACCTATGGCAGGCAATGACATATATGGAAAGTTATGCTCCTGGGTTCACTGAAGCCCCCTCCTATTTTTCCCAAGTCTTCATTCAAGATTTAAAAGATCTAAATTTCCTGTGTGACTCAGTTTTGCTATAATATATAAATGATTTGTTCAAAGAACAAATATTCTGTTCAGAGGATGAAGAATTTTGTAAAAAAGGGTTACACTTACTTGCTCTCAGCCTTAGCAGAAAAGGAACATGAAGTCTTAAAAGATAAATTACAAAATTGCCAAAGCAAAATCTGTTATTTATAGTATGACTTAATTAAGGGAGGAAAAACACTCTTCAAATAAAGATTATCCAAACATAGTGTAGACTCCTCATAAACCAATAACTAAAAGAATTTCTAGGTTCACCTGGACATTGCAGGCAATGAGTATCAAGTTTTTCTGAGATTGTAATACCTCTTTATGAATTGACCAAGTCACAAGTAAGAGATCCTCTCCTCAGGCAGGCTAAACCTGAACAGGGCTTCTATACCTACAAACATGTATTTGTCTATGCATGTGCAATTTGGGCAGTCCTAGGGATTATAGCTCAACATCATGGGAACCACTAAAAATCTATCACTTAACGGTAGCTTTACGCTTGACCTGGTTGTAAGACTTACCTCCCTTGTCTTAGAGCATCTGTTGATGCTTTTGCTGAATTAGTTCTCAGTAACCTATTTGACCTCATGGTTCCTCATACAGAATAGTCGCATTATTGATTGAGAACACATAGTACCTTTCAGCATTCTGACTGACCTCTTGAGATTCTGTTACTTTATCCTTCTCACATTAATATTCACTATTGCAATATACTGAATCCTGCCACTCTCCGCTCTCCTGCCCCAACAATAAAAAGGGAACCTCATGCTTGTCTTACCCCAGATAGGGAACTTTCAGTACCTTGCTCAGATTTGTTGAGACTTTCATTAAGAATTATGACCTGTTATCATCTGTTGTTGGTTCATACCTCAAAATTGAACCTGAGCGATATTAAGCAGGATATGCTCTCCTTAAATTAATCTCTCCTTTAAAATATTGTTATTTGCCTGACATAAAATCATCCCAGAATGCAGAATTTTTTGCACTTACTAGAACATTTAAACTAGCAAAGAACTTAGAGTGAACAATTATAGAAATAGCAAGTATACTTTTGAAGTGGGGCATGATTTTTCGGGTTGCTTTGAAAACAAACAAGCCTTTTTCATCTCTTCTGTAGCATCCACCATGATAGACAAGTTGAAGATAAACTTTTGAATGCTTTTATATTTCCTAGATAGGTGGCTATTATAAAGTTGAGAACCAAGCCAAGGGAGAAAATATGGATGCTAAAGGAAAATCTCTATGAAATTACTATGCATAATGATTAGCTTTAACTAATGTTATGAGTCTATCTAAACCCTTACAGGATAAGCCTCTGGGTGGTTGCAAAGAGGCTATTAGGCAATTGATGTATAGCTCCTTATTTTGAAAAGGAAGGGTGGAAAAAGACTGATTGTGCCCTTCATTCAGATAATCCTGACCATAACAAGATGGTCTGGTTGATGGCACCAGATGATTTCAGATAGAAATTAAATAAATTTATCCACGAAACCACTCAACATGTTGCAGATATATCACTTAATATCTTAAATCAACATTGGTTGGGAAACTTCAAAAATGAAAGAATTTATATTTATTTCATATGCAGTAGGTTAACATTATAATGCTAGAAAACCTTAAAAATAAGATATCGACATGAAATAAAGCTTTAAAGGACATTTATTCCTTTTGGACAAAATTTATCTAGTTCCCACCCTACATGTGATTGGAATATGTTTTCATTATTGTATATCTATTTTCAAGACGGTTTAAACCCTTTCTTTGCTCAAAATACACAGTGTCTAAAATGGTGTTCAATTTTTCTGTTTCCAACTTAGGCTTACCAACTTATATATAAAATGACTAAGATAAAAATTCATGGGGACTTAAAAGAATTCAGTAAAGTGTTACGTCTTACTCGGCAACTACACTGCCATCATTACCCAGAGCCAATGGCATATATTAAGCACACCTTGCAAAAAGCTATCAGAAACCCTTGAGTCTCCTTGGCCAAAGCTGCTCTTATTACACCTTATGCCATGTGGCTCACTCCCTTGAGGATGTATCAGCTGCCCTTCTATGAACTTAAAACTGGAAGACCCATGCATTTAAGGATTTCACTTCTGGTACTAGACTCTGATCTGCTGTACACAGACATGGTAAGATATTTCAGGTGATTCTAGCAACTTCCCAAATCTTATTATCAATAGGTTAAGGTTACCTTTCTACAACATCAATATGATCTTTTGTCTCATCATGTTCTTGAATCAGGTTTTGTCTGTTGGAGCAGACATCAGGGAAAACTTCTCTTGAAACTCATATAAAATAATCTTATTAGTTGCTGTTAATAACAAATACAACAGTGATACTCTGGAAGGACAATCCTTGGGTTCATATTTCACCATGAAGAAGCAATTGAGGATCTTACAATGAAAAAACCCTAATAGAAGAACTCAAACTGAAGATTCTTAGAACTCTTCTAGAAGCTATTTATCTTCAGAAATAGGCAGCTAAATCAAGGCCTTTGGAACAAGCTGATGACTTTCGATGTAGCCAACTTCTCCTGAAAATAACAGACCATGCCTGTATAATTCCTGGGTTTTTTAAATTATTTGCTTATGATGCTTTCCCTTTTCTTTTTTCTTGATTATTGACATTCCTAATGACCTTTTTTTCTCATTTATATCCTTTATATCACAAATACTAGGTCAGAACATACTCATTCTAATGACATTCTTAGATTTTTTCAATATTATTGATCACCCTCAGTCTCAGCAACTGTTTCATATACTATCCACCACAGGGGACCCCCATGATAAAACCCTCTGAACAATTTTGGTCTCATCAAGTGAGACCGTAGGGAATTACACCTGATAGCATTTCAGCTTGAATCTACATGGAAAATGACCTTCAGCAAACCAAAGTGTAAGTTTTCTAGTGTTTCTCTCAGAAAAAGAGCAAATTATTATAATTAATTTATCAGATCCTAAGTAAATATAAATTTGAATTCAATAACCTTTGTAATGAGATAAATACTGGCCATGTAGGAAAGAATGGAAATCCATATGTATAATACAGCTATTGTAAGGCCTAGGTCTGACCTTATGTCATATACATATCCTTTTCTTCCTGGATCTCCATGTACATACTTTGGATACTACTTCCTTTGTGGACTGAGGATACCTAGTACTTTTTGTCTCATATTAACACTCATGCACCTTGAAATTTTAAGATTTGTATGTACATAGAGGACCTAATTCTATAAGTCACTAAGGATGGAAATTCTGAACCACATCTGAGCTCCAAAAGGATATCACATTTTATTACTGAAGCACTCCTTCTGGGAGGATTACTGATTCACCATCAGAGAGATCATACAAATAGAAGGGACAGTAAAAAATTTATCACTAACTGCCCGAAGTTATTAATGATACCGCCAATGCTCTATGTAGAATACACATCAGTCTCAACTTGTGGGCATGAGTAGAGATGGACAGTCACCGTATGCTTTAGGTTTGTTGTTGGCTACTCATTTTGGTGTCTGTGCCATTGCCAATATTTCTTGTTATACTTAGATAAATGAAACAGGCAAGATAAAATAGGCTGCATGTTGTCTTAAGGATAAAGCTTCTTGACTCTCTAGGGAGGATTCTCATGGCCTGTGGAATTAGTTCTCTTGGCCTGAGTTGGGCCCTTGAGGATCTTTGTTCCAAAGATTTTATAGGGAGTATTAATGGTTCTCATTTTTTGTTATGGTGGTCACAAGTTTGGATCATTACATTCTCTCTAGAGTCTTAAGTGGTCCTGTATAGTCACTTTCTTGTCAGATGCTTGCCATAATGATACAAAAATAAAAAGGTCAAATTATCATGATGCAGTGGACTATGGAGACAACTGAATAGTGCCTGGGCAGTGGAGATCTGGATCTTTAGCCTTCCCTGATTTGTTTAACCTCTCTCAAGTGAGAAAATGACCAAGGTAGGGTACTGGGGTGTTATGAGACTGAATATTCCAAAAGACAATAGCCAAATCAAATGTGATAATAGAACTCTGACCCCCAAACCATTGTGACATCCAGTCCAACAAGCCAAACCACATCTCTGCAGCAATTGGTCCAGAATGATCTGGATTTTGTTAATGATTTCCATCTTCTCTACATTTTGACCTGCTTTTAGCTCAGAACCAATCAGGGAAAGCCAAATATATGTTCCTGAACCCAGTCACATAAGATGTCCCATTTCTAGTTAGTCTGCCTCCAGGTTCTCCATGCCAGCAGCCTCCAACCCAAACATACTTAATGCCTTCTCCTTGTTTTTAATTATAATGCTTTCCCACTTCTCTGTCTGCCTTGAGTCTCTCCAAGTGGATTGAGAGTAGCTGACTCCCTTGCCATAGGAATCTCTGAATAAATATCTCGTTTGTTCTCATTTAGGTGTTTGTTAATTCTACCATTTTAGCTATAATCCCTGTTACTTGAATCAAATTCTTTAACTGTTACTTCTTAAGATAGTGGTTGTCAAAAAACATTAGTGCACATCAGAATCACTTAAAAGGCTTGTTAAAATACAGATTTCTGGGCCTTACCCCAGTTTATAATTCAGTAGGTCTCGGTTGAGGTCAAGGATGTGCACTCATAAATTTTCCGATGATGGTAATGTTGCTGATCAGGTGACAAGACTTTGAGAAATGTTGCCTTAGGCCACTAACATGATTTAATGTCAACAGCAATAATACCTGGATTTATGTAGTGTTCTTGCTCATGATGAGACAACTGTGTAAAATCTATGGGCCCAAAGTCGTATTTTAGAGCATGACCTTCTTTAGAAACATACACCTTGAATTGGAGTTATGAGGTTATAAGAGGAAGAGAAATGAATTTGATCAGAGTTGGAGAGAAATGTCTTCACCTTGACCATAATTATGATTTGTTTTATCCTTTCAGGGTAATTAGCCATATGTCAGCAAAGAGAACTAGGAGACTTTGCACTTATTCATGATCTGGGGATGAAAAGACAGCCTCTTGCCAAACAAAAAAAGGTGAAAAGAAAATTATTGGGGTTAAATTAGTTATAATTGCCTTTTCCCAGAGAAAGATTCATAATTTAGTCATGGCATCTGATCATTAATTGATTACTCCCTTAGTAGGTTTGGCTGTCATTTGGATGGCAATGGTGATGCAGAAAGGTGGGAGAGGGAGAAGGATATAGATGTAATTCTTGCCAAAGCAGTGAGGAAGACAATATCACACAGATGGCATTAGTAATCAAGAGACTGGCATGTACTCCCCCTTTGGAAGCCTGTGGTCTTACTGCTATGTATAGATCACTATCCTGTGATTGACATCCCTTCCTTCCCCGTCTCACCAATATTCTCCATTCTCTCCTACCAACATTAGTTTTCTTCCTTGCTTTACCTTTCCTAGGTTCCTCAATACCTAAATACATCAGCTGTTCCAATAACCAGATGATGCTCCTAGTTTTAAACTTTGTCTTGCATTTTCACTTGAATTGTCTGAATTTTTTTAAAAAATTCAATAAATTGAATTTTCTTGTGTAATCTTCCTTTTTTCAGTTAATATTTCCTCATAACAAAAAGAAAAAAGAATAGTTATATACTAGAGAACATTTCTCTCCAGTGCCCTGAGAAAACAATTTCTACAATAGCCAGTTTGGTTCTTTGCTTTTTAAAATTTGAAAAACAGAAACAATTAAAAAAACATAAACAGTACTGATGAAGTATGAAAAAAGATCTAAAGGAGATTATTTAAAGAGCTGGATTTTTTTTTTAGCCAAAAAACAGAGCAGACTCAAGGTTGTATAAAAGTCTACCTTGTGGTTGAAAGATGACCACGTAATGGTTTTTTATGAATGACATCTTGGAGAATAAAGAATGAAACCAATTACAATTTCTAATGGAACATTTGATCTAGTCGATGAATCTGTGGCACCAAATGCCTTCAGGAAGCTTTCTTCTCAGCTGGAACCTAATTTTACTGGACCTATTTTACTCTGTATGATAATGCACGTGTCCTTTGTGGCTTCTTTGAGGTCAAAAAGGCATCACTGTGTGCTGTTTAGGAGTAAGTTTCTTTCTAAATAAGATCTGAATGGGTCATTACCCAGAGCAATAATTGGGCCATCAGGGACAAGATGAGCTCAAAATGAAAGAATTATTCACTGGCTAAAGATCATAAGCCACTAAGGCAAAAATCAGCAAAGACCACAGATTGTATCATTGGAATTAGGCCTTTCTCCTACTTGTTTAAATGGAAAGAGGAATTGACCACATATGATTTGTTTAATAAATGCTTTAAATTGACATTTTTAACCAAAAACATTTATTGTTCCCCCACCCCACAAATAAAAAAGAGAGAATGTAAGAGAATTTTAATTATTGTAAACCAACAAGTGTTAAGATTATGTACACTTATAGAGAAAACAGAAGTAAAAATACTGTCCAACCCTGAGTTTGAAGGAATTTGGCCACTTTTAATAAATTTAAAAACAAAATGAATAATTTGATTTGGCAAATAAGGCATTATTGTAAACAGTGGTTTTTACACTTGTAATTATAATAAAGTAAATGCCTTCCAAATAGACATCTTAAACAAATGACACAGAAATACTTTCATCATCCAGGAACAAGTATCTAATATCATTTGCATTATTTTCATTTTATATTATATATTTGAAAATAATGAATCAGTGTGCTTTTGCAGTTCAATTGTTAAACTGCCTAAAATAAAATAATAAAATTTTATCTTTAATTTCAGCCATCTAAGGATTGCTTTTCATTCCTGGTTTTCTTCAATGCAACATAAAAGTACTTCTTAAAGGTAGAAAACAGTGAAAATGATAGCTCTGTACTTGTGTATTTTCATATTTATTTTTATTTGGAGAGTTTTTATTAAAAGTATATTGCATAGTATAGGAAATGTAGCCAACATTTTTAACAATAAATTTGTCTTTTATCTTATTTTTAGGATCATACTTGTAGCATATGGAAGTTCCCAGGCTAGGATTCCAATCAGAGCTGCAGCTGCCAGCCTATGCCACAACCACAGCAAAGCAGGCTCCAGGCCACATCTGTGACCTATACCACAGCTCACCACAACACCAGATTGTTAACCCACTGAGCAAATCCAGGGATCAAACCTGCATCCTCATGGTTACTAGTCTGGTTCTTAATCCACTGAGCCACAATGGGAATTCCTAATAGTAACTTTAAATGGACTATAATTTATTAAAATACTGAATCACTAGGTTGTACACCTGAAATTCATATAAAATTATAAATCAACTATACTTCACTTAAATATGTTATCATCCATGCTTTGTGTTTAACTTCCTATCAACAGAACTATAGTAAATATTACGCAATTACTGCTTTTTCATCTCAGGATTCAAAGGTGTGCTTACAAAGCATACCTTATGCATGAGTCTTAGTGGGTAAAGGTTATTCCTGCAGGGTATGGCATTGGGTCCATATTCAGGCAACATAACTGTAATCACTCAGCTTGAAAATGGGTTGTTTTCAATCTAGAGCAGTTGGTTATTTGTAATTTATAGTAAAATTTATAGTAAAATTGTGATTAGAGCCCACAAAATCCTATTTAAATCCATGATTTAAGTGAGAAAGTGATTTAATTGAGCCACTATGAGAAAGTAGACTTAGTAGTTACAGGTTTTGAACACATTGTAGGGTGATGAACTGTCCCAATTTGTCCAGGACTGAGAGGTTTCTCAGAATATGAGGCTTTCAGTGCTAAAACCAAGGGTCATCCAAGGCAAACTGGAAGTAGTTGGTTACCCGAATGCATGTTTTATATTGCCTGTCCTGGAAAGAGCACCCCCATCCTCAATTTCAACCAGAGATAACATGGGACCCTGCCATCTCACCTAAGTGCATCACTGAAGTGGAGGGGAGAGAACAAGCCAGCCAAATATCTTGGACAAATGCACTAAAGTAGTAAGGAAAAGATGTTACATCATATTTTAAGTGTGAAGGGAAGGCATTGGAGAGTATTAATACTGTATAATAAGATTCAGACTTTTCTTTTTCCTGTCCTTTAAGGTTTACACCCATGGCATATGGAGGTTCCCAGGCTAGGGGTTGAATTGGAGCTGTAGCTGCCAGCCTATGCCACAGCAACAGTAATGCCATATATGAGCTGAGTCTGCAACCTACACCACAGCTCACAGCAACACTGGATCTTGAACCCACTGAGCGAGACCAGGGATTGAACCTGCGTCCTCATGGATACTGGGCAGATTTGCTTCCGCTGAACCATGACAGGAACTTCATGACTTATTTTTTAATAGAATCCCTCTGACTCCAAGTGGAGGATATACTGTAGGAAGGCAGGAGAAGAACAGGATGACCATTTAGAGTCTTTTGGAAGTTCAGGAGACAGTCATTATAGGGTGGTACTGGTGGATTTGGTGAGCAGGACTTGGACTAGAATACATTTTAAATGTGGAATGAATAGTATTTATGCATGCATGATATGTAGGATATGAGAAAAAGAGAAAAAGCCATGGATTACTGAAAGATTTTTTTTTCCCTAAACAACTGGGTCATCCATGTTACCTTTTACTTAGGTAGCAAATGCTAAAAGAAGAACTGATATAGGGAGAAATCAGAGTTTGTTTGTTTGTGTTAAGTTTGGTATGTTTAATAGAAATTCAGATAAAAGTCAGGTGGTCTATTGGCTGCAAAAGTCTAGAGTTTAGGAGAAATACCAGGGCTACAGATATCAATCTAATGGTCACTAATGTTTGTATCAATGGCATTTAAAATCATGGGACTGGTTGGGTTCATCTGATAGAGAAGAAAAAAGCTGAGGACTAAATCCAAGGAACTTCAACATTTAAAGGTGAGAAAGAGGTGACAAAGGAACACGAAAAAGAGAAGCCCATGAGGCAGAAGGAAAACCAGGATAATTTGTCATGATGTCCACAAAAGAAATAGTCTCAAGAAAGAAGGAGCAATTAAAGATGTCAAATATTGTTAAAATTTTAAGAAGATGAAGATTTATGATTATGATTGGGTTTGGTAACATGTAGATTTTTATTATAGTAGTTTCCATGCATGAAAGCATGATTGGAGCAGGTTTAAGGGAGTGTGGGGGAGAATGAGTGGATCCAGAGAGCATGGTCTGAGGACTGAGGTTACCCCCATGTAAATTTAATCAAAAGTGATATCATTTAATGTTTTTAACATCTGGGGGGTACTTAAGGATGTTTTATACTTGTGAATTCAAAGCATTCTTCATAAAATCATGCATAATTTTAATTTGTGCTTAAAAAAAAAGGTAGGATATTTCATCTGAGACTGTATTGTAAGTAAGCTTATAAGTAAGCTGTGGCCACCATTTTAAAGCTATAATGAGATGACATATCTATACCTTTTTTAGAAATAGTTCAGGTAAAATGAGTCTTTAAATCAAATATACTCTAATAAAAAAATGACTGAGGGATTTTCCCTAAAAATCTTACTCACTATGAGCTCGAGATCATTATTGTTAACAGATCATCAATCTTGGCCTTCACTTAGCAATATGGAATGGAAAGCCATCTTTCACCAATTTGTTCAGGACCACTACATCTTCATCTTAAATTATATATCTTTTAACAATAATATATAATAACAGTGATAAAAATGTTGATAGCTGTGTTAGTATCTTACATCTAACTGTAGAAATTACTGAATACAAGGTCACAAATGAGGATGATTTTTTCTTTCTTGTTTCACACTGAATTTCAATATAAATAATTTAATTAATTATTAAGCATGCACATTGCCTAGTGCTAGGTTTAGGTGTTAAGAAAATAAAAAAGTAGGATAGCTCTTGAGCTGGCTCTGACTAAGATAGATCTTGACCTGGCCCAAAATCAATCACAGTTTATAATAAAAAATGCACAAAATTAAAGTTATTTTTACTTTGGATTACAACTAAATCTGTGAACAAGCAAAGTAAAGGGCAGACAGGAAGTCAAGGTTATAAGTAAATAAGTTTTGCTCAAGGATGCCTGTTGTTCTTCATAGAAGCAAGTCTAGTTTCCATGGTGTTATGAGCCAGTAAAGAATGAGAAATCTCTCAGATCATGAGAGCCCAAAGCTCAGGTTTGCTCACTTTCCTAATATTATACTGGGAAAGAATCATATTAGTAATCAAATGTCTACCACATTAAAATTCTTAGTGATAAAAGTGGAAATGGCTTTTAGGAAAAAAAATGGGGGGTAAGATATGTGATGTGTGAATAAGGATCTACTCAAAGTAACAGCACAAAACAAAGGAACAGGAGAATGAGCAGAAGGGTAGTAATAATAAGAACATTGATTCAAGTCTTAGTTTGTGTCAAGAACTTGCTAAAACAAATTAATATCAATCATCTGGGGAGTTGGTGTTTCTTGCTCAAATGCAAAATTTTGATTCAGTAAGTTTCCAAGATGAGATGGATGCTGCTTGTCAGGGCACACACTGAGTAGTGAGAGGCTAGAGGCTGAACATGGTGAATTACAGTAACATGGGAAAGACCAATTTAGAACAAATTGTGTAGGGCCTTGAAGATCAGATTGATGAGTTTGATTTCTAAGTGTAGACAGTGAGGTGGCTACTGATAGATTTAGGTGAACTACCATGAAAGAACCATAATTTTAGAACTAGTCATAAAATAGTCAACAAAAGGATCAGGAATGATGGGATGGATTTATGAGAAATTTAAAAGACTTGATAGGATTTGCAGATATATAAAATATGTTTGAATCAATGGAAATGGTCAATAAATATCCCAAATTGTGAGACTGGATGAAGAGAAAAATATTTACATTATTTCTTACCAGTGAAGAGAGTTGGTGGATGTTGAAAGTTATACTTGAGAAAACTCCCCTTTGCTAGCTAGAGACATGCTAATATCATTAATAATATTGGTAGAAAATAAAGTAAAACCCAGCTTTTGAATGAGAGATGATAAATATATGCATATCAAAAGAAAAAGAAAAGTTTGTGGAAAAATTAAATAAATTTTTTAAAGGGTGTTCCTAGCAGCTGCAGAGTGAAGGAATAAAGGAAATGAATGGAAATGAGAACTTATATTCAGAAATTGATATGAAACTTCTAAAGCAATATACAAATATTGCAGGATAGAAAGCAAACAAGCTTCAACTGAGGTCTTTTTCATGAAGCATCAGCTTGAGTATGCCATTCAAGCCCCTTACATAATTATAGTTAAATACTTCTGCTGCATTTGCTATTTACGTGGCTTGGTTTATTATGCAACTTAGGACCAGCACTTCTGGTGACTCATTAATTCATGTGTGTCTGTGCTGTATTTATTTTTAACATAAAGATGTCTTACCCACATTTAACTCTGAGATGATTCTGATTATGACTGGATTCTAATGAGTGTTTTGAGGATATACAGAGGATTGAACTCTTAGAATTTTTCATTGTTGTTTTTCCCTCATGGATAGATATGGTGATACAACTAAATTTGGGCCATTGCAATCCAAGAAAAAGTAATTTCTGTAACATCTTTAAAGAGGAAAAAGGTGGAAACTACCTATGGTAGTGTGACCATATCTACCCATGAAAGAAGCTGGTGAAAATAGTCTTTAACTGGACATTTATGTAAGTAAAAGTATAATATTATGGAAAAAAGAGAAAAGGATACTGAGAGAAAACAGGTTCCTACCATAGCAGCATTAACAGATGATTAAGTAAAATTAAAAAAATGAAAAACAACCCACAGAAGAGGAGAAAAATCTTTGCAAATGATGCAACAGACAAGGGCCTCATCTCTCAAATATACAAGCAACTCACAGAACTCAAAAACACCAACAAAAACAATCCAATTGAAAAATGGGCAAAGGACCAGAATAGACATTTCTTCAAAGAAAACATATAAATGGCCCACAAGCACATGAAAAAAATGTTCAATATCCCTGATTATTAGAGAAATGCAAATCAAAACTACCATGAGACACCACCTCACACCAGTCAGAATGGCCATCACTAAGAAGCCCACAAATAACAAATGCTGGAGGGGGTGTGGAGAAAAGGGAACCCTCTTGCACTGTTGGTGGGAATGTAAGCTGGTACAACCACTATGGAGAACAAGATGGAGGTACCTTAGGAATCTATACATAGAACTACCATGTGACCCAGCAGTCCCACTCTTGGGCATATATCCGGACAAAACTTTCCTTAAAGGAACACATGCACCCGCATGTTCATTGCAGCACTATTCACAACAGCCAAGACATGGAAACAACCCAAATGTCCATCAATGGATGATTGGATTCAGAAAATGTAGTATATATACACCATGGAATACTACTCAGCCATAAAAAAGAATGACATAATGCCATTTGCAGCAACATGGAAGGAACTAGAGACTCTCATCCTGAGCGAAGTAAGTCAGAAAGAGAAAGACAAATACCATATGATATCACTTATATCTGGAATCTCATATAGGGCACAAATGAACCTTTCCACAGAAAAGAAAATCATGGACTTGGAGAAGAGACTTGTGGTTGCCAGGAGGGAAGGGGAGGGAGTGGGATGGATTGAGAGCTTGGGGTTAATAGATGCAGAGTATTGCCTTTGGAATGGATTAGCAATGAGATCCTGCTGTGTAGCACTGTGAATATGTCTAATCACTTATGATGGAACATGATAATGTAAGAAAAAAGAATGTATACATGTATGTGTAACTGCGTCACCATGCTGTACAGTAGAAAATTGACAGAACACTGTAAACCAGCTATCCTGGAAAAAAATAAAAATCATCATATATAAGAGTAAAAAAAACAAAAAAAAATTAAAAAATTAAAAATTAAACAGAAAACAAAATAGAAAAATGTTGTGCCTTCCTACTGCATTTTTCTTTTGTATCTGCTGATTGAAACATGGATCGGGTTGTAAACCCCTTGAACTATGTAGAACATGAGTGTGACACAGTGGGAGGGCAGAGCATTTAGATGCTATGAGCCTACTGTCTTCATACCCTTGATTTACCAGTCATTAAACACTAAGATTTTTTCATGAAAGAGAAACACATTTCAGTTTTGTGTATTTGGAGCTTTGTTGCAGCAGCCAAATCTATATTCTTATGAATCCAAGTAACTTTGAGAAAGGTGTTCTCAGAAACCTATTGTACCTCTAGACCTTCCTCCCTAAGCAGAAGCGCTTGCATTTATTTCAGTGGGAAGTTAACTATTAGAGCATTCTTCCATTGTTTGTCTTTGTCCCTAAACTATCTATACCTGTCCATTCATCCCTCTCAGTTTAGGAAAATTGAATATTTTCTTCTCCCCAAAGCCCCATGTCTACATATACCCTCTATCATACTGCTTCTTAATTCATTAAATGACATAAACCAGCCATTATTTCCTTTTTTGTACTGTGCTCTTCATTCCTCCTTTCAAATGCTTTCTCTTCTTCAAACATACATAGTTCTCTTTAAACTGGGAAATTAAATCTTCAGTTGAGTATGCTCTGGTTCCATATCTTCAGTTTCCTTTATACTACTCGAATGATGGAGCTATGTATGTGTACTATTTCAACTTCCTTTTCACTCACTCTTTAAACAGTGCTCTTAAAAAACCTCCCATTCTAATTGTTATTTAAAGTGCTTTTTTAAAAGATCATCTTTTATTTTTTCCCCTGGTTTTTAAAATAAATGGTTATTTAAAAAAATCAGAATGTATAAAAGAGAATCTCTAATCTACCATCTAGGATATATGTACATATAATAAATGTAAATGACATAGAAAAACTATCCTATTATAAATATTATGATATATACCAAATAGTTTAATATTTATTTTATATGTGTGTATACTATTAATATAATTTTCTAATTTATATGATATAAATATATTTATATGTATTAATACTTATAATATTTTGTATTTTATCATATTTATAATTATATATATTAAAATATATAATGTTTGGTGTATATTTATTATAAATATTACTGTTCATGATAAATATTTTTTATATATAAGATTATATAATGTGTATTATATATAATATTTTCAGTGCATTCTGATATTTATAAATATATCTATTTTTATATTTCTTTTTCATAATGGAATCATACTCCATAAATATTATATTATGATTTTTAGATAAATAATATAGTTTGGACATCCATCCTCACCAAAATAGGTATCATGTTAATACCAAGAGAATATGGTATTAGATACACATTAATTTATTTAAACAATCCCTTATGGTAGAACAGTTTGACTGTTTTCGATTTTTGCTATTATAAACAATGTTTAATCATTCATTTATACACGTCATGCTTGCTTACTCTTTTTGTTCTCCCTGATGTTGGTCCCTTGCTCATGAAAAGTATTTTCCTCAATAATCTCCCATATTGAATTCAAGCAGAGTAAGGTGCAAATCTGACCTAAATTCTCTGTGAAATCTGCCCATTTTCCTCTTCTCATTTGTATCTGTCTATCTGAATTTATGAATCCATTTTCCCCATGCATTCTGACACAAATATAGTGTTCAATTATTTACAATTGTATGCATGTTAATACTGAGACCTGTTAGACAATGGATAGGCTTCTTCTGTAACCCCATTACATTGTGAAAAGAAGTATCTCCATTGGTGAACTTCAGGTCTTGCTTATAGGAGGGGTATGTGTGTATAAGAGAGAGAGTGGAGGGAAAGGGGCAAGGCAGAGAGGTTTAGTAGTTTTACTCCTGTTTGTTTGATATATAAGGCTATCCACTACACCCAATTCCCAGAATAAATTTGCCAAGAATCACTTGTCCAATTAATTTGGTCAGTTCAATTGGCATTTGAACAAGGACATCAAGTTTATGACTCTAATAGAGTCATGGGGTAGCACATGTAAGAAGGGGGATTGAAGACAAAAATGGGACAGAAAGCAGCAAGGAAAAGAGCTGGCAGTCTGGAGGCAAAAACGCTTTAGATGAGACAAATGAGTTGAAGTTACTCAGATTTAAGCCTATAATTAGAGACTAAGAACCAGAACTTTGTTTTTACACGACTCAGGTTAGCAGTGGGATTTTGGTTGTTATCTTACCCTAGACCACATACTAAAAGGGCAAATACTAATTATTTACCTTCCACAGGCCTCAGTGTGTGAAGTGAAGGTAGTATTCACTGTCCTGCCTATATCAGTGCTGCTTAAATATCCAATTACGTAACAAATGTACTTTAAAACTCTGCAAATCTGTAGCAGATATCTTTTTCTAAAGATGGCTATGGAGTACCTCCTATCCCTCTTGATCTTTGACAAGGTGATCTTACTTACTGTTCCATCAAGATATGGGGACCAATATCCCTCCCCTTGAATCTGGGTGGGCTTGTGATTACTTCAACCAATAAAGCATGCAGATGTGATGCTATGTGACTTCCAAGGCTAGATTACAGGCAATGCAGATTCTGCCTTGCTTTCTGGAACACACGCACAAAAGCTCTGATCTACCATGTAGGAAGCCCAGCTACCCTGTGACTGCCGTGATTTGAGGAAGCAGTGATCACATGGAAAGGCCCTGGGTAGATGTGGAGTAAACATACCTCCAAATAATTCCAACCCTACCCTTTATCAGCCATTCTAGTCTTCTTAACTCAGGCCCCAGGCATCATGGAACAGAGACCAACCATGCTTACTTGCCCTGACCTTGGTCAAATTCTGATTCATAGAATCATTGACCATAATGAAATGGCTATAGTTTTTTTACCTGAAGTTTGGGATGGTTTGTTATGCAGCACATATAACCAAAACAAAATCTAAAATGTGCCATCCAAAATTACTATAACAAGTTGGTTTATAACAAACATCACCTGATTTAATCTCCGACAAGAAGCAAAGGTGAATGAGCTAGAAGCTATATTAGGATGTACAGAAAATTTGGTATCATCAGTGCTTTATTCAGAAATGAAGTTATAAGGACGGAGAGTATCTGTGGACACTTAGTCTAACAGATTAGAGACCCCTTTCCCTGGCATCAGCTGAGACTATGAAATTCATCGAGGCAGTCTGGCCTTGGTCTTTAACACTGTGCCTGGGAGAGGTGCAGGCTGTCCCAGTCCTCAGATGCATCTTGTGTCTCTGCCAGACCGAACATGTGAGGCAGCACACGCAAGCTATCGCCCCGATCCAGAGCAGCTGTCTAATTACAATTTTGTTATTATTAATTACAGAGTAGGAAATCATTTGTAATTAGCTCAGCCTAAATCATAGTTTAAACAGCCAAAAATTACATTACAAACTAAAGTGTAATTAAAGCACTACACTAAAGTGTTTATTTAAACCCAGTTTAGTTACTGCAAATTCTTCAATCAGCTTCTCAGTCTCACACATAGATTTAATTAGTCTCCAGTACTGACAGTTTAGTGCATTTATTCATTAAGCATCAATATTGCTGAACAAATGTAAATAAAATATAGACAGAAATGCTTTAAAGGGGCAGTCATGAAACATCTGGGTGAGATAATGAGTCTGGGAAAGATGTAAATGCTAATGAGTCTCCCAGGCTGCTAGAGGAGGACTGGCTCTGGGAAGCAGGGGAATCTCAGTACTGAGCACATGTGCAGTATAGGTTTTCGCTGCAAGTAACTGAAATGGTCCTGTGGGGGTGGGGCAGACGTCAATTTGATTCACTTATTGACATTGCTGTAGGGCAGATCTCGGGTGCCACTCAGTAGAATTCTGGATGGAGATAAAAGGGAACATCCCACTCTGTCGACCCCTGAGGCTCCACGTATCTTCTTAAGAAACAGAAGAGTTTATAAAGGGATTTTCAGGAGAAGTAGCTTTTTTCTTGAGGGGTTTAGAGAAAGTGATCTCTGTGGTGATGAGTATCAAGCACATTCCAAGGAGTGAATTTTCTATTCGAGGGCTATTGTTTGGAAAACCGTCCTTGCCATGCATGCAAAAATGCCTGCACACACTTCTAAATGAGTTCCAGATTCTTCAAAATACTCTTCAGGGGAGCTCTACATATCCTCTATAGGACTGCCATTTTTCAATGCATTCTTGGTAGTTCTTTCTGAAATGCCTTCAGAATCACCCTCATCATTTCTTGCTGGATTCCCTTCACAGCTTCCAAACACATCTCCCATTTTCCGATCCTGTTTCCCCACCAACTTTTTCCTTTTTTTTCGTCCCACTTCCAGATTTGCTTCTTTGGAATGTAAGCTTCTTTAGTCATTCCTCTGCCTACAAATTTAGGGTAGTACCTCACTCCTTCCAAGGTTCAGAAGCTGAAACTTCTCACCCACTCAAGACTCTCCAGGAACTATCCAGTCTTTGCTTCTCTGTTATCATTTCTGCACTCTATCCTGTGCCCTAATTCTTTAGGATTCCTCACAAGAATCAGGTTATCTGTTACTTCTATGCTTTTTGCACCTGTGGTATCCTGATAAGTAACATGATATCTTTGCCTTGCTTGGTTTGGCCACATCTTATGCATGTTGATGCATGAAATGTTTCCTGATCTGTTTTTCTCTTTAAATGACTAGCCTCCTATAATGATTCCATGCTATTATTACTTTTATATTACTTACACCATGCATAATCACCCAGGCCTGCTGAGGCCAAAACAGTATGAGCTTTTTGAATTTAAGGAGGTGGTAATGCATGATGACTTTAAGCAGTCATTATTCATTAATTTCAGTATCCCCAGCCCTGTCTATGGTGCTTGACACATCCCAAGTACCCAGTATGTATCTGACGTATGATACCTGGCACTGTTATTTTAGGTGATACTGAGAATTGCCAACCCTTAACTTAAATGAAGATAAGTTATATTTTTGCAAGTAGTCCCAAATTATTTGAAGAACATATTAACAAATGGCATGGGTAATTAAGTTTTGTCAAATGATTTTTGGTAAAATAAGAGCATATATGACTGAAAGTTATGTTTTGTAGAATAAACCGGATATGGATTAATTATTTCTGAATATCTAAATATAGTGACATTATTAGAATAAAGATAATACTAATTTGTTTTTAAAATACTTATAAAATCATTTTGACTGTTGTGTTATCTGTAGCATTTTTGTCATGGCTTAAGATTACTACTGCCACTGGACAGAAATATTTTCGCAAGTTTTGTGTTGTAAATAAATAACAATAACAAAATTGTCATAAACACACTGTAGGTTCACTCATTCTTTGGTGTATTCCAGTTTTGCCCTTACCAACTGTGTGACCTTAGACAGTTTATTTAACCATTTTGTGGTTCAATTTCCTCATTTGTAAAGTGGGTATTATAATAATACCTGCTACATAGGCTGTGGTGGGAACTAAAGCAGTTAACATGTAGATCTTTTGAGATAGTGTCTAGTATATAGCAGGTACTACTTTATAGTTTGCAAATATTCCTTTTTTAACTTTACTTTTTAAATTGAAGTGCAGTTGGTTTACAATGTTGTATTAATTTCTACTGCAAGTATTACTTTTATATTGCTAATATTATTTGCTTTCTTAACTCAGATGTCAAGTATTATGTAGAAGCTCAACATAATTTAAAAAAGTCAGTGATACTTGGAAGGGGAGCAATTTCACTTCAAAAGGATTGCAATAAGCTACTGTTTCTTAATTTAGATGTTGGTATTTGTCTAATTATTTTACTCTCATTTGTGTTCATGGTATTCATTTTTTAGAAGAGAAACAGATAATACATCCTGAGAGTAACTGACAATTCTTCCTGAACTATGTACATATTTACCTTCAAGATGTAAGGACTAGTAAGAAGAGCCATATAAATACAGTTAAAATCAGTGAGAGGATCTAGATTTTAGTTGCAAATTGTCAGGTTACATCTCTTTGAAAATAAACAGCGTATAAAAGCATTTAAATCCTTGATATGCAATTGTAAGACATTCAGATTTTGAGCACTTACTTGAATACATTTGGAAAGTAAAGAAAGAACTGACCTTGTCTCCAGCCATTCATGTTTTACATTGTTACCATTTAATATACATTCACAGAACAACTAGTACCATGTACACATCTAGTTCTGGGAAAGGTTTTATTCTACTTGTTAAAGCTAATACTCTTGATGAATTTAAAAATCCCTATATAATTTTCCCTTTCAGAGTAAGTCTTTGATATTATGTCACTGGCCTGGGTCAAGAATGTCATCACAAACAATTCAGTGGAACTTGTCATTCTATTTGTCCTAAGAGTGATTTATTCACTATACAACTAGACATCTTTTATGGGAATTAATGAGAGAGATTTATTTTTGTGTTTTTCCTACTTATTTATAACTGGTTTTGATTCCTTCCTTGTATAGATATCTAGAAAATTCAAGATCAAATTTATGAATACCTTTTAATAGATGAATGACAATTTACCATGTGCAGTTCACATATTTATTTTTATTATTTCCCTCTTACTCTTATTTCCCTTTTGTTTTAATACCTTATTCACTTATTTCAATATATTATTGAAAAAGTATATAGTATATTATTGAATATATAATATATAAACAAATCCACCTTATATATGTTTTAGAACAAGTACAAGTATAAATGGAAAAAGTGGAAGGAAAGGAGGAGAAAGGAAGAAAGAGAGGAAAGAAAACAGAAAGAGGGAAAAGTTTTTAAGCA
This sequence comes from Phacochoerus africanus, assembly GCF_016906955.1. Taxonomy (NCBI): domain Eukaryota; kingdom Metazoa; phylum Chordata; class Mammalia; order Artiodactyla; family Suidae; genus Phacochoerus; species Phacochoerus africanus. The sequence continues at coordinate 233,813,463 of NC_062545.1, forward strand.
CCTTCACTTAGTCCAAATGTAAAGTATCATATGACAAGTTTTCTTATGGGAAAAGCAAACCGATTATATTCCTTTTAGAGGAGGACACTAATAATCATTGGTAATACCTATATCTATACACATGTGAATTCCTTCACACATTTTCACTCCCAGAATTGTTTGCAGAACATTCTATTTTATCATGAGAAGGAGTCATTCAACTGAAGTTGTCTAAATACCCCAAACGTTGATTCCAGTAATTCAAGAGAGCACTTCCACCATGAAGTAAGTCTGTCCGATGCATGAATTTCTTTATGTGAGATGGTGTTAATTAAAAATCAAAATCTGTCCTAACTTATAATATGATTGTCCAAACCTAGCGATACCAAGCAAATCATTAAACTGATATTTTAAATTCTTCCTCTAATTTGGATTTTCCCTCCATTTATTTTATTTGAAATGAATTCAGAACCATTGTAAAAGCCTATAGCGCTTTCAACAAATCAGCCACTTCCCAAAGGATCTTCACACTCTGATGGCAAATTGTTTGAAGTTTCCCAGGTTATAAAAACAAAATCAGTCTTTAAGAAAAAATGTTTTCTTTTGAATATTCTTTTGCACTTTTTCTTTATATTGCAAATTTAAGTGGAGGATGAAAATTTAGTGGATGAATATAATATAATTATTATAACGTCAGTTTGAGAGTATAAAATTCAAGTCAGTAAGTGGTCTGTAGTTTGATCATGGAAATTGTAGAAGGAGCTACATTAAAAGTGTGGACTCCAAAAAGATTTCTTTTTCCTTCCCTGGAAATTCCTCAGAGGATAAAACTCATCATGCCATAATTGGATATAAAGCTTATTATACAAATACCCAAGGGAAAAATATGTTTTCTTAAATTTATTGTAATATAAACAAGACAAATATCTCCAAGCTGTAGGACCACAGTTAGGAGCTGAACTCAGAGACAGCATACCTCTGGGCATAAATTCCAGTTAGATTCCAGTGTCTGATGGGACTAGTTTGTGGTGCTCTTTCTTAGTCCCTTTTGCTAAGGTACCACGGAGAATAAGACCTAAATCTGCAGGCTCTCTAATGAGACAGAGAAACCAGAGCCTGGCATCTAGACTACAGCCTTCTATTATGTGGAACCACACTTAGGGTGTGTGATTGACAGGTAGGAGCCTATCAGATCCAAACTGATAGTTTTAGAATTGGACTTAATTTGGGGCCAGATAATTGCAAAGAAGAATTACACCAAAGCTTCAACTTCCCACCATCACCTCCAAAAGACCTGAGTTCTCTGCCTCTGAGGAGCTAGAGTGGGATGTGCCCTCCAAAAAACAAATCCTAGAGATGTTATCACTGGAACAACTCTGGCCCCTCAGTTCTTGGAGTTGTGATGCTGTCAGGTTGATCCTTCCAAAACACAGCTCTGTTCATGTCACTTCTCTAGTTAAAGGACTTTAATGGATCAAGTTCTTCCTCCTACTTATGCAAGAATATCCCAATTCCATTTGGAGCCCATGTCCCATATTGTAGGGGTCTCTCCTCCTTTTCCCAGCTCTCTCTCTCTCTCTTTTTCTAATTAAGGGCTTAATCCACAGATGTTGCCCAGAATCCTACTCTAATCTCTATGAACCATCCAGAGTGACAGTGGTATTAATGACATGACTTCAAGTTTTTATTTGGACTCATGGCCAGCCCTCCTTAGTCATGGAATGTCTTAGGTCCACTTTTGAATGCCTGGCATGATGCTTCCTTCTCATGTACTCATCTTCTATGGTGTTCATATTATCTGCTTGTTTGTGCTAAGATCCATTTTTCACCACTTCCTGCTCTGCTCTGTATTACAAGGGGCTGGGCTGTGGTAACTAGATTTCCCAGGCTCCATGGTCCATTAGCCTCACTTGGAGATTTAGCTAATGCACCCAGAGGTGGGATGTTGGAGAAAGAAAGGAGCAGGAGTTGTATATCTATCTTCTTCCACTCCAGGTGGCTGTCATTGCCTCCATGATTGCAGCTTCCATTGGGTAGCTCTTGCTCTGCCTTCAATACTCACTAGGTAGACTCTACTCCTTGGTACAGATAACCCTATCTCCTCATTTTGTTTCTCTAGCCCTAGGATGGTGAGGGGTTTCTACTGTTGCTGTCATATCACTTGCTTCACCCTGAGGCTTTCTAGGTCTCTTAGTTTTTTGGGGACTGATCCCCAGTACCAAAGTCCCTCTACTCAAATTCTTGTTGGGAACTGCCATCTTCCTCGGTGAATTTTTATTGATGCAACATACTTATCTTCATTATTTTCTTTCTCTGCTTACTCAAATCAAACTTCCTCTAAGTGACTGGTAATTTAGCATGATGAGTCTTAGTTCATAATGAATAACAAAATAATCCGTTGACTTTCCACATAAATGTCTAAAAATTTGCTTAATGTCATCAGACGGTGTGAAACACAATGTCCCAGGCCTACAGAATGGTAAACAAAAGAGGAATGTGTTTCTAGGCCTGCTGCTGGTGGTGCTAGAAAATCAATCTCTTGTGAGAAAAAGCTCTCAGGATTATAGATCACTTGAACTACTTACCGTTATGTCAAATTCACTTTAACATTTGCAAACAGATGTAATGTATGAATACTGAGAGAAGCACTGTTTTCTCTGTTTGCACTTAAAGTCCTAAATTTGTATAGATTTTTTTGTAATCAAGTAAAAAAAAACACCTTTGTAATTCAATAATGAGCCCTTTATTTAACCCTTAAACATTTGATGTCTTAGGTCAATCTCTCTCTCTATCATTAAAAAAAAAAATCACACACAGTTCACTCCATCAAGATGTAACTAAGTTTTTAGGAGGAAACTTTCATTTTGAATGTTGATGTCTTCTCATTCTCAGTTCCCTATAGACTCATGTTCCGTTTCTCTTCTACCTCGAGCAACGTTGATATTACAGCCAATTCAGACAATGAAACTTCCAGAGAAAAACTTTTCTGCAAGACTTCAGCAAAATGTACCAGCTGCTTCAATCCCAGAACAATTAAGTACAAACCATGTTTTCAAATTCTTCAGGGTTAATAGTCAAGGGCTTGTCTTGATATTCTGTGTATATTAGATGAGCACTGAGGTGATGACTGGATGGGGATGCAGGTGTGTTCCAGTTGGTGAAATGCCGACCCTGAGGAGAGATGGAAAATGTGCTTGAGTTTCTTTCCTCAAAACGTGTGTTACTACTCAGAATAGTTCACCATGACATGGACTCCTTGCTACTCTACAAGTAATACTTCTGCATCCAGATCATCATGCATTTAGTTACTCACTAAATCAAATGCTACCCTCCTGACCATCCCCCACTCTCCTGACCGCATACCAATGAGCTGGAAGAAGGGGGCCCACACTCTTCATGTTCATGTGCAGATCTCTTGTAACAGAAATACTTCATCCTTGACTACTCTAAACTGCAGCAATATAGTCATAACTTGTTATGACTCCAACATGTTTAGGGATGATTTCAACTGTGAGCATCAAAGAAGTAGTGTCCTTACCAAGCCAGTCACAGTATTTTGCATACCCTCTACACTTGCTAATACATTTAATTAATGAGTTTCCTAAAATGTGCCAGGCACTGTGCTGTTAATATATTGTTGAATAAGACTGACATGATTCTTATCCCACAGAGAGAAAATAGAATTAACAAATAATAAAAATGAGTATGATGATGGTTTTGAGAGGAAAAGGAATGAGTATTGATAAGTATTATGGAAGCACATTGCAGATAGTTTAATGTAACATAGAAGACAGAGAAGGTCTTCTTGAGTAAGTTACATTGGAGATGAGATCTGACTGATGAGTGGAAGTTACCTAGAAAATGGTATCTAAAACATCTGTGTTAGCAAGAAGGGAGGGAAAGAGAGGAGAGTACACTGAGAAAGGTGGATTGCCATCAGGTAAGGCTGAACTTATAGACAGTGGTGGGACCCTTTGAAGGCTTTGTAAATACCTTGTGAAGTTTGAACTTATCCTAAAGGCAAGGGGGCATCTTTCCAGCAAAGACTGTCATTAGATTTTTCTGCAGGGTTAAAATAGTGGTTTTGAGGATTTTAAGATAGAAGAAAGATGCCTGTTATTACAATCCAAGTGAAATAATTAGCAATGGCCAGAAGTTAATTCTAGTAACTGAGATGGAGAAAGATAGATCAATTCAAGAGGTATTTAAGAGGTAGGACCATTTGTCACTTAACATACATTTTGTAGCTTGAATACTTGGTTGAATTTGTGTGTATGAGTGTGTGTGTGTGTGTTTATAATTTATATGCTGCTTACATATTCTGAACCAAAAATTGGGACTCTTTTTTTTTTTTATCAGCAAAGCAAAACTCTTGGAATTATACCTATCTTGGAAAATTTGGGGATTTTGATATTCACACTGATCTTCCTAATTGTATTAAAATCTTCTCAAGGGTATATCATAGTATCTTTCCAGTACCTAGCACACATTAAACATATATTAGATGTTGTTTAATGTTTTCTGATGAGCCCAAGTGTGCTTGTGTGAACTTCAACAAATGTATAGTTCAAACTCAAAAGGCACATGTTCTGACCTCTTGCTGAATTGTGTTGCTGATATACTTTTTATGCCCCATGTAGAATCTGTGTAGCACAAAATGATAATGTGTTTTTAGAATATCTTGAGTTTGATGACCCCTGGCCCAACCTGAGCTCATCACACTTGCAGTTCATAAACACATTCGCTTTAGGCTATGTTTGAGAGGCAAAGGGCTTTTGTTTAATATGAAGCTGATCTTATTGATTTTTTCTCCTACAAATGGTGGGGTGTGATAACCCAGACTTTGTATTTATTAGCCCGACTAATCATTAGCTGTGGTTGAATTTCAGGGTGTTCGTAGTTTCTAGTACTCAAGTCTAGATGCTCATCAGCAGCAGAGGGAAAGCACTAAACCTTATCCCGTTATTCCTGAACTGTTCTCTTAATGGTCTTGCATTCCGTTCTCCAAGCTTTCCTGTTCAGGAGCAGTATCATAATTATCTCATTTATAAATTCCTTTTCTATACATTCTTTGGGTTCTGTCCTGAAGTTTCAGCTTAATATCTGCATAGAACTTTTCAATAGAAATATTCAATTTTTAAATATATAATGATTTTTCCATTAAACTTGGTTTACAGTGTTCTATCACTTTTCTCCTGTATAGAAAGGTGATCCAGTTACACATACATGTATACATTCTTTTTTCTTACATTATTATGCTCCATCACAGGTGAAGAGACATAGATCCCAGTGCTACATAGCAGGATCTCATTGCTAATCCATTCCAAAGGCAATACTCTGCATCTATTAACCCCAAGCTCCCTACCACCCCACTCCCTCCTCCTCCCTCCTGGCAACCACAAGTCTCTTCTCCAAGTCCATGATTTCCTTTTCTGTGGAAAGGTTCATTTGTGCCCTATATGAGATTCCAGATATAAGTGATATCCTATGGTATTTGTCTTTCTCTTTCTGACTTACTTCACTCAGGATGAGAGTCTCTAGTTCCTTCCATGTTGCTGCAAATGGCATTATGTCATTCTTTTTTATGGCTGAGTAGTATTCCATGGTGTATATATACTACATCTTCTGAATCCAATCATCCATTGATGGACATTTGGGTTGTTTCCATGTCTTGGCTGTTGTGAATAGTGCTGCAATGAACATGCAGGTGCATATGTCTTTTTCAAGGAAAGTTTTGTCCGGATATATGCCCAAGAGTGGGATTGTTGGGTCACATGGTAGTTCTATGTCTAGATTTCCAAGGTACCTCCATACTGATCTCCATAGTGGTTGTACCATCTTACATTCCCACCAACAGTGCAAGAGGGTTCCCTTTTCTCCACACCCCCTCCAGCATTTGTTATTTGTGGGCTTCTTAGTGATGGCCATTCTGACTGGTGAGAGGTGGTGTCTCATGGTAGTTTTGACTTGCATTTCTCTAAAAATCAGGGATGTTGAGCATTTTCCATGTGCTTGTTGGCCATCTGTTTATCTTCCTTGGAGAAGTGTCTATTCTGGTCCTTTGCCCATTTTTCAATTGGGTTGTTGGCTTCTTTTGCTGTGGAGTTGTATAGGTTGCTTGTATAGTTTAGAGATTAATCCCTTGTCAGTCGCATCATTTGAAACTATTTTCTCCCATTCTGTAAGTTGTCTTTTTGGTTTCCTTTGCTGTGCAAAGGCTTGTCAGTTTGATTAGGTCCCATTGGTTTATGTTTGCTTTTATTTCTAGTGCTTTGGGAGGCTGACCTGAGAAAACATTTGTAAGAGTGATGTCAGAGAATATTTCGCCTATGTTCTCTTCCAGGAGTTTGATGGTGTCTTGTCTTATATTTAAGTCTTTAAGCCTTTTTGAGCTTATTTTTGTGCATGGCATGAGGGTGTATTCTAATTTCGTTGATTTGCATGCAGCTCTCCAGGTTTTTCAGCAATACTTACTGAGAAGATTGTCTTTTTCCCATTTTACGTTCTTGCCTCCTTTGTCAAAGATTAATTGACCATAGGTGTCTGGGTTCATTTCTGGGTTCTCTATTCTGTTCCATTGGTCTGCATGTCTGTTTTGATACCAATACCACATTGTCTTGATGACTGTGGCTTTGTAATATTGCCTGAAGTCTGGGAGAGTGATGCCTCCTGCTTGGTTTTTGTTGCTCAGAATTGCTTTGGCAATTCTGGGTCTTTTGTGGTTCCATATAAATGTTTGGATTGTTTGTTCTAGTTCTGTGAAAGATGTTATGGGTAATTTGATAGGGATTGCATTGAGTCTGTGGATTGCTTTGGGTAGTATGGCCATTTTTACAATATTAATTTTTCCAAACCAGGAGCATGGAATAACTTTCCATTTCTTTGAATCTTCTTTAATTTCCTTGATTAATGTTTTATAATTCTTGGTATGTAAGTCCTTTACCTCCTTGGTCAGATGTATTCCCAGGCATTTGATTTTTGGGGTACAGTTTTCAAAGGTATTGTATTTTATATTCCTTTTCTAATATTTCATTGTTAGTATACAGGAATGTGATTGATTTCTGAATGTTAATCTCATATCCTGCTACTTTGCTGAATTTGTTGCTCAGTTCAAGTAGTTTTTGGGTTGAGTCCTTAGGGTTTTCTATATATAGTATCATGTCATCTGCACACAGTGACAGTTTTACCTCTTCTCTTCCTACTTGGATGCCTTTTGTTTCTTTTGTTTGTCTGATTTCTGTGGCTAGGACTTCTAATACTATGTTGAATAAGAGTGGTGAGAGTGGGCATCCTTGTCTTGTTCCAGATTTTAGTGGGAAAGCTTTCAGCTTTTCTCCATTGAGTATTATATTTGCTGTGGATCTGTCATAAATGGTTTTATGTTAAGTTATGTTCCCTCTATACCCACTTTGGTAATAGTTGTTATCATGAATGGATGTCGGACTTTGTCAAATGCTTTTTCTGCATCTATTGAGATGATCATGTTGTTTTTGACATTTCTTTTGTTACTGTGGTATATGACGTTGGTTGATTTGCATATGTTGAACCATCCTTGTGAAACTGGGATGAATCCCATCTGGTCATGTTGTATGGTCTTTTTTATATGTTATTGAATTTGGTTGGCTAAAATTTTGTTGAGAATTTTTCTGTCTATATCTATCAAATATATTGGTCGATAGTTTTCTTTTTTGGTGGTATCATCATAGAATGTCTTTGGGAGTGTTCCTTCTTCTTCAGTGTTTTGAAAAAGTTTAAGGAGGATGGGTATAATTTCCTCTTTGTATGTTTGGTAGAATTCACCTATGAAGCCATCTGGTCCTGGACTTTTATTTGTAGGGAGTGTTTTTATGACATATTCAATTTCATTTCTAGTGATCAGTCTGTTCAGCTGATCTATTTCTTCTTGATTCAGTTTTGGCAGGGTGTAAGTCTCCAGTAAGTTGTCCATTTCTTGTAGGTTGTCAAATTTGTTAGAATATAATTGTTGATAGTATTTCTCTCATGGTTTTTTGTATTTCTGTAGTATCTGTTGTGACCTATCCTTTTCCATTTCTGATTTTGTTTATTTGGGTTTTTTCTCTCCTCTTCTTGGTGAGTCTAGCCAGAGGTTTGTCAATTTTGTTTACCTTTTCAAAGAACCAGCTCTTGGTTTTATCGATTTTTTCTATTTTTTTTAATCTCTATTTTATCAATTTCCTCTTTGATCTTTATGATTTCCTTCCTTCAGTTACCTTGGGAATGTATTGCTTCAAATAGCCTCCAATGTATAACATGATGTATTAGAAAGAATTTAGACTGTGGCCAAACACTCCAGTTTGAAGATAGTTTTAGCCACTTACAGTATAAAATTTGTCAAGGGACTTGTTTTTTCAGTTTTTGTTCCCTTATTTTTCTGAATGGGGATAAAAATAATCCAATTCATGGGGTTTTAATGGTAAACGACATGACATATGTAAAGGGTACTTTTTAAACACAATCTGATGGTCAAAAAATACTAACTTTACCATCCTATTTCCTTTTATAATCAACTTATCTATTATTCAGAGATTGAACTGAAACTGTTGAATGCTTCTTAGCTATGATTCTAAGACTTCCAAATAATCTATAACAACCTAAAGAACCATGTCCATAATAAATCGATTTTGCCTTTTGCAGTCTTTCCCTACTACATGCTCAATAAGCCTTTTTATGAAATAAACTTATTGAAGAGGTTGTGCAAATTTCCCTGTCACTGAGAATGTTGTGACAAACAAGAGTATCCCTATAAGCATTTTAAGAGAAGGAGAAAGCCTCATTTGCTGTTATATTCCTAGTCCTTGTGACACAAAAGGAACTCAATAAATATTTGTCAGAAGACAATCCACAGAATCACAGAAGATCTTTGCAAATGATGCATTGACAAGGGCCTAACCTCCAAAATATACAAACAACTCATACAGATCTACAACAAAAAACAAACAACTCAAGTGAAAAATTGGCAGAAGACCTAAATAGATATTTCTTCAAGGAATATATACAAGTGACAGTAAGCACATGAAAAAATGCTTAGTATCACTAATTATTAGAGAAATGCCAGTCAAAAGTACAGTTAGGTACCATCTCACACCAGTCAGAATGGCCATCATTAACAAGTGAATGAATAACAAAGTTATGGGTGTGGAGAAAAGGGAATTCTCCTACACTCTTGGTGGGAATGTAAATTGATGCGGTCTCTGTGAAAAGCAGCATGGAGATTCCTCAAAAAATTAAAAATAGAGTTTCCGTATGACCCAGCAATCCCACTCCTGGACATATATCTGGACAAACTTTCATTCAGAAAGATGTGCACCTCTATGTTCATTGCAGCACTATTTACAATAGGCAAGACATGGAAACAACGTAAGTGTCCATTTACAGAGGAATGGATAAAGAAGATGTGGTATATACAATCCACCCAGCCATAAAAAGACAAACTAATGCCATTTGCAGCAACATGGATGGAACTAGAGGTTCTCACACAAAGGGAAGTAAGTCAGAAAGAGAAAAAAATAAATACTGTATGATATCACTTATTTGAGGATCTAAAATATGATGCAAGTGAACCTATCTACAAAACAGAAAAAGACTCACAGACATAGAGAACAGACTTGTGGTTGCCAAGGGGGAGGAGGAAGGAAGTGGGATGGCTGGGGAGTTTGGGGTTAATAGATACAAGCTATTACATTTAAAATGGATAAGCAATGAAGTCCTACTGTACAGCACAGGACAATATATCCAATCTTTTGTGATAGAACATTACGGAAGATAGTATGAGAAAAAGAGAGAGAGAGAGTGTGTGTGTGTGTGTGTGTGTGTGTGTGTGTGTGTGTGAAAGGGACATAATGCTGTACATCAGAAATTGACACAACACTGAAAATCAACTATACTCTAATTTAAAAAGAAAACTAAAAAAACAAAAAAGTCATTAAATGATTAAGTGAGTGAATGAATGGAAATAATTATCTAGCACAGGGAACTGCACATCTAATCACTTATAATGAAACATGATGGAGGATAATGTGAGAAAAATAATGTGTATATATATATATATACACATATATATATATACATATATATGTATGTATGACTAGGTCACTTTGCTGTACAGTATAAATTGATAGAACATTATAAATCAATCATGATTAAAATTTTTAAAAAAAGAAAAATAGTATCCAGTTAGCAATCATTGGTGCAGTGGCTCAAAATTATATAATGAAATACCCTGTATACACTGGGAAAAGAGAAGAAAATCTGCAGCACTATTCCAATTCTGATTGATAATCATCTTACAAATAGGAATGTCCACTTATAAGCAGGTCTATGGAATAGAACTGACAAAATATTGGTGGTTTCTGCTGCATAGCTACAATCTTGAAAGACAATAAAGGAGATCTTTCATTGACTATATACTGCCTATTCCTTGGATTAAAAAGACGAGATCTTCTATTCCTATTATCTAAAACAATGGATGGCTGTCTTTTTAATGCAAAGAAAATAATTTCTACAATGCTAGAATGCACTCTTTTCTTTAACCGATTCCATGATTTAGTACAGGGGCAATAGCTGTTCATATGTAAGGGAAAGATTCTTAGAAATGGATAGAGACAGAGGCAGGTGGGTATACCATATACTACCCATGAATGATTTGTGAAATAATAATGAACAGATGAGACACAAGAGAAGAAGACAAGACAAGAAGACTAAGAAAAAAAATCAACACTGATAATTTAGAAAGAGATATTAGTATAAAAATTTGTCTAAAAAAGTGAGTTCCCTTCATGGCACAGCAATTAACAAATAAGATTAGGATTCATGAGGGTGTGGGTTAGATCCGTGGCCTCACTCAGTGGGTTAAGGATCTGGCATTGCTGTGAGCTGTGGTGTGGGTCACATACACAGCTCAGATATAATGTGGCTTTGGCTGTGGTCTAGGCTGTCAGCTGTAGCTCTGATTCAACCCCTAGCCTAGGAACTTCCATATGCCATGGGTGCAGCCCTGAAAAGCCAAAAGTAAGTAAGTAAGTAAGTAAGTAAGTAAATAAATAAATAAATAAATAAATAAATAAATAAATTGTATGGTTAGGAGTAAAACCAGTTAAAATAGATTTGACTAAAAGTTATAAATATAGTTTTAATTTTAAAATGAGTCTGAAAAGAACACATGTGTGTGGAGAAATAATTTGAAATTATAGTTTGATTCTAAATTCAGATTTTATTTATTTTAATACAGATCATAAAATGGAAGGAAATTTTTTAGATAGAAATAAAAAGTATACGGGAGGGGGTAAACATTTTCTTTGTTAATTAGCTTTGTACAAGTTAATGTTCTCTTCCAAAACCTTCAAAGTAATTGTAGAGAGATTATGTTTTATAGCTTTCAAATTACTAAAGATAAATATTGAGTCAGGCATTTGGTAAAAGAGAGGACAAGAACAAAAAAAAAAGTGGAAATTATATTTTAAAAGTTTTTAAAAGTACAATATAAAAATATTATAAATGATTAAAATTAGCTTGATAAAAAAACAAAGACAGACTTGGCTAAAAATAAAATTTAAATGTATGATGTTAAATTGGTATACCATTGGCCTGCTGTATCCATTGGGTTCCAAATCCACATCCACAGATTCAACCAATAGTGGATTGAAAATATTTGAGAAAAAAATTCCAGAAAGTTCCTAAAGGAAAATTTGAATTTGAATTTGCCTCACAATGGCAACTATTTACAAATAACTTACATTGTATTTACAACTTTTTCCATAGCATTTACATCATATTAGGTATTATAGGTAATCTAGAGATGATTTAAAGTCTGCAAGAGAATAGATAGATAGATAGATAGATAGATAGATAGATAGATAGATAAATAGATAGATAGATAGATAGATTATATGAACGTACTACACTATATTATATTAGGGATTTGAGCATCTGTGGATTTTGGTATTTGAGGGAGGACCTGGAACAAATCTCCCATGAATACTGAAGGACAACTGTATTTTTAAAGCAAAGCATAACTAACCAAAATTTACTTAGGTTTAGAGTATTAAGGAGTAAAATTTAAAATAAAAGGTATAATTCATAATGGATACAGAATAATAGTTTATCATTCAGCATAGCATCAATAATTCAAAAGTAAAAATAGAAATACAAAGAGTAATTGATTTTAGCATAATTATTATTGGATATTTGATTTTATTTATTTTAATACATTTTATTAGAGTACAGGTGGCTTACACTGTTGTGTCAGTTTCAAGTGCACAGAAACACACATCAGCCATACATGTACGTATATATATATATCCATTCTTTTACAGGTTCTTACACGATGTAAGCTATCACAGAGTATTGAATAGATTTTCTTAACTGAGTGGGATTGACGTATACAAATATTGCTAGAAATTTTAAAAGAGTTAAAAAATTGAACAACAATTTTATATGTACATATTCATATACACACACATTTCTACCTAGTTCAGAATACATATTTCTTAAAATCCTATAAACATTTAAAAACTGATAATACACTAGGCCACTAAGCCATGTATAAATATTTTTAAAAACTTTAAATTAGAAATAAACAAAAACAAGTTTAAATGAATAAAATATTGAAAATGACTCTTTTAAAATAAAACAAACATGATCGTAAGTAAATATTGGGACAAAAAGAAATTAAATTTATAAATACATACTTTTAGAAAATAATTAAAATTAAAATTTGATACATCAAAATTTGAGATGTGACCAACATGGTGAAGAGAGAAAAATGCATATCTTTAAATGTTTTATTATTTGAAAGTAAACAGTGACAGAAGTGATTAAAATGTTCAATTTAAGAAATTGTAAAAAACATAGCATACTTGCCTAAAGAAAAGAGAGTATGATGAAAGCAGAAATCATCAAATTAGAATGCAAAGTTAAATTGATACATCAATATTTTGTTGAGAAAACATTAAAATAAAAGCATCTAGAAAAACTGGTTAAATGGATATGATACATAAAGAGAAAATGAAGGGAAAATACGGTCCTTTCATCATTCACATTCCTAAAGATACATAAGGTAACACATCTGGTTAGTAATGCAGCTGACACTTACACTGCCAGAGATACAGTCTTAAATATTATTGGCCAGCTAAAAAAGAAAAGAAAATGAATAATTAAATTTATCTAAAAAATTGTGGCTGCCCGATGGGAGAGGGAGGGAGTGGGAGGGATCCGGAGCTTGGGGTTATCAGATACAACTTAGAATAGATTTACAAGGAGATCCTGCTGAGTAGCATTGAGAACTTTGTCTAGATACTCATGTTGCAACAGAACAAAGGGTGGGGAAAAAATGTATGCATGTAAGGATGACTTGATCCCCTTGCTGTATAGTGGAAAAAAAAAATAAAAAATAAATAAATAAATAATTAAACCCAGTTCTTTTAGGAAATAAAGAATAGGGAACTAAAGCTTAGTCTTAAAGACTAAGTTGCATAAAATGTCACAGTTAGGATTCAGATTTAGGTATGCTTGATCCTGACACTTTAATCTCCTGTGAACTTGCGCAGAGCACTTGTCATATACTTCTATGTCTCACATTTGGCTAACACACAAAGGCATCTCTAGCAATATCAACCTACATAGCTATGTATGGTTTTCCCTAGCAGTACTTTGTAATTGAGTACAGGACTAGATCAAAAGGTGTAGGTCCATGATTTACTGGAAAGAAATATAAAAAAGAAGAATGTTATTTGAAATTGCAACAGTAACAACATCAAAAAGAGAAATGCATGAGGAACGTGTTCCCCTTCCACTAAACTTCATTGACTAAAAGAAGGGCAAATTTGTATACTTGTCAAAGTTCAAATATGGGTGCAAAAGAAGGAAGCAATTCTGGGTTCATTGGAAAATGAATCCCATTTAAGAAAATCTTGACGTGGTGATAAGGCCCTAATGATGAGAGGCTTGCTGGAAGACTAGGGACTTTTTGGAGGACCTGAGTGGCAGCCTGATAAGAAGTCTGGTTTTCTTCAAGCAGTTTCAGTTAAGATCCCAGGAGGTATCCCTAAAGAATCCACCTTAATGCTGCTAGAGCGGAAGAATCAGCTTTTTACACAATCCAATTGACACTGTCCCAGTGCATTACATTAACCCCAGACCATTATTGCTTTGATCAAGAATATCTTGTCTGCTCTTTTTTTTCCTGCTTCCTTCACCTTAGCCATAAAGGGGTCAAAGCAGAGTTAGGGGAGTGGAAGAGGAGCTGGAGAGAAGGAGGGAAGAGTCGCCCATACTCATCTTCTCCATTGCAGGTCCAATCTAGGGTAGCTAAAACCTAAGGGAAGGAAGAAGCTTTAGGTGGGGCAAGAATCCCGAATCATTTGGTTACACTGGATGGAAATTGCTAATTAAAGAAACAAGATAGGAGTTCGCATTGTGGCTCAGTGAGTTAAGAACCTAGTGTGTCTCTCTGAGGATATGGGTTTGATCTCCAGCCCCGTTCACTGGGTTAAGGATCTGGCATTGCCACATGCTGTGGCATATGTCACAGTTGTATCTTTGACCTGCATTGTTGTAGCTGTGGCGTAGCCCTGCAGCTGCAGCTCCTATTCAGCCCTTAGCCTGGAAACTTCCATATGCCACAGGTGTGTCTGTAAAAGGAAAAAAACAAAACCAAGATAGATCCTAAGACTGAAAAGACCTTGAAAAAATTCTGATCTGAAATTTTGCCCAAAGGTTGGGGAAGAATGAACTCTTAGAACATGATTGAAATGGCAAAAGAGAAATCATTGGTACAAACTAAACAAAAATAAGTCCTGAGAATATAATGTATAGTATCGTGACTGTAGTTAATAATCCTGTATTCCATATTTGGAAGTTGCTAAGCAGGTGGATCTTAGAAGTCCTCATCTTAGAGTTCCCTGCTGGCTCAATGAGTTAAGGACCTGGTGTTATCACTGCTGGGACTTGGATCACTGCTGTGGGGCACGTGGAACCCCTGGACTGGGAACTTTGCGTGCTGTGAATGTAGCCAAAAGAAGTCTTTATCATAAGAAAAAACAGATTTGTAATTTGTAACTATGTATGGCAGTGGATATTAGCTGCCATTGTGGTCATCATTTTGCAGTGTATACAAACACTGAATCATTATGTTGAATATCCTAAAGTAATTTATCAATTATACCTCAGTAAAAAACAAACAACACATTTGTTTTTGACTTTCATGCTATCAAATGCAATTCGTTAAAATATATTGTGTAAATATTCACCAAATACCTATTATGTGTCAGGCACTCAGGTTTCAGAATTAAACATAACAAACAAGTCACTGTACTCATGACAATGATATTGTAGTAAGGGGCTTAGGTGGTAAATTAATAAATACACAATGAAGATATCTGATAGCATGAGTTTTCTGGTGTAGAGTAAAACTGGAGTAATGTGATGCTGAATTAATTAGGGCACTACTTTAGATAGAGATCAACAGAGGTTCTTCTGAGGAAATATTTAAGATAAGATCAGAATGACAACAGGAAGACAACATGCAAATTATCTTGGCAGGAATGTATCACAAGTGGGGAAAACACCTTTGAAAGAGCATAAAATGGATACAGTCTGGGTGCAAGCCAAGAATAGAAAGGGGTGGGTTAGAATACCACAGACTACAGAGGCATGAGGCTGGGACAAAATTGGAGATGCTGGGTGGGGAAAAAAAAAAATAAAGAGTTCTCTAAGGCAGGGATAAAGATTTAGGATTTGGAGTTCCTGTCGTGGCGCATTGGAAACGAATCCCACTAGTAACCATGAGGTTGCAGGATTGATCCCTGGCCTCATTATCTGGCGTTGCTGTGAGCTCTGGGATATGTCACAGACTCAGCTTGAGTCTGGCGTGGCTGTGCCTGTGGCTGTGGCATAGGCCGGAGGCAACAACTCTGATTAGACCCTTAGCCTCCTGGGAACCTCCATTTGCTGTAGGTACAGCCCTATAAAGACAAAAGACAAAAAAATAAGACTTAGATTTTATTTTAAGTGGTAGAAAAATATGGAATGATTAGGAGTAGGGAATTATGTGACCTGGTTTGAGTTTTGCAAAAATTTCACAGTGCTATGTGGAGAATGAACAGTGCTATGCTAAAGCTGGACTGTAAGTCTCCAGGAGTGTATTGTTAAATTTCCAGGAATTTTGTGAGCCCTTTGTTTAACATGACATTTTGAAAAGATAAAACTGAAAAAAAAATTACCATGACTGAGAAAAAAATGACTTAAAACTTGAAATACAAATAATTGTAAGAGACTACTACAAACAGTTATACTTCAATAAATTGGATAACTTAGAAGAAACAGACAAGTTCCTAGAAACTTACCAAGAGTAAGTCATGAAGAAAATCTGAACAGATCAATAATAGGTAAGAAAATTGAATGAGTAATCAAAAACTTCCCAGCAAAGAATCAAGATGGCTTTCCTGGTGAAATCTGCCAAAGGGTTAAAGAATCAAGATGGCTTTCCTGGTGAAATCTGCCAAAGGGTTAAAGAATAAGTGATGCCAATTCTTCTCAGGGTGTTCCAAAAATTATTAACAGGAGAGAATACTCCCAAACTCATTTTACGAGGCCAGCAATATCCTGGTAACAAAAGCGTAGAAGGACGCTAGCAAAAAGCAAACAAACCTAGAGGCTAATATCCCTGATGAATACACATACAAAAATTATTAATAACATATTAGCAACTGAATTAAAAAGTATATTAAAAGGTTGATACAGTATGCTCCAATCCCTGGGATATAAGGACAATTCAACACATATACCACATTAGTAAAATAAAAGATTCAAATCATATGATCAACTCATTAGGTACAGAAGAAGCATTTGAGAAAAATATCCTTTTGTGATTAAAAATTCTCAACAGATTGGTGTTGAGAATATTGTATTCTGGCCCTCATATTATATATTACAAGTCCACTGTCAAATCCTACTCAGTGGCACAACGGTGAAAGTTTTCTAAGATCAGGAACAAGACAAGGGTGCCCATACTCACCACTCCTATTCAATATAGTACTGGAAGTCCTAGCCATAAAAATTATGCAAGAAACTTAAAATGGAAAGCAACCAGGAGTTCCCACTGTTGTGCAAAGGAACTGGTGGAATCTTGGGAGCTCTGGGATGCAGGTTTGGTCCCTGGCCTAGCACAGTGGGTTAAAGATCCAGTGTTGCCACAGCAATGGCTTAGGTCACAGCTGTTTCTGGGATCTGATCCCTGGCCTGGGAACTCCATATGCTGCAGGGTTGGCAAAAATGAAGAAAAAAAAGCAACCAAGTTGGAATGAGAGAAGTAAAATTGTCTCTGCAGATGATATGATCATATATAGAGAAAATCCTTAAGACACCACTAAAAAACTATTAGAACTAATCAATGAATTCAGTAAAACTGCCGGATACAAAATCAACACAAAAAAATCAGTTGTGTCTATTCTCCAAGTCTTTTCTGTGGAAAGATTCATTTGTGCTGTATATGAGATATCAGATATAAGTAATATCATATGGTATTTGCCTTTGCAAACTATTGCTTTTAGAATGGATTAACAATGAGTTCCTGCTGTGTAGTGCTGAGAGCTATGTCTAGATACTTACAACAGAGCATGACAATGGGAGAAAAAAGTATGTATACATGTATGCATAACTGAGTACCATGCTGTACAATGGAAAAAAATTGTGTTGGGGAAATAACAATAAAAAATTATATATAAATATCAGTTGTGTTTCTATATACTAGCAGTGAGCTATCTGAAAAAGAAATAGAACAATCTTATTCACAATAGTATGAAAACAATAAAATACTTTAGGAACAAATTTAACCAAGGAGTTTAAAGATCTGTATACAAGAAATTATAAGACTTTGATGAAAGTAAAAAAGACACCCAAAAAATAGATCAATATCCCATGTCCATGGATTGGAAAAATTTCTATTGTTAAAATGTCCATAATACCCAAAGTCATGTATAGATTTAATGCAATCTCTATCAAAATTCCGGTGGCATTTTGTTGCAGAAATACTTTTTGAAAAAACTAAAATTTGCATGGACTACAAAATCCTCTAAATAATTAAATTAATCCTGGGAAAGAAGAAAATTAAGGATTTCCCTGTTCCTTCTCTATTTTAAAAGATATTATGAAGCTATATGGATCAAAAAATAGACATACAGACCAATGGAACAGAATTGAGAACCCAGAAATAAATTCTTCTATGTATGGTTCAATGAATATATGACAAGGGAGACAAGAATACTCGATGGTAGAGATAAAGTCTTTAATAAACAGTGTTAGAAAACCTGGATAATGAAAAATAAGTGAGATTGGACTCCTGTCTTGCACCACTAAAAAAATAACTCAAAATAGATTAAAAACTTAAAGATAAGGCCTGAAACCATAAAACTCCCAGAACAAATGAGGGAAAAATCTTTTCGTCACTGGTCTTGGCAATGATTTTAAAAAAATGACAAAACAAACACAAGCAATCAAAGCAAAACTAAATATATAGTACTATATCAACTAAAAGACTTCTACAAGGAAAAGAAATAATCAACAAAATGAAAGTCACCCTACCAAACCAGAGAAAATAATTGCAAGCTGTATCAGATAAGGGGTTCATATTCAAAATATATAAGAAACTCATACTAACAAATAGCTAAAAACAAGCAATCTCATTAAAAAATGGTCAGAAGACCTGCGTAGACACTTTTCCAAAGAAGACATACAAAGAGCCAACTGGTAGATGAAAATATGCTTGATAGCACTCATCATCAAGAAAATGTAAATCAAAACCACAATGAATTTTCACCTCACACTTATCAGAAGGGCTTTTATCAAAAAAGTAAGAACTAACAAATGTGGCCAAGGCTATGGCTCTAAGGGAACCCTTGTGCATTACTGGTAGGAATGTAAATGGTACGGCCACTTTGGAAAACAGTATGGAGTTTCTTTAAAAAATTAAAAGTGGAATTTCCATATGTTGCAGCAATCTCACTACTGGGTATAGATTCAAAGGAAATGAAATCAGGAACTCAGAGAGATATCTTTACTCCCATGTCCATGATATTGAAATAACATGTGAGTATGAAAACAGTACTCACACACCATGAAATAACATTCAGCCATGAGAAGGAAGGAAAGCCTACCATTTATGACAATATGGATGGACTTTAAGAGCATGATGCTAAATGAGAGAAGTCAGACAGAGAATAACAAATACTGCATGTTCTCCTTTATATGTGCAATCTAATAAAGCAGAATTCAGAAACAGTAGAATGATATTTGTGAGATGCAGAGAATGGGCAGGTAGGGGAAATGGGCAGATTTTGCTCAAAGGGTACAGTTATAAGATGAATAAGTTTTAGAGATTTAATGTAAAGAATAATGACTGTAGTGAACAATACTATATTATATACTTGAGAGTGGCTGACAGGTTTACTATTGAATGTGCTTCTCACAAAAAAAGAGATCCTGCTGTGTAACACTGAGAACTATGTCTAGATACTTACAACACAGCACAACGATGAGAGAAAAAGTTATGTATACAGGTATGTGTAACTGGGTCCCTATGCTGTACAGTGGGAAAAAAAAGTGTGTTGGGGGAAATATCAATAAAAAATTTTAAAAAATAAAGAAACATCGAAGAGCCTTATAAATAAATCATTAAAATAAACTTTGAGCACAGATTTTATATTCAGTTAAAAAAAAGAAATTGTACTTATATGAGATGATAGAGGTGTTAACTAATATTACTGAGGATATCACTACATTTTACAATATATAGGTGTTAGCAAATCATCAGTCTGTACACCTTACACCTATACAATGTTATTTGTCAATTATACTTCAATAAACTGGAAGAAAAAAACCCCACGAAGTCAAACCATCCAAAGAAAATCACATTTTATGTTTCTGTTGTTTCTCTTGTCACCATCTGATGTCGCTGTGGAGCACAGTCAATAAAGTGTAGTGAAGTCCTTTAGAGTTGCAGAAGCATAATGGTGACCTAGGGACATATGGCTAAACAGCTGGCCCTCCAGTAGGTACTTAAGCACTGTCACAAGCAATGTGGTGACTGAGGTCAGAGTTACTTGCCTGGCAGTAATTTCTCAAGATTTAAAGTATGTTGAAGTCAGTCTTCCACATGACTAACCTAAGCCACAGCAGCCTTGCAATCCCTTTAGCTCTACACTTAACAATGTCATAACTCTTTGCTACGTCATTGATAAGTACACAGAAGTCCTTTACTTTGCCATTTCCCAAATTTGTTCGATTTTCTGCTCTAGGACATCTGACATTTCCTTGTTCAAATGGACAATGATAGAAGCAGATACCGAATTGATTTGTTATAATTATAAGGTTGGAAGTAATGTATTTCTTTTTTTCCTTTTGATCATTGTCAGGAGTCTTGTTTATGTCATTCATTTTCTTAAAGATAAACCTTTTAAAATAAATGCTTGGCAATTTCTTGATTTGACCCACAAATGCTGCATTGTCTCCATGTTGATTAATCAGTATCATATTCCTTAAGCTTTTCTTAGTCTTTCTGTTGCTTTGTAAATTGCCAGGCTAGTGTACCAGCTTTGACCATTCAAAACAAACAAACAAACAAACAAACAAAAAAAAAAACCCAAATAAACCAAAAAAAACCCAAAAAACAAAAAATGATCAGAGTGGCTCTAGAACACTTATGGAGAGATGGACAACCACCTTTCTCTAAATTGTGCTTGCTGCCCAGTTCATTACTCTCATTAGTGACTCCAGCCTCATGGAGAAATCAAATGCTTTGTCACACACTGATGTTGCCTAAAAGAAGATGTCTTCATCCTCTGTTGTTATTATCAAACAGAAAGTCTGTTTTTACTCACAGTTCGCTAGTAACAGTGAGGGAGGCAGGCGTGGGCAGTGCATACCAGGCTTTTGCAAAGATGTCTGGCAGGTCTTCTCAGGGAGAGACAAGGAGATGAGTTTCCAAATAGATGCTATGCTCAGCTTCCCCCATCCACCTCATGAACCTATCAAAAAGATGGCATGATTAATCAAAACTGGAGCATTTTAACAAACTTTGATTTTGGTCTCCAAGGCTTTTATTTTTTTATTTTTATTTTTTTTTGCCACAAATGGATTTGCCAAGCAGTTTCCAAGCCCCAACCTGTATTTCAGAGCAAGTAAATGACATTTGTTTCTTGTGACCTTGATTAGTGTTTGCTTATCTGGGTTCATTTTCAGAAAATTACAAGCTGAGTATCATTGTTCTTTTAATGTGTGAATTGTTTCCCCTTCACCAAAACTCATATATTGTAGCCCTACCCTCACTGTCACTATATTTGAAAATAGGGCCTGAGAGGAGGTGATAAAGTTTAAACGAGGTCTTAAAGTTGGAGCCCTAACATGATAGGGCTGTTGCTCTTATAAAAGGAGGAAGAAATACCACAACTCTCACTCTCACTCTTACTCTGACGTATGAGGACACATGCGCAAAGCAGGAAGAGGTCTTCACCAGAAACTGACCATGCTGGCACCTTGATCTCAGAGGCCCAGTTTCCAGAACTGTGAGAAGTAAATGATGTCTGTTGTTGAAGCCACTGCTATGGTATTATGGGATAGCAGCCTGAGCTAAGATAACACAAAATGGGGAGGACAGAGGTCCTTGTCCTTTGTCCTTGCTCACTGCTCTTTCAGAGTAGATGAGTATTTGCAGCAATACAGGTGTCAGGGGAGGAACAGAATGCCTTTCAGGTACCCTATTACATATAGTCATCCTTCCCTAAACTTGCCTTGGTAAAACAAAATACACATGTGTGCAAAAAGAATAATGCTCAGCTTATAAACTTCACTACTAATCTTGTATTACTTCTACATGGGCTTGCCAGACTGGTCCAATTAGGCTATTGTATAGGAAAATGGAATGGCTCCTTAGGTCCAATCTCTATCTCTTCCTCTCTCTCTCTCTGTGTCTTTCTAATATATCTGTATCTGATATTGTTATATATTTAACACATAGCAGTTTTCCAGGAATGTCTAATTGTATTATAATTTCCTATTTAAAAACATTGTAATTCCTTGTTTGATGCCCATATTCTCAGCTGTACTGTAAACTCTATGATAGGAGGGTTTGTATCTGCTTCACTCATGAATTTATCCTTAGTAACTACCAGAGTACTTGCCAAAGAGTAAGTACCCAATGAATATTTATTGAATTAATGAAGTTGAATAAATTAATTCCTATTTCATCATGGCCTAATTTATGTTGGGACTCAAGCCAAAATCCTTGACATCCTAATTAAGTTGATAGCTCTACATCTCCTGGCAAGATTACAGGAGATCACACATGAAGATGTTTGGATGCATGTGCTCATTCTGGGCAAGAGGGACATTTGTCAGAACCTAATCATCCCTGTCTGTGTCAGTTCCTCTGCTTTTTTACCACCCCCCCCATGCAACCCACAAAAAAAAAAAAAAAATTATAAGATTCTTTTCCTCTTCCCTCCAGTTTAGGAACTCTGAGTTAGATTGTTATTATCTACCACAGCTCAGTCCTAGAAGATGAATCTGATCAAGCAAATTTAAAGGCTGAATGAAGATGTTAGCAGTAAATGGATCCAATCCCTGGATGGCTCTGTGTAGTTCTTAGGAACCTACCTATACCATGTAGATTCAACCAACTTCTGAAATTATTTTGGCCAGCATGCCAATTATTAAGGTTAGTTATATTAAAACATACATGAAGTTGAATTCATTAAATGGTCACAAGTTAGGGTCACACCTCAGTTATCCACAAGTTTGATTGTGCATTGTCAATCAAAGTCTTGTCTCTGTACTGACTGACCACACCCTAATAGGTGTGTGTAGAGATGGGCCCAGGATAGGCAGAGGGAGCTGAAAACTCCAGCATCTTGAGAATTTCCCTGTTTCTGAAAATAAAAAGTACCAGTATTGACCTGGGGATTCATAGTTTCTATAGGTTATCTCTTCCATGTCTCTTTCATTAGCATGGAATCTCACTATGTCCTAGACAGAGAGGTGACCGCTTCCTCAGAGATTTACTATAGCTGGCATTGTTCTTCCCAGGCTTTACTTACTAGTAGGAAGGGGGTCATATTTTGAGGCAGCCCATTTAGTTGATAAGCAGTCTAATGGTGGAAATTTCCTATGTTGATATGCAATCTATGCCTTTATTCCTTTTACAAGGAGTATGCATGAAAAAGAGAGAGAAAACCTGCTGTGTGAAATTCCACAGATGTTAAGTGACACAGTTTTATTCTTCCTTCCTGCCTCTGTCCTTTCAACCTGTGTTTGGGAGCCTGTTTTTCTTTTGCATTTTAGGCAGCTCCTATACTTTTTTGGGTGACTTGTAGAAATATAAATATCCTCTGGTTGTTACCAACCACTAAAAGTCTCTTTTCAGAAGGTAAATGTTTATTTTCAAGCAATTGTCAAAATTCTGAAATTAATGCTGCTCCAGTCTCCAACTTCTTGGCTACCCCAAGCTCTGAAATCCTGCAGTGGGGAAGAGCTGAAATAGTTGTCACCCAGTGGTTTGTTCCCAGCCTTTTGTGATCTCAGCCAAAAGGGATATTTAAAAAAAAAAAAAAAAGTGCTCCATTTTAATATCCTTTCATGTTGATAGAAAACTCAATTTATACTGCTTCTGAACAACGCAGTATTCTATCTCTCATTTATATTCAACCAGTTCAAATATTTGAAGACAGCTATTATGTCATCTATACCACCTAGTCTACTTTCCACTGCCTGTTCTTCAAAAATGACGATGGCTTTCAGACCCCTCCCCATCCTGATACTCTCTTACGGTCATATTCTAATTTGCCTTGCTCCTTATAATGTTGACCTGTAATTGAACATAATACTCCAGATGTGGCTTGATCAGAATATAGAAAGACAATTACTTCCCATAAACCAGAAATTACACTTTTATTAATGCAGTCTAAGATCCTTGGCTTTTTAGCAGCCACATCACACTGAATTACAGAGTTGACTGTAATTCAGAATAATATCCAATTTAAAGAAAGTGCTATTCCCCTGCCAGCTGGATAGGGTTTCCCATTTAAATGGAGCATTTAAGCCAAAATGAGGTTAATATGTGACCAGAAGTGGCATTAGACTACCAAAGCACGTTGTGTTCCTAAATTGGGTGACTAATAAGTGTCACAAATCAGCTCAAGTAAAACTGGAAGATGTCAACTACCCTGACTGCTTGTCAACAGGAGGAGAAATTGGGGTGGTGGTGGTAATAAACAAGTCATTTTTCAGAATTATTCATAGGTGTTTTGTCTGAAAGAATAGACTTATTTATTATACAACTTGTTCTCTTCAGATTTTGATGTGATATTTAAAATTCAACTCCCTTTAATTTTTAAAAACAACATGTTTCTGATTTAAAAATACTTATTTGTTGGAGAAATTTTGAAAATATAAGATATAAAGAAGAAAAATCAGGAGTTCCTGTCATGGCTGAGTGGTAACAAACCCTGCAAGTATCCATAAAGATGTAGGTTTGATCCATGGCCTTGCTCAGTGGGTTAAGGATACACGTTGCCATGAGCTGCGGTGTATGAAGCAGATGCTGCTCAGATCTGTAGTGCTGTGGCTATGGTGTAGGTGGCAGCTATAGCTCCAATTTGACCCCTAGCCTTGGAACTTCCATATACTGCAAGGGTGGCCCTAAAAAGACAAAAAAAAGAAGTAGAAGAAAAATCAACCCATATCCTTAGCGATAACTACTTTTAATGGTTTATGGGTGTCCATTCTTTTTTTGTTTAAAATTACTTTAGCCAAAGAGCACAGTCACATGAATTAATGCAGATTTATAATAGCCATCTTTATTTTTTTTAACTTTTGTTTAATTTTTTCCTTTTATTTTTTTTCTACTGTATAACATGGTGACCCAGTTACACATACATGTATACATTCTTTTTTCTTACATTATCATGTTCCATCATAAGTGATTAGACATATTCACAGTGCTACACAGCAGGATCTCATTGCTAATCCATTCCAAAGGCAATACTCTGCATCTATTAACCCCAAGCTCTCAATCCATCCCACTCCCTCCCCTTCCCTCCTGGCAACCACAAGTCTCTTCTCCAAGTCCATGATTTCCTTTTCTGTGGAAAGGTTCATTTGTGCCCTATATGAGATTCCAGATATAAGTGATATCCTATGGTATTTGTCTTTCTCTTTCTGACTTACTTCACTCAGGATGAGAGTCTCTAGTTCCTTCCATGTTGCTGCAAATGGCATTATGTCATTCTTTTTTATGGCTGAGTAGTATTCCATGGTGTATATATACTACATCTTCTGAATCCAGTCATCCATTGATGGACATTTGGGTTGTTTCCATGTCTTGGCTGTTGTGAATAGTGCTGCAATGAACATGCAGGTGCATATGTCTTTTTCAAGGAAAGTTTTGTCCGGATATATGCCCAAGAGTGGGATTGTTGGGTCACATGGTAGTTCTATGTCTAGATTTCCAAGGTACCTCCATACTGATCTCCATAGTGGTTGTACCATCTTACATTCCCACCAACAGTGCAAGAGGGTTCCCTTTTCTCCACACCCCCTCCAGCATTTGTTATTTGTGGGCTTCTTAGTGATGGCCATTCTGACTGGTGAGAGGTGGTGTCTCATGGTAGTTTTGACTTGCATTTCTCTAAAAATCAGGGATGTTGAGCATTTTCCATGTGCTTGTTGGCCATCTGTTTATCTTCCTTGGAGAAGTGTCTATTCTGGTCCTTTGCCCATTTTTCAATTGGGTTGTTGGCTTCTTTTGCTGTGGAGTTGTATAGGTTGCTTGTATAGTTTAGAGATTAATCCCTTGTCAGTCGCATCATTTGAAACTATTTTCTCCCATTCTGTAAGTTGTCTTTTTGGTTTCCTTTGCTGTGCAAAGGCTTGTCAGTTTGATTAGGTCCCATTGGTTTATGTTTGCTTTTATTTCTAGTGCTTTGGGAGGCTGACCTGAGAAAACATTTGTAAGAGTGATGTCAGAGAAAGTTTTGCCTATGTTAAAGGAGGTGAAAGACTTATATGCTGAGAACTATAAAACATTAATCAAGGAAATTAAAGAAGATTCAAAGAAATGGAAAGTTATTCCATGCTCCTGGTTTGGAAAAATTAATATTGTAAAAATGGCCATACTACCCAAAGCAATCCACAGACTCAATGCAATCCCTATCAAATTACCCATAACATCTTTCACAGAACTAGAACAAACAATCCAAACATTTATATGGAACCACAAAAGACCCAGAATTGCCAAAGCAATTCTGAGCAACAAAAACCAAGCAGGAGGCATCACTCTCCCAGACTTCAGGCAATATTACAAAGCCACAGTCATCAAGACAATGTGGTATTGGTATCAAAACAGACATGCAGACCAATGGAACAGAATAGAGAACCCAGAAATGAACCCAGACACCTATGGTCAATTAATCTTTGACAAAGGAGGCAAGAACGTAAAATGGGAAAAAGACAATCTTCTCAGTAAGTATTGCTGGGAAACCTGGAGAGCTGCATGCAAATCAACGAAATTAGAACACACTCTCATGCCATGCACAAAAATAAGCTCAAAAAGGCTTAAAGACTTAAATATAAGACAAGACACCATCAAACTCCTGAAGAGAATGTAATAGTTATCTTTAAAAGCCAAAGATAGTACACCTGAGTTTCTTCAACCAGGAAGTACTTCCCTGAACAATGCTGATGGAGGACATAGCTTATGACTTGTTTTGCAAGAATTAGAGTACTTTGATTCATTATTTTTTTGTATCTATTAGATAGAATCATGTGACACTGCATTTGTTGGTAAAAAATGGTTGAATATTGGCAATATCATATGGTTCAACACTGTCAGTTTGTGGCAACAATGTGAAGAGTTTCTTGGATTTTGTGGGAATCAAGACAGTTCTCTAGTTGTTATCAGTAGCTCCATTTGGCAGGAAAATGTCAGAGACTAGAAAAATTTTGCCTATTCCTATCTTTTTGAATGATTAAAATGAAAACATTAAACAATCAAAAAGTTTTGGGTAAATGTTATCGTGTTAAGTATATTTTAATCTACCTTTAATGTGTTTGGTAATTGTGGTCCTATAGTGTATTTCTAAATAGGAGATTTTGATTGGTAGTGTCTTCTTATTTTGCACTCTATTTCTAATACAGATAGTGCTGACAAGGAATTGTAGATTGATGTCCTCAGAAGGGCAGAAATAATGCAGGAGTTCTATTCTCACTCTTTTTCATTTTAAAGGAAATCCCAGGCCTGTATGTCCATGCAAACACATTTTCAAATAGACTGCATAAAGCGTCCCTCTCTTGATCCAAATAAAATATCTTAAGAAGAGTAGCATAAATCTAATTACTGTACCACTCTTCTATGCAGTCAGCGCTTGGGTGAAATAGAAATACATTTCTTTGTTGTGATTATTGCTTAGTGATCAACTGTTCAATTGAATTAGCCTTAATTTTCCATTTTGCTTGCCTTTCAAAGTATAATTAAAGCCTGATGTCAAATCTCACTCCAGCTCTCATCAATAACTTCCACTTAACCACTTTTAAGAAGACAGCCAGCCTTTAGGCTCAGACAAAGAGGCTACAATTCACAACTTAGTGTTTAGATGACCCTTGAAAGCCATCCCTGGTCAATAATTCAAAACAGTGTCCAAGTCTCTGTATAAAGAGGAAGGAATTAACCTTTCATGCCCTCATAGCAATGTTTCATCTAGGTAATGTAAATCATTTAGATTGAAAACATAACAAGATAAAGAGCAAATTTTCTCTCTGCACATGGGTGAAGTGGGCCATCTAAGAAAAGTAAAGCAGTCATTTCCTTTATATTATGCTAGGAACAGAAAGAATAACACTGCTGTGGTTGAACTGAGAAAACTATTTGTTAGGCTAGTATTGGAAATGGAAGAGGTCAGAAGCAGCACCAAATAGCTGCAGCAATTGCCAAGAAGCAGGTTACAAGGGAAACAAATGACATTCAAGCTGTTACCTTAACTATTGTTTTGTTAAACTCTCATATTTATTACCTCCATTCATCCCCTCAACACATCTGAGTGGTATCATATCTCCTTTACACAAAAGAAACTGAAACCTGGAGAAATTAAGTGATGGATTTCATGTGGCACAGTAGAGTCAGAATTTGAATTCAGAACTTCTGAATCCGTGATCTATGCTTTTTCCACTAACCTACAGCCACTGCAGTTAATGGCCTCGTGTCTTCCTCTGCATTCTCATAGAAAGCCAAGTACAGAAATATATCCAAGCCCAAGCACTAGAAACATTCCTCTCCCTCCTGAGTGTTGGATATCAGAGTTGGTGACTTTTAACAAATGAGAGTGAAATCAAATTCACTTTTCCACACACAAAGCAATGCTGCAGTACCAGCTGGGTATTATACAATTTTACTTTTCTGACACTGTCTACTTGGAATTAGCATCAGATCACACAGGGTAAGAGCTCAGTCCAACAAGCCTGTCTTCTCCCTCCCACCCAACTTCAGAGACCAATTACAACTTTACATTCTTACCTGTGCTTCTGACTGGCTATAAATCAGGGGTTTGCGCAACCCCCTTCTTGGATTCACTTAATTTGCTGCAACAGCTCACAGAACTCAGGAAAATAGTTTACTTAGCAGATTACCTATTTATTACAAATGGGAGATGAAATAGTCACCCCTTATCCACAGGATATATATTACAAAGACCCCAGTGGATGCTTGAAACTGTGGATAATACTAAACTGTATGTATACTATGCCTTTCCTGGACATATATACCTATGATAAAGTTTACTTCATAAATTAGGCACAGCAAAAGAGCAACAATAACAATAAAATAGAAAAATTATTAGTTTTTATGTTGTAATTAGTTATGTGATTATGGTCTCTCTCTCAAAATATGCTATTGTATTTAATGCCTTTCCATTTTATCTAAGCACTTATCATGTACTATGGCCATAGCTTTTGCATTTTGGAGTGCAACAGCAAAATTAGCACAAATTTCTTTTTCCTTCTTCACACTTTCATGATAGGAGATTCATTCTTACAGTACATCTTTGCTTCCTCTGCATACAATTTTTTTCCTTATTAAATCAAGAAGCTTCACCTTTTCACTTAAAAGAGGCACTTTATGGCTTCTCTTTGGCATGTCTGAATTTCCAGCATCACTGCTCTTGCAATTTGGGGCCATTATTGAGTAAAAAAGTGTTACTTGAATGTAAGCACCGCAGTAACGATGCAGCAGTTGATCCGATAACAAGATGCTACTAAGTGACGAAGGCCTGGGATATAGTGGACAAAGGGATGATTCACCTTTCAAGAGGAACAGTGCAGGACATACTACTCTGAATAATTTGCATAATTTTAAACTAAAGAATTATTTATTTCTGGAATTTTGCATTTAATATTTTCATACTGCGGTTGACCCAAGTAACTGAAACTGTGGAAAGTGAAACCACAGATAGGGGACCACTATAGTTCAAGACTGTCAGATGAAAGTGATTCATAGGGCAAGATAGAGGGGAAAGGGCACAAAGCTTCCATGCCATCTTTAGGGGCACCGATTTCCAAATTTCCATAAGTTCACCAAACCAGAAGCTCTCCCATTAGTTCATGGATTTTTATGGAGGTGTCATTACATAGGCATGTTTAATTCAATCATTGGCTGTTGATGACTGGCTCAGTGTTCATCCCCTCTCTGCCCCTGGGGTCAAGGTGGGCTGACAAGTTCCAACCTTCTAATAACATGGTTTGTTCCCCTGGCAACTACCCTCAGTTCCTAGGCTTCTGAAAATTCACTTTCTAACATAAACTCAGATGTGGCTGTAGGGGGCTTATGAATTACGGAGACACTCACTGCACCTTTATGGATCTGAAGCTATTTCAGGAATCGAGGAACAAAAAATCGAATATTATACCAAGAGATATCCCCATTGCTCTAATCACTTAGGAAATTACAAGGGTTGGGGAGCTGTGAGCCAGAAACCAGCGGACAAGACCAATATATATACAGCTCTTATTATAAATCATAATATCAAATGAGTATAATAAATAGGTGAAATCAGTGATAAAATTAATTCTCATATTAAGTTGAACTGATTTTCTAGTGTTTTAGCCTATTGTTTCTTCTTTACCAAAGTGTATATTGATGCTTGAAAGGATGTAAGAACTCAGTAGATTTTTTATAATCATCATTTTTAGAAAGAGAAGCTATGAAAGTATTTTACTACTAAGACCCAACATAAAATATATCACTTATGGGTCAACCATTTTCCTTAAAATATGCTTAATCTCCAAGTGTATCACAATGTACAGTTTTCTAACATAAAATTTCTAGATAGAGTTCTGAAAATATAAATTTCCAAGAGTTGTAATAATAATTATATATTTTACATTTGATTGATAAACATGACCAATAGCAGGCACTGCTAAATTAAAATGACCTGATGTTACTATAAATTTCATATAAAAGTTTAAAATTCCTTTTCCTGCATTTATTAAGAATTTTCTTCTACCTCTATTTTTCAACTGACTTAGAAATATAAGAAAGAACATATAATATTTTAAGATATTCTCCATACTATTCCTTCTAATTTAACTACACCACATTTTAGTAATATACAATTTTAAGATTCCTGAAATGTCTATGAGAGGAACATCACAAGTAACCACAATTAATTTAAAAACATTTTGGTTCGTCCTGATTTTTTGTGTGTGTGTTTTTGCCATTTCTAGGGCCATTCCCACGGCATATGGAGGTTCCCAGGCTAGGGGGTCTAATCGGAGCTATAGCTGCCGGCCTTCACCACAGCCACAGCAACGCCAGATCCGAGCCACGTCTGTGACCTACACCACAGCTCACGGCAATGCCAGATCCTTAACCCACTGAGCTAGGCCATGGATTGAACCCACAACTTCATGGTTCCTAGTCGGATTCATTAACCACTGAACCACGATGGAACTCCCATCCTGATTTTTATCATATCATTCATATGTCAGTAAGCTTGTAGGGTTGGGTGAGAGTTTTGATCTACATATAAATAGGTGGTGGGTAGTGTTTACCTACTGAGCATGGTGTATAGTCTCTGTCTGTGTGATGATTGTTATATGTTATACTCCACTGGCTATGCAGTATTGCTGCAGTGCATGTATATCCTCACAGTTTGAGGACACATAAAATTAGCTGTTTACACGGGGTTTTTTAATAATGATTTTCTGAATACATATCATGCTTGAGGGTAATGCTCACAGATCATCTCATTCTTTCCAATGTTAAAGCTGCTTTCCTCTAATGGCACACAGTTCTCTAACATTTCCTAGACCTTTCATTATCACATATCTGTCATTTTATCATCGATTAATAGAAGTACAAATATCATTGTTCATAGTACCATGTTAGCTGATGTACCAAAACTTCTGCCAATTTTGCGCTTTTATAAATCTGAGATAGATAATAATTTATATGAATACATTTTCAAAGACTTATCAATAGCCGAATAAAATAATACACCTAAACACTGACATGAGATTATATATTTATTTCAAACATCAGTCTGAGTAAATCCTCTTTGATATGGTTGAGGGGGGTTGATGCATAGTAAATTTCCAGTTGTAGAGTAGGAATTCTAAGGGGGTTCAGTTAAGAAAAGATGCATGCATTCAGCAGTTTTGTCCAGCACCACAGATAGCTCTGCAAGGACTACAACAAACAAGAGAAATGTATGCTATATGTAGGTTCAGAATTCATCAACTTTCCTCTGGTCAATAAGGAAACAGAATTTAGCTTTTAAAAAGTTGGGACATGTGGTAACTATAAAAAGTGATAGAACAGCAACACAGTCCCGTGTTAATGGTACTCATTGATTAAAGACTGACTAACCTAAAGGATGAATGTGTGAAATGCCCATGAAATGAGGGAGTATGAAGAAATATTGTTAAGAAGTCAGGAGTTCCCTGGTGGCCTACTGACTAAGGATCTGACATTGTCACTTGCTGTGGCATGGGTTTAATTCCTGGCCTGCAGGCATAGCCAAAAAAAAAAAAAAAAAAAGTTCATGACTTGGGTGGGAGTGGCTCCTATGAATAGAAAGTCTATAATTCAGGTATTTTGAGTAGGTATAACTTTAAGTGATCTTATTCGATTTAATGTTATTATCAGATTAATGTTCTTTCTTTTATTTTTATTTTTGGCCACCCCATGGCATATGGAGTTCCCAGGCCAGGGATCAGATCTGAGCCACAGTTATGACCTATGCTGCAACTGCAGCAATGCTGGATTCTTTAACCCACTGTGCGGGGCTGGGGATCAAACCTATGTCCTAACGCTGCAGAGGCCAATCCCATTACACCACAGTGGGAACTCCAGTTTAATTTTCTTAAGGAAAGAAAGCATTTTCAAAACATGTGTCCTGCTTTGGGGCTTAGAAATTTACATCACCATACTTAACCAGTGTATATTTTAATAACTAACTGGTAGGCTTTATGGTCTTGGCTTATGTATGTTTCCTTCCAGACAACATAAACTACAGTAAGATTAACTTCTCCAAGAAATTACTCTACACTAAATCAAACATTTGAAATGAGAGGATTTATGGGATGTTTTATGCTTGCAATTTTAGCATGGCCTGTCCTCTTTGGTTTATATATTTTTTCCTTTCTATAAATGATCGATAAATTTTACCTGAGTAATAAAGCAGTTATTCAATTTTGATTTATTCTGAGTGGTTTGCATCAGTGACGGGGAGATAATTCAAAAGATCTGTCTGCTGTTTGTCTGCAAAAGGGTCTCGAAGGCTAGCCAGAGAACAGTAGTATCTAATCCTCCTCTTTAACTCATCCCCAGAGAGTCCTCATTCTGTTACTCTGTGAAATTGCTAGGGTGGCAAGCATTTAGGAACAGGGACTTACAAAGATGAGGGAGAGGAAGAAGTGAGAGGGAGAAAGCAGAGGAGAGGTAAAAAGAGTATGAATAAGAGAGAATT